>NC_140296.1:144495046-145095046 GCF_964211825.1 Aythya ferina
GTAATCTGAAGTTTCCCTCTATTAGTTTTTAGCCATTATTCCTTGTACTGGCACTATACTCCCTGACTAAGAGTCTCTCCCCAGCTTTCCTTTAGGCTCCCTTTAGGCTGCTGTAAGGTCTCCCCGGAGCCTTCTTTTCTCCAGGCTGAACCACCCCAACTCCCTCAGCCTGTTTGCATAGGAGAGGTGCTCCAACCCTCTGATCACCCTCGTGGCCTCTGGACATGCTCCAGCAGGTCCATGTCCTTGTGCTGGGGGCCCAGAACTGAACACAACACATCAGGCGGGGTCTCATGAGAGGAGAGCAGAGGGGCAAAATCCCCTCCCTTGAGCTGCTGGTCATGCTATACATGAGTAAGAGAAACACCAAATTCAGAGATCCCTTGAAATCCTATCAAGTAATAGCGCAGAAGTGCTAAGAGCCACAGAGGTCAAACAAGACCTGAAATAGATCTGAAAGGACAGATTAAATGTTTCTGCTACAAGCCAGGTCTTACCTTTTTGTAAGCACTGTGGAGATCAGTATGTGACCACAAGGAACAGAGGAGGACTGAAGCAGCCTTACTAGCTTTGCTGAACATGTTACTGCAGTTTTGAAAAAAGAATGATAAAATGTTTAAATTTCCACTTCATAATCACAGTGCATATGTAGACTTCAGAATATGTAACCTTGTAGCATTTGTTCTGTCACCCTTTCCTCTTAAATGCTGCTTTCTTGCTCTTTAGGCATTCTAGTGCACCTCATGCTGTCCTGACTACTGAAGCAAATGAAATGTACCTTCCTGCTTAACTCATTCTGCAAAATTATAGATAAATGAAGTACTCTATAGACTTAATCTTAGAAAAGCTATCATATTAATTCAAATTCAGTTGAGGAAAATAAACCTCAGAATAATAAGTATTCTAAAGGATCTTCCCAGCAGGTAAAATATCTAGCTAATTAGACAGGATTAATACTGTTCAGGGCCTCATGAGGCTTCCTTTAATGAGATGAATTTTCTCTTTCTTTTTGTAAAAAGAGAAGAAGGCAAACAAAATAATTGTTCATATTCATAAAGCATTATTCTTTTTTATTTGTTACTGTTTGAATATTGGTTACATGTGATTAACTATTAAAGAATGATTGAAGAAAATTCACAATCTATTATCCATAATGCCACTTTATAAATAATTCTTAAGTATGGTTCCATCATTTCTATAAAATCTATTCTTGTGCTAACAATTAAAGATTATCAGGGCTGTGTTACAAAGAATAGGAAATAAAGAAACTTTCTGGGGACAGATAAAATACGACTGTCTCCAGCTAAACATATTAGAATACAGTTAGTATTGTGCAGTCATCTTTGGAGGTGCTATTTCAGGTGCTGGAGCATGGCAAATTTACCTGTGGATGAAACAATTGTTACAAGAGATTTTTTTGTATTTTCTAATATGTGTAATCTTATTCAGAATGCAGTCATTTTTAAGCTGCCTTGTACCTTAAGACGCAGTGTTTTCCTCCCAGGTAGCAGAGGTTGCAGTTCCTTTTTTTTTCCCCAAGGGAAAAGAGGAAGAGGAGGGGAAGGAGGGAAGGCTTCTCAGCCATCTTACCTGTCGTTCATGCTAATCGTAATGATCTTTGGTATGCCATCAGCATTCAGGAGAAGCCGTGCGTTGTGAGAACTGTTCTGTGTCAAATTATACAAGGTGTAGCAGATGGAAGCTGTGGTTTCACAGGCAATATCAGACCCTGGGACAGACTCAGGAAGTATCGAGACCAAATCAGGCAAAACTTCTCTAGCTATAAGTTGGAAAACAGACAACTCCATTATTAGCGGGTACAGATTTATCTAGGAATCCTGCAAGACCTCAGTCCTGCCATTCAGCACCTGTCATGGTGCTGTCTACTCCCCCCAGAAGGTCATGGTTTCATAGCTGCGTTATATCCCCACAGTTTAGGTTAATGCCTCCACACAAAATTTTACAGTGGCTGCCACTTCCTGAGGAACCATGTGCATCCTCTAGCTAATCATCGGGTTACAGGTATACAGCAAACTGAGGGAGGGTGACTATAGCACGAGTTTTTGTGGGAGCGATGTGGAGACCTGTGCCATAAGGACCAGTCCATGCCCAGAGCTGGTGGAGAAAATCGCAGCGGTCAGCAATTGGTTGTGACCAGTTGCTCCCCATGTAAAAAGCAGCATCAGGCAACAGTTGGGGGCATTTTGGAAAAGGAGGTGCTTTTTGTACTCAGCATGAGGCCATACTGGATATTCTGTCCTCTTTATCCAGTGTGCCACTTGAACTGAGAGCATTTTGTTCGCTCTGACTTCTGCTCATTCCTTCAGGTGGGTGTGTAACAAGGTTTGTTTATATTGAGATAAAATCACATACAATTTAGAATAGGACCTTTAAAACTGAATGAGACACCTCCTATGATAAATATCAGTCAAAGCAATTATGTCAGAGATGATAGTCTTTTTTTTTCATTGGTAAATCAAGTAAGTTGATTTTCAGAAAGCAGTATCTTGAAAATGTCTGTATCTTTACATCTGGCAGTGTCTTGAAAATGTCTGTTCAGAACAGGCTATTTTTTTCAGATCAAATAAAAAAATTAATCTCATTTTCCAATCATTTTATTTTCACGTTTTATATGAAATTTAACTCAAACTGGTATCATATATTCATTTTGCTTGCTAAATAGAAACACTTTTATTTAAGAAACGTTACACTTTTCCTTTCTTTCGGCCAACATTATTTGGAGAATTTGACCTGCATCCACATATGTCAAAAATATGTGGATCCACAGTCGATCAAAAATAACTCCTTTCCATGGAGAAAATGTTCACCTGAAATTCCCTCAGTTCCTTCTACCATGTGTAAAGAAAGAAAATGACTGTGAAGGTGAAGCACCTTTCTCCAGAGCTTCATGCTACTTTCTTCAGAGCTTCTGCATTTTCCACCATCTTTTATACATTTTTTTTTTTCCTACGGAAACCCTGACTTCTTCCTCTCAGGTTACTTCCTACTCTTTCAAGAGGATTTACCACTTGCAATTTTTAACACCATATGTATTATACTTTTGAAATCAGCACAACAACGTAATATAATATTTTCATTAATTGGAATGTTTTCTAAAGATTAGACAGTGCCAAGGAGACTGTTCTGCAGACTTCTGGAGGTTAACCTGTCCCATGAACAAGCTGTAGGCCTGTAATTTCCCCTTCCCCCTTTGGTGAGAACACAGAAAATGACAACAAATGATGTGAATGTACTTATCCTATCAGTAGGAAAAATATTCAAATATAAATTAAATTGAAATGAATTGAAATTGAACTCAGAATAGAAATGTCTTCTGATGTGAAAATAATTGTAATGTTTTAGAAATAAAGCCCTCAAAAAAAAAACCAAAACCACAATTATTTTCTCTGTAGCATCTTCTAGCTTCATTTTCTGAAAAGTTATACAAGATAAATGTGCAAGAGACAAGCTTCTAAAGTTTTATGTATAAGAGAAGAAAATACGATCTTTGCTAGAAGAACTGGAGATGTTCCACAATTCTTACAAAGGACTACATACCTGTGGCATACAGGACTCCGCGGTTACCTTCCTTTACCCTATTTTAAGCACAAGAAAATCTCCCTGTCCAAATCTGTGTAGATTTTGTGTCTATTATTTATTTTTTGAAAGTAACATCAATAGAAGTATCTGATGAGGAATACACAATGTACAGAAAACTACAGGTTAGATTCTTCCATAGGCAAATCCCTTATTTTTAACACTGCATAAGGACTGCAAGTATCTGACATAAATAGTTATCTACTAAACCCACATACCATTTTTTTTTAATGTTTCTTTATTAAAGAAGGAAAGAATAAGTAAGCAGAGGAGAGAAAAGCCCAAGACACAATGTTAGTCTTTGCTCACCTATATCGTTTTGCAGAGAGGTGTTGCGAGACAAGTTCCTGAGCAGTGATACTGCTGTCTTCTTTACTGTCGGGTGGCTTACATGCAGCATAGTTCGAATACTTGGAAGGCCATTTGCTTTCCGAACAACAGTCTGAGCCACTGCAAATGGCATCTGTTGTAAGATACATGGCAATAATATGTCATTATGATGAATGTATAGCCTCATAAATAACAGCAGTAGGTTCTCTGCATCATCTTAAGTATATTTAAATTACTTTAGATCTGATGCTATGTATGAGTTGCAACAGAAGAGGAAGATGATATAAATCAAGTTTCAAGCCCTCTGTTTCCCACATGCTCTTTGGCCAGTTCCTAAGCCAAAACATGACAGAGGTCATCAGTTTCTTCACCATGAAAGTGATGTGTGGCTGTGTGACTTCTTCTCCCCATGGGACTGATTACGATCCACAAAACCCCTCTTTCACAATTTTAGCATCAACTCATCCCTCACTGTGCAATGAATTAGCAAATTTCATACACAGGCAGAGTGAAAAGAAGTGATCCCTGTATTTGCCAAGCAGGAAATATCTGCAGTGCTGGTTATGACTTTCTTTTCAATGTTCTTTGATTTCACTGACTGTGCCTGGGAATCAGCGGCTTGTCAGTGGTTATTTGAGCTCAGTGCTGTGAACGTTGCATTGCAACCCTATACTCTATGCATTTACATTAAGAAAGCAGTGACAGAAAAAAGAAAAAAGCTGCCTTACTGGTCCAGTGCCAGCTGTGAGGTTCTGAAGAGCTCCCAGAGATGCTTCCTGGGTATAGTTTCTGGTACTCTTTGCTATTAAAGAGAGATATATCCTAATCAGTGTCGAATGCCAGAGCGATTCCACACCCCTGGGATTGCTCCTTTCCTCAGGTAGTGGGGTGTCCTGCTGCTTCTAAACATATAAACAGATCAAGCTGTTAGAATCATATATGACATATGACATAAAGCATCACAATCTAAACTAGCAATTTTGTAACTCTATGACCAGATGATTTTGCAGAGATTACTACAGACTACTTTTGTCATAAGAATGAAAGTGAACATTAATGTAACACAGATATTTCTTAGGCAACTTGTAAGATTTCAATATTTAATTGTACTGACTATTCCATCCAAAAAGAGAAGACAGATAGGGAGAGAAACTGCTTTGCATCTCTAGCTATTGATATTGGCAGCTGAGCTGAAGGAGAAAGAGAAATACCATGTTAGAGCCCTACTGTGGATGTAACAGGGGAAGAAGGAATACACTCTAGCAAAAGTAATGGATGTCCTTTCCCTTTCTCCCACCCCAATACCTGTTTTTCTCTCCACCAACTCCCAGCTGCCAGAATATTTGAGATCCATACCACATTGCATCAGAAGAAGAGATCCAAAAGCCAGCAAGCCATGGAAGCTGGCAAGTTACCCTGTGTTGGTTTCACTGCTAAAACTTCCACAATGCCCAGCCATTGGTAGGACACTTGCACAATTGCTGTATGTGGCACAGACACCATTTAGATCCATCAGAAGGGAGGAAACTGACTGACAGTATCCCTTAACTAAGGAAACTGTGATTGCTTTGTCACTTGCACCATCAGCAACTGAACACGACAATGGGTGTTTGGAAAGGCTATTGATAAATTTACATTTTTGGGGTGAGTCACACTACTGGATACATCACCAACAGAGAAGCAACCAAAGTAGATCACAGCCTTATTGTCCAGAAGTTGTTACAACTGTTTAACCAAATGAGATGTAAGGAAACATGTGCTTTACCTCTTTCACTTTTCTGCTCCGTGTTCCAAAACAGCCGGGTGTTCTGTCATGGGTAGGGATATTTCTTCTTTGCATATAAATGCTCTGGGCATAGCTCTCAGGGAGCTCTACCTCTAGTTGGTAGGAAAGATTGTGAAGAATGCACACACAATTCTCTGTGGCCTAAAATAGAAAAAGAATAGAAATCTTGAAAGCTTTGGCATGTTTTGAAGGGGCATGTGTAGACATGGGGAGAACTTTCATTTTTGGATCTTGAACAATTAACTGCAGATCTTCTAATGGCTTACAGAAGAGCTAGTCTTCATGCCAGTGATCCACAAGACTGTATTTACACCAAGAAATTAAACATGTCCTGGGATGTTCCTGAGCGCTGAGGCCAACTGGCACAGACGGTTGGGATCAGAGCAGGGTGCATGCCTGTTGGAAACGGTCCTGACACATTATAATTCTTGAATGTACCTGGGAATTGTTAGGACATGTGCTATTTGGCACAGACCAGAAGTGTGCCAAGGAACGTATAGGAACTTAAGAGCAAAGATGATCACGTACGCACCCAGCCATAATGTCAGCAAAAGGAAAACTTTGTGTTTTACCCAAGGATACTGCATTTTTCTGTCATAGATTTTTTTTTTCCCCTCAAATCAGATGTGCCTTTCTAGGCATAGCTAAGGTCAAATTGACACTTTCTGAGTGATGAGTTTAATGGCAAATAGTTTTATTACCTCCTTTTTTGAAAGTGAAAAGGGAGTGAGTGGTTTTAAGATAAAATGCAGCAGGGAGCTATTGGCACAAGGGTTATGTGCTGGATTCTCCCTGGAGCTAATGGCACTGAATACAGGGATACGGAGAAGCTCAAGTAACTAATCCTAGGAAAGAGCTATAAATGTACAGTAATTAACACTATACAGCACAAGTTATAGCAGGCATGCCCGAAGTGCCTCATAGGCTACAGTTAACCTCCTCAGTGACTGATGGTCTTCTCACCTAACCTAATGGCACCCAGCTAAAAGACAAACATTTAGTCTAAGCGATGCTCAGGGCTCAGTTGCAGTCAGTGGTGGGAGGAAGAGAACGAGAGGAACTGGCTTCTGGAGGTGTCCCTGTCCTTGCAGTTACTGGCTTTTTAAAAAAATAGGAAAATGAACCCCATTCAAAATGATGAAAGCTCCTAAATTACACTGCCAGTCAGATTTAGGCTCTTCATTTCCTAAGGGGTATGTAGCACTAAATACATAGCAAAGTGCCCAGATTAATTTTTTAAAACTTCTAGCTAGCTAGCTCCCTTAGACAACTAAAAAGGTAATATCTAAATCTTTAAAAGTTTCTAGTTCTCTGTGGTGATTCTGAAAACTGTTTTCCTACAGCTAAGCTATGTTATTCTTTTACACAGTAGGATAAAAAACACTTTTAAAAGCTTCTTTCTGAACTTTCATCTTTGGTAGTTCTAAAAGCTTTGGAAATAAGTGCAGGCTTGGCAGCTATATCACAACTGTTTCTGCAAACCGGTTTCTGAACAAAAAAATGCTCTCTCTGTGATTTCCCCCAGGAAAAGACCTTCCATCTTGAAGAATACCTTGTCATTAGGCTCGTGGTCTGCAATAGCTCCTTGAATGTAATACACAAGAGAATCAATCAAGCCGTCACAGTCTCTCATCCTTTGCCTTCCTTCTGGGCCAGCAGAGCTCATGTTTCTGTGCAGGAAGGAATATATCGGTAAGAAAAGATTTAGGCAAAGATATTTCCTTGTGCCCCTCTGATGAACTATTCCAGATAAATCTTAAAATACTGAAGTTAAGGATGACTGTTTTTTTCTTCTGCAGAACTGTGAAATAGTATGAGCCTCTAAGTAAAATTACTTCAGTGGATTCCCAGATGATAACAAATAACTATGAAAAACAAGCTGTTTGGATGGATAAGGTATAACATGACTCAAATCTCCATCTTGTTGAACTGATCTTTTTAAGCAACCTGGTTCAGTGGGAGGTATCCCTGCCCACAGCAGGGGGCTTGGAAGTAGGGGATCTGTAAGGTCCCTTCCAACCCAAACCATTCTATGATTTTCCAAACAAACAAATTAGACTTTCCTTCTTCTTCTTCTTCTTTTTTTCTTTTTCCCATTATTCCATTTTTAGGTATTTGTATATATATGGGACATCAGCTATGTCAAACTATCAGAGGAAATGTACCTTGTAAAAAATGTCCATGCATACAAATGTCCTTTAGCATTTACCTAAACCCAACCAATTCTTGAACACCCCCCAACAGACACACGTTCTCAGTGTTTTAGCAACATCCACACATTAATTGTAAAAGCTCTGGAAAACAGAAAAAAAGCTGTTTCTTTATATCCTAAACTCATTCATGTGCTTGTAAATAAACCACAGAATAAAGGCACCTTTTCTCAACTTAAAGATAACCTATTTCAGTTACGGACCAGGTTCACACGGCAACCCATGTGCTCTTAGAGAGGAAGTGAAGGCAGCCGAGCCCACGGAGAGAGCTTGGGGCGTCTGCGTGATGCCCACGTCTTTGGAGATACCAAGGTCCTCAAGGTCCAGTTAATAGTTTCTATGTCCCACTGAAAACACTCTCAGTGCAATGCCTCCACTGCCCCTGTGCCACTCCTTGTGCTCCTGCACAGCTTTCAGCAGAGAAAATGTGCAGGGGTGAGGAAGAGTTAAAAGTACACCGCACTGTGCTGCTTCCCAGCTTCCCAGAGCAGCCTTCTGCCTGCTGGCACCTAAGCAGATGAAGCTGAAGCCTCCAGAAACTGCTCAGCCCAAGTGGGAAAAATGCCAGATGCCTTCTGCAGATGCCTTCTGCTGTTGCACCGCAGTGGCTCCAGCACGCCTGCGCACACTTTCTGCCTCCTCCAGGCTCACAGGAAGCCACTGCTGGCCCTGCTTTCTGCTGACTTTTCCTGTGCTTTGTGGTAACCCGAGTGCAGCTTGAAAATGAATGATGAAAGTGATTTAAAAACCCATGAAAAGCCAAGGACACACTTCCTGTATGAAGTTTGGCTCTAAATAAGCTCCTGATTTTCGGGGAAGTAGCAACATTTACAGTTTTGAGGTATAATTATTTTTACAACGGAACGACCTCTGAATTATGGAATGCTGCAATTGTAAATCTAGGCCTCATTATTTTGGACTCCTGCTGCTCTGCTGGCCAAAAGGCTGCACACAGTATCACATTCCTGCTTCTTTGTTTGAAATAACATTAAATACAGCCCAGTGTTAGCATCTATCACAAACAAGAGGGTCATGCACTTTAAATATTTGCAGGGAGCTTATTTTACACACTTACTTTAACCACTGGAAATTACAACAGTTTAAAATGTTATTAATGACAAAGCCAGGAAGGCATAGCTTTAAATTTTCCTGTGGCTTACTACTGTAAAATGCATGTGATTTTAAATACTGCCAATGAAGTTCTGTACCCACAGACCCTGGGAGGTACATCTTTAGGTTAAATGCAAATGCATTGTAATTTTAGTTTTACTTTAGGTCATGCTGTTAATAATGTCCCTATTTATAAATTCGTTCATGTTCTCATGGAATTACATATCACAGAATTAACATTCAGGTTCCTGTATATGGCATCACTTTGGAATTTAATTTTACCTAGAGATGTCACATTTGAGACATGTCATGCTTTAGTGAGTTTATGGTTATGCTGACAGAAATGTACATGCTACAGCCCTTCTAGTGCATAGCATAAATAGTTTCTGAGGTACACAGACTAAAAATACCATTAAAAGATAAGCGTGGAATTTCCCACACCAAAGACACTTCTGCTGATATAGCACTTCATCTTGTCACAGTACGTTATTCTAAAAATCACTGAAGTTTACACAGCTGTGATCACGCTGAATGGCTCTAAAAGGAAGAGCCATCACTCAGCCTTGTTTCTAGTGCGACTGTGGTGTGGCACATGGCTTCATAGATCAGGAAGCAGAGAAGGGTATGAAGCTGAGGCACTGTCCTGCTCTGCAAAGGAAATGCATTCCTGAACTGTTTCCTTAAGTAGTTGATCCTCAACTGTTTATCCAGAGGCAACACTATGTGTATCCATGTGTGTGCATGCATATATGGCCACTCCATTCTCCATCTCCCTTTCTCTCCTTATTACCACAACGTAGACTGGGAAGGGAAGACCTCTTACTCTCCCACTTGTCCAACTACAGTTGGAACCATTTTACTCTGAATAGGGTCAGATTTAGTTCTCAAGGCAATGGGTTGACAACTGAAGCTTTTTTTTTCTAATGAAATGCTGGGAAATACCAGGAAGAAAATGTTATTAGACTAGGAAAAAAATGTTTCTGAGAAGCCTCACATAAGAATCAATTGCTAATTTAAAAAAAAAAATCATTTTGAAACAATGGCTTAGCAAATTGCAAAACTGACTTCATACTGCCTTCCCAAGATTTTTGTCTCCTGACAACTGTAGCACCTCCCTCTGAGTTTATGAGTTGGACTCTCTTGTAGTGGAGCTCCCGGAGGTCTTGAAATGTGCATCACTGGGGCAATTGCCATGGTTGGACTGGCCCAGAATTGCAGCTCCTGGCAACCTCAATGTGAGACTCCAGGGATACCTACAAATCTTCAAGCCTGTTATGCAAGCTTGTTTTACTTGCATTTCATCAGAAGTATACTAAAACAAATACATCTGTGGAAAAAAGAATCAGCTGGAGTCAAGATCAACAGTTTTGTAGAAAATCTCTTCTGCTACACAATTCCTGATACTTCTGCCCTGCATCAGTACTGAACGGTTGGGGAGATGCAGCATTAGACAGATTGCTGCTCGCAGGGGCTCTTTCCTTTGAGAGCCTTGGAACTTAAGCTTTGATATCATCTAGCCATTAAAAATCTCTGACTTCTGGCATGCTTACATATGCTAATCCTGGTGACATGCCCAAACAATACTGCATGCTAAAGTGGATACATGTCACTACCTACATGCCTCATTCATCTCACACTGAATTTGCTGCTTCTATTTTCTCCTGCACATGCATATGGTAGAAATATATCTGTGTCTGAAGTAGGCATTCACCCTTATTCCAGTGGCATTTATGGAGGATCAGCTAATTCCATGTCAGGGAATATTTTATGATCCAAGTGAGGTAAGTACAAAGAATTGTAACACAGTAAAATCAAGCATGATTTCGATAGAAGCAGAATGATAATATATGTTCAGTTGCACTGCAAATTTAACCAAATGAAAGGGATACTTCCTTTAAGCCAGCACTGAGTAACATTCTGGCAGACAATGTTGGAAAAGGTTTTTGCACTGCTGTGAATGATCCATACTACTGATAAGAAGAAGGCTTTTGCTCCTGGGACTCATCCTGCCAAAACTGGTAATTTGAATTTAACTCAATTATGTGACAACAATTTCCTGAAATAGTTCAGGAAATTGTATTCACTTCATGCCTTGTGCAATTCAAAAATGCAATGAGAAGGGAAAGGAATCCAGGGATCTACACAGTAATGCTAGGCTGCAAGCTGCTGGCTGGAAATAACAAAATTCCTTTCAGGAATGGGGGGAGCAGACAGACCAAAGACTAGACAAGAGAAGATAAGAACAGATGGAAATAAACCTAAAGGAATGGCTATGCTATGCAAAAAGCCTAGGTTCAAAGACTTGTTATCATTAGTCATTTGTTTTACAACCTTGGCTAGAAGCTCCCATTACAAACTTGATCTGCCATTACACTTCTCAACCAACATTAAGAGCTTTTGCCTTACTTATCTCCAGATAAAATGGAACTGGATTGTTATGCAGCCTCCTTGTCTGAAGTGCAATGATACTACTTCCTCAGACAACAGCTTTCCACCGTCTTTAAAGAGTCCCTGTGTAATATAAAATAACGCTGGGACAGACAACAGGTGAAAAGCAGTGATGCAAAACAAACTGTAGTTGTGGTTGTTAGCTCTTAAAAAATATTTGCATGAATAATTGTGATCAGTGAACATAACTTTTGGAAAGATCAACCCTCCAAGGCAACACCCAGGACAATGCTCCCTTTAGCTGCTTCAGAACAATCACATTCTGTCCCTGAGTAACAGAGACATCTTACATTCCCAAACTTTGGGAACAGGTATTTCAAGGTAAAAGTGTAACAAGATCATCATCAGCATTCAAAGTATAATAGACAGCCTTCTGCTAAGCTTTCGTTTTAATTCACAGGAAAAGTCATGCCAGAAATTCAATTACGTATAAATAATATACAAACCCACATATTCTGCATCTTATTTTTTCAGACTTGGAGGAAGAGTATGGAGGAGGAGGCTAAGTATCTCCAGAATACATAGCCAATACAGTTCTATTGAAACTGGAGACAGAACTGTTATGCATACTATTTTCAGGCCAAGAAAGAGTGGCTTTTACTTTAAAATCCAACAAGAGTTATCTTGTCTGCAAAAAGTTCACACTACTCCCCTCCATAGTTTAATATGCCAATTTTACTTATTTGGCTGCTTGTCAGGCAAACAGTGAAGTCTTTTGACTTGTTTTACTCTGCCTGCTCAGGGCACAGTGTTTTTCTAATCACATTTCAGAACTGAACAATACCGTTATTTATTCTAATTGCTAATGTAGAATTGTGTGGTGTACACTGCTACATTCTGGTCTTTAAAGTTTTGTGCCCTGCAGTTTCCTTAAAACTGTAAGAAGCAAAACTTTGGGACAAATAGAAGATCTTAGAGAATGGGATTAACAAATCCTTCCAACATTGGACTACCTTATCAGTGAGTGCATACATAGACCCAGGCAGCTGGTGTTCAGAATTCAACAATATTTCTTGCAGTCACTGGTTAGCAGAACAGGGAATGTTCTGGTTGTTCACTCATTCCAGCAGTAGTATCTGCAATATCATCTGCTAGATGGGGATTCACTTTCCCTCTTGACACTATGTTAAAGAGAGCTTTATTTTACTAGCTGTTAATTGTGTGGCACAGTGCCTACAACCATGTTAGATGACAGTGTTGGATTTGGACTGTGGCTGTCTCTGTCAGTCAATGGTTATATGCAAATTTTTTAAAAGAATTTTTGGCATCCTTCTATACCTAAGCACTGTACAATGCATAATATATTGTACTTCAAAGTACTATTTTTATCCTGTAATAGAAGCTGCAGGCTATAGACCTTATCAACATGCACAACAAACATGTTAGTATTACAAAAAAGAAGACTAATTACAGATTTATATTCTGGCACATATCTATGCTTAAAACATCTTTATTACTAGCATCATTCCCTCAATGCACAGATTTTTTTTTTTTTTTTTTTTTTTTTTGTGGTTTGCTGTTTTTACTTTTCAGAGCTTCTTTGTACAGAGATTTTTTTAAGCAGCACATAAATTAGGAATATAGTTGGTGATACTTTGGGAGGTTTGTTAATTTCCATTAAATAGAAGCATACTGATTTGTGCTAAAAATATTGTATTTTTGGTCTGTGCAGAAATGATAAACCTCGTCAAAAACTATTCTGTGATAGGAAGTATGTTGCCAATCCCACAGATCAACTTTAACTGCAAATTTTCAAGACCTTGTTCTCCTCTCAGTTATCATTTTCAGTGTTCAAGCATTTAAAAATGACAAGGACAAGCATATGGACATCATATTTTTTAAATAGGCAATGTATCTTTGGGAAAAGGTCAGTTTGAGAGACTTTTCAATTAAGGCTACAGAACCAACTGCAGCTTTGAATTAGCCCCATTCACTTTCTGTATAGAGTTAAGGTACATTCAGAATCCACTTTTATTTGATTTTAAACAACCCAGCTACTGTTATTCCTTGTTTGTCACAAACCAAGTCATATCAAGTTGCTTCAATAAGCTCTGAAAGAGTAATACCATGCTAAAACTATGAATAACTGTGTGTCCCCATACACTGGCCTGCTGAGAAGAGATGGTTCCTGAATCCAAATGCAGGAGGAAGTAGCACCATCACGAGCGGCACATCTGACAGCCAGACTGTTCTCTGTACATATGCAGCTCAGATTAATTTCTATGAAAAAAGACGATCTGCTTTACTTCAGAGACAACATCACTAGTCAGAAAGATTTTGTTATGGCTAGTTAATGTTTCTCTGAATTTGCTTTTGAGCTATGGGAATAAATAAAAGTTAATTATTACTTAAAGCTGAAGTTAATTAGTAGTTGGTGGGCTGTCAGGGGTTACTGCAGAAGAAGATGCTTTATTGTTGAGTGTTTTGTATAGCTAACAACCCTTTTGTCCTTTGAAACCACCCATGACTCAGACAAAGGACTGTTTACACAGTACAAAGTCATGTAATACAGCTAGACCTACTCTGTTGTAGGACATCTTAGCAAAACAGACAGATACATGTATGTGTTAAGGCAAAACTGGGCAGCTTCCCAACCTCTAAATTCCAAACTTAATTCCTTTTACTTTTCTAAGAAAAGTTTAAAACTTAGGCCATGCCTTGACTCTCATATCATTACACATTACTTTTTTCAAACTATGGCCTTTCATGTAATCAAAAGGCATGTGTCTCTGATACCCACGTTTGTATTTACATAACATACAATCACTTTGAACTCACAAAAAAAGACAAAGGGCCACAGTTTAATAGATTGTTATTTTAAAAGGCGTATCCTGTTTTAAAGATGTGAGTTTTATACTGCAGTCATTTAGGGGTGGGTCTGCTGAGGCCTTTTGTACTCTGTTTCTCTGTACTAGCTGTTATGGTGTTCATGACGCTGTTACCTGATTGCAGCAGTAGATGCACACCTGTAAAACTATTCATCAACCTCAGGCAGCCTGGCGTTGAACTAGTTAAACTCGTGCACAAAACTAAACATGACTTATTTTTATTCAAAAATGACTATATCCTAATTTAGCCATTTTCCAATGAGCATAACCACAGGTTGTGATACACTGAAGTAAGTGTCTTTGGCAGTAGTTGAAAACCGAACACTCCTCTGTACTTCTTTGTTCCATGTCCCCTTTCCAAGTCCTCTGTTTAGATAAGAAACAATTATGGCTAGGGATTAACTCTTACTGTGTACTTAGCCAAAGGATCTTTGAAGATGGTACTGAATATAACTGTTAGGTGTGGTTTATATGCCACATATAAAAAAGAGTGATTTGGCTGCTGCTGAGCATGTTCTGCTTACTACCCAAAGGACTGCTCCCATTCCTGGTAAAGCAGGTAAGACTCAGCAGGCACTGCAGCAGGTCTAAGAGGTGAGCAGAATTTACCCAGCATAAATGGCATAATCATTGTTGGCCCAATAATATCTAATGTTGCTGTAGATGAAAATGACATGCTCAGTCTCTGGAAAGAAAATTCCAGGTACACAAGCACTTCAGTTGTCCCACTGATGGTCCTGTGACAACACAATTAATCCTTCAAGTATATTAGTCTCACAGTAGCCCAAATGGAAGCTATAGGGTTATTCAGCACCGAAGTATAATACGGAAAAACTGTAAGAGAAAGCTGCCTCCCCTCTTTGTGTTTTTTAATAGGAAATACTAATGCTCCTGGCTGTCCACAGTTAGTAATCCACTGTAAATGCTGCTAACCACTGCTTGAATAAAACAGAAGACAGCAAATTTCTCTTGAGGCTTTAAAAGTCACCAGTAGAGGCTTTAAAAGTCATCCACCAGGGCAACGGCTTCTAAAGTGGGGTGCAGAATTAAAATATTTTTAGACCATTAATAATTAAAATAATATTAAAAAATAGCATTAATTCCATCTTTATCTTTTAGTTATTTACTTTCTATCATTGAGTACATTTTATAATGTACATAATATATTAGCACAGTAGTATGTGTATATCATTTATATATAAATAAGTATACTGGGTAGTGTGCTCAGAAGTTTTTTTACTGATATGGGTGTGTAATCAAAAAAATTTGGAGACCAGTTCATTAAAGTCCTAAAATAACTTTAAATGGTTCCCAGAGGCTTAAAGTTTCTTTTAAGTTACTGTTAGCTTTTCTCAAATGCTAATTTGTAGTACCATTCCTACAACTTTTTTAAAAAGCTTTTTTATTATTACTATCATCATCAGCCAGGAGCTGATTTCATACATCATATCAACAACTGTTATTCAGGAAAGACCTCTCTGACTTCAATGCAGCTATGCACGGCAGCTAGGGCTCTGATTACTATCTTCTGTTATGGGTATAAATAGCCTGCAGAGTACCCATCAGATCAATATAGAAGAACCTCACAAAGAAAGCTGTTTTTACTGTAGCAAGCAGTAATTCTTCTGGTCTGACACAAAGTACATGAGGCATTTCAAAATATGAGCTGTATGCAAACCCTTCTCTTGGTGCCATCACAGTTCAAAGCACGAAAGAAAGTGTGCAGGTCTGTTTTAGCACTATTATTTTGGGTACTTGTAGACTGAGTGCTCACCTCAGGCATCCTGTGGCATTGTAGAAGATATCAGGGTCAGACAGAACACTTGACTTTGGGTAATCTCGATCTGGCCAGCCAGAACAAGGGATGAGAACAGCTTCCGTCAAGGTCTGAAGGGCTTCTTTAACCAACAGATGCTTCAGCTGGTCATTGGAGGACAAATTCCACAATAAACCTGCAATATGCAAAGTAAAATCAGAGTGGCAGAAGACTCTCCCAAAGTTTGCAAGACGTAATCTCAAACTCCTTTAAGTTAATCAGTGAAGGAGCCTGTCTGGCTCTTGACATCCTCAAGAGGAACAGAAGAGGGTGATAAGAGCTCACCAGCCACCATGACACAATACCACACAACACCCTACCATGTGTGATTGCACACTGCTCAGTCTTTAGAGTCACCAGTGAGAGTTGGGAGGCTTTTTTCTTATTTTCTCTCATGAGATAAGCACTTTGGCATTCAGCCATACACGGACTACATGAACATACTCTTCCTTTATCTTAAACTAGTGCAATTAGCCATATTATGTCAAACAATCACTAAAGCAATAAACAAAAGAATCTGAACTACAGTGTGGAATTTCTCTGTCTGAAAAAAAAAAAAAAAAAGCTGAACTTTGATTGAACATTGTTAACATCTGAAATTGGTGCCTATTGGTTCATGTATTCTTTCTAGGATTATGGAAAAAGGAGTCAAAAAATAGTGAATGTACAACAAATTTGATTTTCTGTGTCCTCTCATTGAGCAGGTAAATGACAGAGCTTTTAGGCATATGTACATGACTGGAGAGCACAGCAAAAGTTGTACCTTAACACTGAAGAAAGAAATAAGTAGCTCTGAATGTTCACTATTGCATTATTTACTGTAATTTTGACTACCTCCTCCAGCTGCGTCAGTTTCACAAAGAAAACACTTCCTAACATAAAACTCGCCTTTCTGAGGATGCAGGTAGTTTTTTGACACAGGGAAAAGTGTTTATACCTTCATGGCAGTGTACTGCAACTCTAAGAGTGAACCTGTATGACAGGACTTTGATCTGAGGATGTGGAAATGGCGCCAAAACAAAGGGTGCACTTATCTGTGTAATTAAAGTCAGTTATCCATATAGTCCTTCCAACGCCTGACAACGAAGTGCAGTTTTCCATGGCTCTGCATGCCCATTGCCAATTCGTAGCTATCATCTTCTCAGTCACCAAGTAACACACATAAAACAGAGCTAACACCCAACACCTGTGATCATTTACACATTTCCAGGGAGGAAATCGGCCCATCTTGATGCCTGGCAGGACTAGTTGCACTTCCAAGTACCAACAACACACCAGAGAATAAACTTGCAAAGAGGGGTAGACGGGAGGCACAGTAAGTGAGTTTACAGGTCTTTGGAAACCTGCTGGAAGATGGGAGATGCCCATCACCAAGTTTCTCTAACACTTGAAGGCAAAATTCCTCGTAAGAGGGAAAAGTGTTAACAGTTTATTTAGTGACAACTGTCTGAACAGTGACAGTCAACCAGTGGTTAAGTAACACTACATACCTTGTCTACTCACATTGTGCAAACACTGAAACAAATCTCAAGTATGATATTGTAAATTGGTTAGCTCTGCTTCTGTTCTATACCAACAGATGAAAAATCTCTTTAAAGAAGTCTTCCCTAGACAAGTATTTTCACTACAAAGGCATTCATTGTTTCCCCCACTTGCTGCTCTAAGTTTCATAGACCTCCTCCTCCAAACACTGGCAGGATATTAGTGAACGTTCCTTTCATCAGTTCACAACAACAAAAAAAATGTTTCTTTTGTATCTCCTTACACTTTGAATTTAATTACAGCTATTGTGAGCAATAATAAAATCAAAACAAAAGCCAGCCAGAAGCAGCCCATTCCTTCTTCTTGGATCAGCTCTTGAACCTCTGTATTAGGGGATAAAAGGAAGAATGTACTTTCCTGAGGGATAAGTAAGGCTTACAGGAAGTCAGACAAGCAGTCCAAAGGGCATTGGTAATGGAAGCATGTTAAGACAGAACTGCATAAATGCATGGGCATAAGGACAGAATATCATATTAAAAGGCACAAGTGCATTTTGAATTACAGACACCTAGAAAAGAGGTCAGAATCATCAGAACAGGATTTGAATGCTGTTCATGTTGTACATTTTTTGACATAAATCCTACCTATACCCACAGGCACTGTCTCATTGGGGTTAGAAGAATTCTCTCGGTGGCATTCTGTATTTGAATGGATTTGTTCAATTTAGTCTTGATAAATTGAATCAATTTAGTCTTGATAAATAAAGAAAATGTCTTTAAGAGTGGGCCCTTTCCTTGCAGCTATATATAATGTATTCATATATATAATGTATTCATAGTGACATATTTTCCCCTTTGATGGTTGTTTGGGAAAATGGGTGGGGTCTCCTTAAAATTTGTATTTCTTACTATGACAGTTCTGTTTGTGCAGTAATCTCCCCTGCAGAAATAATTTTCTTTCATTTCTTTGATTTACGCTGCATGATAACAAGATCAAGAGGTTAGATTCTCTCTAGAAGATCATCTGGCTTACCTTCAAAACCTTTTTTTTTTTTTTTTCATGCAGCAACCATTTTCCTTTTTGTTTCTCAGTGTGCTCACTAAACACTACAAAACATCATTCCTGTCTTAGCTCCTGCATTGTTTCAAAGTGACGTCCTCTCCTATTGTTCAGGAGTATCCTCATTCCTTTCCTAAAAGACATACAAGAAGTTTGTATGTCAAATAAAGGACAAAGCCTATGACTCCTTCACTTTAGTCTCATTAACCCTGTAAGCACAGACATTGCACAGAGAAAGCTAGCAGCCATTTTCTGCATGTAGGCATTAGGTAAACAGGTCCATGGCAGTTTTCAGACCACTGTCATAAGCACACAGCCACTTTGGTGGGGACACTGGTTTCATGCTTTTTGTGCATTCTTCTGGAAGGCACAGACTGTGTGGCAGGACACAGAACTTGCTACAGTCAGCATTTACCTCCTTACATTTCATTGCTTTCAGTCTTTTCACAGGACGATACAAGCCTCACTGCATGACTATGCTCAGGCTGTTCTCCTCAGCCGAAGTGCTGGCTTGCAATTGCATTTCTGGTGTTCAAACTGGAGTACACACAAAGGGAAGAGCAGCTGCAGGTTCTTATTTGTGGTGGAGTCAACACAAGGAGGTCACATTTTTGATATTGAGAGAGCTTTCCCCTACTTTCCTGTTATTCCTGTGGGCTTCTTTGCTCCTCTCTTCACAGTGGGAAAGAAAAGGGAGAGACAGGAAGAAAACACAGACCTTCAAAATACTCTGTGAGATATACAACATACGATATGGCTCAAGATTAGGTACGGTTCATCGGTACTAACTGTGCTGCTGCTAATTAGCCACTGACCTTAAAGATAAGCTTCTAAGGGTCAGATTTACTTTTCTCACATGCACAAGTATTAGGATCATATTTCTGAGAGGTAATGAAGAAGTGTTTAAGAACACAAACATCTTCTCTCCAAAAATGTCTTTATCATCATGCATTTTTGTCAGGTGGAATGCTTTGGTACAAGGCTTCCTACATAGCAGCAGAAACAAAAAGCTTTCCTCTCTTGAGCTTAGGCATCTTTATTGATGAGTGTCACATGCTTTCAGTTCTGGGACAGGAGACTCTCATGGGAGTGCAGTGTGTTATTACCAGCTGCTGATCTCTTATGGGGCAACACATGCAGCTAGCTATCACATCATATATTTGGAAGTCTCTAATTTACAGGCAGCTAACAAGTATGATGTGGAAAGATAGGCACCCTTCTCATGCTGAAGAGGTGGAATTCCTGATTCTGCATTAACCTTTTCCTGGAAGTATGTTACAACACTCCACTGCAATTGCATGCATAGCTATGATATTCCTCTAGGCAATGAAGGAAGCCAAAGGCAATGACAGGTACCAAGGTTTTGGTCCTTGAAACTTGAGACACTAATCATTCAGGGAAACATGCTCTGTGGGGTTAAAAACATTTTGGTAGAAAGAGCTTTGCACAGCACTTGAAAAAGCCTTATGATGCAGCCCTTACAGGACAGAAATTCCAGTGTTTCCTAGCTATCATTGTACATGCCAAGAGCATCTGGAAGTACCAACCTCAGTAAGCACACGCTAACAATGATTGCCTACTTTCTGCCTGCAGCCTGCTCCTTGCCTGCCTTGTAAAGGCTGGGAAAGAAATGTGGTTGGAAGCAAAGTTAATATTCTCAGAGAAAATCAATCAACAAGTCCCATGGGCTCCTCACAACTTGCTAGTGAGCAAGAAGAATCCCTGAAATGATGGCAGAAAATCTGCTGTAGTGACATTTTCACCAAGGGACCCAGTGTTCTTCCTCCTGACCGCACATTTGCTCTTGAAATAGTGTAATACCCTCTTTTCCTTAATTTTTAAAGCAATCACCTGCATCTGATAGGCATGAAATAACATCAGAATATTTTGCTATTTGCTATTATGCTAACTACAACAACCTGCTCAATATTGCTTAGATATTACATTAGTGTCTTGTATACTTCATAAATAAATGTTCAGTGACAGCAGTAATTCCAGAAAAAAGGTGACCCTTCATTGGTTTTCACGCTACTGAAGGGGAAGACAATACTCACAGTACCTATATCTGTACATGTCCTCCTGCATAAACAGTCAAATCTCGTATCAGAAATGATGGAATTGCTAGAAAAAAATGACCAAAGTTTTCTGGCCACTGTGCCACCATTTTCACTGCTTGCCTCACTGGTGTGTAAATGCACCAAAAGACAACATGCTATGCAATAAGTTATTTAATGATCATTAAATTAATGCGGATCCAGTTCTACATCTGATGAATGCAAAAAACTTCAAGACATTTTAATGTTGCAGAGTGGTAGAACTGAGCCAAAAGAACCAACAATACAAAGCTTTGTTCTCCAGCTCAGGGAGCACAGTATTTTAAATACTTAAAAGAATGCAGAACTACAGAAGGTTTCAACATGCCTTTGCTTCAAGGCAGGGCTGCTTGACACCTTCTGTATCTTTGTAAGCACTGCTATTTTAATAGCTTCTGTTGCTGGTGTCTTTAAAGAACACTTGAAATAAATCTCCATTCATTTATTCATGTTTTCTTCCATTTGTAAAATATAAACCTGTTCTTCCTTTGCATGCTAACTCAAATGAATGTGGGTCACCAGCAACTGACTTCCTAAAGATACACTACAGGATTGCAGGGACAAAGTGGTGGGCATTTCTTAACTGATTGCCTCAAAGCCAATGGTGCAGTAATCACAGGTTTCTTGTGAGAAATGGTGGCCTTTTACTCCCAGCATTCCTTCCACTACACTGATGTATGAGAAAACATGTAATATGGAGGTTTTGGTCCAAAGGGCTCTTCCTCCAAGATCACAATGGGCCACACTCATTTTTAAAAGTTTGTCGAGAAAGTAGAACAAAAAGGATGAGATCCTAACCCCCGCAAAAACTGAGTCAAGAAAGCAGGTCACTCCACTGATTGTGTCATATCATCTTTACAAAAAAAAAAAAAAAAAAAAAAGGATGTTCTCCAGGAATTCTCTCCCTTGCACACAGAAAGGATGCAATGTTTCTGTGGCAGGGTTTTCTGCTTTTTACCCATCTGAGAAGACTGGCTCTGGGGTGTAAATTGCTATCAGTGAGTGATCTCAAAGTAGAAATGTGTGGCTGTAGGGTTTGTGGGGAGCACCTGTATTCTATACCTGGCACCTGACAGTTCTGGGGGACAGACCCAGCACAGTCTCCAACAAAGAGCTTGCAGCAGCACAGTGAGGGCTGAGCTGCAGTGGAAGTAGTGGACAATAATTGCACCTCTGGGACTGCTCAGAGCAGCATTCATCAATATGGTTTGGAAGATTTGCTATTTGGAGCTTTACTTTCTTTTCTGGAATTTCAAGACCTTTAAGGTTCCTGTAAACATATAGACCTATGTCATCTCTAAAGAAGCTTTAAGAGGGAAAGTTGCAGTTCCTACTCTCTTCCTGCTGTCTTACACACAGACTGATATTGGGTCTGAGGACCTTGGAATTTCACCCTAAGAGAAGAGTTTAAAATAGGTAACAATGCTTTTTTATTTAGTCACTAAGCACTGGCCTAGGTAAACAATCAGGTACCTCACATGGAAAGCCTGTGCACTACTTAATGCACTTCATGCCTGAAGGCACAGAAGACTACCTGTTATTTGCTTTTTAGTTTCCACATCCTTGGTGTATTGAAGTAAACGGAGCAAGACTGGGATCCCTTTCTGCTCTGACACTTCCAGTTTGTTGTCATTGTCCTCAAACACCAAGTTTCTCAAAGCACCGCATGCTGCACGCTGAATGTCCTCATTCTGAACGTCAAGAAGCTGTAAAAGTCTGGGGATACCACCAAGTGAGAAAACCTGTGAGGAGAAGAAAATGCAACAGAGAATAGTTAGATGCTGAAAATGACAAAATCCACTCCCTCTTCCCCTTGCCAAAACTTTATTGTTGTAGGGCCTTTTTCATTCGCTTGTTTGAAACACTTGAAGCACAGATCATTAATCATTTGGACATGACTGTTAACTTCTGGGCTTTCATATGAGTCACAGTTCAAGTCCACACCTAAAGGAGGCATCATATTTTAGTAATTAATGCAAGAGAATGAAACAAGCTGTCTTCCAGCTCTGCCACAGATTTGTACTCGTTGACAAGACATTTGATTGCTCTGTATTTTAGCTTCTACATTGCTGAGATGTATATTTAAGATTCATCTCTGGAACATTCATTAACTGCTTTGAGATTTCTGGATGTTACATGTTCCTGATGTGTCAGATTGTATTTTTTACTTGGCAGCCATGCTGATGGGAAAGATAATACTTTTCCCTGTTAACTTCTGTGCATGTGCTGACTATGTGTTAAATAAGAATACAGTTTACTTGGTACTTATCTGTGGCATACTGAGAAAAAAATAGAGAACTTCAAAATATAAACTGTTAAACATTGTAAGCCAGTCAACTATTGAATCACCCACATTTAACAAAGACTACTCTTCAGTGTCTAATTTTGAAAAAATGAAATTCTGGCCCCAAATGAACGAAGAATTAAGAGGCTGTTATTTTATAACAGCTGTATGGAAACAAATAGTTTCCAAGTTCTATGCTTTGTGACAAATGATGAATGCAATATGAGCTGTGACGCAGTATACTCAAGCCTTGGCTCATTGAAGAGTGAGATTACAATAAAAATATCTTAACATTCATGTACAATTGAGGATGGTTTCCTCCAGCATCTAAAAATGCCATATGGCTTTGAGGACAAACTCATCCTTGTGTAGAAGTGACAGCATATGAAAGACTTAGAAATCTGATATAACTGTTTTGAGCACTCCAGAGCCTAATGATAAAAAGAATTTGATATGACCAATAGATGTTGAAAACCAGAAGAAATGAACTGCAACAAAGCCTTTTGCCCTTAGAACCCCAGCAAACTACACTGCATGTCTGCCTTTCCTCTGATTCCACTGTACAAAAAGCAGTTTCTTGCTGCTGTTGCACTGTTGACCTGATCTACCCTGCGTTCATTCAAAAACACCTAGATTCTAACAGAAGGAAATACAGAAATCTATATCTGAAGGTAAGCGGAGATTAGAACACTCTGAAGGTAAAGGCACATTTTATTACAGTAGATAAGCCTGTTTGACACCAATGCCTTACGGTTCTTTTATTTGTTTCTTTGTTTTTAATTCAAACATTTATGCTGACTTTCTGTCAGTAATTTTAAGTGAGTTGTAGCTCTTGTAAAACAAGTGTAGTCAGCTGGACCCCAAGTGCAGAGGAGCTTTACAAAAGCTATTGATTGTTCTGTCTAAATTTTCATTGGTAGACAAAATCCACCAAAATACTGTAAGACCACATGTTCAGAAGAAAAAAGAAAAGCCACTAGACTTACAAACCATTGTGTAATGCGGAACAAAGCATTAGGAGACAGAGAAAAGGAATGCACACTGAAAAGCTAAAAATGGCAAATAAGACAATGCAAACAAAGAAAGGTCTGATGGGCACCAAATAGAGAGGCTCAGCTAGGATATGTGGTATAGACAGGAGAACAGAAGAAGGCTTCAGGCTGACTGGTTCAGTTTGAACACTTTTACTCCTCTGCCTGTTTTTCAGGGAAGCTGCCTGAGACAGCTTTGAATAATAAACCACCTTCACACATTCAATTCTGAAGCTCTGTCCTCAAACTAAAGTTAAAGCTGCTAATTATACAGGTATTCTTTCCAAAACAGAGTTTGACCTACTGTGAAGTACATTGAAACTACTAAAGGACTGTGTGATGTCTGGTTGTCACTGAACTGGACTGCATATACAGAGTTCAGACTGAAATGACTTCATTTCAGTTCAGACTGAGCAAATCATGAAATAAAGAAAGTGTAAGATATTTTTAAATGGTTAAAGTAAAATAAATAACTGCTGTACACATGAATGTACAGAACTATCAGTCAAATGAACCATGATTCTGTTTAACAGTGAAATTTAAAGAAAAATGAAGAAGAGGATATTTTTAATATGTCTTTTCAGAAACGTTTAAGAGTTTGACCTGTTTGATCAATCTATACAATATACAAATGTATTTGTACAGTCCTAGCAAGCCCCTATCAG
The DNA here is from genome assembly GCF_964211825.1 of Aythya ferina. Lineage (NCBI taxonomy): Eukaryota > Metazoa > Chordata > Aves > Anseriformes > Anatidae > Aythya > Aythya ferina. The sequence continues at coordinate 144,519,786 of NC_140296.1, forward strand.
TTTGCTTCATCCACATCCTGTTTTAACACATTAGTGTGGTTCTAGCAAACCCTGAAGCTTGGATAATTTTGCAGGGTACTCCCAGACTTTCAATTTCTGGGATATTTCTGCAACAACAGTGTAAGCATGCCAGTCAAATGAGAGATGAGAGCAATTATATTGATAAAAAGTTCAGGCTCTACAACTTATAAAAGCTGAAAGAATTATGTTCATTTAGCCTGCAAAAGAGTAGGCTTGAGCGAGTATACACTTAGCAGCCTCAACACACATGAGAAATCATTATAAAAGGGACTGAAAAATAGACATTTTTTTCCATATCCATCAAGACAAAATAGAAACTAATGAACAGTTTGCAAAAGGAAGATGTAATTACACTTTAAGATTAACTGAGTAGTAAAGTTCCTTGATTGTCTGAGGGAGCTTGTGTTTTTATTATTATTATTATTATTATTATTATTATTATTATTATTATTATTATTGTTTTGTTTTGAAAAAGGTCAGAAACATCTGCAATTACAAATAGTTCGGGTGAATTCTTGATGTCCTTTCTTACTCTACGTTTCCATGTTTCCTATCACAAAATGCTAAAACCTAAACTTCAGCTAGGATAGACCAGTGCTACTCTACAGACCTAACTAATCTGCAGCAAAAGGCATCAGCATATTTTAGGGAAAATATTCAACACCAGTATCCTACACGGTTTCCTGGAATGCATTTTTTCATGCTGGTAAACAGTACCACATAGAACAATTATTTGTTCTACCTGATGGAAGCGTGTATAAAAAAATCACCTACTTTTCTTCTGGCTTCTGCTTTCTGGAAACACTCATGCTGTATGAAAGTCACTGCAGCAAGAATCCTAGGTATTGACTGTGTATTTTCACTCTTCAATATGCTCACTGCATGTTCCAGGGTCATCTCCCCTTCTGGGCTCCTTAAAAGTATAATTGAAGAAAATAGAGTGAAGGAAGACTGTAGTAAATCATCATTTATCCTGCAAATTTTCTTGTAATACCACACTATTCATATTTTTCAACTAGCTTTACTTAGGAAATTATTCTCTTACTAGTAGAAGAAAATATTACAAAAGCTTATGGTAATATTCTGGGGGAAGAGAAAATCATAAATTGAATTGTTGCAGCAATACGAGGTTGTGGACAAAGCAAGACATCCTTGAGATTATAAAAACAACATGGAAACATTAGTAGCTGTAGGGTACAATCACCTTGAGTAAATTGAGTAAGTATGTTGCCTGTGGTAGGATTAAAAATATGCATGGTCATTTTCTTTCTAACTGCCTGCATGTTTGCTTGAATAATAATTGTGCTAGACCATATCAAAAACTGGAAAGAGAGATCACCACACCCATTTTTTTTTCCCTAGTAGAGGGAACAAAACAATTCATGGCACAATCAGATGCATTAACTCTGGGATAACCTGGGTGGTTATGTTCCCCAGCCTTTTTACTTACTGTTGGTTTCAAACACTCCCCACCCTGAGGAGGGAGGAAAAAGGAAAGGAAAGGAAAAAAAAAAAAAAGGTGTGTGTGGGGACACAAAACCACACCTATTCTATTTATTTTTTTAACTTGAATCAGAATGGTTTTCATGTGAATCATTTCAGCAAGTACATCTAAAATTTGAATTTTTCATACAAATACTTTCCTTGATAAACAGGTGCTTAGGAAACACATTTGCTTAAATTGATTTTTTTTTTTTCTTTTAACTAAGATGAAATGTTAAATAATACATGATGTTCAGATTAGTGAAGTTCAGATAAGAAATGTTTTAATATTGAGAAAAGAACCATATGTAAAGCACGTGTCTGTGCACTGTACCAGGGGCCACTAGGTTCTTCAGCTCTGGGGCCATCTCAGTAATGGACTGGCAAGGACAAAAGAGCCTGGAAGCACAGGCTTGCCCAGAACAGGCTGTGGAGAGGCAAGGTAGACACAAGCTGGCAGAAACCAGGCAGATCTCTCACAGAGAAACCTGGTACAAATGCATTGAAATCAGACCAAAGTATTTACGATGAACTTATGACCTCTGAGACAAAAAAAGATTTTGTTAGATTTTTTTTTTTTTTTCTGCTAGCTATCCTGTAATTCATAAGGCAAAAGGCAATTAGTATGGCTGCAAGGAGAGTAAAGAGATGAAGATGCACCTGTTCCAAATTAAGTTCTGCTCCAGTACCCTGAGGTCTCCACCTGACTTTACATTTCCATTTGGTGTAAATCATTTTATTTCCTGTCTTCTACCCTCCCCAGAATTTGCGTTTTGAGCAAATATGCTGCATATATAGATGCTGAAGCACACTTGTGCAAGACACAGATGAAATGAAGTGGGCAGTGCGCTGAGCATGTCAATGGAGAAGTTAAGTCAAAGTGCAAATAGACAGAACAACAGTTGGTATTTGTAGTGCCCTGGGCTCTGTTCTGGCAGTGCTTAGGGCTTTCAGATTTCGAGTTTACTTTAGCCCTGATTTAAAACAAAGTAGCTACAAAGTTACTTTACATTGCTAGTGGGATGTACTGATCAGAAACTTACTTAAAGATCATGAACAATGAATATGGAAAAAAAACAGATCATATTTCTTGTTCTTAGTCGCTCTTAAGGGGAACAGAAAAACAGGCTTTTCCAGCATGGGTTTTAGCCAGGTTCCTCAAATTAACAATGTTTTTGTGAGCATGTTATGTATGTGTGCACGCCTTCCTGCTTGCAAGTTAGTGTAGTAACTTTGGAGACCTTTTAAAAATTTTGGCCACCTTCTATGGAGTGGCAGACATCTCTTATGTGTTAAATTGTGAGTTATTTCACCAGGCAAATAAAGACTCTATCTATGCACTAAGGTCAAGAGAGCTGCATGAGCTGATCCCTGATGGGATATCAGAGAATACGTGGGAACACAGCCTCAGGATGCCAAGAATGTACTAGAGTAGTAGAGGCCCATCAGCAGTCACCAGCCTGTCAGACTGAGATAAATGCATCTATGGCCAGAGACCAAATTTCTAAGTGGTGGATGTGCAGAACTGCACAGAGGCTGACAGCAGCTCAAAATCCACCAGTATCATCCCTTCAAGGCTGATACTCCTTCATGAGTAGTAACCACAATCTTTCCTTCATGTTGTACACTGCCATACTAGGACTGCTCTTTATTGGATGAAAAACAACATTTGCTCTCACTAAAGTTTTATCAGGCAGTAATAAAGTTTTATAAAAAAATAAAGTTTTATCAGACAGTAATACTTATTCCATACTACCCTCAAAGACATTACAGGCAAACCTTAAAGCCGCATGGCTAATAATCATGTGTATTGATGACAAACAAAGGGATATTCAAGCAATGGTTGTTAAAAAGAACAATGATTTGACAAGTTTTAGCTTCATCTTAATTTCCAGAATATAACATTTTTGAAATCTACTGTTTTCTGATCATTTTGTGACAGTCCTCAGCGCATTTAGAGGTCTGATGCTGTAAGCTGTTTCTCAGGTAGCTTCAGGTACTATCCCTCTCTTTCCTTTGATATATGGATGCTTTTAACTGCTTCACTCTACCAGAAGATGCAGTGATAGCATCACTATATTGTTCTTTTTTTCCTTCTACTTTGATTTCACAGCATGAGTTATTCTTCTACAGAAAGTTTGCAAATACATTTGTACAATTTTAAATTTTATACAGAACTAGTCCACTATTTCTCTCCAACCTTACTAAACTATTTAATATTTTCTTAATTATTAAAACTTAACCTTGAAAAGTCCTAAATTGTGACTTGCATTAAAAGTACAAATTTCAGGAAAAAGCAAATTACTTTGAAAACAGGCTTATTTTATTGTCCCTTCCATTATTAAGGGAGCAACAAATAAGGCAGCAGTCTATCACATAGTGCAACTTTGAAATCAAAGAGGATGGGAAATGACAAGAAATGAGAAAGTCTTTACTAACATATTAGACCGAGAAGTCCTGCTGGAAGAAACTGCATGTCTGGTGATATGATGCAAATAAGTGAAACAGCTCTAATTTGACAGCTGTGTGTACTCCAAAGCAAAATTTGGTCTATTACGTTTTAAACACTTAATTCTACATTAAATTGTGCAGTAGCTAGATGTGGATGAAATGGAATGTACTATAACCAAATTAAGACTTCAACATCAAGCCCTTCCAGTGACAAGAATTACAAAGGAACTTATTAAATGTGTATTTTAGACATCAGAAAAGAGTAATAATCTATGTGGATATCATGAACAATTATATAAGCAAATGTAATAAATACTGATTTCAGTCAGCTAAAATAACTATAGTCTCTTCCTCAACATTTAAGAAACTAGTGGTCCAAATCTCTTGGGGAATTACCTCACATGTCAATTTTCACCAGCCTCTCCCTAAAATAAGCCATTATATTTTACAGAAACTTTTTAAAACTTTGGGTAGACCAATGAGCTCCTTGCTCCCCCCCAAAAAAAATAAAATAATCTAGCTATGAATCCAAAGTAGAACCTAGTTTATTTGAAAATCTAAAGATATATACAAGTAAATTAAATGGTCAGAAGTACTGAGATAAATGAAATGTGTAAACATTTGCAAAAGGAACTTTACAAGCTTTCATAGCACTTCCAATCATTTTCTTCTGTAATTTGCAGCAAAAGCTGAACTGAAAAGCTGTCACTTAAGGAGTTACACTGCCAAATAGATTTCCAATAGGTCACAAATCTTTCACATTGAGTTCAGCACTGTCCCAAGCAAGCCACCTGCACAATGACTAAAGATAGATGTTTACTTCTGAGGGTGTGAAAAACACTTTGGTTGAATTTGTGCAGGCAGACAACTAGATGCCAATGACTGCACCTTGCAGAAGAACCAAAATTGCTTCTACACGAGATTGAATATCAATATAGCTGTCTGTGGCTTAGAAACACACTAAGGAATCAGCTGGAGCCCCTACCACTGGGGCCAACAAAACCTCAGAATATGGTACCCTTGTTTGCGAGAGGCTTTGGGGTCCTGAAATTCAGAGCAAATTATATTTGTTCTGAGGATGAATATTCTAAGGAAGAAATTTCTGCTTATGTTTTAATGAAGTTCGTCAAAACTAAAAAGTTTCCTTGGAACCATGAAAGTTTCAACTGAAGGCTGTCAATCTGCTAAAAGCCGAATTGCAAAATATGCATTGGCATATTTTTGATGTACTCTAGTGAGAAGCAGTGATAAAATCATTTGGTTTCTTACAAGCAAAAAATTTGCCAATATATTACTATGTAACATCATTTAAGTCGTATATTGCTCAGCATTTACTTTGTGTCTCCTTAAACATATGATCAACTGTTGGAAAAAGGTGGTCCCGAACGTGAGCAAGAGGTGTGGACCCTGCAGGATGTGCAGACGTGCATTTTTTCTCTCTTTCCTTTGCTGCACTGGAAGTGAATTTTCACACTATGTTGGCTCTATAGTTTACTTTCCACTCTTAAACAAATATGTTTCTTTCAGCTGTGACACCCCATAACCTAGATAGGTCCTGCATTATGCTTACCCTAGCTGAGATCCATTGATGGTGACTTGTTCATTCTGCAGGAAACCATTTCTCCCTGCTGCTGCCATAGCAGCTGTCAGTGTCATCCTCTTTCCATCTGTTTCTGCAGCAACACCAGTTACTGAAGCTGGCTGGGAAGCATCCCTCCTGGTCTGTGTGTTTCTGAAAGTAGTTTGGTGCCAGCTGGACCTAAAAGATTGCCTGTTCTGAGACCCCAAATGGGAAGCAGTTGGTGATCTTACTTGTCCCATTGCACTGCCTGATGTCAGGTAGTTCTCTTTCTCTAAAAGGTTGGTCATACTGCGACTGTTGCCTGCTTGATGGTACAGAAGTGCAGAAGGGCTAGGGGGGACACCATCAGGGATAGTGTCATTAACAGCCACCATCTGGGGGTGTCTTTTAAAAGAGCGTCCCCTGTTCACTGAATCACGAAGAGTGTAACCAACAATCTCAGACCGAGCATATCTTGGTGGGACAGTCCCACTGGGTCTCCTATTATCTCCGTGCCTTGGAGAGAATCCAGTTGAAAACCGGCTGTCATAGTGAAAATCATTGGACACATATGAAAATCTTTCAGGACCCCGCTGGGGTGAAACCTCTAATCTCTTCAGGGGTTGTCTTTGACCTCTCTCTTCCATTGTCTTGTAAGTAACTCTTGTCCCCCAGCCATTTGTATAAGAGGATGGTGAGGCCACCTGTTAAGGGTGCATAAAAGAAAAGTCAGATTACGGCGGTTAGGATTAATGCCAAAGAAATCAAACCAGTAATGTAAAGATAAAAACTATAAGGTCTGCTATGAGAATAAGAAAATAAAAGGTGAACATCACCAAAACTGGTTATTAAATGGGATTCTGCAATACTTCTTTGTATCTGTGTAACAAAGGTAGGAACAAGTATGATCTAAACTTTAGGAGACAAAGTCTAAGGAAATAGTCTTCTGATACTACCTCAAAATAGGTGCCAGAGTCATTTATACCTGATAGCGAGCAGTATTTTTAAACAGAGATTTTAGTTTCAGCTTGAAAGTCCTTGAGGATTAACACTCACATCGGTTATTGAAATTAAATTCAAGGCTGCCCAACAGAAGATAATTAGTCGGTCAGATATTAAAATATACTAAAACACTTGTATATTGTTATGATGTACACCTTGACAGGATATTGAGAGGTTATTTTGTTCTCCTGTTCACACTGTGGGGGGATCTAGTAAGGAGAGATATTCCTTTTCCTGTTTCCTTAACTTCATACTGAAAACGAATGGGATTCCATAGCATTGCAAGGAAATCAAAATAACCATTTCACCTTCTCAATGGTTTCCTTTAATCTACAACTACAATTTAAGATGATTTTTATTTTCCTGTCCCCAGTGGGCAAGGACAGTAATCGATCATATTCTTGTTTTCCAATTTTCTCATTTCTAAACTCAATAAACCCACCTCCTTTAACTCTTCTTTGTAGGATTTGTCTTCAAAACTTTTTACTGTATGGGTGTTGTTTGGATTCTCTTCAATTTTTCTATCTTTTGTTGAACTGTTATGTTCTAAATTGGGTCATATTCAACACTTTCCAGAACTAAATCAACTTGGGAGACTATCTGCTTTATATAGAAGAGCGATGGCTAATTATTATTATTATTAGTAGTAGCAGTAGCGAGTGCAGTAGCATCCAGCCATAAACCTAAGTCCCACATATTTTCATGTTGTATTAAAATATTGTAATATTACAGACATTTTTAAAGGTAAACATTGAAGTTTACACTGATGTTATTCATTGAAGGGATAGGGCTTAGCGGATAGTGACTGAAATCCCTTTTTTAACTGTTGAGGAGTTATTGAAGGTGATAACTGACTCACAAAAGGGGCAAAGGTTGCTGAATCTATTAGGCTGAGGCTAGGATCATTGAGTCTATCTGTTTATTCTACAGGAGTTATGCAAGGATATCTTTTCTTTATCTCTTGTCTGGCGGCAAAGAAAAGAATGCTTTTGTGAAATACTAGACCTTGTGGCTTTTTCTGACTTTTATGGCAGCATGGGAGAACAGCATGTCCTATTTCCTTTTTTTTTTTTTTTTTTTTCTTTTCCTGTCAGGAAAGCTGTACTATTTTATTGTTGTTCCTATGTCACATCTAGTTATCCTCTTTTTGCTCTCTTCTAAAAAGAACAGATTCACATCAAATACTAGGGACTGGGTAACAGGTGAGAACAAATGATAGGAGGACAAATGTAGTCAAGTAACTGGTTCTAACTCTTGCCATAGAGTGCCAGAGCTGCTTAATTAATTTGCCAGCGGCCAGGATATTTCATTCCATGAAAACATGCCATTCTTGTGTCATCTAAAATTAAGAAAGAATTTGCCCCCTAAACTATTTATAAAATAAATATTCCTATTCCCAAGCTGAACTGATTTGTTTACTGATGTTGATCACACAGCAGCACTGCTACTGTGTGATTTCCAAGCTATATGTTAATTGAGCTATGTGTTGATTACCAAATTATATGGTTGCTCCCTCAACCATATAATAACTGGTTCATAGTAGTTATGAGCTGAGTCATGAACCCTGAAGAAAATCAGCTATTTATTTTAGCATTTAGGCCATGAACCCAAGTGAAGTGGGTCAAAATAAAAAGTGAAGCTGTAATTAGCTTAAAAACGCTATTGTATTACAAAGACTATACCACTCACATTCTTGTAATGCTAAAACAGATTACAGCAGGATTATTTAAAATGATAAGGAACACTCTACCTGTCATTGTGAAACTAGTGTGATCTGTTTTCCTATGGTTTTGGATGCTTAGTTCCCTAACCTCTTTCACTATATTCCCAGGTCCAACCCTTGTCATTCTTTACCCTGCAGGACTCCTGAACTCCCTCCAGCAACCTCTAAATGTTTGGCTGGGTACATGCCAGCATGGCCTCTGGCTACTTTGGGCTAGGTATGTGCTGACTGACCTGCTGGCTGCTGGGATGGATAAAGGTCTGACTTGCAACAGCCTCTGCCTAAATGGCATTTAGTATGATTTTTCATTTTCTACCCACATTCCAGTTCTCACAAAACCAATAGGATTGCAAAAAGCCCATCTGTCATACCATGTTGAGTTTAGCCACTGGGCTCAGAAGTCACCAGAAGGAGAGAAAAACATTGATGGATCTCAATCACAAAAACCTCTTTTTCTAGAAATCAGGCTTCAAAAAGTGAACAAATAAACCTTGAAATGTCATCTGCATACTGTTATCTGTGGTTTCAAAATAAACTATGCATTTGGTAATGCACTTATCCCCATTCATTTTCCTTACCTGGTTTGACTGGTAATAAGAGACACCATACTGAGATCTTGATGCAAAATCATTTTCAGTAATCCCCATGTTATAAACACGTTCCGGAACACTGGAAGCACGGTGTAAACTACCTATAAATAAAAATTAGTAAGATTTTAACAAAACATAATATTACTATAAAGGATGGTTTGGGGTACTAAGGAAATGACTTGTACACTGCTGATAATATATATTAGCTGAAAATCAGAGAGGGGAAAGATGGAAAGGTGTTTGTGTTCAGTGCATAGCATTCAAAATATGGCTAAGAAAAGATTTCTGAGGGCACAGGCCTCAGATAATTCTCATTTATTTTACTTAAGACATATTTAACTTTTAGAAGTCTTATTGTTCACGCAGCTATTTCACAAAAGAAATTTAAACACAACAAGCTGATGTTTTAAATATCCCAGATACTGGCACATAATTAAGTGCTACCAAAAACTTATTTTTCGTTGTTACCGTTTTGAACGTGTACGTTTTGAACGGTTTATGTAAGAGTGACTCTAACACACCCAGTACACAAACTAGTTAAAATATTGCAACTGTAGATTGCAACAGAGCAAACTGGGCTTAAGTGTATGCCTCTGTTACTGTTAAACCCTAGAGATGTAATTTCAACTGTCACTAAAGAAATACTATACACTCAACATAGACTATTTACTTCATAGCTGTCTACCTCAACTGCTGATGTTTCTTTTCCCTGAAGTACTAGTTTAATGACAATATATTGGAACAAGCAATACTTCACTAATCTTCTTAGTGCTTCACCCAAAAAACATGAGTCCACAAACAAAATCTTTGGCTTGTGGAGGCACGTGGTGTATGAAGCTGAAAAAGTAGCGGTGTTTAATTACACTTCAGATCTGTACCTGTAAGGTTCACTAATCTGCCAAACAAGGTAGAAGATCCACAGCATATCTACCTTGATAGTTTCTTTCCACAACCTAGCTCTGAAAATGGAGCAGTGCCTGGTGATTATTTCTTTCACTAAGACCTCACTATTCTTTAAATTAAAGAGAAAGAAACAAAAAAAAGAAAACACATGCACAATAAAACCCACAGAACCAAAAGCCTCAGGGTGTTTCTCTTTCATTGGTACAATGCATTTTCAAATAAAAGTCATTCTATTAAGAAAAAATAAGTCAAGCTTTGTAACAGATACAGACAAAATGACTGTTCATGAAATTTCCAAGTTACTATGAGAATCTGCATACAGGAATATAAAACCCACAGGTTTAAAGAGGTGACACAGAAATCAAAAGCAGAAGGAAGATATTCCTCAAATCTGCCATAAATGGAGACACTGGAGGTTGCAGATGTTTAGGCTGAACATAATGCTGGTTAATAAAGAAGTTGGCCATGAATTTTCAAAATAGCAGATACTGTCTGAGAAAGAATACAAGAAATGGCAGAAGCAAATCATTAACTTGGTCGAATTGACGAAGTCTTCATTTCTAAAAATATTAGGAGTCATATGCACGAGGGACTTCAGGTGCTAAAAACATGCAGGCTAAATCCTGCTGGGATTTTTGAAAGCACCTAGCATTTGTGCTGAACAGCTAAGGCTTTCGGTTTGTGCAGTTAGACTCCTGGCTACAGCAGGTACATGTGGGTATCCCTAGGAACTTCAGTACCCCCATGCCTTTAACACCTTAGTGCATGTAGATCATAAAGGTTTGGCAAGGGTGAAAAGAAACAAGTCTCACATAACAGCAATAATTTGTAAATGATAAGTCCAAATTTGTGTATAATATAAAAGTGTATTGAGTGCAATAATTTCAAATCCAATTTATTCATACTTTCCAGTTACTTTTACTTGTTTAATCATATTTTCCAATTCTTGTACTTTGACTATGCAAGACAGTTTTGAACATGCATTAGGTGATTTGTTAAGACACATTCATGCTAGCTTGGCGTCAGTGAGAGTAGAATGATCCGGCCTGGTCTAACTCATGATTTGGATTGTAGTAATTCCTTCATGACACATTACAAGGTTGTCACAGCCGAAAGGTTACCCAAGTACATGACAAAGCAGTAACAGAAGACTGTTGTTTTCACACTGCAAAAACTTTCTGCCAATATACACTGACATCCAAAAACCGCAAATTCATCCGTCTCTCATTTTTATGATATAACTCCAATGTACAACTTCAGGTGCCCAGTAAGACATAGCCACATAGCCTATTGCCCAAGCCTGCTTTTTGAAGATTAGCTTTATTCATTGCTACCTATTAGAGTACTTTCATATAATTAGTGTTTAAGTACATACTCACAGATGATTGTTTCTCTATAGTTAGCGTTTTTTGTCTCGTCTACTTAGGGAGAAATTATCTCCTTAGAACATAAAGAACCCTTGAGTAAGTAATTTTGGCATGTTTTTGTTAACTCTGAACTCTCTGTCTTTACTAAACTAAAACAAAATAATCAGGATAAAATAAAAATAATAAGGCAGTCCATGAAGCAGACTAGTGTAAACTACATATCTAACAGTTGCTCTATTTGTAATATCAAAACATAGTCAGAAATTGCAACACTCATTTATCTCTGCTTGAACAGTGGCTTTATGCAGTCATCTGTTTTTAACCTTCAGTCTCCCTTTGAAACTATCTACCAGTAAACAAAACATTTTTCTCTTTCAGAGATAAACACAGTATATTTTAGCTTATGGAATTTCACTTTGCATTTTGGTATCTCTTGCTTTCTCTTACCGTACCAGTATTTATTCTTTTGTCAGCGTTTTACCCGAAGATTTATTAGGTAGGAATAAACTGTAGGTTGCAAGATGGGCCCTTTACTTATGCCAAAAGCCAGTGTGATAAAAAAAAAAAGTGGTAACTAAAACACTGGACCTTTCTGTTAGTTATGAGAAGCAGAATAGGTGATCTGATAAAAACTTGCCTCTGTCAGTGAGGCTACCTCCAGGTAGGTTTTCACCATACTACAAACACCTACACATTTTTCACCTCTCGGATTTGCTCAGTATTACTTGTATTCAAAAATCATTAGGTAGTTCTTATATATCAGTGCACTGGTTAGGAGAATAAAAAATAATATATATATATATTTAAAGTATTATGTCTATAAATATGACTTTATATTTAAAATATTATATCTAACATTTACTGTTAGAATTAATATTTTCTAACTGTGAGAATTAGTGTTTTAAATCTCACCGAAACTCTCTTCAGAAAATATAAATTCAGTTACTCATCCACAGGGGTCCATTGGATACCACATTTGGTTTCCAGCAGCCAGCCAAGGAAAGGATGGGTTTCCTACAGGCCCTGTGTCACATCTGTCAAGCAATGTGAATATTTTGGAAAACTCAGGCTTCTCAAAGAATAGCAATCACCCACGTGTGGATAATTGAATGGAACCTTTTATCACGACCTCCCCTTTCTCCTGTTAGTCTGAACTGAAGGAGTTCAGGAATGCTGGCTCTTTGGACGTGGACAGTGGAGTAGGAACACTACACCTCTTCACTATTCCTCAAGCCTAAAATAAAAGCTGTGCTAAAATCACCTAATATCACAACAGCTATGTCAAAATTTTGAGGTCTGACATAATAATTACATTATCAGGAAGGAAACTGAATAGATGATTGAGAAAAAAAAAAAAAAAGTCCATCCAGCCTTGCGGTGGTTCTTCTCAAGCCCTCTTAGGTGTGATAAACCCAATATTTCTAAATGCCCTGAAAGTTCTTCCCTAGCAATTGCTGGCTATAGCTGCAGACAAATCAATGTGCTTGGCCCTTGAAAATAACAATGCCAAGTGACATCGCCATGATACATGAGACATGAAAAAGACAATAATCCTCTATTAAGGAGGTATGTGTATCAGATTCCTCTTAAATCATGTGCATTGTTACCTCTCTGTTGTGCATCTTTTTCAGTACTTTTGTATCTCAATTATAACTGTGAAAGCCAAAATTTTGGCTTTAAATCTCCCACAGCAGGAATTAACTTTGTTGTACTCTGTACACAGAAGTCTACTACGGACTATGATACTTTCATGCATGCTGAGTGCCTGCCTGCTGAGTATCTATTTTCCATTCCTTCTCATTGTGAGTGGGTGGTTATATTCCCAGCAGAAACTTGTAAATACTCCTGGTTTGTCATCTTTTAATCCCTTTGTATACCTCACCACTCACAGTGGACTGAGCTAGTGCCATTTAAGAATGACATATCAAAAACTTCACTGAATCACCCCATCTAGAGATGAAAAAGCCTTCTTTTTGATCATTCCCCTTCGTCACACTACTAGAGCATAAGTGGTCCCAAGGGACATTCCAGCATTTTTTATTTTGCATTAGTCAGTACATTTACACAAATGCTCAAATATTTTTCTCTTCTTCTGGCTCAGAAACCACAGGTGAGGTATTTAATGAAGCCAACAAAAATCAGAGGTCACCATCCGTATTTTCTTCTACTTTTATTTTATTTTTTTTCCCATGAAGATATAAAGAGAAAATTACTATGAAATTTGGTAAGATTTCTGCAAAATAGAAAACCGAGGACAGAAAACTCCTACAATTTCCTTGAAGCAAGTTTAAGAAAATTACTGTTAAGAATTTTAGAAGTGAAGAAATGTAAAGAAAAAAGTAAGGCTCTGAATGTAATCATTTAATGGTGCTGATTTGAAAACCATATAAGTTTGAATCCTGTTTTTTGTAAATATTCTGTGATTATAACACCCTGTGTTAGAGAAAACATCTCTACATAGACCATCGGTCCATTTGGTTTTGTGTGATATAATACTAAATTCTGCCCTCATCTTTTACAGCAGACCTGGTAAGGATGAAAGACAGGAAGAAAGACTTTGGTCCAACAATTACACTAGAGAAACATATATATCATAGATGAATTTAAAAGTCAATCAAAATCCAAGCCAAACAAGATCAGAAGTGGAATCATATACTGAAGTATACAAGGAAAACTCCCAGACAAATAAGACTGAACTATCTATCACTCCATTTCCATCTTTAAATAGCATTCATTTATGTGGCTGCTTTAGTTCAAAAATTTTCAGGGCAGGGCAACAATGTTTAATTTCCAAAGGTTCAGAAACTGATGAACTGAAAAAGTTATAGCTATTGTCAAACTGATGCTTGAAAAACTATAAACAATGTTTTACAATGTCTTCAAAAATTGTTGAGGCAGATTGTAATTTTAATCATTTAGCAGCTGAAGGAATCCTCAAATCCGATGATGACCTGAATATCTGTTATAAAAAACAGAAAGACGCCAAAAAAAGGCGAAGGGCATAAATTGAGGAGCAATATGAAGAAAAAAACTACCAAACAAACAAAAAAACCCAAACTTTTTTTCCATTCATTTTTCTATTTAAAAGTCATGTTGAAGGCTAAGCAGGCACCTTTGGTCTAAAACTTAAGGAGAAATTATCCTGCCTGGTGGGGTACTTCTTGCAGCTTCGAAGCCTCCACTACAGTTAGTGGAGAACAGGTGTGTGCAAACAATGCTGGGTAAGGGTTCTACTAACACTGATTTTCCATACCCAGTGGTTATGTGCCCTACTAATTTTAGACATGTATGTGAATGCTCTGGTTAGGTATGTGCTAAGTACCTTGCTGAACAGGGTCTGAAATACTCCTACAGATAGGACAGTTATAGCACAGGGACCTGCTTCTGCCCTTTTTAAATCTCCGTGTTATCTTCCTTGCAACTTCAAACAACATGAAACCTTTGCTGAATTTATCTTGAAAACTGTTACAACTTAGCCAAGTGCGTATTTCTTTTTTTGGCATACAAAATAGTGTATATATTTAAGACGTAGCTTACATATGAAAATTAAAATGTTTTTTAAAAGCCTAGTCAATCTTTGTGCAAGTCTTCTATGAAGAAAAAGCACGGTGGGACATAAATGCACATATACATTTAGTTTTTAAGGAAAGTTAGCATGTTAAATACATAATAGACATTTCATGTACAAATATTTCAGATATATATACATAGATGGATAGCCATATGCATATATTTTTAATACACACATATGCATGTATAAATGGATGGAATATATGGAATATATTTTAGTTCCATTTATTTTTTTCTGAGCTTTGCAATGGGACTAAAAAATGCATGGTAAGTTGGGCACCAGAATATGTCTTAAAGAATAAAAGTTCATGTTACGCATGAACAATACATCTAACAGACATGACATTTGCCACTAGAAGCCTGAGAGTTTTGCTCTCAGAAATGCAAAGTATTCAAATACTTGACCTTTAGAAAAAAACAAGGCACACCATGACAACTACCCCTAAATCCATCAGGTCTGTTAATGTACTGCAGAGAAGTTAAGACAAGCTAGAAAGATGGGAACTTTGTCTTCATAGTTTTATTACAGTTTAGAGACACGATCTCAGGTTCATGACACCATCTCATTTGTTCAACAATTGCTTTAGAAAGTCTTTTTCAGGCTGCTCTTCTCTACTGACAGAAAAAGAAATGGTTTGAAGAAAAGAACAGAAGAAAAGAAAAAGTTCTGAAAACTGTTCAGAAACTTTATTTAAATGCGAGCTGCCAAGTTAAGGACTTGCACACGTAGCTGCACATCACACAGCCATGTATGCCTCTTTATGTGATCTGTGTGCCCAGTTTTTCAGAGTATGTCCACACCTGCACTGTACTCTTTTTCACAGAATGGCTTGGTTGTAAGGGACTTTAAAGATCATCTAGTTCCAACTCCCGACTTTTTCAGTCTTTCATGTTCTTCATGACTTTTTCAGCCATTAAGTGTATTTTAGATGGAAGACAGAAGTATGAGGAAACATTCTTCTGCCTGACAAGATAGGTGAGTGGAATATAGTCATAAATTTAAAGCCCCTTTGCTCATAGCTTTTTGCAAATGAAAGGTGACGGCTTCTATAATGACACCCCTAGCAACACGGTGTATAACCTACAAGTTTGCCATATCTTTGTATGTAAATACAAGATATATATATATTTAAGTTCACTGTAAAAACAATGCTTTTATTCTCTATTTGCAGTTAAGATTACACCCCTCAGGCAGCTGGCCTGAAACCCTGAGTGCTGACGAAGTCACCCTGCTGGGGCCTGATGCTGCAGATCCTGGATGTGTCAGACCGTGTGGCGACTTCCATTTGCACCGTGCACATCGAAGAGCAGCATGAATACCCCTCTGGCAGCACTGCTGCCCAACGTTTCCCATCCACGCCTTTCCTGGAGTTATTTTGCCAAACCTCCCTTTAGTTCACTTCGAGGTGAAACAGGGAAAACCACTTCCGACGTTTCTCCCCATTTCATTTCGCAGACAGGGCCAGTGGGTAGACACGGAGTTACTCAAGCAAGCCCAAGAGATGGTTGCTGGGGTTGGAGGACCCAGTCTCCACTCGTCCGTCCGTCCATTCATCCATCCATCCATCCATCTGTGCGTCTGTCCGTCCGTCCATCCACCCACCCACCCCTCGGGCAGCCGTGCAGGGCGAGCAGCTCCCCCGACTCCCCGCAGCTGCAGCGCTGGGGAGTCACAAACTCCTCACCCGAGCCAAAAGCACGATGAGTCGCGATAGAACCACGCCTGTCGCGAGTCCCGCAGAGGTACCGGCTGCTCGCAGCGACCCGCCCCGCCTCCCCAAACCCCCTTGGGGCCAGGCAGGGCGCGGGGCTCGGGCACTCACCATTGTGCAGCGAGCCTCGGCTCCTCCTGGCCAGCGTCTGCTGGACCTGCCGCTGGATCCGCAGCGCCTTCTCCTCGCCGCCTCGCCCGCCCGACAGCTTGAGCCCGGCCTCGGAGGGCAGCGCCAGGCTGGAGCTGTCCAGCTCCCCGAGGATCTGCTGGCCCAGCACGGTGCGGATGTAGCCCTGCTCGCCGCCGGGGCCGCGGCCGGCCATGGGCTCGGGCGGGCTGAGCACCGCTGGGCTCCGCCGGGCTCCGCTAACCTGTTGCGCCGCCGCCGCCGCTCGCCCCAGGACGGACGGCAGGGGCCGGGCCGGGCCGCGCCCCGCGCTCAGCACGGCCCCGGGGCCTGCCCCGCCCGCCGCGCAGGTGCCAGGCACGGCCCGCGCCCCCGCCGCCTCCCCGCCCGCTGCCGGGGCCGGGCCGGCTCCTCCCGTGCCTCCGCCACCGCCTCTCCCCTCCCGGCCCCGCTCGTCCCCTCCCCTGCTGCCTCTTTTCGTCCCTGGCAGGGACAGGGACGCGGCGGGGCGCGGTCACTTCGCCGCCGCCGCCCCAGGCAGCCGCCGCCCGGCCCCGGCTGTCCCGTAGGGGCTGGCGGAGAGAAGCCGCTGGACGTGACCGCTGTTGTAGACACGTACACCCCTCACACGCTTTGCGCTGTAGCTATTTGGCATTACGCTGGCTGGTTTAGGCACTTCTACGCCTTACACTGGGATACGAAACTGCTTTTACACGCAGCGGGCCCCGGCTGTAAAGATAAAAACTTTCGGGCGGGGCTGTGCTGGGAGTAGGCGCAGGGCTGCTGGTGGAGGAGTTCTGCTGCTCTCCCCGGTTTGCAGCTTGCCCTGAGGGTTTGCAAAGGGGTGAACTGAAGCCGTCTGCCCTCAGTGCCTTTGTAAAAAGGTGGCAAGGGAATTTCGCAACTAAAGACCGTGGAAAAACAAACAAAACCAAACCAAACAGCAACCAAAACGCCCGGCAGGCTGTTCTGCAAACATCTGTGCTGGTGTTTACTGTCCTGAGTGGCTTCTTACTTGCTGAAATAGGGCTCAGTGAAGGGGAGCACGATGGAGGCTCAAGCTCCCCCACTGTCTCGGATACGACGTGGAGTTACTGTATAAACGAGCCCTGGGGTCGGCTTGATGTGAGAGGCGGAGGGAAAAGGGAACATGCAAACTCTTGTGGATAGGAGAGTGTGGACTTGCATGCTCCGTTTAGAAAAATAAATAGGTGAAGCAGGGTTTCTCAATGTAAAAACCAACCAACCAAACAAAAACAACAAACCAAACAAAAACACCAACAAACTGAATGTAGGCACTTTCATGGAAAATCTGGTAGTTCTTAAAATCTGGTATTTCGTAAAAGCAGATGAAAGGTGAATATGGCTTTTAAATCCATTTGTTGCTATATTTCTGAGGGCCACTGGCACTCAAAATGATCTGGGTGTGGCTTTTACTTTTTTAACCAGTACTTCAGACAGTGGTGAGGGCACAGGGTGGCTGGGAGTGGGATGATCCTTGCTTTATGCCATAATGTAGGAGCAGTTTCCTGGTTATTCTCTGAATACTGAGGAGTGGGGGAGGAACTGGCTCTGTGTGTAGGAGTCCTGCTTGCTGACACACATTGCAGCAGCGCAATCCTTTTGCCTTTGATTCACTCTTTGTCTCTCTCCCATTTTTCTTTAAGAGGAGGAGGCAGTTCTGTCCTGTCCTGTCACTCGGTCTGGCTCATGTCATCTCCTTTTGTTCTCATGTGCCTTATCACAGGAAAGGTCATATTAAAGGTTGCATATGACATGCAAAAATAGTTTCACTGGTTAAGAGAGATGGAGCGACACACTCCTTCAGAACGAACAAGGAATGGTTATGCATGGAAGCAGAAAGGCTGGAGATAAGCTGTGGGGTACCAGGTGGGAAAGAAGAACAGGGATTTGTGAAGAGGAGGAAGATGGAGCTATGTGGCAGAACTATGACAGGCAGGCCGAAAATGCAACAGAGAAGTAGAACAATAAAAAAATGGAAGAACGGGCAGGCTAAAGCAGGAAAAACAAATGGGAAGATGCATCACAACTCAGAAAGAATGTAAACTATGTTAGAAACTATGTTAGATCCTTTTAGTAAAATACAGACAGTCACAAAAGCATTTGCAGTAAACAATAGATACTATGTTCTTGTTGCGCGTCAAGAACTGGCAGGCACGAATGAGTGGAGACTACTGAGGAGATTAAAAAACATTTTTAAAAATGTGGAACATTTCCTCCCCTCCTCTCTTTTTCTGCCCTCTTCTCCATTCCTGAACTTCAGCACAAATATAAATTCTGTGTAGTTTCTATAGTTTGGTTTTAAGCATACAATACACCTGAAATGGATCCAAGATTTAGAAGATACTCTTGTAGAGGGTGTCCTCAGATGCCATTGACACCACATATGGTTTCACAAGCTCTTAGCACATTAGCATTACTTCTCTTGGATTAATTAAATTAATAAATCGAATTATTTAATTATTAAGTTATTGATATTTTATTTTTTAATTATTTATTGAATTATTAACTTCATCGTGCAAGTATGTATGTTTGTGTTTGTAGCAATCTGTGGCAACAGAAGTGACTGTTTTCTCTGGGCTTTAAAATTTTTAATGAGATTTCTGGGACAGATTGCTTTCCTTGTAACTATAACTGCTAACTAGAAAGCTGTGGGGGTGGAATATTTTTCCCTGCACATCCATTCAAACAATGCTTAGTCAAGAAAATAATAAAATAAAAATGAGTTAGGACACTTTCTTACGCAAGGAAAATAACAAGATACCATGTAAATGATTGTTCCATCGATACAAAGTTATTCAAAGTTGATTCATGTTACGTGAGAAGGAAATATGTGTCATTTGTAGATTCAAAGCAATGGGATAATTCAGGGATTATCCTTGAATGGATGGTGACTTGTGATAGATGATTGATCATCCTTTTTTTGAACAAGAGGTTTAATTATGATACATATAGTGACTAAAGGGTGAAGAATCACAAAAACATTCATTTCCTGTCTGGTGTCTGATGGAGTCAAGGAGCTCAGAAGATAAAAGGAAAAAGTTCTCTATAAGACTTGTTTCTTATTCTGTCCAGGTGTGCTTGGCCTAAACCATGCAACCTATCCCCATTAGAAGTCCCATACAAATAAAATGTATATATATAATACGTATAATAAGATGTATATTGTGGTAGTTCATCCTTTCACTCTTTTCTCTCTTTCCTACTACTGCCCTCTCTCTGTGATATGACTTAGAACAAGCTAGTTTTGATGGTATGCTGAAAACAGATTATTTCCAGTTTAGAGAAAACCGATGGTAAGTATGGACATTGATGTGTTCAGTTGAGGTGTGACAGAGCTCGACAACAATGGCATCATTTTAAATACAAACAAAATTATTCCTAAGTACATCTCTAGGAATACCTGGAGAATGAAATGCTATTCAATCATTTTTGTTTCCTCAGTTATTTATGCAAGGTCTGGATACCATGGCTGAAGGTGTTATGTACAAGTACAGGCTAGTCAGGAATAGCTGGATTGTTTCCACATCTGGCCTAATCATTTGAATAACCCTGCCGAGTGAAAACGAACCAACTCCTCCCTGCCTGCAAATCCCCTCCGAGGACAGAGCAGCCGCACTGCCACCGCGTGTTCCTTTTGAGGAATAGACATCCCAGCGCCGCCGCCTTGCTGCCATTCCTCTCCGGGGTAAAACTTGCAAAGCATATTTATAGAGTACCAAGGAAAGAGTTAACTTCACCCTTAGACATCTGAGGTCAGTATTTTATTGCAATTTTATTTTTCACAAGAGATAAAGCTGAAGTTAAATCCATCTGTCTTTTGCATCAGGCACAGATAACCCATACTCTTACGGATATATTGCTCTCTTTAATCCTAGCATAATTTCTGGAAGCAGAGGAGGAGTATATCAAACATCTTTGTTCTTTAATATAATTTAAAGATATTTTTCAAAGTCACCTAGGAGAAAAGTGTTACTTTTGCATTAATAAAACAAGTACGAAAGCAGTTCTCTGAGAAAATTGTGACAAGTAAAAACAGTAAGGTCTTTGATAGGCACTCTCTACCTGAGCCAGACAAGGTTCAAAGGAGTGGCAGGTTGCCTGACAAAAGAAAACAAACACACAAAAAAGATAACAATGATCTGCAGCCAGTTCTAGGAACATTACAAATCTTCCATCACTCTGCATTTCAGGGAGGTGTGTGTGCTAGTGTGGGTCTTGGAAAGCCAGCCCATAGCCTAGAGCTGGCTACCCTTCCTGAGTTGTGAAATGTCAGGTCAGAAATGCCAGATGGATGTGAGATTTGTTTTATACCTCAAGAGAGCCAAGGGTTGCAGGAATTTAGCATGGACCTCAAGATATAGATAACAGTGGCTCCTCAGGCATATGGCTTTTTAATGGTGCAGTATGACAGGACTAACTTGTATCTTGACCTGTGGGGTAAATCCAAGTTCATTTCAGCAGTCTTGCCTCTTTTTGTTTTCTCCTGTGTCTGAAGGTATTGTTTATTTAGGTATCTGAAGGTATTGTTTATTTAGCCTTCCTGTGCCAGAGTGGCAGCTGACATTGGATAGTTTTGTCGCTCCCAGGTAAGATCTCTGCTTGAACTACTTCTGAGCCACAGACCACTGAAAAGTTTTTTTACATCCCCTCACTGCCACACTGAGCTTGATCTGATGGGAATGGGATGCTACTGCTGGAGGTCTGCTAAAGATCTGAACTGGGATGTACTCATCCAGGGGATATTTTTGGATGTTCAGCCCAGTACATATTGTGGGGTTAGATTGTGCTCTGAAACATGAAGTAGATAGAGCTGTGCTCAAGAGGAAGGAGTCTGTGTTTGTGTGTGTGCTTGTGTGGCTACCCTTGCATAAGATAACATCCAGCTTTTGTTGTGATGCTGTAAAAGGATTTGATACAGTGGTTCAGACAGCAGGACCAGGGGGATCTGAAATGAATTTTTAAGAGTGACCTCTGTGGAGTCTCCCCAGCAGATCCAGGCCTGTTTTACTTGCTGGTGGGCTCCTCTTTGCACAGCAGGTATGGGAGGTCTGGTTGCACAGCTCCAGTGGGAAGAGATGTTTGGTGAGCAAGAGAGGAGGAAGAAGAGTTAGTCCAGGTTTATCAGAGCTGGTCAAGGCTTGCTAGAAAAGCAGGTGAACCTGAGCAGCAAGGAAGCAAGGGCAATGCTGGTAATGTTGCATTTAAGGATTAACAAAGTAAGGGCACAGCCTGTGTATGCATGGGACCCTTTGGTGACCCAGCACTGGCTGCCCTGGCAACAGCCTGTGCCTGGGGCCTGCCTTCCTGTCCTCATTTCTTTTTCTTCCAGGTCCCTGAGCTCTCACTGCTTTATCCTATAATTCCTAGTCTCCCTCTTTTAGTAATCAAGTGTAATAATTTAAGTGTGATTTATTTTATTTTATTATTTTTCTTTCTTTCCAGGCTCAGAGCCACACATAGCCAGTTACTGGATCAAAGGCTGTGCTGTGCATCTGTCAGTTCTTAAGTGATCTGGGCACTGGGGAGACAGCCAGGAAAGATGCAGGAAAGCATAATCAAATGGTCTTATCAGATGCTGCCTTAAAAAGAGCAGCAATGTGATGTGACTTGTTTGCAAGGTTTGGAATGAAAGGAATGAAGCGGGGCTAAATCAGTAAGCTGCAATCAATGCTTTGAGTAATACTCTCATTCTGTTGTCTCAGGTGGCAGTTGTTCTTCCATGCATTAGCATTTCGGTCCCTGTAATAAAAGAGCATGTTGTATATAGAGATGGAGATGTGAATACTCTAAAGCTGTTGACACAGGAGCACAACACCGGTGTTTATTGGAGTTGCTATTGCATGCAATATCACCTGGAGGCTCTGAATTTTATTAGGCCCTCTTTTGCTAGGTTCTGCGTATAATGAGAGGTTTTTGTTCTCATTTTGTAGTACAAGTAAGGAATACATCTAAATGACTGTTGTTTCATCTTCTTATACAAGTCAGGGACAGAGGAATTAAATGCAATTCCTGAAGAAATGTGGTAACTCAGAAATTGAAAAACATTTTATTTTTTTTCATTTTTTTTGGTTGCTAATTTTGAGATTTATGAGATTTGGTTATTCAAGATACGATAGAGCATCATTTTAAAACACCCTTTTTCTCCCAGTATTAGTAGAAAGATTTTTACTGGTCATGTTTCCCATCAAAGCATCTTCTGAGCTAAAACTAAAATTTTGTGGATTTTTTTTTTTTTTTTTTTAATATCAGCTGTCAACACCCCTATAACTGGGGGTATAATAACAACAACAACAACAAAATGTATTTTCATTAAACTATCTTAATTTCTTCTGATAGCATAATGAAGTTGTAGAAAACAGGGATGAATGGACTTGGGGAGGACATCTACTAATTTCCTGCTGTAAAATAGGATTAATTGTATATAAATATCATAGATACCTAATCTTCTTTCAATATGTTATTTAATGGGTGGCTATTTCTGTATGATACCGCTTTTCCACAACCTGAGGATACACACAGGAAAGATCTGTTATACTAGACACTAATTTTCATAATGCTACATTAATGCATCCAAACCAGTCACCCTTAGAATATGACAGAAAGCACTGAAACATACAGGAGATTAAGTTGGAAGAAAACCAAAGTGCACATGCATATTCATTTTGGGCTCATTCCTTAACTTTTCTTCAGCAGCTTTGTGCACAAAGCAGTCACAAAGCTGGCCAGCTTGTTTCCTTGGGAAAGGGAAGTCTCAGATAGGCTCTAGTTGCCAGAATATTTATAATAGATTTGTCTGTGAATGAGCAGGTCCAGCTGGCCGGCAAGAACTGCGGCTGTGGGCTGCTCTATGAATACAGTCATTTCCCAGTAGGTCTCCTTCCTTCCTTCCTTCCTTCCTTCCTTCCTTCCTTCCTTCCTTCCTTCCTTCCTTCCTTCCTTCCTTCCTTCCTTCCTTCCTTCCTTCCTTCCTTCCTTCCTTCCTTCCTTCCTTCCTTCCTTCCTTCCTTCCCTTTCAACTTATTTTCTTCCTTCCTTCCTCTTTTTTTTTTTTTTTTTTTTCTCTTCTCTCATGGCTTTCTTTCTCATTTTCCTTTCTCTCTCACACTCTTTCCCTGTCTCTCTGTCCTTCTCTCTCTCATGTTTTTTTACCTCCCCTTTCTCCTGCATCCCTTTTCTCTCTCTTTCTCTCTTTCTCTCTTTCTCTCTTTCTCTCTTTCTTTCTCTCATTATTACTATTATTATTATTATTATTATTATTATTATTATTATTATTATTATTATTATTATTATGTAAGGAGTCAGACCCTTCATGGATGCATTTTTTGTAGTAATTTATTCTGGATGAACCAGTACAAGAAAAGTACAGTCCAACCTGATCCTGGCTCCAAATAAATGCAACCAGTTCTGTGGTATAAACAGTTGCCTTGTTTCCTCTACTTCTCTGTTCCCATGAATCTCTCACACCAACCTCCCTCCCTTGCCCCCGTTTTGTTCTCAGAATAGACCAAATATTACAATGAAAAGTTCACATTCCAGGATTTTCACTGCAGTTTAGGGAGTGACATAAGAACAGGAAAATGCCTGTCCTGGATCAGACCAAAGATCTAGGTAGCATGCTCTGCTGCAAGATGTGCAACAGTAGATGCCTAGCACAAGGTGAGCTCAAAAGTAGAGCAGTAATCCCTTTGTATACATTTGCAGCTTCCAGCAAAGTGCAACTTAGGGATATCTTTAGTCAGAGGCAGTACCTTTGTGTTTAATTGTCTTTAATGATTTCCCCTCCATGAATTTGAATAATGTCTTTTTGCATCTGTGTCAACTTTGGCATCACTATTGCCCCTTTGTAACGGGTTATACAGCTTAATTATAGGGTATGAGAATATATATTCCCTTTTGTGTTTTTTGAACGTGCTTGATTATAATTTCACTTGATATCATCTATTTTCAGTATTATGAATTAAAAGAGAATAAGCTATTCATCCTCTCCATACTACTGACTTTGCAGTTCTCTATTCTGTTCCTCTGCAACTGATTTTCCAGCCCTAACCTTTTAATCAATCTTTTCATGGAAATTGCTTCAGGCTTTAGACCATTTTAATCACCCTTCTCTTTTCTAGTTCAGCTTTATCATTTCTGAGATGGAACATCAAAACTGCACACAGTATTTAAGATGTTGAGACACCTTGGATTTGTATAGTGATATATTGATTATATCCCATTTTATTCTCTATTCTGCACCTAATAATTCCTTAATATTCAGTTAGCTTTTTTTTTTGACTGCTTCTAAGCTGATGTTTTGAAGTTAGACACTTGTGCAAATGGTTCTTTGTCTTGCCTTCATGCCTTCTGCAAGCATGTTGAGTATAAACACATTTCAGTTAGTATTACAGAGTGATAGCAACCTTGGGACACAGAACAAAAATACCTCTCAGAAGGTCAAAATCCAGTTCCTCCCGTTGAGTTCGCTGACTAGCTTATCCATGAAACAGTCATGTGCAATGTCTAAAAATACCCTACTGTGACATTTAATACTACACAATAGTAACTAAATGATCCTATTATTTTGGTGTTTCCAGTCCTGTCTCTTTGAATCCTATTTTTTCTCTAGTTTATCACTATCATTAACTCATTATCTTGACTAAAATGGTGCTAAGGTCACTGTGCCTTGGGAGTTGCTTTTAAATATTTTGCTTGACATTTCTAAATGATATTTGGTTTTAGCAGCTGGACATCTAACCACTGCTGTAGCTTTGGTGAACTCACAAGGTACATAATGATGATCTGGACGAGGGCATTGAGTGCACCCTCAGTAAGTTTGCAGATGACGCCAAGTTAGGTGCGTCAGCATTCTCCTCAAGAAACTGGCTGCTCTTGGCTTGGACTGGTGCACGCTTTGTTGGGTTAGAAACTGGCTGGATAGCCAGGCCCAAAGAGTCGTGGTGAATGGAGCCAAGTCCAGCTGGAGGCCAGTCACTAGTGGTGTCCTCCAGGGCTCGGTGCTGGGGCCGGTCCTCTTTAATATCTTCATCGATGATCTGGACGAGGGCATCGAGTGCACCCTCAGTAAGTTCGCAGATGACACCAAGTTAGGTGCGTGTGTCGATCTGCTTGAGGGTAGGAAAGCTCTGCAGGAGGATCTGGATAGGCTGCACCGATGGGCTGAGGTCAACTGCATGAAGTTCAACAAGGCCAAGTGCCGGGTCCTGCACCTGGGGCGCAATAACCCCAAGTAGAGCTACAGGCTGGGAGAGGAATGGTTGGAGAGCTGCCAGGCAGAGAAGGACCTGGGAGTGATGGTGGATAGTCGGCTGAATATGAGCCAGCAGTGTGCTCAGGTGGCCAAGAAGGCCAACAGCATCCTGGCTTGTATCAGGAACAGTGTGACCAGCAGGGCTAGGGAAGTGATCGTCCCCCTGTACTCAGCTCTGGTGAGGCCGCACCTCGAGTACTGTGTTCAGTTTTGGGCCCCTCGCTACAAGAAGGACATCGAGGTGCTTGAGCGGGTGCAGAGAAGGGCGATGAAGCTGGTGAGGGGCCTGGAGAACAAGTCCTACGAGGTGCGGCTGAGGGAGCTGGGCTTGTTCAGCCTGGAGAAGAGAAGGCTCAGGGGCGACCTTATCGCTCTCTATAGGTACCTCAAGGGAGGCTGTAGCGAGGTGGGAGTTGGTTTGTTCTCCCACGTGCCTGGTGACAGGACGAGGGGGAATGGGCTTAAGTTGCGCCAGGGGAGTTTTAGGTTAGATGTTAGGAAGAACTTCTTTACTGAAAGCGTTGTGAGGCATTGTAACAGGCTGCCCAGGGAAGTGGTGGAGTCACCATCCCTGGAAGTCTTCAAAAGACGTTTAGATGTAGAGCTTAGGGATATGGTTTAGTGGGGACTGCTAGCGTTAGGTCAGAGGTTGGACTCGATGATCTTGAGGTCTCTTCCAACCTAGAAATTCTGTGATTCTGTGATAATGCTGTAGAATATACATCAGCTTTAACTAGGGAGGTCAAGTGTGCAAACACATACAAAACTACATAATTTTTACTCGTAAAAAAAACAAACAAACAAACAAAAAACTTAAGTCAAAAGGAACTGTAGCAACATATTCAAGAGAAACACAAACTTTACCTGTAGAGAGTAAACTGGGAGAAAACCAAGTCATGCTGGCCCATCTCAAGTGTTTTCAAACTTCCACCAAGTTGTGTCTTAGCGTATATATTTTATTCAGTATAAAGCTAGTCTCTATCTTATATTGACTTAAAATATCTTGATATGAAAACTCATTTGATTCTGTTCTAGTAATAGCAGTTGAATTGCTTGCTTACATTGCCTTTGTTCCAAAGATTGTGAAATATTTTACATGCATTCATGAACTAAACTCGAAAACATCACCCAAACAGAATGTTTGGCAACTAGTTCCCTACCCAGGGCCATCTGCAAAATGAAATGAAATCTAGGGGATTTTTCTAGAAACATGCTCTAGCTGGGGCTTGATCAATATACTCAAGCACTTTTATATCCTCCCTCCCCTTTGCTGCTTTGTTGCATAACAAATTCATGTTTATTTATCAGTACCACAACATTTGCCATCTGTTAATCCAGGTGCTGGATCTAAACAGTACATATTCTGTATGCCAGTGGACAGTTCTTTTCTATGTGCTATGTCTCTGAAGTTCAGTATGGTTTTAATATCAACAGGAGATTGTAAAGTTGTTGCCTCCTTTGCCAGTTTGTAGAATCTTTTAGATAAATTATACAAGTGTATGCACTCACATTCTGCTCTCTGTAGTATTCTCTTTCATTTTCAGCTTAATGAAATTGTAACTATAGGAATTTCCTTCTCTCGGATGCTTTTAGATAACTCCGAACATGCTGTGCCAGCAACCGTTGGAATTTACACCCCTTTGTCAACTCTAGACAATAACTCCAGATGGGATCTGGGAGCTTTGTAAAGCACTTCCTGAAAATCTGAAGAAATCCAGCCAAATGTATCCCTGATGTGAAGCCACTGGTAATAATGGAGATACAGCAAGAATAAACATTGGTTTGGTGCCCACTAAATCTGTTTCATTTCATTTTGGCAGAATGTTTATGAAAATTTTTAAAACAAATCAGTCAGTCTCTCCATAATCTGAATCCAGCATGGCTATTCTTAGTCAAGCTGTGCTTTTTTGACATTCGCTAAACCTAACTTATCCCTAGAAATGTTGCTGGTGATAACTTATCATAATGATAATGATGATAATGTTGATGATAACTGTTGCTGCAATAAGGTCATACCTCAATGGACATTTTAAACTGGACTATTTGTTCAGTTGAAGAGCAAGTGAAGCAGACAAAGATATTTTCTGCCTGGATTTGAGCTGGAAGAAGGGACTGCACGAAATTAAGCAGTGTCTGCCAGATCCTGGGTATGCAGTGGCCAGTAATTTAACTGGAGAGGTCACTGGGGGCATCTTCTGTTACTGACATGTCTCATGACAGCCTCTCTAAAACCCCTGCTGAAAGTTTTCCTCACTAGACGTGGAATCAGCCACAGCCAGGGATTGGAATGTCTTCCCAAGTTCTGTTTTTTAACATGGAAAAGACACCAAAGGCTCCCAGTTGTTAAATCAATGTTTTGCAATTAATATAAAATAATAAATCAGGGCATGACAATTATTTAAGATAGTTTTCTAGTTAAAACAGATGAAATATATATATATATATATATATATATATATACACACACACAAATATATATATTTATTTATTTCCTCCCCCTGCCCCTGGGTTAGTTTTCTGTGAGATTGGCAGCTGAAGGAGCAAGATCAAATCTTCTGGCAGGCAGGTAATGTGAAATGGCCCCCTGAGTTTTGGCTGTGGCTTTGTTCTCTCTTGCAGGCTGCCCCTCACTTAGTTTCTCAGTCCCTGTTGCTACTTCATGCTGTTTCTCAGTGCATACTGTCCTGTTTGCCCGTGTGCTCCAGATGGTTCCCTCAAGCTCAGCATTTTATCTTGCTTTTGAGGAAAAAGGCAACTCTTCCTTTCTCCCTCTCTTCAAAGAGTTCCATATAACTCCAGTGCAGTAGGCCAGAAGAGATGGACCTTTCTTTCTCGTGAGCAGCCAAACACAACAAAATGCATGCTACCAGAAGCAAATTAAGTAATTTTGTCAAAAAATATGTGGGCCTATATATATGTAAAATACACACATGCAACTGCATAAAAAACAAAACTTAATGTCTGTGCAGAAGCTGCAGACAGCTGGAAAACATGCATGAGTTACTTTCCATTAGCTTTCCTCTCACTACTGGGATTCATCCCCAGCTGCTTGCTTATTCCCTCCTGCTCCGAGTCATTTAGTCCCTCTTCTCCCCATCATAGGAAAATATTTGAAAAAATGTCTTCACAGCATCTATGCTATGTTCCATAGCTCTGAAACAAGATCTTGGCAGCATTTCAGACGAAGAAAGTTACACACTATTTATGTAGATCTAGGGTACTGTAGCAGCTTTCTAGGATTTTTTTTTTTTGTCGTTGCTTGGTTGATTTTGTTTATGTTTCTGTTTTTGTTCTTTGCATCCTCTCCTACCCCATTGTGCAGGCTGCTCTGAGGTCTTGGATCTGATGTTCAGTGCTATGCCATGTTCTGCTTTGAGGTATGTCTGTATGTTACTAAGAGGTAATATGACTCTTCTTTTTATGCACACACAGAGGTATGCACAGATGTGCACAGACTAATGCTCTCATTCCAGGGGAACCCAGGGGAGTTCACTGGGGAGGAAGAAACTCTGGATTTCTGTTCTACTCATAGCTAAGAAACAGGACTGCAAATACATTTTTCCACAGACTTTGAGCTTTTAACCTCTTGCTATTTTGCATCATCAAAATATGTAAGAATGAATAATTTATCATTAAACCATTGTTATTAACATATTCCCAGAACTGCAGTACTACTGTGCTCATTGTTACACCTTCTAATCGATTGTTGTTTACATTGTGGGTGAGGAACAAAATTGTCCTGGGTTTCTGCCTGGTGTTCTAATGTCCCAATCATTTGGTTAGGGAATTTGGCCACAGAATAATGCTGCTGCACAGTATAACAGTTAAATTTGTGTGGCCACACTTCCTTCCTCTGAAAGCCAAGGTGTGAGGAGGGAGACAAGGTGGGACTACTGTGTCTGGCATCCTTGTACGAGCTGAATTTGGCTATGACACAGGCTGTCTCCACCTTAGGAACTCTCTGGAGTCCACCAGTTTAGAAATAGCCAGAATAAGTCAGTCCAGCAGACAGGGCAGAGAAAAGCTGTGTGACAACTCCTATCTTGCCAGTCAGAAAATGGAAAAAATAAAAACCTCCAAAAGATCTACTTCATTTTGCCTGAAGTCACAAAGCTCTTGAATCCTGAGCTCCAGTCCAGGACTTCAAGAATTCTGCTGGCAATTCATTCATTTTAATTATGAATTTCCTTGGTTCTTTGATACATTCTTGTTACATTTAGTCATCAAAAGACTACTTATCTTGTAGCAATAATGTTGTTCAGCTAGGTAGGAGAATCTTCTGTTTGTATTTTGGTGTCTTACAAAGGAGATGTGCTTAAGAAATAAATATTATCTTCTATTTTGTAGGGATAACAGTATATATTATTAGAGGCTTCAATATGAAATGAATGTGATTAACAAAAAGAGACAATCTATGCATCAAACACTGAATATTTTGCATAAGCACAACTACAATTGTTAAACAGAAAGCTTTGTGTGTGGCCTTTCTC
Source organism: Aythya ferina (assembly GCF_964211825.1). Taxonomy (NCBI): domain Eukaryota; kingdom Metazoa; phylum Chordata; class Aves; order Anseriformes; family Anatidae; genus Aythya; species Aythya ferina. The sequence continues at coordinate 144,550,061 of NC_140296.1, forward strand.
CAAAACTGGTTTATAATTGCTGGCATTATGTCTTGTTGATTACTGAACATAGCAGAAAAGTGTGATGGTGCTTGTCAGCCACTTTTTCTACACAGTGATATTCTTTTTAGAAATGATACAACCTTGTAGCCTACTGAGAAGTAAATTAAAAACACTGAGATGTATTCCCTGAATTGAATTACTGGTGAAAGTCAAAGTTGCTCAAAATATTGCTTATTTTCCTTTTACAAAAAAGGAAAGGACTAAGAATGTGGCTAGGGACATTTTATTTTATTTTATTTTATTTATTTATTTATTGATTGATTAAGTAATAAGAAAATTTGCTTATATAACACCTGACTTCAAAATCACACAGAAACACTGCAGTTGAGTTATGTGAGTCTGATGATACTTTTTAGTTCATTATGTTTTTTATATGCAGATTAGAGACCTTATTCTCCTTCACTACTTGAATCATAAGTAACTCCACTCAGGCAGATGGAGCTGCAGTGCTGTAGTACTGTCGTCAGAAGAAACAGCAGCAAAATATGAGTGGAAACTGAGCACCTGGTGAAATTTCTGCTGAAGATGAAGCATAATTCTGCTGGAGAGATGCCAACAGAAACAATCATCAGATGTGATAGACATGGCAGAAACTGAAGATTTGACTTGTGGTTGGCATTGACTATTCTTTTTACCAAAAACAGCTGTCAAGTTCTTGATGAGACAGAAAAGGATGAGACTGAGATGTGCACAGCTGAGGATTAAAAGTTATCACCAAAAGACAGGTCAGTAAAATATTAGTACTTTGTCATGAGGAGTATGTTTCATCAGAAGTCCAGCTGAAGTAAATGCAAGACATGTTACAGGGGTTCCAAAATAAAAGGAAGGCCTACAGTGAGTACAAGGGATAAGTTTCAAATTGCTGGATGGAATCCACATGGAAATAGCTGATAGGAACAAAGAAAGCTTTTGTATATTTAGGGATATCTTAGGGGATGCCCATTGAGAACAAATGGCAAGAGCTATCAAGGTAGTCCTGAAAAAGGAAAAAGAAAAATATAGCATCAGTGGCACTATTAGTGACGTCTGGTGTTCAAGGAATTTTGCAATTGTGTTCTGTAAAGGGACAGTTATGATCTGATATCCTCTTTTTAGGTGAGAAGCATGAGCCAGGTGGATCTGCTTCTAGCATATGGACGGGAAAGAGACACATTTTCTGTTCTATCAAGAGGAAAGAATCTAGTAAAGAAAGAGGAAGAAAGAATAATAAAAAGAGATAGGAAGCGGGTATAAGCCTTCATTCACACTGAAACTGCAGACTTCACATACTGTGTAATAATAGCATGAATACAATGAGTATGAAATATTTGAACTTGGAGTTAATTCAGTCTGCTTGAAACTTTAATGAACTTTGAAATGTGTCTCTGTATTGTTAATATCTCTAAAAAAAAAGAAAAAAGATTGGAAATATGGACAAGTTATATGTTACAATAGGCATATGATGGCTATTAAGTCACACTAGGCAGTGTGACCTAGCGGCCACTGAAGGTGGAAAGATTGCTCCATGATTTATTTTGAGCAACAATGCTATTTTTTTTTTCCCATTGAAGTACTTGAAATAGGATTGATAACTCATAGCTTAAAGGAAGACATTTCTTGCATGTCAAACAAAATGATGGATAGGAAGACATGAGCTTTAAGTTTGACCAGCAGGAGAGCTTTTAGCTTTAAATTTAGCTTCTATGAGATGCATCTGTGGTAAGGTAATCATGAATGGTTTAAAAAACCTCTCACAAAGGTAGATAGCTTCTGCAGAGAAAAATGAAAGGGTCACGTTAGCCATTCATTTATCAGAGATGCTTCAGTTCACAGAAATAACCTATACTGTGGCAGAGGCTAGCTAAATTGAGCTAAGTCATTGGTATCCTTGAAGATTATAGCATCTTTCTCAAAATATTGATTTGAAATATGGAAAACCACAATTCAAATAATTGTATAAATCCTTAAGAAGACTTATACAAGATGCAAGCACTAAATAGTAAAGAAGATGCGAGGATATGTAGAAATCAGCAACATCAACATTACCAAGTAACTGCCTATGTTACAGTGTTGGGGCCAAACTAAAGTGACAGTAAGGTAGAAACTGTAGGGTCAGCCTTTATTCTGATTTTTTTTTTTTTTATTTTTTAAATCAGTTTAGGTTAGAAGCCACTGTAGTCAAAATGAAACCATAGTCCATGAAATCAGAGGAACTGCTGTATTATTGTCAAGCACATTTGAGAAGAAGCAAGCTAAGTCATTGCATGGAGACTTCAAATCCATGCTAATTGTGTTGTACTTGCAGTTCTTCCTCCTACAATTTGACTTTCTGCTCTGTTGCTCTCCGTTCGTCCCGTGTCACCACACAATGCATGTATAATTCCCCCCCGCTTTTGGGTCTTGATGAAACATGGGATTTTTTTCTCCAAGAGTGGTTGTCTGGCTTGCTTTTATCAGATTCTATTCCTCTCCAGTCTGTACAAAGTCTACTACAGGGCTTGCTTTTATCAGATTCTATTCCTCTCCAGTCTGTACAAAGTCTACTACAGCATTTCACTGAACTTCCCCAAAAAGCAATAAAAAAAAGTAAGTTCTTACAGGTTGTTGAACTTTTTAATTCTCTGCTTTGTATGTACAATATGGGTCACAGGAATCTCACACAGTGTGTGTGTGACTCTTCCATCTCTGCAGGTTTGTATTAAACCACAAGTCTGGGATGCAGTGATTTTCAAAGTTTTATTTTGTATGAGGAAGACTGGCAGGGATTAGAAGCTCCAAAGGGAGCAGAAGAGTGACTGAGAGAGACTGTGAGGAATAGATGGTTGGGCACATGTGTTAGTGTTTATTAGCTGTGCATTTGCCATCTGCTGAAGGAAAAGAAGCAACAGGGGACCAGTCATGCTGAGTGGAAAAGATGTGAGCGAAGTGCTATGGCTGGCCTAGATGGCTCTGCTGAAAGGGAAAGAGAGGTGATCAGGATGGAGGGAAAGAAGGAGGAGGTGCCATGGCTCTGTGAATGCACAGATGCTAATAAGATTTTATTTATTTATTTATTTATTTATTTTTATTTTTTCTGACTTTGTTACATAGGATTAATTGCTGAAACACAGCAAGCATGCATACAATGTTAGGACGGGTGGCACTGCTCACTGGATTTCAGCTCTGCCCTTTCTTGAGACTTTTCTGTGAAACTGTCAGAGCAAAAAGGACTTGAAATCACTACATCTAATCATGGGAGACAGTTAATCACTGAAAGGTTCTTTGCCTTGGGAATTAGTAACTGGCATAGAAGTCATCACATCATTGACAGCCAGTGTAAATTGGAGCTCACAGCTTAAATTGAAAGGAATATGTGAAAAGAACAACAAAGTTACAAACTTAAGGATTTTGAGATTACAAAATGTCAGTATGAAGGCAGGAACAGAGTGTGTAATGTTTTAGCCTGGACAAAAGAGATCTGGTAATAAATAACTTAAACTTGGAATGTAATGGCTAAGGGTAAATAATGAAAGGCAGTGGTTGTATTCAATTGTATTGGGCAAGAAGGCAAACAATGGAAGCAGTAACAGCACAGGACTGTGAAGTGACTACTCTGAAATATTGCAAAATAACTCCACTGTTTTTTAAACGTCTGTTTTTCTGATAAGAACTTGAGATTTTGATCAGTACACAAAACTGAAGGAACCATATATGAACCTGACTGCTTTAAGATCAGTTTTCAAAATGAGTTTTATGAAGGATTGTCCAATCTCACCATTACACTCCAGATGCAAAGGAAGTAAGACTTCAATGCTCACTATGACGTTAATTTAGCAAGTATATTTTTGTTGCCCAGATAAAACTGTAGATAAGGAAAAGGCACTACAGCATGAAGCAATGAGAGTTTAAGAATTAAAATGACTTTGTCAGAAAACATTTAGTATGACTTGTTCTGTGTATATTTTCCAGGACTCTGGGAGGTAACTGAGTGCCCATGGTGGGGCTGTTCTTAATATCTTCATTGATGATCATTTGGAAACCATAAATCAGAAAACTGATTTTATTCCTACAGATAACAATTGATCTGTAGTCTTTCTTTAAAGTCTCACAACATTTTAAAAGTGAAATAGGAAACAATATAAAATGGAGACATAAGTCCATGTTCTGACATGTGAAATCTTAAAGAAGCTATTTCAAAACAGGATGCATAAAAATCTCAGTATTGAATATAGCATTTACTAGGAGCAGTGCTAAAAGGAGGACATTTTATTACATCCTTTCTATCTCGATATATGCTAGCAGCAATCTTAAAGCAAGTCTTTCATTTTGCCCATTTTGCTGGATAATAATATCAGCTAAAATAACACTTCTTATTTCTAGTCACTTTTTTTGTTGTCATGTTATGCTTACATGTTCTGACTTATGGTGCTTTAGATGCTTTAGATTATCTTATTCCTGATGACATTTTTTTTCTGTGTTTTTAGTAGTGCAACCCACAGTGACATCAGGAGCGTCTGCTGGAGTGTTAATGTTTATTTGCAAACATGGAAGGAGGGTGAGGTATTTTAATTACTTGGCAATAGCGAAGCCATCAGCATATTTCATGTCTGAAGATTCAGACAGTTGAAAATACAGATTACTTGGAACTTTCTTCTGATATGAAACAAATGATAGCTTATTTGCTCTTCTAACAAGACGCCCTATCATTTTGAGTAATAGTTGAATTGTACGATTATTTAAAGACACAAAGAGAAATATGTTCTCTCTCTTTCCAATCTGTTCATTGGTAATAGCATAAAAAGATGTATCTTCCCGTGGAACAAAGGAAATAAATAAGGAATTGCTGCAGCCCACCTCTTTCTTTTATTTCTCCCCTTCCCCTTCCCCTTCCCCTTCCCCTTCCCCTTCCCCTTCCCCTTCCCCTTCCCCTTCCCCTTCCCCTTCCCCTTCCCCTTCCCCTTCCCCTTCCCCTTCCCCTTCCCCTTCCCCTTCCCCTTCCCCTTCCCCTTCCCCTTCCCCTTCCCCTTCCCCTTCCCCTTCCCCTTCCCCTTCCCCTTCCCCTTCCCCTTCCCCTTCCCCTTCCCCTTCCCCCTCCCTTCCCCCCCCCCTTTTTTTTTTTTTTTGAATTAGCTCCAAATTTCATTATTTCATTTCCTCTGTTAAATTAAAGTTTTGAAGCCATCTTCTTATTACTTTTTGTTTTAGTTTCTGGTTCTTGATATTTCAAACAAACACAAGAAAATTTCAACTGAGAAAGCTAAGTTGTACTATATTAAAAATAAAAATCCAAAACAAATATATAAACATACAACAAAAATGTGTCTGGTTTAACCACCAATTTAATCTTAGGCTCAGAGATTATTAAACTACCATGTGACAATTGCAGATACACTAATTCCCCTGCAGTTGACAAAAAAAAAAAAAGACATTTCACAAGTATTATGTGGGATGTGCAAGCTAATATAAATTCATATGTTGTCTAGCTATAATTTTTAATTGTGCTGAGAATTATTTCAATGACTTCATAATTTTCAAGTACAAAGAAGTGAAGCGTGCAATCCAAAATCATGTCAGTAGAAAATCTTGATTGGTTGTAATGGACTTTGTCTTGTATGTGTACTGCTATGGTTGTCAACAAACTGTACTTAAAAATAAAAGATGGAAATTACATAGAGTTCAAAGGACAATGCTGGAGGAGCCTGTTGGGAAAGGCAGATGTTGTTAAGTTTGCTAGGTGGATCACAGATGTTACTAAACTTGCAAATGCCTAAGTCAAAAATATAATTCAACATTTGTTATACAGAAGAAAACAACAACAACAACAACAAAACCAGCAAAGTGTTTCAAAGCAAAGCAAAACAGCTCCTCAGGAGAGCACTGTTCTGTAGAATGATCACAGCATAAAAATACTCTGGAAGAAGTGATGTATGGTCGTGGCTAGTGATACGTTCATACAATCGTTTTTCAGTCTTCTCTTTTTTCAAAAAAATAAAAAAAGTCTGTTAAATATTGCTATGTGCTATCCCAATATGAAAAAGATAAAGTTAGGAAAGGGGGTAGAGATACTGCTGATATTCAAAAGTCAATCGCAGCTCCTCTACCACAGGCTTCCAGAAAAGGATACTACAGAAACTGTATCTTGTATAAGGCAAAACAAAGAGACGGCCAAAGCTAAGGAAAGGCATTTCATATTTGTTGTTACAGATGTTGACCCAGGAGGTAAAGAACTCTTCATTCATTTGTCCTTCAGGCTGTGGTGACTTTCATGGAGCAAGGGAAAGGGGAAATCAAAACTGCCTAGGGATGACAATTCAAGGAATTTATAATACCAATTCAAATCCCAGTGCTGGCCTCTCAGAGACAGGAATTTATTGTTCTGTTGTACTAGGCTGTCTGTGTGAGATAAGATGAGGCCATCAGTCCAGATTTTAATTGATCAGGGTAATTTTCACAAATCATTGTAAGTGACCTTTATTTTCTGCCTCAACAGAGATCAAAATGCAGTGGGCCATTACAGCCTTATTTATATTCTTTTCTTTGGAACCAAAATCCTCTAAACCTTGGTTAAGGCAGATGATAAAACTGTGATGCTGGATGATGGTATGTTTCAATTCTGTCTGCCAAGCCATTTCTATGATAAAACAGGGGTCCTGATCTAAAAACACCTAATTGTGTCACTGTCATGTGTAATTAGAAAATTTCAAAACATAAAATTTCAATGATAAAATAAATCCATCTTCATGATGCCTCAAAGTATTAGCTACTAGAAGCGATCCATTTTGTCAAATGCAGTTATCCTCACCCAGCAATGAGTAACAAAACATAGACAAACAAATTTCCCTAGAGATCAAAAGTACAACTTACAAATTGGCTTAGCACTCTTTTGTTAGCAAATGAAATCCAGACATTTTCCCCTTCATTTTGTCAAGTCTTCCCTTGGTTTGTGCCAAGTAAGTATGAACGTGTTCTTTTGACAAATTCTTGAACTACTCTTCATTTCACTATGGATTTTATTTTCCAAGTGTGACCAACAGTTAGAGCACAAGTTAATGGTCTACTGCCTGAAAGAGATGAAGGGTAATATAAAACAATATAGGGAGAAAGGATCCCTGGTGTTCACTTTGCATTACACCCCTCCAGCTGGGAATATTGAAAGAAGTGTCCTCACCCTGCATACTTGGAAGTATTGCTTTGAGATATCCATGAAACATTTGAAATACCTTCTTCAGTCCTCAACAGAAGGAAGATCCTCTAGCTGAGTTCATCATACTATTGGAAGATGCTCACAGAGCAATAAGGCTTGAAGACCGTGGGTGTTTTGATATGCAGGACATTCCACATGCTTCTATGTGTGTCCACAACTGAGAATATTCTACAGTGATGCCAGAGCTCAGGTGAGACAGCAATGTGGCAAAGGAACATAGATATTGCACACTTTGTCAAAACACCCTTTGTACTCAAGTAAGGGGTTGAGATTATTTAAGCTCTGTTCTGTGGCACCGAGAAAGGGACATGGGGACCAGAATAGCTTTGTACAATGAAGGTTGCTGTATACAGCTGGGAGAGACTTTGTTTTGGTGTCCATTCTCAGCTGGGCAGCAAGGAGTGTAAAATGCGTGTGTGGCACCCACTCTGCCTTGAGAACATTTATTTTCTTCCATGTCTTTTGCTTCAAAACCGAACCTGAAAATAATGTGGGTATTTGCCTCTAGGTATTGAAGGTCTTTGAGACCAGTGGAAAAGTTTGGTGCAAGGAAGATTTATGCTCAGTGGAGGAGGATCAGGTTAATGATAATTGAAAATGACTGGAAATACATAAGTCCATGTGGCCTGGTGTGCACCCGCAAGTACAGAAGGAGATGGCTGATGTCATTGTGATATCACTCTATATTGTCTTCAGAAAGTTATGGTGACCAAAGGAGATACTTTAGGACTGGAAAAAAGCAAATGTCACCCCTATCCTCAAAAATGGCAAGAAAAACAATCCAGAGAAATAAAGGAGCAAATCCTCCCAGAAATAATTTCCAAATATTTCCAACCAAGGAGGTATTTAGGGAGTAGTCAGCATGGGTTTATGAAGGGGAAATGATGCCTGACCAAATTGATAGCCTCATATGACAAAACACGGTGGCTGAGGAAAGAGCACTTGATATTATTTGTCTTGACTTTAACAAAACTTTCAACACTTCCATAACATGCTCATGGATAAACTGATGAAGTAGTCTAGATAAGAGGACAATGAGACATATTTAAAACTGGCTGAACTGTTGGACTAAACGAACCGTGGTCATCATCACAGAGTCAAGCTACAAGTCAGTTCAAAGAGGTAAGAGGTGTACTCCAGCAGATAATACTGGGGCCAAAGCTGCTTGACATGCTCATTATTGACTGGAACAATGAGGCAGAGTGCACCTTCAGCAAGTTTGCAAGTGATCCAAAATCAGGAGGAGTGTTGATACACTAGATGATTATGCTGCCATTCAGAGGAACATTGTCAGCCTGGGGAACACGCACCTAACTTGGTGTTGTCTGCAAACTTACTGAGGGTGCACTCAATCCCCTCACCCAGATCATCGATAAAAATATTAAAGAGGTCCCAATACTGAGCTCTGGGGGGACTCCACTAGTGACCAGCCTCCAACTGGATTTAACTCCATTCACCATGACTCTTTGGGCCTGACTACCCAGCCAGTTTCTAACCCAATGAAGTGTACACCAGTCCAAGCCAAGAGCAGCCAGTTTCTTGAGGAGAATTCTGTGGGAAACGGTGTCAAAAGCCTCACTGAAGTCAAGGTAGACCACATCCACAGCCTTTCCCTCATCCACCAAGCATGTCACCATGTCATAAAAGGAGATAAGATTCATCAAGCAGGACCTGCCTTTCATAAACCCATGCTGACTGGGCCTGATTGCCTGCTTGCTCTGCAAGTGCTGCATAATGACTCTCAAGATAATCTGCTCCATGAGCTTCCCTGGCACTGAGGTCAAACTAACAGGTCTATAGTTTCCTGGGTCTACCTTCCAGCCCTTCTTGTAGATGGGCATCACATTTGCTAGCCGCCAGTCAACTGGGACCTCCCCTGATAGCCAGGATTGCTGATAAATGATGGAAAGTGGCTTGGCCAGCTCTTCCACCAGTTCTCTCAGTACCTCAGGTGGATCCCATCTGGCCCCATCGACTTACATACATCTAAGTGCTGTAGCAGGTCACCAACCATTTCCTCGTGGATTATGAGGGCCACATCCTGCTCCCCATCCCCTTCCACCAGCTCAGGGTACTGGGTATCCAGAGAACAACTAGTCTTGCTGCTAAAGACTGAAGCATAGAAGGCATTAAGCACCTCAGCCTTTTCCTCATCTCACGTCACTACGTTTTCCCCCCCATCCAGTAAAGGAGATTCTCCTTAGTCCTACTTTTCGTGTTAATGTATTTATAAAAACATTTTCTTTTATCTTTAACAGCAGTAGTCAGATTGAGCTCCAGGTGAGTTTTGGTCTTCCTAGTTTTGTCCCTACACATCCTTACAACATCCTTATAATCCTTCTGAGTGGCCTGCCCTCTTTTCCAAAGATCATAACCCCCCCCCCCCTTTTTTTTTCTTTCCCTAAGCTCTAGCTACAACTCTCTGTTCAGCCAGGCCAGTCTTCTTTGATGCTGGCTCATCTTCGGGGATTTGGGGACAGACCACACCTGAGCCTTTAAGATTTCCTTCCTGAGGAGTGCCCAGCCTTCCTGGACTCCTCTGCCCTTCAGGGCTGCCTCCCAAGGGACTCTGCCAACCAGTGTCCTGAACAGCTCAAAATCTGCCCTCCAGAAGTCCAATACAGAGGTTTTACTGATTCCCTTCCTGGCTTCTCCAAGAATGGAGAACTCTACCATTTCATGGTCACTCTGCCCAAGACAGCTCCCAACCACCACATCTCCCACCAGTCCTTCTCTGTTTGTGAACAGAAGGTCCAGCGGGGCACCTCCCCTGGTAGGCTCACTAATCTGTGTCAGGAAACTGTCTTCCACACTCTCCAGAAACCTCCTAGACTGCTTCCTCTGAGTTGTATTACATGTCCAGGATATGTCTGGGAAGTTGAAGTCCTTCACAACTTTTGCCAGCTGCTTGTAGAATTCCTCATCCGTCTCCTCATCCTGATTTGGTGGTCTGTAACATAACCCCACCGGGATGCCTCCTTGTTGGACTTCCTGCCAATCCTAACGCCTAGGGACTCAACCTTATCATTCCCAGTCTCAGCCTTGAGTTCCACAACATCAAAACACTCTCTGATACAGACAGCCACACCACCACCCCTTCTGTGCTGCCTGTCCCTTCTGAAGAGCCTATAGCCAGTCATTGCAGTGCTCCAGTCATGGGAGTGGTCCCACCACATTTCCATGATAGCAACCAAGTCGTAGCCTGCCTATCGCACAATAGCTTCCAGCTCCTCCTGTTTGTTTGCCCATGCTGCGTGCATTAGTGTAGATGCACTTCAGCTGGGCCATTGCTTGCTCCCCCAGCCCTGATATTGTTCTCCCTGGAACACCTCTAACGAGCCTTATTCTCTCCCCATCCCCTTTCCAACCTAGTTTAAAGCCATCTCAATGAGCCCTGCCAGTTCCTGTGCTAGTGTCTGTTTTCCCCGTTGAGACAGATGGGACCCATCTACAGTTAGCAGGCCAGGTCAAAAAAAAAAAAAAAAACACAACAAAATTTCTGTGTTGGCACCAGCCTCTGAACCATCTATTTATCAGTTGAGCTTTCCGAGTCCTCTTTGTACTCCTCCCTGTCACTGTAGGGATGTAAGAAAGCACAACCTGTACTACCATTCCATCTACTAATCATCTGAAGGCTCAGGGAAGATCTTATCTATGTGTATGAATATATACACATACATTGTTGGGGGAGTAAGGAAGACAGAATTAGGCTCTTAGTCAGATCAAGTGGAGGTAACTGGAACAAGTTCCCCAGAATGGTTGTGGAGCCCCCATCCTTGGAGAAGGGCAAAACACAACTGGACGTTGGCCTCAGCAACTTGCTCTGAGCAGGGGGTTGGACTGGAATATCTTCTGAGGTCCCTGCCAACATTAACTATTCTGTGAGTCTGTGATTCTGACAGTCCAGGTATCTGCATGCCTAAATTAAATTGCAAAACTTATTTGAAATAATATTGTCTAATATCAAGATCTAATTTGCCTGCAATTTAATTTCTGACCCACCTGTGCAAGGCGTGGACACATACATATAGGAGTTAAAATGGAAAAATGTTATGTCTGTTGCACAAATCATATATCATAAACATTCTTGCAAGACTCAATTAAATATATGTATTTTAATATAAAATAGATGAAGGTAAGTACCTAACAGCAGAAGATAAAGTGTTAGCAGGTAATTATGAAACAATGCCATTCTTCATTATTTTTATTAAGATTTGTTTACTAAACTGGTCTCCTATTTTCTTCTTACATAATTAAAATATAATTAAAATTAATTACAAGAGGAGTAATTGTACTTGCAGTCAGACTCGCACTTAACAGATTATTTACTTGAGCTCTAATTTTACAGCTGCATCTGATTTTGCAGTATTGGATTTTAATATGTGGATGCACATCTTCCATCTTGTACAGTATCTAAAATTAAATTGCTTATTTCGTGTGTAATGTCTGTGACTTTTGAGAGCCATTTTGATCAGGAGTGAGATAATTTGCCACTTTACCATGGCAAGATGGAATTTAAGCTGAGGAACTAGCTGTATTGTAAATATACACTTAGCTCATGTTACTGTCCTTTCTCTGAATAATATTACAATAATAATTTTATGAATTTACATATGCACCGCTAACTTATGCTGGATACATACAGAAATACATGTTTATTGGAGAAATAGGACATTTATCATCTGAAAAGGGTACAAGCATACTGAATTTGACAGGCATGGGTTCAATATCTTTCATGTAAGGACATTTTTCTTTCATACAAATATTTGTTCTCGTCTGTTTATAAATACATATTAAATATTTCATTACTATATTTATTGTTTAAAAATATAGTTTGGTTTGCCTGAATGAAACACGTTCATAACTTTAACTGGAAAATAAACATAGATGTTTCCTTCTCAGTAAAATATGAATTTTCATCTTATAATCTGAGGTGGTATATAGAAGTTAAAAGCTTTAAAATTTTTTTCTTTTTAAATCTGCTAATACATACATCAACCTCGACCTGCAATACAAGACTGACATCAGAGTTGATTGAGTGGGATGGAGTTGTGTTTTTAAAAACTTCCTGTGGAAAGGGAGAGAACAATGTAAGTACCAGATCAGCTGCTCAGAGGCTTGCATCACAGAAATGTTCTGGAGAAGAACAGAACTCAGGCTGCTGTTCTCTTTTTGTTTTTGCTGATCCCAGTTAAGAGACGAAACATGCACTATGATTACTTTATTAAGATGTAATACAATAATTTAAAGAACTAATTGGCCAGTGTCTACTGTGCACCAGTGATGAAATTAATGGGCCACAGCCATTGAGAGCAGAAACTGAACTTTATTATCTGGGGCAGTATTGGCTTTATAAACCAATAATATCTGAACAGAACTAACATATTCAGAAACAGCAGTTGGCCAGGGAATGAAAGCAAATATTCAAGCTTCCAAAGCAAGATCCAGCGCAATATATGAATTTCAATTTTCTAAGCCAATTCTTTACGAGAGCTCTGTAACTGAAATACCCATTGCCTATAATTATTTATAAAACATATTACTGCAAGTCTAATAGATACGCATGCTAAAATTAAGGGAGTGTTTTGCCTATTGTGCTTGCAGTAGCTCCTATATAAAATGGATAGCAATTTGCTTGTGTAAGTTGATATAGGTCATTAAAAGTTGAAACAATATAATAGATGTACCATATTGTTCCTTTATTTGGTTGGTTTTTAATATTTTAATGTCTAGGTAATGTTGCAATGCAGGTGAAAATAAGCTAACAAGAGACTAATCAAAAACTCAGAAAAATATTTCTCCTTGATTGAATTTTCTGATTATCTTACAAAACCTCAGACAACACTAGAGTCTTAAAAATATGATGCAAAGAAAGAAATGGAGCATTGGAAATGTGCATATATATCATTCATTAAAAAGGACCTAGAAACAAAATGTAATTAAAAATTGTACAATTAAACTGCTTTACAATTTCTTTAATGGTGCTAAATCAACTCAATTTTCTTTTATTTGATGAATATCCTACTACACTAAGAATGGTCCAAGCATTTTTATATTTAGCCATAAAAGGAGAAAATTAATTCTGAGATTATGTTGAGTATGCTTTTTCATCTATAGAATTTTGATAAGTTAAAAAGTATTTAAAAATATAATGCCTTAAATATATACCTAAGAACTACTACTCATTTAACTAAGTGGTTTGTGTTCATTTCCTTGAGAAAAATGGGGAAAACATAAAGAAAATCAGCAGCTTTTTTTTTTTTAACAATTTTTTTTTTTTTTTTTACAAAACATTTTTACACATCTGCAAATACATGAAGTCTATTTCGATTTGTAACAAGAAAGAAAAGCAAAGACAGGATGCCATCGGGGAGCTTACTAACTTATTCTTCTTGAGCAATTTAACTTCAGAGTTGTTGAAAAGTACCCTTAAATGGGAAATATTTTAAATTGAAAATTCCAGCATCACATTGTTATTTCACGAGTGCCTTCAAATCTGCTTCACCTTCTCTTACAAAATTTGAAAACAGCATCATTTAGTAAAGTTACTAAACTAATCTTTTTTTCAAATAAAGGGAGAAATTCAGCTCCATAGAAAGTGATTCTTCTGAGATTTCATTGGTGGTTTAATGCCCAGATTCTTTAATCTCAAGGATTTTGAAATTAATAACTTTTAATCTAACTATCCTACGTTCCTGATTACCTCAAAAATGTAACTATTTTGCAGCTAATTAAAGGATATCCTTCTGTAGTGTTTTTTTTTTGTTGTTGTTTTTTTTTTTTTTAATTATTATTATTATTTTATATTTTTATTTTTTCTTTACATGAAAATTTACGGAGACCTCACATTCCACAGGAGGGAGCCCCTCTCCCACTGAGCTTGAAACAGAAAGACTGCAGTACAAGATTTTTTCTCTTTTGAAATTGATATGAAAGGCAGTGCCTTGTACAGACAGCTAAAGCCTGCTGAAATAAGGTTCATCAAAACAAACAAACAAACAAACAAAAACAAAAAACACAAAACACAAAAACCTCTTTCTCCTTCCAAATACTCACCCCCCTCCCCTTTCCCTTTAATTATAAAGGAAACTTTGGAATTAATAAAACTTACGCCGTTAGTTATAATGAAACACTGAAGCTATTTTCAAAGCTACCATCAAAATTATTTTTCCTGTCAATTTTGACTGAAGACTCTTTTTCATAAAAACTGATAGATTTGATAGTGAAGAATAGGCTTAAAGTGTGCTCGTTCAGAAAAAAAAAGAAGCTATTCTAGAACTGCAAAATAGAAGGGACTTTGAAATTTCTCACATGTAGCAATTACAGAATAGTGTTTTTTTTTTTTTTTTTTTTTTTCATGCATTTACCACGCATAACTTTCTTGTTCAAAGAACAGATTTGTAGTTGTACACATTAAAATAGTACAGTCTGAGCTACTTTTTATACAGGTATACAGGCACACAAGACATGTTTATTATATTGGTGGAGACTGTGGTGGCCCTGAAAACCTCTTATGCATTTGGAAGGATGAACCTAAGTGGACTTCTTGTCCTGCAGACTGATCTGAATTAAGAAATTAAACTTAAAATAGATGGGGTGGGAAGTTGGGGGAGGGTGTGGGGGACAGGGTTTACCTCAGGAAACAGGGAGAAGAATAAATTAAATCTTACTGAAGATATGTGGCAGCAGCACCTCACCAAACTACAAGCCATGCTCAGTTCTTCCCACAGGACAGGACACGGGACTTCATATGCCTCATTCTAGCCCTCCCAACTCAGTTATTTCATTTCCCGTGCAGTGGCATTTATTCAAACATACTCCTATGTGTTGAAGTTCCTTTACCAACAAACCTCTAGGGAGATCTGAACACAGCAAGCAGGTATTTTGGATTACCCCTTGGAGGCGCTTCAGGACTCTGACAGGTTTGTTGTGGGTGTTTAAGAGTAAATTGTCAAAACTGATGTTGTTCCAGCTGTTTCATCCTTTCCATCTTAGGAATTGCGGTTTGGATATGTTACTTGCATGTGGGTTACCTCAGCACAGCCACCTGTGCATCACGATAAATAGGATTCACATCCCCACCTGGTACCCACCTGAATGAGTCCTGGCTATTTAAGAAGGTATATGCGAAAGAAAAAGGTTATGCTGATCACAATCTCTAGTTCATGAACACCATCGCTCACCAGGGTGGCCAGATACATGATGCTAGAATCTTCTGCAACTGCGGACAGTTTGAACAAAGCCAACAAACAACATCTTTCCTCCAGATGACAGAAACATCGGAAGCATGAGGCTGATCCAAACTTTGGGGGATGCCACATATTCCCTGCTGCCCTGAGTCACAGGTCTTGACAGAATAATTATGGATTACTGTGTGACCTAGCTGGATACTGTATTTCTGGCAGGTAGTGGTGGTGTAATGTGGTGTTGAGCTAATTGCAAAATGCACATGTGCTAACTGCACACCTGCGGGACTTACATGGTATCAGTATTTCAAAAGCAGTTGGGATGACCACAGCTTGTTGAGTCTTTCTGAAACTCTGAGGGCACCAGCAAGCTGCTCCACCTAGACAATGTGTACCAGTATAATCAAATAAGCCATGATTTTGTAACCTGAGACAGACACAGACCATGGGCTCCTGTGAAGAAAGAGTGGTCTGGAAGCCATCTGTTCTTGTTAATGAGGACTGTGTCTGTCATAACAATATGCAAAAATACTTGTGCCAGCATGGCCACAAATGTTGTCTTCCTCATCTACATAAAGTAGAGCCTTACACCATTTCTTGGTGATTTACTCTTCTCCTCTGTCTGCTGGAACTCAAACTGATTGCACTGCCAAAAGGCTGAGAGCGATGCCAAAGCCATTTCCAAGGGAATCCTTTTCTAGCTGCTTTACAAACAGTTATGGCCAGTTTTTACCCAAGTAAAAACATGGTATGGCCTGTTTTTACCCGAGATCCTGTTCTTATGAGAATTATATTCCTTAAGAAATTCTTCCCAGTCCCTGGTGCAGTGCTCTGCAACTCTGTTCCTATCAGAAACACTGGAGATGTTGCCAGAGGAAGGAAATGGCAACTTTCGCAGGGCTTCTTAGAGTATGTAGACATGTCACAATGCTAAAAAGCCCACATCAGTAAAGTCATCTGCACCTCAAAATCAAACTTCACTTCTTTGTATTTAAAAGTCTGTGCATTTAGTATCTTTGTAGATATTATTCTATGTGAAATATGTAAAGAGCAGTAATGAAATCTATCAACTTTTTGCATGATCTAGGTATTCTCAGTGCTAAGGTATCCCTCAAATTAGAGGAAGTGTTGGCCAAAATGAAAAAGGGTTGCATTTTTCACATGATGGGACAGGAAAGAACAAGGGAAGGTAAATCATTATTACTATTGTTACTACTACTACTACTATTATTATTATCAACATTAATATCAATTAACATCAATATTAAAATCAATTTTAATATGATTACAATAACAAATATTATTGAAATAACAATAACAAACAGAAAAATTCTGGAAAACTATTTGGTTCAAGCTTCTTTTGAAAGGCTGTTTCCCATGAAAATCTAAATTGAAAAAGAAGTGTCTCTCAGAGGTCTATGAACAAGCTGTAAGTGAGCTTTTTGACCTGATGATAATTTTAATCATAACTTTGTTGCAGATTAAAAATGCCTATATTATGCACACAGATACCATATATAGAATTATGATACTCTGGAAAGTTTACAAACCTACAGCTATCTGTGGACATTAATAGGATCACAGTTCCTTTCCTGTTGAAACGCACTAGCACAAGTAATCCTTAAAAGGATTATCTAATATGTATCACTGAAGTCTCTAAGGGAGAAAATCCAATACTTGATAAGTAAAATACCACATTATTTATGTGGACAGTTCCCTTCCTTCCTCCCCCCTCCCCTCCCCCCCTCCCCTTTTTTTTTTAATTAATACCAGTAATTTTTGATAGATAAACCATTTAAGATAAAAAAAATGTTGAGATCCAAAACACAACCTGTTCCATTGGCAGTACACAACACCTCAAAATGGAAGCTGTGGTGCAAGGGTGGAGCCATCACAGGGCAAAAATTGGAGAATATGAAGGTGCTTAGAGATATAATTAGAACCATCTGTACTGAGCAACCTCCTTTGGTTAACAGGACTAGAACATCATCAGTGCTGTGCTAATGGAGGCAAGGAGATCCCAGTTTGGAGCAAGGCTGGAGATTATGAGCACAAATGAATGAAAGCACCACAGCGTTGTTTCACTCTGACATGGTTAGCTCTTCTTTATGGAAATCCTTACTGTGGGTCAGAGCCCAAATACCTATAGTATAAGAATCTGTGAGTTGCTGTAGAAATCTGAGCAACTTTTCTGCATTCCCTACAGAATAACAAATGGAAAGCTTTTGTCTCCAGAGCACTCAGATTTTCCCAAGAATGAAGCAATTCTCCATTTTAACAAGGAACAATCTGGCAAAAATTCTGTCTGAGACCCTTTCTCCTCTGGAATTCAGCCTATGTTATCTCTGCCTCACAGACTGGGGAGAAAATAGTTCAAAGAGGTTAAGAGCCATGGCAGAGATTATGAGCATATCAGTGCTGGAATGTGGATGAGAGCACACATTCCTGTAAGTTGTTTCAGCCTAAACCACTATCTCAAAAGTCTTTTGAAGATTTAATAAGATCTTTCAGAAGCCATCTAAATATTGAAGATGAAACAGATGCTGCTACATATTTTATGAGATATTTTTCAACTACAGTGATAAAATTTTAAATGCTATTTCATCTTCTTTTTTTCCTAGAACCACTGACACAATAATTGTTTTACAGCAATCTTAGACTCAGGATCCATTTAATAATGTGGCGAAGAGAATATAACATATGAGGCAGACAGCAACTGAATACTCTTTATTTCTCATGGGAAATTTCCCAGGAGGGCCATGTGTAGAAGGAGTTTTAACTCTTTGCATTTCTGTTGTTAACTCTGGTCAGAAATTTAACAGTATATGATTTAGAACATACATACATTAGACAATAATATCTAAGCACACACTAAGGCCTGTTATTTTTACCTTTCTGTTGTTTCCTTTTCATTCTTAAAATAAAAATAAATATATATATGGTATACATAGTATTAAATATTTTTGCATGGAGGCTACATACAAAATGAGTTTAGTAGCTCATTTTGTGAAGGTAGGTTGTTCATGTAGTCCAAAGGGAAAAAAAGAAAAAAGAAAAAAATAATAATAAAAAACATTTTGATGGAGCTCATTGAAGAATCCTTGCCTTGCTTTTTAAATTTGGGAAATCTATGATATTTATTCTTGGTATCACAATATCACAGCCCCAGTAGCGAGTGGGGATTGACTGTACTTGGCCTTTTCAACTTCACACTTATTCTGACTTGTCCCTGTTATTGCAGTGGAACCTTCATAGAATCAGAATGGCTTGGGTTGGAAGGGACCTTAAAGATCATCTAATTCAGGAATGCCCCCTGCAGGCATTCCATTAGACCAGGTTGATGAAATCTTAATTGGATTTAATCTATGCTGAATTAAAGGTGATGTTTCTATACTTAATGCCATTAACAAACTGAATCATAAGAGTCTAGAGAGCACAAAATTATGGTTTTTGTCCCCCTTTCAGTTTTGGTTAGGCTTCTGACTAAAGTGTCTAAAAACATGAATTACCTTCAAAGAAATGCTGGAACATGATCATATAGTACCAATATGTGAAGTTGTCAGAAATTAATTGGATGTTTTATACGGAAAAGGAGTGTTATGGATAAAAATATTTTCCCAAAATAAGTGTTGTAAAGCAAAATTAGAAGATGTACTCCTTATATATAAGGAGAAACAGTTATAACAATTAAATCAAATATTTTACAATATAGTCACAAAACTTTATTGAACAACAGAAGTTATTTGACTATTGGCTGTCAATGTAAAATGGATCACCCTTTGTTTTTGATATTAGCTGGGATGGACTACATTTGTTTGGAGAATATGAGCTGTGAACTGCCCTACTTGATTTTTGGCCTCTATAAATTACTTTTCCTCTCCAGCAAAGAAGGAAAAGCTAACCTGCACCTTAAAAGCTGAAATACAGAGTTCAATGTACATCCTCACTTTTTTTTCAGTGGTTTAAGCAACTGTTTAACCTGTACTGTGACAGCAGAAGTGTAGCTACACATTACTATTTGACAGCTTTGCTGGGAGACATCACCTGGCTGAAGGATGAGGAAGGCAGTTTCTAAAATTACTGCAACTAGATTTGCCTTAGTTTGTTTCAAATTCTGCATTTAACTTTATCATCACTGGGGTTAAAGTCATCTTCATACTTAAGGTCAGGAAGAAATAAGAAATTTATTTCCATGTCATATCAGCAGAGACTTCAGGAGTTTTCTGCTCATGCTGTGGCATGAGTTGTGACTCATCTCTTAGTATTTTTCACCCAATAAAATCCCTGCTATTGTAGGAAGCTAGGACGCTGATGATGCCCATAAGCTGTCTTGCTCTTTTCTAGTTTCGTATTTTTTGTGTCTGTTATTTTTATACAATAGGTTCTAAGTTTACCACACATTTCTGTTGGTGGTGAACCCACAGCTCCTCCCTCAAAAGGGATTTTATGGTAGCTGATGTGATTCTGAGTACTGAACTTTATGACTTTGTTGCTCCTTTCCTACACAAGATATTGCTAAATCAATAGTTTCTCTAGAAGATTCCCAGCCATGCCATGGATGAAATTATACACTTCACTTGTAAAAGAGAAGCAGCAATATGCTTACTGATATAATTTAGTGATCTAACAGGAGACCTTCCTGTTGAGTCATGAAGTAGTGGGGACCCCCATTCTTTCTAAACTCCTTGAACAGAAGAGATAAGGAGCCTAGGTGAAGCTGAATCTAATCCTAGTCCGAGACTTGGTCAGTGGTTTATGACTAAGGATAATATGTGCACAATCAATCTAAGATATAATCTTAGTGAAGCCTACAAAGATCTGCAAGCTATTAATCACTTACCAAGGATCTGTTGCAGCAAGGAATCTCTCATGAGGAGGAAGGGATCTCTGCAGCAGGTGTGACTGAGAGGCTTCTATGTTCAAGGGGAGATCCTGGTTTGCAGACAGCTGCTGTGCAGAAGGGCTCTTGGCCTGCTCACTGTTCATGGAGTAAGATGATGGATTAATAGTCATACTGTTTTTTTTTTTTTTTGTCACATTCTACATTGGCCCTCAGCTGCTGAGCAAGATCTGTCTTATCAGTTTATCTGGCATCCAGTTTGAACCAATATCATGGTTGCTATCTGCATGAGAAAGGCCTTGGCTGTAGCCAGTACAGTGGTCAACCTCTTCCTGAGCAAGGCCTTTGGAGCAATGGCCCATATTTGAGCAAGGCACAACAAAGGCCGGGGTAGGGGAACACACTATCACAAGCCATAATGTGCATAAACTCTTACTGGAAAAATTAGACAGAAGTGTGGAAGTCCATTTTGAAATCTCTGAACAGAGGCTCCCAAAATGGTTCTCATAATGGTCATAAAGCTGTCCCTTCAGAAAATTTAAACAAAGTTCAGAAAACTAAATTTTGATTCTAAATGTATGATGTAAAATCTTCATTTTCTTGTGGAACTTCTCTGCTGAGTAGTCTATAGACTTAAGAATCTGTCTTTCTAAAGGACAGGCTTTGGAACAATATCTTGATATTTAGGTGTTCATATTTCAAGAAGAAGTACTTTAAAGATGAAATGAAACTGAAATACTTTAGCAAAGTTCTCCTACCTTCCAGGGCTGAAAGTGATGGTAAGAGATACATCAGTTCTCTCTTTTTCTATCTCCATTTAATATTATCGACTATTCCTGCTCACTACTCCTTACCTCTTCAGTGTCACTCTGCAAAATAACCTACCACACTTCCTAAATAGTAAAGACTAAGCTGACTTTTTTCATGGCCATCTGTTCTTGCCTAAGCTCAAATTTGTTTTGTCTATAGCGAACTAAAAATTTGGATGTCAGTGTGTTTTATAGTATGTTTTATATTTGTTAATAATAGGCTTGTTCCATATATTATCCCCTAGATTGTGCTATAAATTTGTAACATTGGGAAAGACCCTAAAACGAGTTTATGAGAATAAGGCAAAGGACCAATTAGTAGTGCTCTTCAAAGGGACAGATTTCTTGTAAACAGTAAAAGGGTCTGCTAGAAAAAGAAATACTTAAGGGCCCTATTTATACCTTAAAAACAAGCAAATTCAATTTTATTTTTAACAGCTCATTAGGAAAATTAAGAGGTTATGCTTTTAAAAATAAAATAAAATAAGTTACTGAAATTCTGTCCTAGTTTCAACTGAAATGAATTATGTTATTAAGAGATTTATGTGTTAGCTACATCCATCAGTCAGACAAATAGGCAACATGAATTTCTTCTATAATATAAAGGAGTTTTTGAAAATATGAATGGCCAACATGATAAAAGAAAACAAGGCTACTTAGAGATCTGAAACAAATTTTATCAGTAGCTATATAAAGAACAATGTACTGAAGCCAACTAACAGAGGTAAATCTTCCATTTCTGTGTTATTTTTCTTTTTTTTCTTTCTTCTTCTTTTTTTTTTTTCAACACAGAAATGTGTTAATAACTATATAGATCATCTTAATTAATTTAATTACAACATAATGTGTTCCAAAATGATATCAAAGCCAAAGCAAAAGTGATTTCCCCACACTTCATTTTATTTAATGGATCACATTTTACATATTGATTAACCTGATAAAATTGGTAGTCTTACTTTTGAAAAAAAATGTATTCTCTTACACTGTTGTTTATAAAGCAGAAGTTTAAGTATGTAAAGATTATGTCTTTATGTTTTATTTTTAACAGTAGCAATAATAGAAATTTCAGCTTTTCTGCATGTACTATATAGCTAAAAATTAGTAAATTCAGTCCCTATATTGTCACCAAATCCTAAAAAGACAAATTAGATACACTTGGAATGATTAAAAATAGTAACTAAACTTAATCAGGAGTTACTAAAGGAATACAAACTTGCAACTATGAAGTACAAACCCATTGCTAATTAACAGTTAGTAAAAGGAACTACATTACTGAACATGAACTATTGAAAGATTTCTCACAAACTATCTGGAGTTACCCAAAATACTTTCCTACACAGGAGATCAAAAAGACAATGAAGCTCTATGTTACTGAGATTTTTGTTGGCATTTCTAACTTTTTTTTTTCTTTTTTTCTTTTTTTTTTCTAAAGAAAACTGCCGTAACTGTTTACTATTTTAAATTAGTAGATACAAATGGCTCCCACTTAAAACTGTTAATAGGGATGACTGATTCAACTGCATTGAAATACAGGGTATGTTCTAGAGGATTTGAAAATGATGCCGAAATCTAAAAGCAGCAAAGGGGATAATTGGTTCATTATAATCAATTTGATATAGTGTCAGTGAAAGGTAATGGAATAGTCTCATAACAAATTTAAATGAAAGTAGTCTGATTACAGTTGATCAATATGAATTTTTGAACAACTGATCTCATGTAACTCAATTAACTTCATGTATTTTATGATGACTTACTTTATAGAAATAATTGTGTCCGTGCCCTACAGCTGGACTTTGGCAAGGTTGTTTGACACAGTTAGATTAAGCAACATGCATAATAGAAAAACAGTATAGGACATACTGAATGATAACACAAGTCTGAAATATCAAAATGTAATTGTAAATGGAGAACTTTCACTCATGGGCAGCTCCAGTGAATCCTTAGAATTAATTTTTTTTTTTTTTTTTAAGGAAAACTAAAAATATTACTGCTTTGGTCTTTGGATATTAAGAAGTCAAGGGAGTCTTTTAAAATAAAGCAGAAAAGTCTCCAATACAAAGCTATCTCAAACACTTTATTAACTGAGTCCATTCAAACAATGTAGTCAAAGTGCTATGTTCTGGTATTAAGACAATAGGTTATATTTGAAGAAGTATTAAAGGCTAACCTGGTATCTAGATGCCCAATTAACTTGGCCAGAACTTTTAAATAGAAGAACACTGATGTTCAGTCCAAAACATTTTGTTTTTCTTTTCAGTTTGACTACCATGAATAACAACAACAAAAAGATATTTGCCATGCTACCTGTGGACCTGAGCATTCCTAGTGCAGTATTATGAATACTATCTGAACAGAATAGAGTTTTGTGCCCAAATACTGATTTCTAAAATCAGAATTTCTCGTCCTTGTCTCATCATTTTTCTGGCAGTAAGAGCAAGTATTGTGGGATCTCAGATTCTTATTTAATTTTTACTACTGCTTAAATAGAAATGTGTGTTTGTGTGTAAAGAATCCATAATACATAAGCTACTAGAAATCGACAGATTTTTGAGGAAGGAGATACTTTAGTAGCTGTGATTTTTTTCCTGTTTTAGGTATTTATATGTCTGGTGCAGATGTTAACTGGATGTATTCATTAAATACCTTTGTTTTAAAGGGCAGTAGTCTAGGGCTGTGCACCTAAAGTTTGTGGATTCAGTGACTGAACAGACAAATCATGTGTCTCTGCTGAATCTTGATTTAATCTATTTAACATGTTCATGGTTCAGTCCATGCAAGAATATAGTGAAACCTTCTGGAATTGTGCTTGTAGAGGTTTGTTTATCTGGAACAAAATGTAGGGATGTGGACTCTGAGGCAATGTCCATAGTGAAGCAGTGGGGGTTAGGCACATTTTAAGAAATTCCTGAAATGATTAGGTGTCTGCCCAACTTTGACATTCCCAGGTGCTTGAATTTCTGTTTATGTTCCTCCTGATATGACAACTACCTTAGCCAGAGCAGTTCTGATGAGAGCCTTAGCGTTTGCCATCTGAAATGGTCCCCAGGACTCATTTTATGACCACTGGAAAGAAATAGATACTTCAACTCATCCTCAGGCACATGTCTAAAATAAGGCAGCTGAATCATTGTTTAGACATGCCTGTTTCTCTCTGCTGACTATAAAGGGAGTCAATAAAAATGAAGACACATGCCCTGTAGATCGCTGAAACTAGCAAGATGAATCTTATACTGGGTGGCTATTTCCTAAGAACAGGCATCCAGATACTGTGGTGAGCCACACTCAAACCCCCTGAAAGCCCAAACTGCCTGGTATGTTAAAGTATTGGGCTTTTTGCAGAATAGGATTTTGTCTGCTTAGAAAACATTAACAGAAAGAGTGCAATCACTGCAGTGTCTATGTATGAAAGCTAAGATGAGTACCTGCTACAATGAAATAGCTCACAGTGTTCTCAGTTTTAAGCAGATGAATAATTAGATTCCTCTTCAGCAATGCACTGAAGCACATGTTTAGCAGTAACGTCAGCATTGGCCAATGCACTTTAAGACAATTTGCATGAAGTTAGGTAGTGGCTGAAGTACTTTGCTAAATCATAGCCAAAGGGCAAGAGGCAATTCCCATTTTACACACTGCACTGCTAATAGCATTTTTGGTCTCTGTAATGGAGTTTCAAGGGTACAAAAGACAATTAAATTAAAAAAAAGTAATAATAACAAAGCACTTAGTGCTGCACTATTAAATCTTCCCATGATGGAATGAATTCCTGTAAAAGGGCAGCTAATCAGTTTATCTACTTCCAGGAAAAAATACCTTTTCAGAAAAACAACCAAAAAAACCCAAAAACAACAACCAACCAACCCCCTGCCCTCCACAGAAAACAACAACAACAAAAACACCCCTCATAGAACTCATATGACAATTTTGTTTGCTCACTATGTAAAACCACATGGGTAGCCTATATTCAGACAAAGGAAGGCACCGTCACACCCACTTTTTAAATGGTGATGTAGTCATAGAAGATACATTCTTAAAAGGCAAGTAAAGCATAAAGAGCTAGTTAAATAGATAAGACTATTTTTCCTCATCCTGTTATCACTAGGTTAACTATTCATCAAAAAGGGAAGAAGATTTATTTACCTTGCTGAAGTCAGTGGTCAGATTGCCACTGCTTGAACAGTACCAGAGTGTAAAGTTATGTCTCATAAATATTTCTGAAAGAAAGATGTCAAGAAGATTAATGACAGACTCTAGAACACTCTGAGTAGATTTCTTTCTATCTTCCATATTCCACTTAAATATTAGTTCCTGTAATGTGTTAATGTGATAATGTGATATTTGTTAGAAAAGGAGGATAAATTTTAACTAACTAAAAAGGTATATTACTATGTTGATTCTGTTACAAAGCCATTGTTTTTGACCCTTGTAATATTAACATTGCTATTAACATTGAAGCAGTGCCATAAATGTATATTTGCAAGGAATGTGATAAAAGGTGTGCCTTAGTTAAATTGAGCTTTCTCTCAGCGTAGGAAATTGCAGTGAACACCACAAAAAAATGCAAGGCAATGACAATACAAATAAAATAAAAACATTGCTCTATGCATGGTACATATCACCAAGTATTTGTTAAATAATTTAAAACAATCCTGAAAATATTTACTAAAGTGTAAAGGTGTTATGTTCCTCCTGGTTCTCACCTTAAATCTGCTTGTAATCTATTTTCAGTACCGGAGCAATTTTTTCCCAATGACACTGTAAGGCTGGGCAGCAGCCTCACTGCCTGCCAGGCAGCCAGGTCAGCTGCTGGACAGTGAAACTTTCCTCATATTCCTTATTTCTGTGGTTTTGCTTGCAGATACCAAGTAAAAATTTGGCTTCATGCCACTACCAGGCAATGGAAAATGCACTTGATGCACTAGTGAGAGGTTAAATAGCTGCCAAAGTGAAATCCAGTTTCAGGCATTTATTTTCCAAGGCTTTTCATTGGGGCTTATTTTTATGTCCACCATTCAGAGAATAAATGTACAGAATAATCAACAAATCATTTTCCTGCTGTAACCAGCCCACATAGGAGAGGACGCATGTCTCATTTTTCTTTGATACATCTTGCTCTTCTTTTTCAAAGCCCATCTTAAACAGTCAAGCAGAATACCCTATTAGGGGTTTCAAGGCTTTGCCTCTCTTTTGCCTCTTCTGTTGCTATTATATGGCAATGTCCTGTTAAAGTTTATTCAGCCTTTCTCATTATCATAGAGGAATATAATATCGGTGATCCCAGAAGTTGATTGGATTATTACATCCTGTGTTTACTAACTAGTGCATATTTTACAACAAAGTTATTTATTTATTTATTTTACAATACTATCAATCCTCTTCATGGTAAAGCCATCTTTGTTGTTGATTGTAGATGCACAGGTGCCACAGAGAATGCAATGGATTTTTGAGGTGTTTGGGAGCTCCCCAGAGGACCTATTCTTTCTATAGTCACATTATGTCACACCCTAAAACTGTTCTAAGTAGGAGCTCCAGAGCTGTGTGTTGCAGTGTAAAGCTGACTCATCTACGCTTACAGTAGTCTAACGCTTTCCAGCTTTAAAAACCTTGCTTATGTACAGAAGAACTAAACAATACCCAGTCTCATTCCTCAAAGCAACATTTGTTTAGGAAAGTCTATCTGGAAGTTATGTGTTGTTCTGAGGCAGTTTCTAAAAGCTGCTCAGGGCTGCAGTGCTAGAAATAGTTTGGATGAAGCTGGATTAATGACCTTTGTGCAGGTTAGGCATTCAAAGTCACAATCTACCATGAATCATCATCAGAGCTTTGGCTGTACATTGAGATAACATGTCCATGCAGGTAATCTCCTTTCTAGGCTTGTAGATTTGACTTTGAATTCTAGTTTATATTTAATATATCCTTGTTAGCTGTCGTCAGCTGAATTTTGCTAGTATGTTGGAAACATTTAATTTTACACTTTGATCACTGGGAATACATTGCTGGTGATTTAGGGCTTAGTTAGCTTCTAAGAATTTCTTTGTGTTGTTAAAGATTTTTGGCAGTATTCAGTCAGCCCAAATTTCACCTTAGCTTCCAAGTCTAGAGTTTCTTACAAGCTGGATCTTGAAAGTTCCTAATTCAATGCCTTTCGCACTGTGAATAGCCTTGTCCACCTAAGTAGGTGCACTTTTGGCCTTCAAATTATTCCCCTTTCTTCTTTCAAACTAGAGATGAAAATGTGGGCTCTATTAATATCTCTCTTTTGTGAGCTGTGCATCCACCCTGAATAACTACATCCATGCAAGAGTACAAAGGATTCCTCTGTAGGTCTTCAAGAGATTTGCTCCCAGGAACTGGTGGTGCTGAGACATAAAGGCAGAAGAAAACATATGCTCCCTCTTGCAGACCTGCAGAGGTTACCCAAGAAAGGCATTATGAGTTAGTTTCCCAGAGGCTAGTATGTGGTAGAATGTGTTTCAGCACCCCTAGGGCAAAGTGTATAGGGAATTATAACCAATTGGAGTTGATCAAGAAGGTAGAGTTGATTGGAAGTATCTGCTTAGGTGGGTTTATCACTATGAAGAAGATGGAAGCAGCGTCAGCTACTCTGGGTGGCTTTAACTGTGGCCTGGCTTATGGAGGCATTGGCTATTCCTGGAAATGTAAGCAGAATTTCTCAGTGGTGCTAAGATATCTGAAAATGAAAAGATGTTAGTCATGTTAGGAAGTGTGGTATAGACAGGATTTCAGTTTCCTAGATTGTTTGCATAGCACCACATAAAGCAAACTCAGTTTCAAATGAGATTTCCTAGCAGTGATGAAAAGCACACTGGCAGCCAAAATCTAGTCTTACTCCTGATATACTAAGATTTTTCAGATGAACTTGTGTTAGTAGTGGTGGGAGATTTTTTTTTTTTAAAACCTTTTTTAAAGAAAATTTTGTCTTGCACAGATATGCCTGGAAAGAATACAAGGAGGCAGGCTGCTAAATGTCAGATGAGGAGAAGCAGAAGGTGGCTGAGTCATCTATGAGAGTTTGTCCTTAGATAACCTCCAAATTGCTTCTAGTTTTCTTAGGAAAGGACCATAAGGATGTGATTGCTCGGTAAGAGGAAGATATTTAGAAACCTAAACAAAATCTATTGTAAATTTTATGAGAAAAGTCTGAAAAATGGAAAAAGGATATTTTCATTAAAAAAAAAAAGTTTTGTTCAATTATGGAACAATTGTAGAGACATGCAGTACTGAAACTTCACCAAGGGGAATAAAGGTCACCAACTTCATTACCAGGTCTCTTTTCTTTCCTTAATTTCTTAATAGGAAACATCCCTCGGGTGAATGCAGAAGTTATATAAACCAGCTTGTGGACTTGCAGTATAGGGTAGAGGTTATGAGTTGTGCAACTGTGTAGTAGACCCACGTTCAGAAATGGCACTGAAAGCTTCAGAGTCTTGCCTGAAGGACATAGTGTCTTTGCCTGAGTCACAGCATAGATGCTGGAACATAGACGTAGACCTTCTCTGGGTGTGTGCCTGATCTTCCTCCTAGTTTCTTCCCATGATCTTGTTTAATTGCCAAGGCAAATTGCCAGTCAGAACTGAAGCTGTATAACTTGCTTGGGCTTCCCTCTTTTCCAGCCAGCTGAGGTACACTGTTGGGAGAAGGGCAGCAGATTATGTGCATTTTCTCTGAAAGCAATCAGGATGGGACTGTGCTAGGGGGAGACTATTGGCTACTCTCTGTGGAGGATCATAGACAAGACATGGACAAGACTGTACCAGGTCACCAATAAAATCATACTACATCATTTACATGGAAAGAGATGAGGATTTTATGATGAACGTTTCTTGCTTCAGCTTCTTTTTAGCGGCCGGAGTACTGAAACTCAGTTTACTGTTAACTACATTCAGTAGAAGTGCCTAATAGAAGACCTGGGACTGTAACAAATCTGAGAAACAAAGAATGCACATTTCTTTGTTCTATACCTAGTGAAGGGAAGAAAAAAGCAATGACAAAAATAAATATTAAAAAAAAAGTGGGGAATGCAGGACAAGTTATAAAGAAAAGTATATTCTGATCCACTGCTTTATTTTGCTTCTGGTCAAGCATGTGTAATTCCAGCCACAGGATATCAAGGGCCCACTCTCTTCACTGTGAATTATGGAGTGCAATATAATATGCTCTTCCCTCTTGCTGCCTCCTTGCAATTATCTTTAATTGTTTGAGATCACTGAAGTAATACATTTTATGTGAATCATGGTTGTTCATTTGTTATACTGCAGTGGGACAAGATAAGGGTGATGATGCTTGGTAATCTTTCCTCTATCCCCCCTGTGATAATTGATTCATAAGACTTGTTATTTAAAAAGTCTAGGCAAAGCAGGCAAAGGGACATCCTTCCTTCCTTCCTTCCTTCCTTCCTTCCTTCCTTCCTTCCTTCCTTCCTTCCTTCCTTCCTTCCTTCCTTCCTTCCTTCCTTCCTTCCTTCCTTCCTTCCTTCCTTCCTTCCTTCCTTCCTTCCTTCCTTCCTTCCTTCCTTCCTTCCTTCCTTCCTTCCTTCCTTCCTTCCTTCCTTCCTTCCTTCCTTCCTTTCTTTCTTTCTTTCTTTCTTTCTTTCTTTCTTTCTTTCTTTCTTTCTTTCTTTCTTTCTTTCTTTCTTTCTTTCTTTCTTTCTTTCTTTCTTTCTTTCCCTGTGCAGGCAAGGAAAGTACTGTCTTAAAATCCACTGTGATCAGAAGGATGCTGACCGTTGATTTCAGTGTGAGCTGGGTTCAAAAACCATGTGGACTCTATGCAGCTGATTTGGGAGCTTCTCCAAATCTCACTAGGAATTTTACTCCATCTTTAAATGTCATATACTGTTGTAAATGCGGCCCTCAGTGAACTGCTCAAGATAACACAGGAAAGCCATAGGGTACCATATATCAGTTCCCTTCTATTGCAGCTTTAACAACCTTGACTCCTTTAACACCTGTAGATTTGCACTGCATATGTAGTGATATACCCAGGAATTTAAGTTTGTTTATTTATTTATTTAAATTTTGATTTAAGCAGTCCTTGCTGTTGTTGGAGGTGAGGTATGTTAGAGTTGCTTGGTGATTAAAGCATCACAATATTACCCTGTTTCTCAGACACAGAAGATTTGAATTTCCTTGGTAACAGGTAGCCCTCAATTGCTTCCAACCAATTAAATGATTTCTTAATTTTCAGTTGGTTTCCATTGCTGGATTGCTGCAGATAGTATGATTTAAAATCTGCCTTGTAACTACATAGCTGAATGTGAAAGTAGTTGATATCACTTAAAATAAGTCTGCAAGAGGGCATCCTATGTAAGCCTCTGATTAAATAATTTGAGACAATTTTTCCTTTGGTTGTAATCAGCACAGTATAAAATCCGTTATTGGGTGGTGAGATGCTGTTGAATATTCTGTAGAAATGCATCGTGTACTATGTCTAGAAATCATTTTTTTTTTTTTGGGGGGGAATATATTAGAAATTATCTTTATTGTATTTTCTGTTTGAATTTCAAGATTAAATCAAAATGCTGTTTCTGCTAGACCTGCATAACTCCATGAACAAGAAGTAGCAAGTAGCTAACATGCAACACAACAGTGAATGAGAGGCTGGCCAGTTTGTGCCAGCAGGCTTTGTGCTGTCCAAATGATCCTGAGCACACAAGCAATGAACACATCCAGAAGACTTTGCTACTGGATAAAGAAAGCAAGCAAACAGGGTGCTCAGCTCTGGTGATTAACAAACAGATGTAGCAGCTACACTGGTGCCAATAAAAGACGCATGCTCCGTGTTCAGCTATGGTGTGGTGGAAGTCAAGGTTATAAGCCAACTGCTGTGAACTGAGCCCAGATAGCTGATTTGGCTAGATCAGTTTCCCTATGGTTGGCAGAGAGGCCTAGCAGAGAGCTCTGCAGGAGGAACCTTCACTCAACTATTGTGTTGGCAGAATGGGCTGTGGCAGATATTGACCCCCACTTGGAGGTGTTCAAATCACCCTGTGGGCTGTTTTCTCTCTGGAGTGAGGACAAGTGGATTCTAGGGAGCAGTATGTGCATGTTTAATGCTGGAGCACCCACTCACAGCAGTGAGGATTACTCACTGCTGGTTATTTTTATGTTATCCATGAATAAATACTGCTTCAATAAGTCATGTGTATTGAACAGTTTTTTCTCTGTCACAACGTGCCTTCCAAGCCTGAAGATTCAGAAATTAGAATACAAATAAAAATAGAAAATAGATATTGATCCAAGATGCATGTGAGCTGAATTCCAGGGGAAAACACTGCTGACACCATTCAATTAATGAAATTCTACAAGAATAAGGAAAAAATAAGGAGGAGGAAAACAAGACATTCTGTACAACAATGGTGGGAACCACAATCTTACTCCATGTTTATTGTATAAATACAAAGCTAATACATAAAGTTCAGTCCTAAACTGAGAAAACAGATCTCTTTCCCTCGCTCACAAAAATATTGGAATGATTAATTGGTGAAACAAACAAAACAAAACAAACAGAATCAGAGTGCCAATTTTAACTGAGTAATTTTTATTTAAAAAAAACTGCATTATGAATGTTGTACAATGTGGTTTGCACAATATTGTGAATTACATGCACCTTCAAAATATATTCTTGGCATTCAAAGAACTTTCTTAGATTTGTTTTAAAATGAATTCCAGTTTCTCTCTGATAAAGTAATTAGGGAAAACACAAATCGTGTTAGATCTATCTCAGATTAAATTATCACAGCTCCTTGCTATGATAATCATTTGTGTACTGTTTCTTGTAAATTAATTAAATTAGAAGACAATATACCAGAGAATTTATTATCTTTTTCTCTGACATGTGCTTTTGCAAATATTTTATTGTGTTAAGAACAATAAAAAATGGATTGTTTTATTTAAAAAATGCTTTATGAGCTGAATTACTGGAAACAGTCATAAAATACAATGGAATAATATTAGTAAGGTTCCTACTGCTATTCACATGAGATCTCATTTACTTGAACCTTGTATTACCAATATGCCTTAAACACTGGCTTTGGGAAATGTTGTTGCTCTTTATAATTTAGAATGAGTTGTCTTAGATCTAGGGGTCAGAGTTTGGGAGATATTTAGGTACTAGGTTTGGGTTTGCAGCCGGTGGGATTCACAAAAATGCTTAATTATTTTACTTTCCTAACTTTTCTGTGTACTCTTTAAAAATTTTAATGTCTCCTTCTCTTCAGCTTTAGTGACATACTGCTAAGCATATTAGAAAGTTTAAGTACTTCTTCTGAAATGTATATCCATGGCTTAACTTCAGTTGACACTAGTCAATTTAGTATGCTACAGGTTTTTACAAATCAGTAAATAAAAGAAGGAATATTTTGGATAACATTTGTCTTGGATAAGAAAGAATCACTCATTTTGTGAATTACCCTGCTATAGACAAATCCATAAAATGTAATTCACATATTTATTTGTTAATTCATACCCTTCTGTTTGTACCTCAGAAGTACACACATACTGCTGTTCCAGTTTGGCAAAGTACTCTAAGCATATTTAACCTTCAGGGTACTCTTTGAGATCTAAGTACAAGCATTAATAATTGGATTAGTGTGCTATGCCTTTACAAGCAAATTTATAGCATAATCTGCTGAACCAAGAATCAAAGACAGGCAAACTTTTAATTATTAGACAGCAGGGCTACTCTCCTAAATCTTTCCTCTGTGCTCCCTTGTAAAGGTGCTCAGGACAAAAACATCGTATCAACATCTCTGCAGTGGGTCACTGCAATGTTCTAGGGGAATTTAAGCACATCTACATCAAACACTGGATGACACATCCTTGATCTTTTCATTTAGCCCTTGTGACATGCAAAGTGTTTCTAGCGTGTGTCTTCCCTTCAACTTGTCGGAAGTATTCAGACAGATGACCCAGCCTGGGACATTGACCACTGTGTATTTAGACTGATAAGAAAGGCTTGAGGAGAAGACCAGGTATGTCTAGGGGACCCTGGTGTTCTCTAGAGGCTGTTTTATCTCCAAATCTGGCAAGCCATTGGCATTATCCTCTTCTCTGGAGTGTGTAACAGAGAAAGATGGTCTTTACGCCCAAAGGGTACTCTCTGACTTGGGCTTACTGACAATACTTGTCATCTCCATTCTTTCTGTCCTACACCTAGGTCAGGCCTTGAATAAATACTGCTCAAAACCACTGGTTGGAAATGGTTAGTTCCTTTCAAGGTTTTTGAGTCCATATTTGAAGATGTGGAAAATGACTGAGCTTTCAAGGTCTTTCTCCAGGGGACTGAATGTGGGGAAAAGACAAGTGAGTGCCACAGTATACCCATAGTATCTGGTCAGTTGTATGGGAGCCAGAGGCCAGGTGTGAGCGCAAGGACAAAGCCGATGGATCCCGAGGGAGCTTGTGAGTGAAGCATCAGGGATGGATGATGTCAGTGCCACTCTGCTTGGCAACAGTATCATAGAATCATAGAATCATAGAATATCCTGAGTTGGAAGGGACCCTTAAGGATCATCAAGTCCAACTCTTAACACCGCACAGGTCTACCCAAAAGTTCAGACCATGTGACTAAGTGCACAGTCCAATCTCTTCTTAAATTCAGACAGGCTCAGTGCAGTGAACACTTCCATGGGGAGCCTGTTCCAGTGTGCAACCACCCTCTCTGTGAAGAACCCCCTCCTGATGTCAAGCCTAAATTTCCCCTGCCTCAGCTTAACCCCGTTCCCGCGGGTCCTGTCACTGGTGTTAATGGAGAAAAGGTCTCCTGCCTCTCGACACCCCCTTACAAGGAAGTTGTAGACTGTGATGAGGTCTCCCCTCAGCCTCCTCTTCTCCAGGCTGAACAGGCCCAGTGACCTCAGCCGTTCGTACGTCTTCCCCTCCAGGCCTTTCACCATCTTCGTAGCCCTCCTCTGGACACTCTCCAAGAGTGTCCAGTAGGGTGGGGACTGGCTGTGGCTCTGACTTTAACACTGCATCCATAAATCTTTTCATAGGCCTAGGTGGCAGTGAGAGGGGGAGAAACCATGCAGGAGGTCCAGTGGTAGGCAGTGCTTTTACTGCCTTATGGGAGAGGCACTGGGAGACTGAGGCAGCTGAGGGTAGTGGTGCAAGTCTTCTGAAACACCTGAGGCACTCCCCAAAGTGTACCCCAAAGATTCTCTCTTCATGGACTTCTCCATTTGTTTTACAACCCAGGTGCTCTTCTAGCACACTGGACCTGCTCAAGAGGAAGGACAGAAAGGAGAGATTACTTGAGGGTACTGCTTAAGATGCTGTGATAAACCAGGCCACATACAGCTACCCTTCATTTCGTGTCATCTAATGCCCCCATGTATGTTTATGGCAACATGTCAGCAAAGAAGCTGCACGAGGAAGATCTGTTAGAAAGGGCTAAATCTCTGGGACTGTCATCAGTAATAGCAAGAAGCCTAGAGAGTGCAACACCTCAGGACTGGTCATTCGTTCTTCATAGATAAACAAGAATAAATTCTGGATTTTCAGTACTTACTCGCTAATCCATTTAGCATTCATTTTTGTTGTCACTTTAGATGTGTTTTCAGCAAAAAGTTGCAGTCTAGATGGATTGATTTTGTGTAGAACAGAGAACGTTTGGTAGAGTCAAATGCAGTTCTTTTTCACAAAGAACAGAGACATGGAGTCCTGCTTCCTGGTGTGTTAAAAGAAAACAGAACAGTTTCCATTCTTACACTTCCAAAGTTTTGCCAGCATTTTGGTTCAAAAGCTTTCCCTCCATTATTTAACTCATTGCAACACAGCCTCACTTTTCCATTGTCTCTTTGTTGCCTCCATTAGCTCTCACAGTGACTCACAAATACAGTGAAATCTCTCTCCTCAGAAATACCCTTCATGGGTCTCTATTATGAATTTTGGCTGCCAGTTAACCAGAGCAAGTTCACCCCTACATTATACATATATAAATATTTATATACATATATATATATATTACAAGCAAAATGGATTTTGTAAGGAAAGGAGTGAGCAGAAGGGGTAAGAGACAGGAAGGAGATGGTGGGACACCTGTGACCATCCTAGGCTGATGTTTATTTGTCCTATTTTATGTCCTTTGTCCTTCCTCTAAAGCTGTGTGATTCTGGAAAATGAACTCCCTCCCTCCTTTCCTTCCTTCCTTCCTTCCTTCCTTCCTTCCTTCCTTCCTTCCTTCCTTCCTTCCTTCCTTCCTTCCTTCCTTCCTTCCTTCCTTCCTTCCTTCCTTCCTTCCTTCCTTCCTTCCTTCCTTCCTTCCTTCCTTCCTTCCTTCCTTCCTTCCTCCCTCCCTCCCTCCCTCCCTCCCTCCCTCCCTTCCTTCCTTCCTTCCTTCCTTCCTTCCTTCTCTCTCTCTCTCTCTTTCTCCCCCTCTCTCTTTCTCTCTTCATCTCTTCCTCTCTTTCTCTTGTTTTCTTTGTTTTCTTCCTGTTTTATTTCTTTCTTTCAATGGGTAGAATGAAGATCAACTGTTACCACTTACAGTGCTGTTTATCTCAAGCTGTAAAACTGCCTCATGTTCTATAAACACATTTCTTCATCTTTGTTTTTCCTTTTGCTCTCATCTCTGTTAATCGACTGCTCCTTATGTAACATATACTATAATGAAAACATATGAAACAGGCTGCTGTGAACAACAGATCATGAACCCTTTGGACCACTTGTCTTGCACTTGCCAGTCAAGAATCCTTTTGCTTAAATAATGTGCATTGTGTTCATTCCCCCTTCAATTAGAGTAACCAGGTAAGGTAATTGGGCACCTAGCAAAAGTGGCAGCTGCAGGCAGTAATCATAGCTCCAGCAACTGCTCCCATGGCAACTGATGTGTTTACATTCACAAAATTACACAAAATTTTCTTCCTTCTACACAGTAGAGGAAAGAAAGGTTTTAGAGCAAAAACAAAACAGGGGGATTTACAAGGATAAATGTTTAAGCAAGTGATCAGAAGGAATAGTGTTTGTTCTTTGGAGTGAAAACTTAGAGGATAATGGGTTATACTCAGACAACAATTAACCATCGTCTTGCAGTAAGTGTGCTGTAGGCAGCCCTTGGGAGCAGATCTCATGCCCCTTAAACTAAAATGCCTGAGAGAAAAAGAAGGCAGAAGGAATTACGTAAGTTGGTGGTCCAGCACTATTTCTGTCCACGTGGCATCATTGTGGCTTCAGTCACGCCATGTTTATTACCAACATCTATTTAGAGGTCCCCAGTTTTAAAACTAAAGCTATTATTTTCTAGAAATTACAAAATATTCCTTCAAAGGTACATTGTAAAAAATGTCAGCACTACTAGCTTTGTCTGGGAGGTTGTATTAAATTTAAGGTATGTCTGCAGTATATCTACTATGTATATCTACTCTGATACCAATAGGTGGAGAGACTGTGGTGGAGGATTAGGGCCTGAACTCTGTGCATAAAGGGAAATTACAGGACCTTTTACTTTTCTTTGTCTTCCCAAGAACTCAGCATCTTCTGCTTCTCCTGTGGCAGATCCAAAGATGAACAATACTTTAGCCCAACTTTCCTTTTCCTGCCAACATGTTCTCTAAATAGAAGAGTGACCTGACCATGCTGTCGACTAAGGGCAAAGAAGTGTCTTATGTGAATGGGTTAGAAAAAACATGCAGGAAACAAGCACAACTGAAATTCCAGAAAAACTGCTCAAAGACAGCAGTTTATCTTCTTTAAATTCTCAAGTGGAATGTGGGCATAAGGAAGGTTTAAACTCTATCACATTCTTTCAAAAAAAAAAAAAAAAAAGATACTCTGAATGAACGTATCATGAAAACATTAAGAAACACCAGTCTTGTATTTATTAGACTTCTTTTTTCATTCTGGGCACTGTTCATCCTAATGAACATTTCTTCCTCCAGACTGTGGCTTTTGGTTGACTCAGAACAGATTCCTCTCATTAGAGCAACGTACCTTGAACAAATAATTTATAAACACTTCCTCACCCACAAATGTCTGCACTGATGAAATAAGCAGTTGAGACATTTCCGATGTTCTGTAATGAGCTGTGAATCCTCAAAGGAAATATTGAAACAGTTCCGTTTAAGTCGAATACATCTTCTAATTTCCATGCATTGCTCAAGCTTGGAGAATTATGCATTTGACAGCTGGACTAAATTTAGCAGTTCTGAACCAGGACAGGTAACTGAACTAAAGCTGATGGTCTGTTTGTGGTGGTAGGTTACCCCGAAGCTATAAAATATACAGATCCGGTTACAGTTCTCTTGTGGCCAAACAGATGGAGCACTTCAGTAGGAATCAGCATATCATGGTTTCATTCTTTATAGAAATTACCTCTGACCGCCATTGGTCTGCTAGGTGGAGTTGTGCACGCTGTTTGCTTCTCTGCCTCTTCTCAGTTTCCCCATGTGTAAAATGCTACTAGTCTAATTCATATTTTTTAAGTAAATTACATGCACTATAAAAGTATTTGACTTCTTTGCCCAAATCATCTGTAATTTTGAGATTATCATGAAGAAAATTAAGCTCATTTTTAGATTTAATTTCTACTATCAAAGGTGCTTTTCTACAGCCCTTTAGAAGAGCTGTGACAACCCTGGGTTAATGACTGCTCATAAAATGTCAGTTAAATAGAAGTAACATTAAGTGAAAATTTTAGGTGTGCTACCACATGTAAAGGTAATAAAAGATGTTAATATATCTATCAAAAGACTTCCTTTACATCTTAATCACCTCATAAAAAGATTTTTCTGGTGCAGTTTTTAAAAAAGAAACATTCACTTTGAGCAGATTAAGTTATTTCTGCTCACTTGGAATATACCATTTAGTGCAGTCTCAGTGGGAATAATGTCACTGCACAAAGTACAAAAGTATTGTATGTTGCTAAGGAGGTCTGAATTTCTTACCTTGTGTAGGCAAAGATTCAAGATTGGACAAAAAACTCTTATTGCTTCCTGATATATGATGAACTGATTTTGTATCATTTTCAGTTTTTTTAACTTAAAAAAAAAAATAAACCAACCCCTTAGGAGCTACATTCCAAGTAGTCTGATTACATAGAACAATTTACTTCATCAAAATAAAAACATTTTACAAAACTGTATGGTTTTATTATTTGCATTTTGGAACAAAAAAGTCATAATAATTTTCAGAAGTCTTCTTCCAGTATTTTCTAGATAAATATTTGTATAACAACTATGTAATTTCTTTTCCAAAGAAAATAATTTTAACTCAATAACAAAGTATAAGAAAAGTCAATGATGGGAAATGTTGATTGACAGTCCATTTTCCTCTTTTGATTTTCAGTTTAAATAAAAACTGCATAGTACTGTAAAATTTTCTCTGAAAAAAATAATCTGCCCAAATGATTAATGGCTTCTTCTTCTTCTCCTTCTTCTTCTTCTTCTTTCTTCTCTCTCTCTCTTTTTTTTTTTTTTTTTTTTTTTTTTTTGGCCACTTAAGGTAGTGTAATACAGGCTCCAGATATAAAGGATAGTGTAGACATTTGCTTTTCATTATCAATGTAGAGAGAACTCTTTATATAAGCTACCAAAAACTGAAAATGTTTTTTGTAAGCAATTGGTCTTGTAGGTGGAATGAGAAGACAGGATGAGGGGGAATGGGCTTAAGTTGTGCCAGGGGAGTTTCAGGTTGGATGTTAGGAAGAACTTCCTTACTAAAAGGGTTGTTAGACATTGGAACAGGCTGCCCAGGGAAGTGGTGGAGTCACCATGCCTGGAAGTCTTTAAAAGACGTTTAGATGTAGAGCTTAGGGATATGGTTTAGTGGTGACTGTTAGTGTTAGGTCAGAGGTTGGACTCAATGATCTTGAGGTCTCTTCCAACCTAGAAATTCTGTGATTCTGTGATTCTGTGATTCTGTACCTGTGTTTGAGCAGTACAGACTCTGCCAGACCAGGGCTGCAAGCTGCTGCTGCTGAATCAGGTTGAGCAAATGTATGCTGAAGCTACTATGAGACTATCAAATGAAGCACAAAGCAGATCAAAGAAAAAAGTCAGTGTTTCTAGTACAGCTTTTCTACCAGCATGTACTTACTTCATTTAATGAATTCCACACTGGATATCTGCGACTTTTCAGGATCTCATTATTTATGATATGTATCATTTGTAAATCTGCATCAACGTAGAGCACCATTATGGGAGAGGATCCTCGGAAGAAGAATCAAAAGCACAAACCCAGCAACATTTGTGTCTCGCCAACTGCATGAATGCAGCCTTTTTCCTTCCAGCCTGAGTTGATTGATGGAAAGCATATTGAATCAAACAGGACATTTGTGTTATTCACGAGTCAGATTAGCAGCACAGACTGCTCAATAATTGATGCACATCTAATTACGTACTAAACTGAATCCCACATCAATATCCTGCAATACCAGCTTTAGCAATTGTTCAGTATAATCACAATCGACATCTTTCTCATCATTTAGATAACGGATAAAGTTTACCTACTGAAAAGCAATACATTTTCCCTATTCTGCTTAATATTCTCATGGACATGAAATCCTGTGCTTTAAACAGGACAGGGAACAGAGAGACGCTCTGAGCCTGTCCCGCACCCCAGGAAGAGCCCGAAGTTGGCGGCAAGGTTTGCTTGATGCTTGCAGCATCTGGAGCTGTAAAATGCTGTTGGACCGCCTGTATCTTCCTGACGGCAGAGGGCACCATTGAATGCAGGAATCACTTCTCAGCTCCTGCATGCTCAGGAAGGTGAAAGGATGGGTTTATTTAAGGTAAAGAGGAAAAAAAACCCAACAACCAAACAAAACAAACAAACAAACAAAAACAACCAAAAACCCAATTCTTTCTCCTTCCTCCAGAAGCTTCAGCCCGAGCATTTATTTATGCTTGTGTGAGATTCAAAGGTCTTATCAATAATTTAGCATTATTATTGTAGGTAGGCTAATGGGATCCAAGTTTAATTAAGGGCTGTATTTAATTTGGGTTTGTTATTATTACTTCAAAAAAAATCAATCAAACAAAAAAAAGACAACAAACACCAACAACAAACACCAACAAATCTGAACAAACAAACAAACAAAAAACACTAGACCAGCCATCCATCAAACATGTTCCTATTGAAAGTGGCATTTGCCATACTTCTGGAAAAGACAAAGTACTTTGCAATCCAAACCGTGTCTTTCTGAGTCACTGCTGAAAATGACCTTTACAAAGTCCTATATTTCTCTGTTGCATACTGAAGTTTTCTTCCTTTTCTTACCTTATCTCTGCTGCAGTTGTATTGGACCTATTTTACAGCTCCCCTTTTGACCTTTTCTTATAAGGTTTCCCTGAAGCTGTATAAAGTAAAAACAAAACTGTGTGGAAGGTGTTGTTTAGACCAACAGGCAGAGATGTCCAGAGCACAGCAGCATGGCCAGGGCAGATGTGGCTCTCTTGTGAAACACCTCAGCAGACCCTGGGATGCAGTGTGGGCTTGCTGTGTGTATAGCCCCAACACACACTCCCAGGTGACCTCTGGCAGCAGTAGCCCCTCAGGGCACTGTCAGCAAAGCCTTTCTATCCTTTTCGCAGCTGCTGGGAATTTTTTATTGGGAATCTGCTGTTTGTCATGGCTCTGAACCATGGCGATATTGTCACAGCCTTTAACTTTTCCTCATGACTGCCCCACACTGCTTGGTGGAGGAGAGGAAAGGAGAATGCCTGCACAGTTTCCTGGGGGTAATGGTGCCTGGTAGCACCTGAGTTACAAGGCATGTAAGTGTGCTCTCAAGAGATCAGTTGCTAAGGTACTCATGGTGATGGGTTGCTGGCTGCTGAGGGCTAGGACACAATGCTGGGCACCTTCCTACCTGGAGAGGCCCTTTGGTTGTGGAGGGGCCTCAATCAACTTCTTGCTCATCAGCACGTAACTTGTTTTCTAGTTATGGTTAAAGCAGCAAAGGGGAAGCATGAATACCCTTTCTGATGGGATAGTTAGATGCTGGCAGGGTAACACGAAGAGCCTGGTACGCCAGAAGGCTGGACACACTCTGCTGGTAAATGACTGAAGGGGCTCATCATATACAGGGCTGTAGGATGGTGGAATAACAGGCTGGGGTACAGATTCCACAACACTGCCTTGTAGGGTATCTTCTGGTGGAGCTGGGTCACTGGTGCAAATGGCAAGGAGGATACGGTCCTGTTTGGAGCCATTTGGGCCATGCTAGACAAATGCAATAATGGATCCAGGAGGAACCTTCTGGTGGTGCTGCAGCAGAATGCTGAATGTGAAGCCAGTAGTATTAGCTAACTTTCAGCTGTTCTAGGAAAATTTTTTGGAAATATATATTCTTTCTTGGCATCTGCAGCAGGGTGCATGTATTTGGGGGTGGGGTGGAATTTAAACTGATATTTCCACACAGAATCAGAGGAGTCCCCAGAACAGCATTTCTAAGCTCATGGATATCTTGTGTGGCTTGGTTAATATCCTGAACACGTTTTCTGAGGAAAAGTCACTCTGCAGGGTGGGGCCAATGTCACTGTCATTTGCTGATGCACAAAGGGACCAACAGGCACAACTGAGGTTAATTAGGTTAATAATCACACAGGCACTGTGATTTCTGCTTCACAATACATGGCAGAAAGACTAAAAAGAAACTGAGACAGTGTCCTGAGCACATAAACGGAACAATTCAGCTCTCCAGGGGAACTAAAAACCTCCAGAAATATTGGCAAATGATCTAATGTGTCATAGGTGCCAGAAAGAATTTTAATTTCTGGTAACACGTTAGGGAATGAATTTCAGTCAGAGCAGTGGAGTAAAGAACTCACCCCAGGTATTCAAAAAATTCTGAACTGTATACTGAAAAGTAAAGTACAGAGGGTAAAGAAAAGACAGGAGTGCCAAATAAGAATTTTGGATTGACCCAAGGCAGAAAAACCTGGGTTAGTTGACTTGAACTGACAATAAAAGCAAAACCACTTGGGCTGTAAGAAAACCCTATACTAACCCCCATCAACGGCAAATCATGGTCCAGTGAAGATACTATATAGAACAACAACCAACGTAGTACTAGTATGAGGTGAAAACACACAAAAAGAACATTTTTATGTGGAAAAGCAGCAAGAATTACACCATTTCTCAGGAGTATGCAAATTCCAACATGCAATGTTCAGTGTTAGGATGATCATTCTTTAAAAGAAAGAACAAAATCTTTTTTCTTTTTATATCTGTATTACTCCTCATAAAACACTACTTGCCCACTTTTTTTATCACATTTCAACCTTTGAATGATGTTTACGTTCCTGAATAATCAACACATCATTTGAGGACACTGAAAGTTCATTGGAGTTTCAAGTTAAAGGAGTTTCATGTGTTAAAATCAAAATTGTACATCATTTAAGGCATTTAAGAGACAATGTATGCTAGATATTTTTTTCCAGCTTAAATGCCAATCTGTTTTCTGTAAGAATTTGATTTACAATTAGATGCCAACACTTCAGTAAATGCACTGTTGTGAGCCTGAGTGCACACAGAATTTTCTTTTTTGTTTAATTTTCTAGCTACTTAAATACATTTTAGAATAGAATCCAACATCATTCTGCTACATCATTGTTTTCTGTGAAATTATTTTCTTCTTCATCACTGTTTTTAAAGAATCTAAAAATTACAGCTGGGCAATCCTCAGCCTAAGTATGAAAGTAACTTCTAGCAACTGGAGAGTGCTTTAAAATATTTACAGTATCAGAGAAAATAGAGGATACTCTTTTAAGGATGTTCCTCCATGCTCCATATACGAATGCTAACAGAAAGCAATATTTCTGGTCATTCTGAATTTCTTGAGTCCAATGAAGAAAAACGTTGCAAACATTTAAATACAGTCTTTAAGGTTTAGTGGAAGTTCACTTTCCTTATGTAGAATATCAGATTGACAATAGGAAGAAAATATTAATCTTCCTTTTGCTTTAAATCAGATGGGTGTTTTTTTTTTTTTTTAACATTTACTTTATGAACTACAAGTTACTCTAGTTTGTTGATTTTAAAAATGTTTGCACTTCTTTCATATTCAGACATCCCTGATGCAGATTGATTTCCATGTTACAGGTAATCAAGAATATAATGGATTTTTCTATTTTCAACTGCATAGTTACAAAAAAATTCTTGGGAACATTTTGAAATTTTCATGGTTTGAGGCATGAGAATCTTTTCATACAATATTTTATTTCATTTTATTTTACTGATTGTAACAGGACCTAGTGTAGTATTGACATGAAGGCTTTGTCTTACTGAAATGTACCATCTCAGATGAGGGTGAATTTCAGAAGACAACTATTTAATTTGCTGTGTTCCTACTCCAGGTTTTGATAGGCAATACCAGTTTATTATCATATAGGAAAAATAACAGACTATTTTTTGCTTCTGTAGAAGCTAATGTATTTTCCATGTTTCAACAGCTGTGAGCAAAAAGAATTATTATTATTATTTTTTTCCCTAGAAGAATTGTTCATTATTTTATCAGATCATAAAATCATTATTTTATGAGATGCTCCATTTTAAACTTTAAAAATTGGATTGAAGGAATTTTCTATGCATACAATATAGTCTTATGGTAAAAGTACTACTAGTTTTGGTGCTCTGGCCAAAATCACTCCTCCTCTTGCTCCAGAAGGTACTAATGCTTTCCTTTTTTAGGGAAACTATCTTGACTGGTTGGCTGATTACTACAGTTGCAGTTATTTTCATATTTATGATCCATGCAAGCATAAAATTGAACTGGTACAGTATGACCTGCCTGGAGGAGTAACAAGAACTGACCCACATATTAGTCTCTGGTACACAAGCAAACAAAAAAATACTTAATAATGAATGTGGTTAGGAGTGCAGTCAATCACCTACTTTTAATGTGGTCCATTGCCTTAAACCAGTCCACTGTCCTACCTATTCAGGGGATGATGTGGAATTTCCTAGACCACTCAGGGAACTAATTATCCAAGTCATCTGGGTGTGCCCACAGGAACAGCCCTTATACCCAGACATACCACAATTGTAACTACAAGAAGGCAGGCCAGAGTGTCATCATTGTAACTCAGTCACAACTTATGACCCCTAGTTTTTGCCATAAAGTCACTGCTGGATTCCTACTACTTAAGGAGAGGGGGTGGGAGAGGAGAATATTCCAAAGCCTGTTACTTTCTTGAAGTGTATAGTAACTCTTGCTGGCATTAGTGGGAGGTAGATGAAAACACACCCATCTAAGATGTCTTTTCTCAAGTCATGGTGATAACTCACACAGTCAAGAAGTGGACTGTACCTTGCCTGAGGTCAGGG
This sequence comes from Aythya ferina, assembly GCF_964211825.1. Classification (NCBI taxonomy): domain Eukaryota; kingdom Metazoa; phylum Chordata; class Aves; order Anseriformes; family Anatidae; genus Aythya; species Aythya ferina. The sequence continues at coordinate 144,594,382 of NC_140296.1, forward strand.
TGACTGGGGAAGAAAAGATCTCCAGCAGGTTAGTTGCTTTTTGAGTCAAGTGCTGCCCACTTACTTAATGCCAGCATTTTAGGGAGAGTTCCAGACAAATGTAAATGACCAAGGTAATTTCCCACAGGCAGAGTTTTATTTGAACTTTCATTTCTAAATCTATGTAACATGCTATAACTCTCACTGCAGGCTATTAGAAAGCGAGGGGAAATCACTTAAACTTGAATAAACCAAAACTGGAAATGTTTTGTTTTGTTTTGTTTTGTTTTTTAGACAAGGCAGGGACTGATTGGCTTTTGATGCTGATCACCTTCACTGTGGTTAAAAATAACCCCTGAAAATCCCTAAAAGGAAGGACTGAGGTACATGTATATGGGAAATGTAAGAGGTTATCTTGGTTTTGCCACCATGGTATCTATCAAAAGGGTGCAGCCATCCTGACTTTTAGTTAGTGTTGGGAAAAAAAAAAAAAAGAGATCAAACGTCACTGTTTCTCCAGCAGTAGCAGAATATTCATACTCTTCCATGACAAAAATGAGAACAGGCAAGAGACTTTCATGATAATTTGAACTGTTCACTGTTAATCTTGTGCTTCCTTAGCATGTTACTGTTCCTTTTTCTCCATCCGTCTTCTTACACTTTGGACTTTTTTGGACAGGAATCAGTCTTGACCTATTAAGTTCTTAGTCCTGGGAGGCCTGAACAGGGCTGTAGGTACTTATCCCAAACAGAGACAACAAAAACAGCAAAAAAAATTTGGAAAAAAAAAGTGATTTAATGGCTTCTCAGTACCTACGAGGTGTTAGTGAAAAGACAGAGCCAGTTCTTTGCAGCAGTGCATGGTGGGATAATGAAGGCAGGAGTCCTAAAATACAGCAGGGGAGGTTCCAGATAAATGTAAGGTATGTTTTTCTCACTGTGAATGTTGATAACCACAGGAAGAGTTGCTCAGGGAGCTTGTGAGATCTCTGTCCTTGGAGGTTTTCAGGACACCATGACACAAACCCCTGAGCAACCTAGCTGGGTTTCAGTGTTAGTCCTATTCTATCAGTACAGGCTGGACTAAAGACCCCCTGAAACTGTTTAAAGACAGAATGACTGTCATTCTACAGTTCGTAGTTGTCTATTTAAAAAGCTGGCACAATGGATCAACTCTCTGATTCCCATGTTTCTTGAATGACAGAAGGTACTTGTCCATCCTCCTGCACTGCAGCACTTCTGCTCTGCAGAACTTTTCTAGCTCTTGTGCCGTTTACTGTATAAACCAACTCTTCAACAAATATTAGCTACTGTGATGATGTGGTTGCTACAGGTCAAATAATGTGCGTCAGAGTCTTGCTCTGAGCATAGAGAGGTTGAGTGTCAGCTTTAGTTCAAGTAGGAGCTGTTATATTACTTTTTTGTAGTTGATAGCTATGCTTTAAGTGCGATTTTCTGCAGAAAATTGATTGCACTTTAGCTTCACTCTTTTGCACTTCCTTTACACTTTTTGTGTTCCTATTCCATTTTTTGATAGGTAATCCCAGTCCGGTTGCATTACCATAACAGAACTGTACTTTACCTTATGATTCTAAGAAACCTCTATGATACATACACAATTGCATTTGGATTTATCAGAAATATGAACAGATCTATTACCAAATTTACACCTTCCTGGATTCCCATTTAATGCCTTGTGTGTTTAGTGTCTTTGTGTGCAATGCCAGTGAAAATGCCAAAAGACATGTGACTGTCAGAGGTGTAATGCTGGAACTGCTCAGAGCTTCTACAGCACTAGAAAATGCTATTGTTGCTCTAATTTACCTCAGAAAAATGTCTCTATGACTAGTGCCATGAAAAAGATGGGGCATAAAAGTGGCCATTTGGCTTTGCCTGAATATGAAGACAATCTCAGACATCTCAGATTTCTTGCTTTTCTTAGCTCAGAAAGACACATCTAAGTTGCTCATATTAAGCACAGATACTTTCTAGTTGGTCCCTTGGCTTTTATTATCCACTATTCCAGCCCTAATAGTTCTTGCCACCTTTTCTTTTTTCTTTTTTTCTTTTTCTTTTTTCTTTTTTTTTCTCTCCTCTCCTCTCCTCTCCTCTCCTCTCCTCTCCTCTCCTCTCCTCTCCTCTCCTCTCCTCTCCTCTCCTCTCCTCTCCTCTCCTCTCCTCTCCTCTCCTCTCCTCTCCTCTCCTCTCCTCTCCTCTCCTCTCCTCTCCTCTCCTCTCCTCTCCTCTCTTTTTTTTTTTTGGAGGGAGTGAAGACTGCATTGCTTAGCTACTAATACTGTATTTCTTTTGAATTTAATCTGCTAAAGTGGAACAAAGCTGATTTCTTGAGTTCAATTTCTTTTTCAGGCCAAGGATACTAAACCTTTACAACCAGCTCTATAGGTTACAAACATTTTAGAGATTGTAACTTTGTTATGGGGAAGGGACATAAAACAATCAGGTTTGAAATATTTACAGCTGAAGGGAGTGCAGAATGGGTAATCAGCTTTCTGCCAGCATTGGGTGTAAGATCAAATTACTGAGATGTTAATGGGACCCTTTATGGTGCTTGAAAATTTTCTGCCACTTTTTGCAGTAAGACTTTGACTTCTTTCATGGCAGACTTCTTCCATCTTTGTGTTCTTTCACATTTCCAAAGTGTAAATGACTTATGGATGGCAAAATAAATGCTGAGTTAAATCACATTCAGTGCTGCACCAAGGCATATTACTCAATGCTTTCTGTCACCTTTGAATTTTTTTCTATCCATTTGGGAGTTGAAACATTCTGTTCTTGGCATTGGTTTTCTGGCGAGTTTGATCAAAAAAGATTTGTTTATTTTTAAAAATGCATACGAAAAGTAAGGTGCTTTTCCCCAAATATTTTGAATAGCAGTGGTGCTTCAAGTATTAAGACCAGAAATGTAAAATTTAACAGAGTCACGTTAAGCAGCATCTTTCATTCTCACGATTCAGATCCATTCAAAGTTGATAATCAGAATTTGCAGAGATATAACACCACTACACTATATGTATTTCTTGATCCTGCTTAGCCTATTGTATCATCTTTTAATTCTTTCATCTGAATACTGGCAAAATGGATTTTCCTTTTATGAGCCTGTTTTTCCTTATCGGAATAATTTTTACCATAAGGAAGAAATATAGAGTATTGAAGACAAGGAAAAAAATATTATTCTCACATCATAAATATAAAATTTGTATCTGTGATGTTTAAATTAAGTAAGAATTTTGCATAGTAAGTGTACCTATCCTTCTACTTCTATTTGGGGTTCATGTTGAAATATATTATTTGATCAAATGCTTCTGGAAACTAAAGATGCAGATGAATTAGACTGGGCAGAACTAGTTTCTGAAAATCATATAGACATCAATTATCTATGATAAGTACATTTTACAGTTATTGGAATTATCTATCATTATTATTGTTGTTAATGAAACACCCAGATCTCATTAAGTTTTCAAAGTAGCCATTTAGTATAATATTGTATAGCATTTCATTATTAAAAAAGCATTCAGATCTTCCATGACAGCTGGTAGATAATCAGTAGGTATTAGACTAAAAGTGGGTTGGAAAATATTAAGTTTTGGTTTTGTTTCTGAATTAATTAATGAGTCAAGTTGGATTTTGCATGAACAAAGAAGTGGACTTGACCATTAAAGCCCCTTTAATATCTCTGTCCCTTCTATGTGCTCCATCTATCTGGCATTGATTTATAAGTAGAGCTTGCAGAGAGCTGTTGCTAGGGGACAGAGCTTTTGTAGGTCCCCATTAAAGCAATATTCCTGAAGAAGAAAAGTAATTTACATATTTCAAGTGCTGCTTGCAAAAAAAAAAAAAATAAAAAAACTAATCAAGCCCCCGTAAGTTATAAAAGGGAACAAATATAATCATCTATAAGAGTAAGAACCTATAATGTCAATGAGAAAAAAAAGGAAAAAATAGAGCACAAGAGAAACTCTCTGGGCTACATGTCCTTTTAAACCTGGCAGAGAATGAGTGATTTTTTTATTTCATTAAGTTTCTCCAGTTTATATCCCGTAACTGAGATCAGAACACCTGCAATGAATTTAAACGAATGTATACATTCATCCATTTTCATTTAACAGAATAATTTTGATATTAACCACACTGCTTAATCTCCACTGTAAAAGCTGCAAAAAGGAGAAAACTCTGTCAAGACCACCTCTCCTAGTTCTCAAAATATGCAAACACTTTCTGACTAGTCTGCCCTGCTGATATGAGACCCTGGGACAGGTCTATGCTTTTATAGCTTTTTAAACCCTCAAAATCTCTCTCTCTCTCTCTCTTTTTAACCCTCTCTCTCTCTTAAAGATTATTCCATATATATATATACATGCATCTGAAACCTTCCCTTTGTACAGATTTCTGTTATATGAATTTCAAAGAAAACTGGATTGATGAAAATGAAAATTCCTCAAATATTCCCCCTTTCGTAGCTTTTAAAAGTTTATTTTCGCAGGACTTAAAGGTTCATTTCTTTCTTTCTTGAAAAATACATTTCATTGATGAGACTGTTTTTCCATTAATGTTGTTTAGAATTTATGGCTTTTGCCAGAATTAGCAATGCATTTGGAACAACCTGTTCTCCTTGGCTAGATGACCGTCAAATTGATGTGAAAATGCTCTCCCTTGATAGGATGAATGTATATGACCATATAAATCATTCCTTGTTTTCCTAAGTGGATTGAATGAGTATGTGACCGCCATTTGTTATGATTCTTCCTCTCTTATTTTGGTACTAATCAGAGCAGATTAGATTAAGCCAGCTCTAGGAAAACGCATTTTCAGCTAACAGTCATACAAAGCAATCCTAGTGACTCTAGGCAGTTCAATATAGAGTTCAAACCCCAGAAGAATAAAAAAAGACTACTGGCAGAGACTGTGATGAAGTCTGCATTGCATTTATAATACATAACAAAATCTGTCTCAGCAAAGGTTTTGGAGAGGGCAAGGGAAATTTATCACTGAATATTTGTTGTGTGATACTGCAGAAATACTTACAAGCCCCAGGTGGTTTCACGATCCTATTTTCTTAGGCTGTCTTGCTATGAACTTACACAGATAGTTCCATCTCTGCACAGTCTTAACTATAAGGTAAATTCAAAAGGTAGAAGGGGGAAAGTGATTTCTAATAAAACCCATAAAGTAGACCTTCAGCAGAGCTAGAAGTTGGATGTAAACTTCCTGCATGTAAACTTCCTGCAGTTCAGTAACTTAACTATCATCACCAGAAAAGTGAATGTGCACAAGTAATTAATGCTAATTTAGTTTTTAAGTGTTGGTTGCCTGCACTATGCAGACATACCCTGTTAGAATCTACTATGAAGCATAAAATATGTCTCTTCTGCTTATGGGGAAATGCAAAAAATTATAATACTAAAAATGAAACTGAATTCTTTATTTTACCTTTACCTTGAGAAGCATTTTTGTCAAAGGTATTATTTATCCCCAATTCTAAAATAAAGGTTCAAAAGAAGCTTTTGTTTGTTTTGTTTGTTTTTTGGTAGGCAGCTTTTGCAAGCTGAAGTAACGTACAGAAGCTGAATGAAAAGTTAAAAGGAAGTTATGTCTTTGGAAAAAGATTATACAGACAACAGTTAAAGACTCAATGTTACTTTTCAAAAAAAAAAAAAAAAAGCTGAGGATTACTGTGTGTTTCTGTTAAAACATAGTGTGCATGATATCATACATTGTGCATGATGACTGCCATTACCCATCAGTAACATTCAATGTCTAAAGTGAATTTTTTCATATCTCTTTTAGAAATGGTTTGGAAGAAAAATGATCCAATATTGTGTATATATTTATATTTAAACACAATATATATATTGTGTTTATATCATATATAAACCAATATTGTGTATTTATGGCTTAGTGGATTTAGATCACTATAGCTACAGAAAAAGGAGGTAGTAGGTTCTTTTTAAGAATTATGCTCTGGAAAAGAGGAGGAGAGAATGGGTCTCTCCCACTGCAAAACAGACAGCAAACTTCTCATCTGAATCAGTATCTGTATTTTCCAGATTTTGTAGATCCTATTATTGCTATTCCAAAATAAAATTAGCTTACAAGAATAATATTCGTGTCTGGCATGTATGTAGCATCTGCCTTCCTTTATCGACTGTTCCAATGACCTTTGCCCCTTTACAACCTGAAACTATAAAGCAGTGCTCATTGAGGACAGCAGGCAGATTACCATGTTGATTCCTGTGGTCACTGAACTGGGTCATTCAAGCTATAGCCAAAATTCCACTGTCATGGGAAAACCCTTGGGGAGACCACTTAAATAGCTTAAAATCACAGAACAAGTAAAACATATGCATTGAGACCCCTGTTTCAATTTCCACCACACAATCGGTGCCCCCAGCAGCTTGCCCTGCTCCATGAGGCTCTCCAGACATGAAGAAGCACAGATCATCAAATAGCTGCTCTGAGCAAGAGGTTACTCACTGACTTTTTACCAGCTGCTTTCTGTTCCCTCTTATCAGAAGGCCTTGTCCATGGAGCTGCTGAAATAAGTATTCCCAGCCTGCTTCACTCTAAATCCACTGGGCAAGGAAAAGCCTGCTATTTAAATTGATAAAGCCAAGCTATTTTATAAGTACGTGTGAATACAAAGAAATTACACAAGTGTATAGGGGTAAAATAAGAAAACTTTAACACTAAATGAGTTCCAAGTAGCAAGGGACATGAAAAACCACAAACCTTTCATTGAATACATTAGAAGTAAGAGGGAAAACAAGAAAAGAGATTGAACAAGAGGTTCTATAGAGAAAGCAGAATTGTTTGCTCTTCTTCATGGAAAAAGTAGATTGTGCTAGATATTTTAATAAATTAATTTTAACAAGGTTTTTGGAATGCAGGCTGGAGTAGAGAAGAGAACAGTTCAGGGAATATTTACGTAAGATTGGTACATTCAAGTTCTCATAGTTCGATGAAATTCACCCTAAGAAATGAGGCAAAATAATCTCTGAATGAGTGGTGATTATCTCTGGTAAGCTGCAGACAGGAGAGATCCTGGAAGACTAGAGAAAAACAAAACTTTTATTTATTTATTTATTTACTTATTTTTAGAGGAACAGACGAGTTATAGATCAAACAGTCTAGTTCCAGTTCCTGGAAACAATCTGGAACAAATTATTGAAGTAATTGAATGTACCTACAAAAACAAAAGGCGGTAGAAGCAACCAACAAAGAATTGTCAAGAGAAGACCAGATCAAACTTATTTGATTACCTTCTTTGAGAAGGGTAGAAGTGTAGAAAGAAAAAAGCAGATATATATATAGATATATAGATATATAGATATATAGATATACATTAACTTTCTCAAATTTTATACATTTTTTCCAAGATTATAATCTCATAAATTGAGGAAATACTGCATGCATGTAATTAGAAAAAAAATGAAAGAAAATGGATTTTTTATGAGAGATTGTTATACGTAAAGATTGAAGAATGCAGTACTGTAGACAAAAAAATGGCATCTACCAAAACCAAGATAAAAATAGATCCTACTGCTAGGAAAGTAATTCTCAATCTAGATTCATGAAGCAGAAGACCTTACACAAAAAATCTGGTTACATTCTTCACTTACCTCCAGATGAGCCTTGGAAAGTGTGTTGTCTCTAGTTTTGTGTACTGCATTTTTAAGAGCAAGACAAAATAGAGAGAATCCAGCAGTGTAAATGATGTGGAAAGTGTAACATATATGGGAACTGGGCTTGCTGAGAGGTGGCCGAGGGTGACTTGATTATAGGTAGTTACAATTTTGGTGACCAGTGAATGTTTTCTGAGGATAGAAGAAATCCGTCTGGTTTTCTGCATAGATGATTTTGGGTGAAAAAACTTGAAGATAAAACATGGTGGAGTACAAGGCTGGATAACCTGGAGAGACTGATAAACCAGAATTCACCAGAATTTTTAAAGACAAGATTACAGTAAGATCTGGTAGGGATGGCCAAAGCCTACATGATCTTGTTTTGGGGGGGGGAGGTTGGATAAGATGTTCTCTGGGGGAATCTTTGAGTCTCTTTATAACAGCAACATAACAATGTCTGAAATGAAGAAAAAATTCTCTCTGGGGACAAGTTTATGAGCTTTAGTAGTGTAGAATAGAAATGTTTTATGAAGGAGCACAATGATCTGTTTTTAATGTAAAACATGGCAGCATTCAGAACTTGTTTTTTGCCACTTCCTGTCATGTAAATCTTTTGTAATTTTGAAAAACTGTTTTAACAAGAAGAGGATATTATGCTTTTACTTCGATATATTTTTAGGAAAGAATATTTGAGGTACTCTATCAACAAGCTCTGATGTCCTTCCATTTTAGCCTCTTATAACTATCTTCCATGCTAGATTGTGATGTGGTAATATTCTGGAAGCTGGAATAACTAAATTAATTTCTAGCAGTGAGATTTCAGGTTCAGCAGGACTGGGTGATGGAAAAGAAGGGGAAAGGCAATTTATGCTATATTAGAACCCCAAATCATAAGCTACTATTTTGCCTGGTCACAAACAAAAGGCAGTAACGAGCTGAATGCATTAAACCAATTTATATGATTGAATAATCTTTGGTTGTCAAGTTACATGTTTTGTGAAAATCTGAATGTGGATTGTCAAATTGTCTAGCCAGGAAGAAAAGAGCCTTTTACTTACAATGGGCTAATGATCAGCTGACAATTTAATTACACACCAGGGAAATTCTGAACAGGAAATGGGGTACATAAGCAAGTCTGCTTCTCCATACTGAAGTTTACTGCTTTGAATTAAATTTGAAGATGCAGTATATGCACACAGATTGGGTTCCTCACTATACATGTTCTAAATAGTTTTCTGGAGGGATACAGAAGGGGAGACACCATTAAAATTTGGTCTTAAACAGAATTAAATATAGCTCCTATACCCATAACTTGACTCTATAGTTTTTGGACCTACGTTGTCCATTTTAATTCTTAAATAATAACAACAATAATAATAAAATTAAAAAGCCCACCAACTAGTGCTTTTATTTGCATTTTCTTTTTTTTTTTTTTTCCTTTTTTTTTTTCTGCTTTGGTCATGTTATTTTTAAACTAGTTGTTTAACATCCAAACTTTTCATCTGCATAGCATCTCAGTTTTAAACAGGGGTCCTGGACCACACTTTCAGTGGCCAGAAGATTATCATGTTTCTCTAGGATATCTAAAGGCTCAGAGGCATCTTCCATGGATCCTCAGCACAGCTTAGGAGATGATTATACAAGACTTACAGAATGATGGTGATCAGCATTGACCAGAAAAGCTTGACTTTAAAAGTAGGGTAGAGGAAAGACAACCTCTATCCTGGGAGTCCCAAGAGAACATGGAACAATGATAATACAGCCTGGGGAAAAGGGGTAAATCACTTTAAACAGGCCATTTAAAAGTGTTATTAGTATTTCTTTCAGAGAATAGAAATAAATCACCTCTTCTGTCCTAATATGATTATGAATCACAAATCAAACCAATGCTATCTAAAATATATGGAGTTTTCTTTCTGAATACAAAGGCATCTGAGGGAAGGAAAAAGGAATTGGTAAGTTCTTCCCAAACCAAAGCCAAAATAAGATGACGTCTCTGTTTTATACAGTTAAAATACTAACAGTCCTTATAACAAAGACCAGGAAGTTTCATCTTAAAAGTGAAAATAACTGGAAAATTATCCACCAAAAAATCTCTTCAAACTCATTTTTTGTTTCACTGATGAGAATTGTGAAGTGGCGTTTGTAATGGAAGGGGAATATCACATTCTCTGTGGATATGAGAATGTCTCAATTCATGTAGGTTGCTAAACAATTCAGACATGAAATTCTGCTTTGAACTGTATTTGAACTGTATTTACACTAGTGACCTAAAGATGAAAGGCTTGGTAAGCTGCTGTTAATTTTCCCTTTACTGTTTTTTCCTTCTTCATGAATGGCAAGGAGCTGAAAATCACAGAATCACGTTTCAAATGTAACATTTAACTCAAATATCCTTAGATGTAAACACATTCCATTGCTTCCAAAATCTTCATGTGAATGTCCTTTGCATGAAACTCTTCCTTTGCTTTACAGTTCAGAGAAGGAACATAGAAACACACAGAACATTAAGTCGCACCTTGAAAATATATCTTATTTTTGTTCCTAACAGACAACACATAGATTCAAGTCCCTTCCTGTTAAAATCAGGAATATTCCCACATCTTTTTAGCATTGATAATTTCCAGATGGCACTGCTGACTTGGGAATCCATAACAGAAGATGAAGAAAATGCCTATTTGCACCAGTGGTACAGCTGAGAAAGATGCTGGGAATGTCAGGAAAAATAATCAGTTATGCACTGTAATCCTTTTCCTGAGATTTGTGTTTTTGGCATAGAGCTTCAGATTGTATCCAAGCACCTTAATGTGTTGTCAAAACATGAAAGGCTTGTTTAAATCAATTTGGCTAACACGCATAATAATTCTGTAATAAAAAATGCCCAGTGCTACTGTATGATCTGATAAGCCAGGATGTTTGTTTAAACTTTTTAATGACACTGCTACATATAGTACTTTTTGAAGATGAAAAGTTTTGAATATTTTATAATTTAGTGCCTCAGGCCTTAATATTAGTTACAGCCTGAAGAGGGGTATCCCACATACATAAGCAAGAAATTATGCCGGTTGAATGGAAGGAACTGGCATATGTGAAGTTGCTCTTTGTGAAGCAAGAAGTAATGGTACTGGAAAGGTTGGTAAAAGATGGTTAGCAGTAAATGCTAGGTATGCCTTTAGAAAATGTAGCCACGCTTTAAATAGTAGTTCAGCCACTGAAGAGGTCTGTGAACTTTGTAGCTCCATTTAGAATATTTTAAAGAGTAACTGAAAAATTAGTTCTTTTAGGGTAATCGTGTTAATGAACAGAATGAGAGCAGATTTAAAAGTGAAAAGGTAGTTTGGATATTTCTTTGCAATTAGGATATGGGTTAGGATCCAAAGAACTCATTATCCATTATGATACTTGCCTACCTTGCTGCTGGTGATGATTGTGAACTCTGCAACATCAACCCAATGAAAAAGGGTAAAAAGAAGAAAAGGGTTAAAAAGGACCCTCTTTACACTCCTCTCTTATCTCTGGGAAGGGGAATAGTTGACACTGGACAAGTTTAAGCCTCATCTTGAGGAGCTTTTAGGACCAAGTGAACTAGACCTGGATGGAGCCTGCACAGCCAAAGAACCATCAAAAGCAATCTGCACTTCCTGTCCTTGGCCAAAGAAGTGCTAATTGTAGAACCTAAAAATCCACCCAATGTTGACGTGTTTCTTGGAGTTTTATAAATGACAGGTTTGCTTTGCATCCTGCCAGGTTTAAGCAAGAACATCAAACATTTACATGAACCCAGTTCCAAAAAACCCTAATACTACTGTTAATTCTGTATGTGGTATCCACCCAGACCCCCTAATCCCTTTCTGAAAAACTATATTCCGTATGGGTGGTGCACACAATGTGTACTGGTGCACAGGGTTGTTCCTCCTCAGAAGAAGGATTTTGCACATCCCCTTATTGAATTTCATGAGGTTCCTGTCAGACCACTTCTCCAGATGGTTGAGGTCCCTCTGGATGGCAGCACAATCCTCTGGCGTATCATCTACACCTCCTAGTTTTGTGTCTTCAGCTGATTTGCTGAGGGTACACACTACCCCATAATCCAGACCATTAATAAAGATATTAAACAGGATGTATTCATTAATAAAGTAAATAAAAATTTCTTTATCCTAAACAAGGTGTATTCAGACAATCAAATTATATATATATATATATACAGGTTATAAGGGTACTGATATATACAAGTCTAATAGTAAAAACAGTGATTGTGTTTGTGTATTTCTTTTCAGAATTCGTAAGTTGTAATGAATGAACGGGTAAGACAGTTTGCTTGTAAGTGATCCGACCCTCTCCAAACCAGTTTTAAGCCTTACTCAGAAGCACACAGATTTGTTTCAGTTAATCTAGCTGTACACAGGTAAAGCTTGGGATAGATAGGTAATCAAATAGCTTCTGAAATAAAGTGAATTATCACTCTTTTTGAATAGTTTCAGGAATTGTAGTCTCATGGGATAGACTGAAGATGTTTTGTCTTGAGATAGACCTTGCTCATAGGTTTTATCAACAGTTTTAGCTGACTGGATATGGAATGATGAAAATTCTGATCCATTATAAAGTGTTTTTATTTTTATTTTTTTCCTGGCAATTCCTAGTTCTAGACTTGGTGTAAGCAGGAAATAACTTGCTTGGAATAATGATTGGTATCTAAACAACTCTTCTACACATTTCTTTACATATGTTAATATAAATTAGTCTAGACCACAGTCTAGGACTCATTCATATAGGACTAACCACTTTTAAATGCCATGCCAAATATATTCAGAATTTTTTGCTAATAACTGTCATGAGGATAGCATTGATGTAAGCATTTTATGTATATATTTTTTTTGGATTCACAAATTCATTTATGGTATTCACTTTTGTAATTTTAGGATGGATCTTTTCCAGTAAAAAATGCAAACTTTGACTACAATATATTGAAACAAATAGACATAAAGTTTAAAGAACATATCTTTGTTTTTCTGCAACTACCAACTCCAAAATGGAAATCAAATATTGCTTCCGAAAACAAATACAGGAGTTTATGTGTTTTTTTTTTTTTTTCCTAATAAAGTCCTGAAATCAGTAAAAAGAAGGAAGCAATTTTATGTTCTTTGTTATGATTCATTTTAAATTGATCTGATTTCTTACTGTTTGTTGAGCAGTCTAATCAGGCAAGAAGAGTAATGTAAACTAGTACATCATTTCTGTGACATTAGCTAGGCCAACAATTCTGAAGTTGAAATGTTTACTCAAATGATCTGAATTTGTCAACATAAACTGTTGAGTTTGTAATTGCCTTTTAACAGCAATAGTACAGAAGAAAAAGGTCACAATATATTGTCAGTAGATTGGGCAAATTTATTTGTGCAACCTGTGAAATTAGTATTTGATAGCCTTGATGAAAAACAAACAAACAAACAAAGCACTATTTTTTTCCTCCTTTAAACTGACTAATTTAAACATCAACTTTTTTTCAGTGTTCTGACCAGATTAATAGAAATATTTATCACTGGAGACCCAAACAGAAACAATCCAAGCTCATATTAAAATGGGAAATTATGTTTCATTTAGATATTCCCTTATTTAAGTTGATTGGGGAAACTTTTTGAAGTGAACTCAATGCACCCTCTGTGTTATGAGCTCACTTAGCATGTGACTGTGACTTGAGGTGGCAGATTTGTCAGCAAGGAATGTTATCTGTTATAAAAGAAGGCAGTGGTCCAGTTTCTCAGCAAAAGTAAAGTGATATAGGAAAACGTATACACTGAGATACAAAAACAATTTCAAGGTTGAATATAATCATATGGACATTTGCTGACTAAACACAAGTGTCCCCTTTCTAACCACAATGCATGCAGAATAAGAAAATAACTAAGAGAACCTCAGCCATACAGAAAAATATGGAGACAACTGAAAGAGCAAGTAAGGGCTAGAAATGTGTAACTCTCCAGGAAACATAGCTTGATATTTAATTAATTGCTTTTACAAAAATGATATATGTTCATTTTGGAAATGAAACATGAACTTTCCACCAAACCACCTGGGCTTTGTCTGATCACAAGCTCAATAAAAGGGCTTCTTGGAATCATTGACTCTTCCTTATAGGATACAGGTAAAATAAAAATAAAGATATTCCTGATACAAATCTTTTATGGACAGCCTTCTATTTACAACACCCTTCTATTTACAAACGTTCTTAGGATCACACTTATCCTGCTCCTCCTTTGCATTGTCTTTCAGCATGGGCAATTCTACTAATTAAAACATTATCATCTAGCTGTCCTTTCTGTAATGAAAAAAAGCAAATGAGTTAAAATAAGCGTGCTTCCAAGTTTGATCAATACCATATAATCTGCAATTACAAATTTCACGACATTTTTAAGTATCTTCTGCAGCATTTTATTATAACATTATGTGAAACACATTCCATAACATTTTTCTGAGGCATCTCTAGCTGATAAAATTTTAGTGTTTCACCGAAAAGTAAACTTTCTTTTGGACATAACAGCATGAACTTGAAGATGTACAGTAGAAGACTTAATAAGAAAAGGAAATAAGGAAATAGAAGATAAATCTGAAATTTGCAGACTGACAGGACATACAAAACTAAAGTCTACTAAAGTCTGCCTTAATGATCACAGAATCAAGTTATCTTTTTGCATTAAATAAGAGTCATGAAACTCACCATCTCTGCTCCATGTCAATCCTCCATAATGAGCAGTCCAGCCTTGAACTACAAACCAACTTCCAGTTACAAACTTGGAGCCTTGGTAGAAAAAGCAATGAAAAAATCTATGAAGTTCATGTTCCATTGGCATCACTGGAAAAGTGATGGGTGTAAAGCCATATATACAATCTTTGCACTCCACACCAAGAATAATTTACTAGCTAGTCTTCACAGCATCCTGAGATTGTTCACACTGAAGTTGGTTAGCTATTTATCGTAGTCACTGTATATGATAATGTCTTGGTTTTAATCTACTTTTGATTAATGAAAATAGACATTATATTAAATTATATTAAATTATTAATTAAAACAGTCTTTAAATAGGATGCTGTTGATGAATCTCATATGAGCTGTGTGGAGGTGTCTGAACAGTGTCCAGAGTACATTTTTTCTATTCACAGCTTTTATTGCCATAGCTATAATATATATTATTCTGTCTCGCTTCCTTTGTGAGACAGGGATTCATGCTACATCAAGTGTAGCAGATACAGAGCAGATTGTAGACAACTGATCAGAAGTCACCACACTGTGTGCTCACCTCTTCTTCTCACCATGTGTGGCACATAAATAGATTCTGAACTTGTTGAAAATGCTGCTCTGTAGCTCCACAGATGACTGGAAAAGTAGATGACCTCTGAACTAAGAAAACTTCTTCACAGCTGGTATTAAAAACAACTCACACCCAACTGTTATGGAGCTGGTATGAAAACTAGCTGGTATGATTTTCATACCAGCTAGTATATACTAGCTGGTATGAAAAAAAAATCAAAAGTAGATTTATGGGTAGAAAGAAGGAAGCAAGGGGAAATTGCGAGTTCATCTTATTTCCAAGGATCTGAGGTGTGTCTGATAGGCTGATAATGCCATGAGACACTGCAGTGTCAATCCCATCATGCACCGCAGAAAAGCACACAGCCTATCAGGCTCCACGGGGCTCTTAGGCCCTGTGGGATAACCCTCAAAAATTGTGAATGACTGACCTGCAGGGAAAGACAACGCTATGCCAAAACAACAATCTAGATCACAGTGGGATACAGCCAGTATATACGGACAATGCAGTCATGAATCTGCAATAAATAGTTAATCCAAACACACTGAACAATACGTCTCCTATCAAGGCAAGACCCATCAACCCCTAATTTTCTGATAAAATAATAGTTATGTTGAAAGTATTCTAGAATTTACTGGAGTAATATATCTATTAGAAAATATTGAAGAAGCCCTTAGTATGTGATGTGTTACTTGATTAATTTTATCTCTACATTTTGTTTTGCAATTTGTGTCATCACAATGGCCTTGAAGTACACAGCTGATCTGAAAACTCCAAAAGGCTGCTTGCTAGTAGGTATGTAAAATTCTGTTTCTATATTAAAATATTTATTTGGTTCTCAAAAGTTTAGTCATTCATTTATGCTGTGAAATGGATATTTAGCATCTGACAATTGTGTTGCTTAATGGTATAACAAATAGCTACTGACATTTAAGTAGCTGTAATATTCTTTTACTACAAAGCAGAGAGCCAGAAATGTTTATATTTTGTTAATTATATTGAACTTCTTGACAATTGTAAAAAATTAATCTCCCTTTAGAAAGGTTCTAGAGTATTTTTTAGTTTATACCTCACTCACAAGCTTTTAAGCTAAGTTGTTGTGATACTGAATGTCTCATAATATCAAGAGAACTATCACATATCTGAAATGTTTTATTATAATTTTCTGATTTACTATAATGTTCCAGACTAGATCCCAATGATCGTTCCAATAAGTCTAGGACTGTATCTTTACCAGGTTTACTAAGAAAGCTTGATAAGACTAATGCAGTCAAAAATAAATGTTACACTGGTAGATTAACATTTAGTTGCCTGTTGCATTGTCACCACAATATATAAAA
Organism: Aythya ferina; assembly: GCF_964211825.1. Classification (NCBI taxonomy): domain Eukaryota; kingdom Metazoa; phylum Chordata; class Aves; order Anseriformes; family Anatidae; genus Aythya; species Aythya ferina. The sequence continues at coordinate 144,610,648 of NC_140296.1, forward strand.
AGTCCATCAACAAAGTGATAAGCCATCCAGTATGCCACAGCAGCCAAACCATGGGACAGGCAGAACTTCATGGACTGCTGTAAACTGCTTGTTTTTTTTTTTTTTTTTTTTTTTTTTTTTTTTCTGCTTTGGAGCTGCTGTTCCCTGAGGCTAAACTTTATTATTTTCCTACTTTTGAGATACATGAGTTTGTGCCTCCATCCTTTCTAGAGCTTTTTCTCAAACATTTCCCAGTGGCAGAAAATTTAAGCAAGATCACTTTAATGAGTATAGTTTGAATATAAAGAAAAAATGTAACAACTTTCTCTTAAAAAGTTAGCTGCTCAGATGACTTAAAATTGACAGACCTTAAGAATGTGAGCCTCTGGTTATTTTTAAGATACTAGATATTATTTAGAACTCAAGCCAAACTTGAAGGAGGGTGGTCTTTTTATTTTTAAGGTGAGGGCTACTCTTATCTTTATATACATTTGCATGCTTTAATATTAAATTTATAGATATATTCTTTCTAACTGTGATAAACACAAGACTATTTTTCTTTTCCTTGTGTTTTTGATTATTGAGACTGGATTTACAATCCATCATGCAAAAGTTTAGACAGATAAGAAACACTTGTGTTTCTTGAAGCTTCGTATCTTCATTTATTTATCATTCAGTCAAATACTCTCAAACACTGAAAAGGATGTTGGCTTGTAATATTATCATGCCTTCAAAACACAGCAGTTCATTACAGAAGAGGCCACTGTCAAAGAATAGGGAAACTTTAATCCTCGACTTCTCCTACCATCTGACACTTCATTCTTTGCCCTTGACATTCTTCTCCGTTTTGAAGGTTCTGAATAACTGAATTGTTGCATACCATTTTTTTTTTTAAAAACACATCTACATCCTACCGTAATGTCCTATTGTTCTATCCATCAACCTCTCTCTGCCTTCATCTCTGATGTAAGAAGTTTTGTGTATTTAATGGTCTACCTTTCTCATTGAGCAGTTACTCCTTTTCCTTTCCAGGTCACACAGACCTGCCTGTATGTCTTGATTCTTCCAACCTTATCATGAAGTATCCCCATTTTTTTCTCTGTAGTTAATTGAAGTTATTTGGGAGGTCTGTAGCTTTTAATTACAGTCATAGGAGATTCGTTTTACCCTAGAATGATACTACACTATTTCTTTGGTCAAAAATTAGAGAGGAGGGTGAAACTAGCTACCTTTGCAATTCTTTGCATCCCTATTTATCTCTGTAATGTTTTCACCTGTCACAAACAACCAACAACAACTACCACAGAGGTCTACTTGCTAATGCCTTGAAAATACATTGAAATTTCAGAATGGGTCAACTGCAACATTCGTCATTTATCACACAGAGAAATGCCAGACAGCTGAATGAGAAACATTATCCCTGCCAGACGAAAGAATGGACGTTGCTATGTCCTCTGAAAGTCCTCCATTAATGTCATTCATCTTTGGCTAGTTGTACTCTAGGGGAATATTTGAAACATACTTTATGTCTGCAAAGACTGACTACTTTGTATGTAGATGACATGCATACTTGTGGAAAATCTGGAGTCACCTTCCCTGCAACATTTATGGCTCTGATAAATGAATGCAGGTTAACTTCAAGAAATATGATGAACAATAACGAAATGCTAATCACGTGTTGATAAAGATCACACCCAGTTTGACTTACGTTTGATAAAACAATAATTCAAATGAACATGCCAAATTGGTTTTATCTATTTACTAAGTAAATTAAAGGAGAGATGATGGATTATGAGATGAATGAGGTTTAAAGATTTAACAGATTTATCAGTTCTAAATCTTAGCTAGAAGAGTTTATGCAGGTTACCATAATGACATCTATTTATTGAATTAAATACCACTTGTGAAAGACTCCTTTAGAGTTTGCATCTTCATGTATACTGTATTCATAGAGTAGATTTTTATTTGGAAATTTACAAATTACAAGAAGAAACAAGAAAGCTCAAACTTGCTCTTTCCCCAAATAGTTGTAACACAGACTATTTAAGTATCAACTTTCTTTTTTCTTTTTTCTTCTCTATAAATGATACATTAGTGATTATAAATAAATGTGGTCAAGAGATACAAATACAAACAATCACATTGCAGTAGTTGTGAAAATTAAATGCAGTACTCATGAGTTGAAAATGTTTTTCTTTGCTAAAGCAAACAGTAGATTCTGATTATTGAAAAAGTATGAGAAAAAAATCAGATCTCAAAGATCAGTAGGTCTTGTACCAGATTAGCTGAACTGTTTGACTACTGCTTCAACATTTTACCATTTTTCATTTTTGTCTTGAACATAGGCCTTTCACTTTTGTGTATCTTTCTCAACTTTGCTTGGTACATCCAGAATGAAAAAAGATAACAGAATCGAATACTGTACATACTATTTCATGCCTTGTTTTTTTTTTTTTTCCCTAGAGTTTTAAAATCCATTTTCTCATGATTCATTATTCTTCTATTGTTGAATTTTTGAGTTTATTCAGCTTTTCTAAACCTTGGCTAAATATATTACATTTTATTAAACACTTAGTTATGAAAATATAAAAAATATTAACTGTTGAACAAAGCAAAAAAGTAAAAAGTAAACTGAGTTTCTGGAATTTTAAAAGGGTTAACCAAAATTAAACAGGGAAGCTGGCGGGAAAAATAGTAACTTGGAAACAGGCATTAAATCATAAAGGTAGTATATTGTATGCTAATATAGAAACTACTTAGAGAATGAAAAATTTGAGCAAGAATTGACAAAGGAGATGATATAATTTGGGAGAGACAATATTTCTGGCCTGTGATTTGTTACTTGTGAAGAAATAAGCATGGTCAGTGTGCAGTCCTTAAATTCATATTAAGAACTACAGTTTCCTTGATACATATTGAGGACTACATTTTGTGTTTTCTTCAAGCTGAGAATAGGGAACAACATGTGGCTTGTCTGTTCCAAGAAAAAAAACAGAGGCCTAACTATGTTTCAGGGCTCCTATTTATATTTTTTTTTCCTTTTTTTTTTTTTTTTTTTTAATAACTATGTTAGCTTTATATCCTGTAGAAAAGAGAGTGCATTTCTTGCTGTGATAGAGTGAGGCTGAAAGGAGAGTAGATATGCAGTTGTCCCTCTATCTCTAAAGCTTCCAAAATGGTCCCAGTCTTCTCTGGAGGGGAAGCTCTATCCAGCTTCTCCAGGAAGGACAAGACTCCAAAGGATAAATGAACTCCTCTCTTGTGGGTCTGTTGGAGTAAGACAAAGCAGTATCATCAGGGGACAATGCTTTGTTATATACAAGGTATTTTTTCCGCCAAAAACAATTTGTATCAGTCTAGTTACAAGGACATCTCAAATGGCATTTAGAGGAGTATTTTAATCTCATATTTGTCTTACATTAGTCCACCTGTTCCTGTCAGAAATGGCAACTTTACAAGTTCAGATATTTTGCTAGGTACAGCTCCTGTCCAGATTCACTTCTTTACTGTTTTGAAGAGACATATAAGAAACTCTTTACAGACTTTACCAAAGACTTTAAAACCAATCTTCAGACTGATTGCCAGTCAGCATCAAGGCAACAATATTGGAATATATAGGGGAATTTGATATGGTGGATGCTTCTGAAGTGCGAAATTTGATGTCATATAACAAGAGCTAATGCTGAAAGGAAAATCAGATTGAATATGATTAGTGTAACCTGAAAAGTAGAAGGATTGAATTTTCTGCGGAAACTTCTTCCTCTTTGGCAAGTGCAAAGAAAAAAAAAGTCTTTGAAAAGAAATTTTAGATATCTCAGTGGAGAATGCCTCACTTTACAAACTTTATGCTTTCATTTTTTTTTCAATATGTTGTGACCTATAAGAAGAAAACAGTAAGAAAAATATTTTTGTTGATATAACATTGAGTTATTACAATAAAAAGCAGAAGAGGTCCAACTGTTCTTCAATGTAATGACAAAAAAAACAGTCCTGACAAAAATGCTTGCATTAATCTAGAGTATGAAGACATAAAGGAAGCTGGCATGAATTAAATAATCTTAATGTATCTGAATGTATTTAAACTGCAAAGAATTGAAGTTTCACTTTAATTCCTCTTACAGTTGGAGCCATTTACATCCAGCACATCACTCCCCACCTCCCCCAGATAAGTGGGATTAAAAAAAAACAACACATACTTTTAAGCTTAGATTGAAGTTGAAGGTGGAAAAGAATATAGATGTGATTTTAAAACCCTTTCTTCTAGAAACAGCTTAATGCATCCATTAGATTTTGTAGCAAGTGTAACACACCACCTAATACTTCACAAATTGTTTTCTATGTACATAATTTTGTTTTGCTTACCTACACACTAACTTTTATTTTCTCTTCTTCTTGACTCGATGACCTTGAGGTCTCTTCCAACCTAGAAAATTCTGTGATTCTGTGATTTTCCCTTCCTTCATCTTTCTAAAATTGTCACATACATTTCAATTCTCTCTCATCCTTTATAATTCTTTCATTTGGTTTAACTGAATTTTCTTTCTCTTGTTTATTAGATTGCTTCTACCTTTCTCCTCTAGTGGCTCCTTTCCTCTGCTTTAGTTGCACATATAAAAATAATTTTTCCAGGCAAAGTAAAATAGCAGTAATGAAGGAGTGACGGGACATTGTATGGTCAACAGCTGTGCTCACTGAGTTTTTGCTTTTAGAGGAGAAGTGAAGTTGAAGAAATGGTGGAAAAGAGTTACTAAAAAGTTGTATATTGGAAATGCACAAATGCGCATGACAAAGTCAGTATTAGGGGAGCCTGTCCTAAATTCAGAGGTTAAATGCAATGAGTCTGCATCCCTTCTAAAGAGGTAGATTAGGAATTAGCTATTCTCATAATTACACTTGCATTAATATATTATAGTAACACTCTTCTGTTTAGAAAGAAAGGACATTTTGTTTGTTGGGATTAAGCCAGCAGCTTGTAACAGTGTATTTTGGTTTTGTAGTAGCGCCTGGAAGCGTGGACCTAGAATGGCTCCCTTTTGCTAAACATTGTGAATTAGGTGGTAAGAGAGAGTCCTATTTACAGAGTTTATAATCTAAATAGATGTGTGGATAAAACAGTGATAAGACTATTATCCTTTGGCAAATGAGACAAACCTATCAACTGGCTAGTCTACAATTAATAGACAGTCTGTGGCAGAACTTTACCATGATTGTTTTTCTTCTCTGAGTATCAAGAGAGTGAGTCTGTAAAGACATTTCTGCAAACATGGCAGCCTTATTTGGGAAAAGAGTTTGGTGTGGAAGAAAAGAATTCATAGGTGCAATAAAGCACAAAAAAATAAAACTAAGCTATTGCTTGTTCAGGTTATGGAAAGTACATGCAGTCGATCTTTCCACAAGTGTGCAATATAGCATATTTTGAATAATTGAATTAGTGAATTCTGAAATGTTGCAAATGAAGAAATAATTTTGCTTTGTAAACTACAGACATGTATTGCCTTTTTGTAGGATGAGAAAACATAGCCTTGTGATGCACTAAGTAGTTATCATTGCTTACATCAATCTTCATAACATTTCTCTAATGCCCTAAATCTCCGATCTGCTCTTGCTTTTACGTGCTGTGCATGCCAAGAAACTGGTGATTTATAAACAGATACAACTCCTTTGAATGAGAAGTCAATAGAAGATTCCTGCTTAACCTCCCCACTATGTCAGTACAGAAAGCCAGATTTAATTCTTTAGTATAAACTGTTGCTAGAAAAATCCAATGTTGCTTGTGATGCCAGACACAACCATAATTTAGTGTGGGGAGAGATATGAACATTGATCTTTCAGAAGATTCACTGTCTGTCCTTGTTTTAACTTTATGTGTACTCTTCTGTGCTAGACTGAGAAATTCAGTGCCAACTAAGAGATATTTCTTTCCTGTTGTTACCAGTGGAATGAAAACAACAGGACTTGCAAGGCATGTACAGATGCCTGTTCTACAATAAACAGCAGGTCTGGGCCAGTTGGCCACAGGACTGATTGTCAAGGCAAGAGAATGAGGAAAGAAAAAACAAAAACAACAAACAAACAAACACAAAAAAAAACCCTGTCGTCTTTGTCCTCTTCACCTGACCTGCAGGCTTCTGTTGCCCAGAGCAATGCAGGGAGAGAGTTTGAGCCCTGGACAGGAGAAAAAGTCCAAAAAGTAGTCTGAATTGTTCATATATATGACTGTGCTCTGTGGTATATGGAGGCATCATCTACAAAGCACTTCTCTGGTACAATGTATCTACTGGCCATAAAGATTATGCCTGATTACATTAATGAAATCCTACTGACCAGGGTGTAAGATTTCTACGTGAATTGCTGAATTGCTGCCTTCCTGAGTACAAGGAATGCAATCCCTGCATTAGCAAGGGAATTCCAGAGGGGAAATATCTGCATCTAGATGACAAAGAACATTTGACTTAAAACTTCTGGTGAGACCTGAGATAGAGACATCAATATTCATTTCCTTGCTGCTGACAATTCAGCATGAGCTTCAGTGATGTTGCTTTAGGAACTGATATATGTCCTTATTCATTTGGATACTGTCATCTATCAAGATACTCTCTTCATGGTTTACTTTCTCAAATATTACTGAAAAGAGGAAAATATTAAAGGGCATGTAAAAATGGGAGTAGATAAAGAAGACATTTTGGAAGAACTTAGCTTTCACTTCAAATAACTGGGGATATTTTTTCATGCTGTAGCAAATTAAGACAAAGAGCTAGGTCTTGAAATGGCAAAAATGAGCAGCATATTTTCCAACCCTTTGGATACAGTGCAGGAGAAAAATGAGATTTGTATTCAAACTTGTGTAAGTTAGTTTATGTCACAAAACATAGCTTTGTATGCACTTTTTTTTTTTTTTTTTTTTTTTTTTTTGTGAATGCAGCTTTGACTCAACAGAGGATTGTGACCACCATGAATATATTTTGTGGCCTTGGACAATTGAGCTTTTCCATGCTTAATTTTTCAATATTTAGCTAAAAGAAAAGACAAATATACTTCATTTTTGTGCAGATTTTTTTTTAAGGATATATGCACCATTTATTAGTTCTCTCTCTCTATAGTCTTTATAAAATTCACATTGTGCAATGAGCTACACAATTGCAATTGAAAAAGTGGAACAAAGTGGCAAATCATAGAGATGTCAGCCTTAGTTTAAAACTCAAATGTTACTGAAATGTTACTTCCTCAGACCTACACTTAAGTACTCTAAATTCCTGCTTGGTAACAAAAGTTTAGTTCAGACTTAGCTTGGTCTAGCAAAATCTGCATGGTATATTAAGCATAACATGGAACAATGTAAATAAACTTTTTTTTTTTTTTTTTCCCAAAATCATATATTCTGAGTTATATTCAGAGCATATCAATAATTGATTTTTATACAAGCACTAAGGTTTGCTCTTTTGAAACCCAGTAGCAAAAAGGTTTTGAATTGGAACTTCCTGCTATCATTTTAACACTAATAAGGAAGTAGCAAGAGTCCATTAACATACATTTTTTACAAAGCTATTACAAATAGGTTGTGTGAAGATGAATTTCAATCAACAGTTTCATCAACATGATGGATATTCTATTAACAGTCTCATTTTCATCTCACTAGTTTTCCAACAGAAAGAATGTACTGACACTATATGCACTTGGTTGTAATGAAGTTTCATTTATATTTTTACCACCAAAATGCCACCATGATTAAATTTTAAAATGTAATGCTAATCAGATAATTTCTATCATTAAAGAAAAACTCTAAAAACAAATAATTTGATCCAAGAAAATGGGCTAAAAAGGTTTTCTCTTTCTTCTTTCTCTTTCTCTTTCTTGCCTCCTTCTTCCCTTTCCCTTTCCCTTTCCCTTTCCCTTTCCCTTTCCCTTTCCCTTTCCCTTTCCCTTTCCCTTTCCCTTTCCCTTTCCCTTTCCCTTTCCCTTTCCCTTTCCCTTTCCCTTTCCCTTTCCCTTTCCCTTTCCCTTTCCCTTTCCCTTTCCCTTTCCCTTTCCCTTTCCCTTTCCCTTTCCCTTTCCCTCTTTCTTACCTTGTCTTAATGTCCTTTAGTTAACCATTTTTAAATGAATGTAATCTGGTCAGACTAAAGATTTTTTAACATATTTATTTATTTATTTTAGTGAGAAAAGCCAGTCCAACCTTCATTACTGGTGGGCTTGATGACAGCTAGGAACATTATAAACAATAACATCATAAATGGCACAGAATTCAAACGTAAATGTGTCTATGCAAGTGAAAATGCAGTAATTTCATGGAATCACAGAATCACCTAGGTTGAAAGAGACCTCCAAGATCACATAGTCCAACCTCTGACCTAACACTAGCAAGTCCACTAAACCATATCACTAAGCTCTACATCTAAACATCTTCCAAAGACCTCAAGGGATGGTGACTCAACCACTTCCCTGAGCAGCCCATTCAAATACCTAACAACCCTTTCGGTAAAGAAGTTTTTCCTAGTATCCAATCTAAACCTCCCCTGGTGCAACTTTAGCCCATTCCCCCCACAAAAAGAAGCACTCACGCAAACCCTGAGAATTGGCAAGAGCTGTTTATTGCCGGGACATCCTGCAGATAAGCGTGCAGGATGTCCATGGTGTTTGGTGGCTCCAAGCTAATGCTTGCGATTGAGCCTGAGCAACGAGTATGGGGCTCGCCGGGCACTCCTGTGCCACTGTTGGTGCTCTTGGATGACAGAGAGCAAAGACATGCCGCAGTAGTCCCAGGTCTGTTCTGGCAGAGGTGGATCCACTTTCATCTGTTCCTCCACATCTGGTGGATCCAGCTCCATGGGCTCCATGGTGTTAGGCAGAAGGCTAAGCCAGTCTTTGCCTGGGACTGTCCAAATGGGATGCCTTCCATCTGGAATGTTCTCAGGCCAGGGTGCCAAACCAGTGGGTCGTCCAGTCCCACGCTTCACTCCCATGACACTGTCGGCTTGATTTTCATGCATCGGTCCAATGGTGTTGTCTGTTTTATTGCCGTTACTGGGTCCCACACTGTACTCCAGACTATGGGCATGCCTCTGATCCCCGTGACTGTCTGTCTGATGCTCCTGCCTTTGCCCCACAGCACCGTTGCTCCTGTGACAAGGCCCAGGCCCCCTGTTGCTGGGCGTTTGAGGGGCCAGCCTGTTCCCTGCATCGTTGCGGTGCCAGCGATACTACCTGTATGTGTCTGTGAACTGGGCTGGGAGCAGCCTGGAAGATGCCCTCACATGGACAAGGAGGAGGGTTGGGGGGGATGAGGGCCTCTTTTCTGGGGCTGGCTCCCCCCAGGCCATTTGACTTGCCAGAGAGAAAGGCTGACCCTTGACTACAGGGACTGCCCTGCACTTCCCATCCTGTGCCATTGGTTTATTGCAATGGTGTCCAAAGCAAGAAATTAAGTATTAAAGTAATGTCATAAGATTTTGGGTGATAATAAGAGTCATCTGTTTATCTTCATAAAATCCAATAAGCCCTGTTCTATTGCTTTTTCACAACTTTTCCCAGACAGCTGAATACATCTGCATTACTGAATTGCAAACTATAAGCTTACATGTATGATGAGAAGATGATATTTACTGGTAAAAGGTCTATTTGGTTTTATGGTAGAAGGCTCAATAACTATCATCTAGGGTGGAGAATGGGGCCTGACGTATACAGTTTTGTTATATATGTTAGTAGGTGAGCATAGTGAGAATACTGGTTGATCATTTTTAATGTGTGTTATGTTTCTGTGACGCCTTCAACACTATATGCATTTGCATACGATTATTATAGGAAGACAACTCATAGACCTGGATGATAGCATGGTGAATTACGCCACTAAGGAAAGGCGGAGGTCTGCCACAAAAGAGTTAAAGTTTATAGGAACTACTTTTTTTTTTTTTTTTTTTTTTTTAAATCAAATTATATGAGCTCAGAGATGGACAGAATAAATAACCTTCTAACCCTGACAATACCAGTTCACTATGTGTGTACTATGCACACCAAGACCAAGATGTCTAACTGGATTAAGCATGGCCTCTTGAAGTGAAATTCTTGTTAGGTTTATAATCTATTTACAAAACCATGACATTAATTTTACAATTCCTGGAGTTATTCCTGGACAGAAAACACAGAGAAAAAGTAGGAAAGGCAATAGACTTAGGGGAAAGAAGGCTGAAGATGAGGAGAGGACTGAAAGTTAGTTCCTGGAGGTTTTCCAAAATAAAATACACAATTTGAGTTTTGCTTAAAAAAAATCTGCCAAGTGACAGAATTTTGTAATGAGATGGCATCTTCAGCACATTTATTTGATTATTTTCTTTGCTGCATGCAGCATAGCTGAACTCAGCCATCTGGGGATGATTCCACATATGGAAATGAGCAATTATATTTTCAAAGTGCTGCCTTGGTAGGATATCCATGCAGTCATACACCTAGTGGTAAAGCCAAGTAGAAAAATAACATTGAAGACATAACAAATAACACTGCGACTCCTCGGGAGCTACTTTAAAGTTAACTTGGCCAACTCTAATTGCACTCCATTTATTTGTGTACAGAGGGTCTTGTTTTGGTAATGCTTATTTATTATTGTAAACATATGAATACATGTATATTTATAGAATTAAAAATATTGTAAATATACAAAAATGGTAACATAATATTTATAAACAGTAACATAAGTTTAATTTGTACCAGCTGGCCTATCAGATGGTAAAACATAATGCTCAATATAATCCACTTAAGCATCACATATGACTGATCTGGTCACATTAACTTGCATATATCACTTAAACATATTTTGATGTGATACATTTACCAAGCAATCTAAATCAAATCTTTACTATGTAACTATGGGGAATGCATGTATTAATGGGCTTTTATCCACTAATTTATTTATTTTGTAAAGGTTGTTAACAGTTTCAAAATTCTGGTGGTCAGTGGTACATGGATTACCATAATTTGAATAGATCCAAGAGAAATAGCAATGGCATTTCTTAAAATGCTAGTCCTTTTTCCTTACTTTTCACTATCTTTTAGTGCATTAAAAGTGATATAAATTAGTTTAAAAATTTTGTACAGCCATAGATGAGTGGAAAGGAGTATGTGTCTGCTTGTCAGGTATGTTGGTTCCCAGTCTGGTGTACTAATACAAACACAGTCATAGACAGCCTTTTTTGTTTCAATTTCCATTCATTACATTCAAGCAATGAGCAGGAGACATAATTGGATGATGCAGCATCTTAAATGGCCCAAGCAAGGTTTAAGATATGATAACTGTCAGCCTTATATAATTTTTACAATTATTTAATATTTCTAAAGAACAAATGCCCTGCAATAACAAGATGCTATTGTTTTCACTCCCCGATTGACAGAAAGTTAAAATTAAAGAGGAAAACAAGAGATTTACAGATGGTTGTGTGAGAGTTTTTAGCACAAACCTTTACAGAAATATGCATTTTCAAAACTTTTAATTAAAAAATAAGTGTATTTGGTAGAAGTCCTCTTCAATATAATTTTGTACCAGATAAAACATGAGTATAACAGCATCAGACTGAAGATCTAGTTGTTTTCTTGTGAAAATGGCTAACTTTCCTACTTACAAAAATACCTTTTTCAAATCCTTAAATGAAAAGGAAAGAGCTCAAAAAACTTGGTTTTCCTCCATATACCCTAATTGAGAGTATTTTTTTCCATTGCTTTCAGTAGGAATGCTAGATGTGATGTCTGATTTTCAGTCTCCAGGATTTAACGTTTTAGTTCTGGAAGTGCTAATGAAATATCCATTAGCTCCATCTCTAGATAGCATGGTCTTTTGACTTTGTCAAAATCATGCTGTTTGACACAGTTATTAGGTGTCTGTGGCTCAAACCTTTCTCCAACATACTGTACTTACACTTACGTGAGAAGCTCTAAAAAGGGAAAAGAAAAGAAGAAATGGTGGTGGGCCAGGTTTCAGGCTCAGTCTCTGCAGAAGACAGGAAGATCTCAAATCACCTTTTGGAACTACTCTGGTTTTCACATAGTGTTTTCTGCCTAGGAATAGCCTTACCCTCATGTCTGACTGAGTACCAACTTGCCTGCAAGATCTGCCTATGGAAAAGAGGTTATGGTGGCTTCTGATTGATTTCCTTAGGAACTGCAGGAAGCATGGATTCTTGTGGTTCCAGACAGAGGGCTCCATCTGCAAGTAGTAACTGCATGTACAAGATCAGAATCTGAATGCAAAGTCTCATTATGTAATTAGCAAGTATCTAGTATGCCTGTTGCTCAGAGTCCTCTATGTCAGAACAGAATTTGATTATAAAATGATCTCTTTGCACATAATATGTTTATTTAAAGTGTTGGTAACAGCTTCTCCTGTCCTTCTGGAAAAAAAAAAAAAAGTAAAGCAAGTTTTGTGTTTGGCTGGACGGAGGTCAAAACATTTGGCTAAGACAGAGGGAAAAAGTGGCTTGACAAGCAATAAAAATTGCTGTAAGACAGGCCAACATCCTTGCTCTCTGCAGCAGAAGAGCTTTGACCTGCAAGTAAACACCTCTGAATGTTCACAGACCTTCACAGGATCTCATGTAACATAAGAGCCCTACAGGCTCTAGTCTTTCTTCCTCCTCCCAAAAACTTCAACATTTCCTCTGCTTTCAGAAGAGCAATTTTACCTAAAGCAGAGCTTTCCCCCCTTCAGATGCATCTTTGGGCTGCTGTCTTCTACTACTGCACAAAGCTACCAAATGAAATAGTGTTGTCTCTAATAACCAGCAAGACACGTCCTAAAATTGAAAAGTACTGATAGTCTTTTTCAAAGCAGAACATGTTGGGCAAAAATATTAACCTTTTATCAGTTGTTGTATACTATTTTGTTATTCTAAGTCTGGTCAGGACCAAATGCATTTTTATTGAGTTGACTTCTGTGGAGTGAAACTATTAAGATTGGCAACACCAGATGTTCTGCTGAAAGTTAATAAATATTACAGATCTAAATTTCCTAGGATATACATACAGCTATTAAAATATAGCTACAAGCTGAAGTAAAACTTCTCTGAAAAATATTATTTTTTTTTAGTTAAAAAATGCTTTTTCTTATTAGTGATGACATAAGCTGTGAAAATCAACTTTACAAAGAGATTAAAGTATCCATGTTGTAATTACAATTATTGTTTCAGCTCTGATTACATCTTGTCTACATTTTTTGTGCTCTTATTTAAATAGTTTTCCTAGTGGAAAATTATATAAAGTTTCAAGTACTGTAAGAATTCTGTTTTCTTTTAATTTCCTTGAACCTTTCAAGCTACCTATAAAAAATATAAAGTACACTATTTTCTTTACACCTATGATATCCAGAATCCCATCTTTCTGTGGATATTCTGCATTAAAATATAATTTTGAGTTTGGAAGTTGGATATAGCCATAGTTCAGGAGATTTCTTCCAGGAATCTTTATATTTAAAAATAAGTGATAGATACCTTATAGTTAACCTGTAGACTGTAATTTCATAGAAGTGTGTATGAGAAGCAGATTAAAGAGAAGTAGAAGAATTACACCACTAACTTGACCTAACTTTTCATTTCATTTTTAAGGTTATTTCAATACCAAATGACACTCAATGAACTAAATAATTTGCAAAGAATCAGTAGTCAGATTTGACTAAAGCAAAGTAAACATATTACATCTCTGACTCCCAGCATTTTCTAAGTATAGTACCAGTGTCCCTCCCAATAATATATACTCTTGTAGACCAGGTAATGGAATGATGTGCCACGCACTACAGGAGAATACAATACTTAGATACACTATTCTGTAACAAAATCTTAATTTGGAAGGATATGTGTTTTCAGGAGACAACCCGAGGAATAGGATTCATTTGTCTAAACATAGCAGTCTAGAAACATTTCAGGTGCAGTAGAATGTTTTACATGGGATGTGGTATCTGCTGAGTTTGCCAGTCTTGTAAAGGTGCTTAGGATACTCGAAGTCACTTTGTTTAGCCACTTGAATGCAAACCTATGATTACTCATGAATGTAATCAAACCAACAGTAAGAAAAGTAATTCCAGACACACGTGGAAACAAGTGGTACCAAATCAAAACTATACAGAAGATTTGATGCTCTCCTGGCGATGGAGGATATTTCATATATTTCATGCCACCTCTGAATAAAAGTTGTCCCCATATGTATTGATATGGTGGTTTAACAATTAATGGGCAGTTAAAACTCTACCACCAAAAAAAAAAAAAAAAAAAAATAAATCTTGTGCTGAAATAAAAAATACTTTAATGAAAGGAGGGGGGGGAAAAAGCAATATTCAGCTATTTCTTGGAAGGCAGGGCCTCAATGAAGACGTGCTTTCCTAATATGAGTCCATATCACCCACATACACACCAACCCCTCTTCTTCTTTCTCCAGCTTTTATTGCTGAGTATGATGTCATAAAACATGGAATATCATGCTTGGTATTGGTCAGAGTAGGTCAGATGTCCTGGCTATAACCCCTCCCTACCTCTTGCTCACCCCCAGCCTTTTTTTGGGGGGAGTTGAAAAGACAGCTTTGATGTTGTGCTAGTGCTACTTAGCAATAGCGAAAACATCAGTGTGATATCAATGCTGTTCTATCTGCAAGTGCAAAAAAGTGAAGCACTATGTGGGCTGCTGTGGGGAAAGTTAACTCTGTCTTAGTCAGACTCAGTACAACTGTGAAAACAAAGACAGTTTTGTTCTAAGTAAAAAGCAAAGAAATTTGTAGTTTGCATGTCATAGTAGGAAAAGAAAAACAAAGCATTAGGAAATTTGTGCTTTTCACTAGACAAAATCCTCACTAAAGAAATGAAAAAAATCAGTTGAGGTCAAAACATTTGTAGGAAATTGATAGGGCTTCTGTGAGGATTCGTACAGCCAGTGTCTATATATTGTATGTCTAAAAGCATCAGCAGAACTGTGAGTGAACAACAGAGGAAAATTAGCCCACGATAAGGACCAGTTAAAAACTTAATCAGAAAATTTGAACTTGGTAAAAGTGGAAAAAAGAAACAACACACTGAAAAACTGCAGAGTAATGAAGAAGCTATCTGTTTACTTTATAAAAGCACTTCATAACTTTTGTATGTGTTCACTAGCCACTGGTAAAGTCACCAAGCCCTTGTGCTCAGTCTTCCAAAAATCACAGTGATTAATAAATGCGTATTTTGTATTGCAAAAGCTGTCACACAATCAAACTAATTAATAACCTAATTAATCCCACACTGCTAAATAAGCCAAAGTCTCAATAGAAGCATTACTTGCAGAAGAGCAAGTAGGTATCAGGACTGGATAAAACGTAAGAGATGAAAGCTGTATTAGTAAGTGAAAATCAACTAAAACAGTAAAGGGTTTGAAAGACTTTGGTTTTACACAGTGACCATGGTCAAGTCATCATCTTATCAAGCTAAGATTGAACAGAAGCCCCATGGACAATTTTAACTGTTTTGAAATCTGTCATAGGCAAAAGATTGCTGTTTAGGAATCTGGGCATGTTTTGTGGTAAACAAAAGAGGACCTGGCCAGGTTTTCATCTCCTTTCGTTTCTTTTCCTGTAGGAACTGGCACAATTTTCACCTTGCTTTTTGCTCTCTTTCCACTGATTGCAGTCACATCTTTCCAGAGAAAGTTTCCAGGCAGTTCTCTCTACAGAGTTCTCAGCCACTCCAGCCAGCAGTTATCAGCCATGACTCTAAATGTGAAGCTATGCTAAGACTCTTGCACAGCTTTTCAAAAAACAGGTTTTAACTTCTGTGTGCTTTTGTAAGACTGCACATCTAAGATAGAAATGTGCTATCTCATATAGTGATGATACTGGGAAATATAATCATACCTTATTCATCATTTTGGTGCCTTTTCTAGAAAAACAATTTGTAAAGAACTTTGTATTTCCTGTACAGAAAAGTGGCCTCACTATTGTATTGGAGTACTCACAGAGTGAAACAACTTTAAAGCTCAATTGTATTCTAAGAATATCAATCTCTCCTTAAATATGGTAATTACTTTTGAAGAAATTAATTTCCTCTGCATCTGCCAGTGAAATACAGCTCTGATTCTTTTAAATTGTTTTAATCAAACTATTTCTTCTAACTTTGCTGAAATAACTCAGCCCTTGTCTATGCCTTAGCAGGGGACCAAGTCAATCATTGCATTGGTTTCTGCCAAAAAAGAGTCAGTGGAACTTAAACACAAGTTACAATTGAGGGGCAGGAAACTGTTAACTTGTGTTAACTACAGCCTTAAATAATCGATTGTGCATGAAAAAGGAAGTGGTGTGGAAGAAAGAATGAGAAAGGAGGAAGTAATTTATTGGAGAATCTGGCCTTAGTCTAGGCAAAATACTTTTCCCAGAAATTGTCTTGAACTGATCTTCATGTTGCCAAGGCAACAACTGCTGAGTTGACATGAGAAAAAACATGATTTCATGCTCAAACAAGGATCCAGCAACAAGAATGGGAAGTGCTGTATCTGTAGAACAGAGAGCGGTATAGGGAAAAACAAACAAACAAACAAAACCACAAAATAAATAAACAAACAAAAAGACTAAGATAATGACAGTGACAATGAACATGGTCATCCAGAGCTGAATGAATGAACTCATTCAGGTATCTCAGAGCAACCACCAGAAAAGGTGGAAAATCTGTAACAGAGCTCAAAAAGTGAAATTACCTTCATGACTTCAGCATCTGCAAAGAATGGAAGGCTTTGGAGAGTTTAAACTGTGTCAAGCAGGTCCACAATAATGCTTCTTCTAGGGCAACTGTCTTCTTAACATCTGTGTAGAGCTTAAGCCAAGATTTGCAGTACAGCAACATGACAAAGAACATCTGGCCTTTCTGGACATATGTCTTTGAGGAGTCCCACAGGTAACATGGTGGGCAAACAACTCTATTAAAACAGAGTAACTTCTGTAACTAGATCCCATTAGCATACATACAAGATCCCATACACAAACACACATATTTATATGTATATATAAGATGGGAATTACTATGTGAAGAGAACAACTAACTTGTTGAACAGTTCTGATGGAAACTTCTGAGAAGTTAGAACAGAATAGAAGGGAATAGTTTCAGCTGAAAGGGATTGATCAAGATCAAGTCTAACTCTAAATGCCAGATTACTTTGAGGCTTACCCAAAGTTAAAACATATCTTTAAGAGCAATATCCAAATGCCTTTTAAACATGGACAGTCACAGGGCATCAACCACCTCTCTAGGAAGCCTGTTTCAATGTCTAATCACCCTCTCAGTAAAGAAGTTTTTCATAATATCTAGTCTGAACTACCCCAGATGCAGCTTTGAGCCATTACCACATATATTGCCAGTAGATACCAGGTAGAAAAGATGAGCACCTCTCTCTCTGCTTCATCTCCTCAGGAAGTTGTAAAGAGCAATGAGGTAATCCCTCAACCCCCTTTTTGCCAAGCTAAGCAAACCCAGTGTCCTCAGCTGCTCCTCATAGCACATGCCTTCCAGCTCTTTAACCAGCTTTGTTGACCTTCTCTGTACACACTCAAGTGTTTCAACATCCTTTTTAAATTGTGGAGCTGCACACTATATTCCAAGTGAAACTGCTAATGTCCTAATGCTAAATTCACTGGGATAATCACCTCTTTTGACTGGTTAGCTATAATGTGTTTAATATACTCCAAAATGTGTTTTGCTGTAAATAGGGAGTTAGATTGTTCATAAACAGATTAGAGTTAAAATTTTGCTTTCTGGATAGGTACAGTAGACCATGAATGGTGAGGAGAAATTATTTCGGGTACTGCTGTTGCTGTGAAATAACTAATAAAATAGGAAAGGAACATAAATATTGTAGTTTTACAAAGATACTCGGTGGCCTCAGGTTATTCATATTATGGCTGATATTTGATCTCTCAAAAGTCTGGACTTGTTGATCTATTGTGAAAATTTATATGTATTATTCTTAATAAATTCAGATAGCTATCCTAAGTGAAAGTTGAAGCAACATACTCCTGAATAAAATTCTCACTAAACACAGCATATTCACCTGGTCAAAAGAGGTGATTCTCCCACTATACTTAGCATCGATATGGCCTCAACTTGAATATTGTGTGCAGTTCTTGTCTCCACAATATAAAAATAATGTTAATATCCTTGAAAATGTCCAGAAGAGGGCAACAAAAATGGTGGAAAGTCTGGAATGTGTTCTCTATAAGGAGAGGCTGAGGACAATCTAGATAAGAGAAAGCCATGAGGCAACCTTATGGCTCTCTGCAACTTCCTGAGGAGGTGAAGAGGAAAGGGAGGTACTGGTCTCTTCTCTTCAGGAACTGATGACAGGATGTGTGATGTGACACTTGCAGGTCATGGCACAAATCTGCACCACTGGTGGACATTAGGATAAATTTCTTTAGTGTGAGGATGGTTAAACACTGGAACAGGCTTCCTAGTGAGGTGGTTGATGCTCTGTGGCTGTCAGTGTTCAAAAGGCATTTGGATAATGCCCTCAATAATATGCTTTAGCTTTTGGTTAGCCCTGAAGAGGTCAGGCAGTTGGACTACATGAACTTTGAAGATTGCTTCTAACTGAACAATTCTATTCTAGTCTAGTCCAGTCTACTAATTTTCTTTGAGTGCTCGATTCTATCAATATCATTGTGAACAAGAACAAAGAAAAAATAAGATGCTTATTAATAATTTGAATTATGCATGCCATAAATCAAAAACTAGCCAAGATGCTCTTTTGCAGTACCTAGATTATAATGTACTTTTATAAAACAGAATTGCAAGGAAAATATTACCATAAAAACAGTGCTGGAATACACTTAATGTTTGGCTGAATAAGAAAACTGTAAGATGTACACATGACACATCTTAATAACATTAAACAATCTGATTTACAGTATGATTCAGACACTAGAAAACTCTTCTGTACTCTTAGAATGCAGTCTACTGAGAAAGTAGAAAAAAAGGTTTTGCTTTGTAGATCTTCCAGTATAATTAAAGTTAAGCACTCCATTTGTTAAGTGTAATTAGTATAGAGTGGAGTTTTATACAATAGTAAATGGTAACATAATTACAGATGCAAGCTGTCTCCTAACACAGAATTAAGCCAAATTTCCTATGCAAGAGAGTTTGTATTATAGTTGATACATATTCATAAGCAGATACACTTTATGTCATTTTTGTGCTAAAAACTGAAGAAAAACTAATTGTGCATATCCTTTAAATTTGCAATGAACTTAAACAACATACTTGTAGATATTTTTTCTGACTAATATTACTGCATCCCCTTTAATTATTGTGATTTAATTTAAATAATATATGATTTAAAATAGACATCTCTTAATTTTTAAGTGATTTAACAGTTCTTATACATTACAATATAACCAACTTTAAAATAATTTGTTTTATAAGGAAAATTACAAGAGGACATCCATTGAAAAAGAGACTGGATAAATAAGTGGAAGACTCATTACAAGGTAGACTACATAGATAAACTGTATTAGGGCCAAGAAATCCCTTGAGCTTTTACCTAGTGGCTGGGAGAGTCCTAGGGCCAGTATCAAATGCTTGCCCTGCTCCCATTAGTAATGGCTAATGTCTGTTGTTTCCAGTGGTTCTGTTTCTGTTAGTATCAAAAACCCAAACCAAACCAAAACATTATTCTCTCTCACTTTCTTCTCCAAAAAGTCCCCACCTACAGGTGGGGAATCTTTGGTCTTGGGATGGGTAGGGTTGAAAGATCATGCACAGGAGAGTAACCACAGTTTTTTCTACAGGTCTATCAGTTTTTAGAATGTTACACAAACATATAAGGTGGGTAGGTTCAAGGTGTGGTGATGAAGAGGAGCATAACTAATTCCCTATTGTATAATGGAAAAAACATGGTACAAAGGGTATCTACCTTGGCTCTGTTGATAAATTTATCCCTGGGATTTGTGTACTGCATGCACAATCAAGGTGCATGACCGAAGTATGACAGGCACATCTGTATTACAGTAGGAACAGATGGAAAACTTGGTTTTACAAATAACTGAAAAGAATTATTGTTCTCAGTTGGACAGATCCGATATGTTGAGTCCTTTTACAGTTTAGGAAATCTTACCCTGAAAATAGCATCTAATTTTGTACACATTAATTAACACAACATTTCAAAAGTAATAGCAATGATGTTAGTTTGTAATGATCCTTTCTTCATGCTCGCAACACATTTTGGCCAGACCAATTTTATTCTATGAACATTTTGAGAAGCAGAATTTCAATAGAACAAATATTTGAAGACTACTGATTTCAAAGCAGAAAAGTTAAAGCAATAAAAAGTATTGGATTTGTATCTGCCTGCCTGGATATCCAGACCAAAAACTCTTCTGCAATCATCCAGCTAAAAAAAGAAAAGCATTAGCAAAAGATGTATCTGCCAAACAACATCATTCAGTACTGAGTCAGATCTGTCAAACCCTGGATCAGATCAGGAAACTTTATTCTTTGAATTGCTTTTCTTTAGCTTTTATGTCTGTGGATAATCTCATTACACCACTTACCTTTATTTTATGTAACTCATATTGCAGACTGATTTATAAGCTATTTCAAGGAGACGTGAATAACGCATTAAGGTCAATAATGCAGGAGGTCACTATGTCTAAGCCCAAGAGCAAGTTTTCAGGTTAGGACACAGGTAGACATACTTTCACTAACGTGAAATTTATTTCTTCTTAGTGAAATCATAGTGGATAAAATTTAGAAGCAAAATAAGTTATCTTATTCTTCAAAGAATAAGATAACTTAAGAACAACAGAGGTATTAAAAGGAATCATCACAGATCTCACAAAGAAGGTTGAGAAAATACAGCAATGCATCAGACAAAAATAGTTAATCTTACTAAAGTTAGTAACAACATTTTCATAGACTGTAAAATTGGATCTTCTATTCTTACTTCAATATTTCGCTTAAGTCAAATGTAGCTGTTTCAGCATATGCTCATTTCCCTACCTCTTCATCATCAGCTCTGCTTTGGGACAGACACTTCATGGCTGCACTAGCATTATAGTTCAGCACTGTGTGGATTGATGCATGCCCTGCTTGTGATACGCTCCAAGAAGAATTTTAGCAGACACCTGGGACACATGTAACCCATAAGGCTGTGACTTCCTCAAATATTGCTCTACAAATGTAAGTGTTGGGTATTAGTTCTCACGACCTGTGTGACCACAAGCTTCTATGACAGCTTTATTTAAAACTGCAGAAGAAATATGTTGTTTCAAAATAGAAGAAATTTAGGTTCAAATTAGTCTTCCTATTCATAGATATAGTGAACTAAGGTAAAACTGTTTCAGGCCAGTGCTCAACTACTACTACAGTGGAATACAGTGGAATACTGTGAGCTAGTGTAGAAGTATCACTGTCTGCTTCACACTTTGAAAGCTGCAAATGACTAAAGAGCTTTCTGTCCTTTATTGTTTGTGTCACAAGCTTGGTACTTGGGACCTGTGGTATAAAAATAAAAGGAAGGTAAACATAATAATTTACATAGTCATAAACATAACAGTAAAAGTAACATGTTGATCATGAGCTAGTAAGAGATTTTTGGAAGAAAATTGTGCCCATAAATCCATTAAAGTTCTTTGAAGAAGTCTAAAGGTCTTTGTTATAGAGGTGATCCAAGGGAAAGAAGTTAGTAAAAACACTGAAACGATTTAGAGGAGATCCTTGGAAGTACTTTAAAGATTTAAACTACAATAAAGTAAGAAAGAAAGAGTGTTTTCTCATAGGTAATATGAGTTATGAGCAGTTAAAGGTAGTAAGCAAAAGCTAGGAATGATTGTTTAGTTTTCACGATAGAAAGGAATTACCATAGGGAGAATTGCTCTGGTGTTTCTGTGTTTCAGCATCCTCATGAAAATCTGGAAAGTTGGGAGATGCATGAGATAACGAGGTTTGCAAATGCTACAAAATTATTTAAACTTAGCAAAACTAAATTGACTGCAAAGAGATGCAGAAGTCTCTTGTGATACTGAGTGACTGGGACATAAAGTAGCTGATGAAATTTCAATTCAATAATTACAAAAAACATGGGGAAAACACAGTTCTAACTTTATACACAAACAGAGGATGATAAGATTGAAATTAGATATTGCCAGATAGACAAGTGATCTTGGAGTCACTGTAGATAATTATCTGAAAATAGAGTAAACAGCTACAGAAAAACTAGTAGAACCCATCTGCTTAATCTTAAGGACAAGGGTCATCTCAAGAATTAAGAAATGTACCTGGTAATGGTATTTGCTTACCAGGAATTACAAAATCAACTTGTAGATTCACCTTAATTGATATTACACCTAGTAAAGAATCATCTGAAATACCAGTTCATGTACTGTCTAAAGTCTTAAGGGACATATGGTAGAGTAAAAGCTGATGGAAACTTTTTTAACCTAGTGCCTTGGACAAGGTATGTCAGCTAAGCATGCATCTTGAAGCCTTGTCTCACATTGGAGCAAGAAAGAAGATGTATATAATTCACTTTAGAAAGAGGAATGCTGTTTTTATATCTGCTTCACCCAGTCCTCCACTTTAGAGGTTGATGCTCCCTCTACATTACAAGCAGAATATACACAATGTCTTGCATTTTGTTTGCTATACTGCTGTGATTCTTTCTTCTATGTGTGCCAGATTCAGTATACCGGTATTTTTACTTCCCCCCAGGCCCTGAGCAGAAGGCTGGACTGACTAGTTGTTGTGATTTAATCCTGCTGTCAGCTAAGCACCACACAGCCGTTTGCTCACCCTCTCCTCTCAGAGGGATAGGGAGAGAAAATTGGAAAAAATAGGTTGTGGGTTGAGATAAAGACAGCTTTTTAGGACAGAAAAGAAAGGGAAGAAAATAATAGTAATAATAATAATAGTATTACTAATAATAACGGGTACAAAACAAGTTATGTACAAGTAATTGCCCACCACCCACTGATCAATGCCAATTCCATCCCTGAGCAGCAGTCCCCCCAACCTGGCTAGCCACCCCGTATTAATTGCTCAACATGACATCAGATGGTATGGAACACCCCTTTGGCCAGTTTGGGTCAGCTGTCCTGGATCTGTCCCTGAGCTCCCTGTGCACCTTCAGCCTGCTCACTGGCAGGGTGGTGTGAGAAGCGATAAAGTCCTTGGCTTGGTGTAAGCACTGCTCTGCAACAATTAAAAGTATGTTATCATCAGTGTGTTGTCAACATTATTCTCATCCTAAATCCAAAACACAGCAGCATACCAGCTACCAGGAGGAAAATTAACTCTATCCTAGCTGAAACCAGGACACTGGTTACTGCCTAGAGTATTCTTTCAAGTAAATTAAAATACATAGAAAGCTTGTAATCAGACTTTTTGAATTTCAGCCTAGCTTTGTAGAAGTGTTACAACTATTTCCTCCTGTCAGATAAATTATTTTGCACTCAGGCTAGGATGTATGAATTGAACTATAATAGCAATAAAGAATAATTATTTAATTTAAATACAAGCCTGGTCTTTTAAATAGCTGATCTTAAACTTGAAAGCAATTTTAGCTTGCTTTTTTATACAACATTATATTGAAGGATGTTCAATCTTTAAGAATAAAAACTGTCTTTGTCTCTTTTGAAAAAGGTAATATACCCAAAATGTAAACAAATAAGAATACTCTGAAACTAGACTTAATTGTAAGAGTAAAATAGATTAAAAAGAGAATAATAATGCAAAACTTGATGTTTCAAAATGCAAAATGGACATTTTTTTAAAGAAAGGTCACAGACATTCACACAATATTGCATAGGTACATATTTTACATTGAGATAAATTATGCAAAAGGGTGCATGGGCATTTCTATCATCCTACTATTAAAACATTGCAGAAGAGTAAAAAAATGCACACAATTTTTGTCTGAGAGAATTCTGTGGCTGTCTGTACTAATCTCTGTACCCACAGATGTTTCTACACTAAACCTGTGTAGTGACTTTTCTAGAAGAGTGAAGTGTGATAGAAGGGCTGAACTGACAGGGGAAGAACTAGGGAGCAAGTTCTGTCTGTTCAGTCTACTAAGCACTTTTTTTTGTTTGTTTCCTTTTTTTTTTTTTTTTTCATATAGAGGTAAAAATAAACAGAAAAGAATGTACAGAATTTCTGTATATTTTGACACTACCATAGACTATCAGACTTTAACGTTTTTGGACTCATATAAATGTAATTTTGGCTAAAAAGGGCAAAACATATAATTAGGTTTGGCAAAACATATAATTAGAACTGATCTCAAAATCTGATCTTCAAGGTACAAAAGGATAACACTGAAGAGGAGGCATTTCAACGTTAGCCTATTCAGCCATTGTTGTCAAATGTGTGCACAACTTGTGCACAACTTGTTAACAACTTCATCTGAGGATGATTTTGGATGTATTTCTTTTAATTAAATGGAAATAAGGATCCTAGTCACAAGTGGATATAGTGGGCATTGCATGAAAAAAAAAAAAAAAAAAAAGAAAAAGTTAAGTACAGTCTGATTTTGAGAAAATGTATTTGTTAGGAAGATGGGACAGAATTTATGTTTCCTAGCTTGGACTGTGTTTGACAAAAATCATTTAGGATACGGAATAGAGAAGTACCAATACAAAGTTCCTCTTATTTGGCTGTCTTATGACTATCAAACTGAGGAGCACACCATTTCCATTGTGGGCCACTAGTTGGGCAGATAGAGTTCAGTGTTAATACATTCTTAAAGATATCTGATAGGACATAGTGCAATTTGTTTTTCACAGTGTAGGCAATGTAGACAATATGGCTATTATGGTTGAGAAAGACTGTTGAACATGAACCCAGTTAACAGTATTGGGTAAATGTACAGACATGGAATAGCAGCAGAGTTATGGTAACCTTCACCTGAGTGGAAGTACTGAGTAAACTGTGTTCACAGGATGTTTGGGCAGAGTGAGGAAGGATCTGGAAGAAGCTCAGGAAATACGAGCCAAGTGCACGTGAGAGCCCAGCAGGTTGTATTTGTGCTTGGGCACATCCCTGGGGGTCTGGCCACACTTCAAAAGCTGCATGCCTGACTGTCTTTGAATCAAGAATATCAAAGCAACATTCTCAGTTTCTTACTCTGACCTAGCAATGCAGTCTGAGGCTAAATCAGAGGCTTTCTGTCACTTGCCCTTGAAAGTGGGCTGTTGACTGGGGTACACAGGAGTTACTTCTGAGACTGAGACAAACTTGCAGTTGTCACAAATAAATGAATGGTTAGTAATCTGCTTTTTTTTTTTTTTTTTTTTTTTCCCTCCACTAGAAAAGAAAATTGTTACATGCGTATGATTTATTACTCTAAGCAAAACAGAGACAGTTAGGAAAAACATACAAAAATGTTTTTGCAAAGATGCAGAGAGGAAGGTAATAGCAAAAGAAGAAAAAGCTGAAATAAGTGGAGTAGTACAAACCTCAAACTATAAAACATGGTCACAACAAAGAGCTTTGATAATTTGTAAAAACTTTTAATTTAAAGAGCTGAGTCAACATGGACCCTGCAGCTGCCATTTCTGTATTCCCAACACTCCCAACATGGCTTGCCAATAGATCAGTGAGCTCTCAGTAACCATACACCATTTACATGTACCATACACCATACATACACCACTGCTTTTCTGGAGGCACAGCTGTGTATACATCCAGTAAGGTGGATCTGTATGAGGATGGCTCTCTGCTCTCTACCTTCTACCCACATGTAGGAGATGTAGGAGTCTGCAGCTGTGGAAAAAAAAAAAAAAAAAAAAAAAAAAGAAGCAGGTACTCCTCTACAGCATTTTTTGGGTGGGAGATAGTGAACTATTCTCAGCAGTCAGGTTGACCAACTGGAGACAGACACAAAATCGGTATCCAATTAAGATCCACTACTGCAGTGTGAGCTTTCTGTGCAGTACCTCTCTTGCCTTCATTGTGACCAGCCACACCTGTGACAACACCACCACCTTGCTAACTGCTTCCCTCACTCCACCCAAAGAGATCCCATCTTGGGGTCTTTACCTGATCCATTTCTTGAGGCTCTCCATTAGTTAGATAGGTAAGTAGGGAGGACTGAGAAGCTATCAAAATCGAGAGAAATTAAGGAATGTTGAAAAACTGGCTTTGGAGGAGTTGAACAGTATTTCAGAAAAAAGCAGAGGCAGGTGAATACTGGGTTTATGCACCTATAGGCACATTAAGCTATAGGCACAGGTAGGTACCTATGTAAATAAAGGAATTGTCGTTTATTTACTTGTACTCACCATAACTCTTCAGTTACCAGACAAGCCAGGAAACATGAGTCCAAATACCACTTGAAATAAGCTCGAGGCTAAAACAGGCTATCCACTCTAAATATTAATAAGCAGGAATGTTATGTCTTGCCTTTCCCCTTGGGCAGAAGAGAAAGCATACAGACAAACTCTTGATAGCCTGCGACAGTCTGACCCTGTCAAAGCCAAGCAACGCATACAGCAGGTCTACTGCAGTCAGAGCATTTAGGTGTATTGAAACATGTGTTCAAACCACAGGGCATTAAATGCTGAAGGTTTCTTCTCACTGTGGCTCACAAAGTTATATTGTCACACTATAAGACTTTTTTATCCTAACAGCAGTATTTTACAATAGTTTTTTTCCACAATAGTTCTAAATTTTATTGTCAGAATCTGCAGCGAATTTGGCAAGGCAAAATCATATTTTTAGTGCTGTAATATCCACTTTGTTGTTTAAGTGTCAGTTATTTGTAAACTACTATTTGAATAGCACAGTCTGTTGAAGGTGATGAATTATGGCTAGGGCAAACATTCCCTTGAAGGTAAAGAGGTGTGTGGTTTTGGGTGGGATCCAGCAGATGGTAGTAAAATAGCAAGCTTTTCTGGTCTTCACTTCTGGGTAAAGGAAATATGGATACATCTCAGATGCCAGATGGGTCTTGTAAGTCTATTTGCAGTATATTTTCCTAGCACTTGTAATAATAAAGATACAATACTTCTGTGACATATATGAACTCATTCCTCACCTTTTTGTTCTTTACTGCTGCTTTGCCCCGGGAGGGTAGAGCTCCTGTTGCCAGCAAATCATGGTATGATGAAAATTTTCCAAAGAAAACTTTTCCTATGAAAAGAATACATGTCTACTGGGAGACACATTGACTCTGTTCAGCACCTGGCCTTTCAGCAAATTCTCATTAAAGTTGCCCTTCTACCCTAAACTGCTTCCCATGAATCAATTCTGGCATATCAGATATCACCAACACCACTGAGTTGTTCATCAGAGCTAACAAATATGGAAACCTTGCAAGCCCTATTGAACACTGCACCTCTCCCCACAAGAACCTCATCAGGATAGGCGCAGTGACAGAAAGGATAGAATATGGCTTTTAAGTGTCATACCAAGTTTCCAACCCATTTTTTCCTTAGAGAACACCAATAGCAAAATGGTTCATTCTCTGCAATACCCATCTCCAACATCAAGATCTCTCTCTCCCAGGTTTTAAAAACATTATATGTAAAATTTAAGTTAATTTCTAGCATCATAAACATATGGTCTTATGACTTTCATTGCAGGAATTTTCCAGGTATTACAATTTTCCAACCTGCAGTTCCTTTTTAAACAAACAAACAAAAAACATTTCCTATTATTTAATGGCTCTAGAACATTTAAAATCATTACTCAGTTTAAATTTTATAATATCACATTTTCAGTGCCTAAAAAATATCATGTTCTGGATTTGTTGTGCAAAGAAATAGCACATAAACTTTATATTATAAATAAAGCACTTTGAATAACTGCACAAATAAACTTCTTTCTTTATGAACCCAATGAGAAGTATTATGTCAAAATTATGTGGGAACAAATGAGAATTTAAGAACACTAAATAGAAGCAATAGTGTATAACTACTTTAAATGAAGCATGAATATTGTATACGTGCTTTTCTCTTGCTGTCAGACAAGATGGAAACTCACTGAGACTGATTTTATGTAGGAGCTCACAGCTCTGTTTTATCTGATTGCAATAACTGTCCAAGGACTATAAAATAATTTGATAGAAAAAAAATAACACAAAGAAATAAACAAAAAATACACCCGAACCACAATTCTCCTCACACAGGCTTCTGATGAGCATTAGCAATAGTAAGAGCATTGCCAGCAGATGAAGGGAGGCAATCCTTCCTCTCTGCTCAGCATCCACACCTGGAATGCAGGGTCCAGTGCTGGGCTCCCCGATACAAGAGGAACATGGGATCACTGTTATGTTGTGTTCAGGAAAATCAGCAAGATATTGATAGGGGAACTGCACTACCCATCAAAACTAGATCAGAACCTGTTCAGATTCTGAATTACAGTTAGAAAGGTGTTCACAGGCTGCTCCCCATCTAAACAGGAACTAGCTGTGATAGAACCCATTACCAACAGGGAACTAAAAAAATAAAGAAATAATAGATGTTAAGATGTTTAAATTTGTTTATTTAAAATATATGGAAATTTCTTTGAATCACAATGAGAAGGGAAGAGGTGAAAAAAAAATAGAAAGTTGTGAAAAAAATGCAAACCCACAAATAAAATCCAAGACACCTAAAATTACCCCAGATGTGCCCCCACCCACCCCACAGAAAGTAATGTTTCAGTTGAATTTTCATTTTATTTGTGAATATTCTAGATGCAACAAAGAATACTTTTGAAACTAAGAGCACGGCTTAGAAGGGAAATAGAAAGCAATGTGTTTTCTACGGACATGCTTGCTCCAGTTGGTCTGTCACCAATCTGCTGTATAGTGCAGTAGTGCTGAATATAACCTGCAGTTGCTAAAGCTTGCTGTTTCCTGGAAGCATCTTTTTTTCAGCAGTCTGTTTTTAAAGCTCTAAAGAGCTGTCCATTCTGAGCACTCACAGAGGCTGTTTTAAAGCTTCCCTGCCATACTTAAATCCACCAGTGTGCAAATAAAATCCTGTCATCTTATGGTCCACCATGGCCATATGTCCCAAGGTGACAGGAGAGTGTTTAAGGCAATTACTCCCCCTCAAAAGACTGTAATCATAGGTGTTTAACGGATGCCATTGTCTCAAGTACTACACCACCACAGTACTAACTGGATTAAAATACTGCATATTCTTTTTCCTTTCATGTTTCATGATGATTACATTTGAACTATAGTGACAGCTCTTCAGGAGAGTGGCTGATTAGAACTGTTAGTTGAATTCACCCACTGAAATCAGTTTGGTAATTTTCAGCATACTTTAAGTAACAGTTTATGCCTCTATGTGTTACAAGAAGCTACACCTGGCCTTGCTTTCACCAAGCACTAGTGGCACATTCTCAAGATATCACGCAATACACTTTGTCCCTGCAGCTCCCTATGTCTCTGTGTTCACACAGACAAAATCCAGTTCCCTCATATTACTTAAAATGGGAACAGTTTTTGCTCTGAATCACTGAGCAGAGCTGAGGTCCTGTAATTTTGTCAGTAATATTGGTGCCAACCTATGCAAGTTTTCTCATTTTATTTCCTGTGATTATATAAAGGAGAGTCTATTTAAACTTGGTATATTCAGCAGGTGTGATTTAGCCTGAGCTGATCTCTGGTTGTCTTTTTAGTGCCACATGTCCACTTTTGGTCTTTAACTCCATGGACACAGTGCTCAGAATTGTGACTGCTGATGTCTCTCAGACTTGCTCTGAGGGTGAGCCCTAACACTGTTTTAGTGCAAGAGCTGCTACTGATATGAACTATGGTCATGTGCTGGCACCAGTGTGCTTCCTAGTGCTGCTCAGAAACTCATGTGCTCAAATATGACATCTAAGTGGAGCTGGATGACATGACAATAGTGAGAGGAGAATGCTTCCACTGACATGCAGGTGTTTCTGTGGTTCACCTCCTTTTCCCAGGATGTGGTTGTCATTCAGGTGCTCAGAGATTTGAGAGTGACCATTACTATGCCACAGGAGCAGTGAATATAGAGGTAAAGCCATAATAATACATATGCACTGCTCCATGGAAACTGACAGCAGGTTTCCAAGGCAGCCAAATCATAAAAAAAAAAAAAAAAAAAAAAAAAAAAAAGCGAAGTACAAAGAACATCAACTAACAGCTTGATGTGCTAAGGAGAAAAAAATTTTAAAATTGCTTAAGTCCTGCTGCAGTCAATGGCAGTTGTGCTCTTAAATCACTGAAGCCCCTTTGAAAAGCCCAGCCAGGAGCACCATTGCTTGATGCATGTGACTGATTGTTCATTGTTGCACGCAGCAGTCCTGCAGCTGCACTTTCATTCTGCACTGCACCCCACTTCAGGGCTTCTTTCTTCACCATCCTGCAGGCACTGTCTTTAAGGAGACCATTATTCCTCCTCTTCCTCTCCCCTGATTTCATGCAGCTGTATATCCACTTGACAGCCAAATATTTCTACAGCCTTTCTAATAGCCAGGGATATGGTGCTAATAGGGCGTCTGTCTGCTCCATTGGACTGTCAGGAAACAGCAAGGATTGTTCACTCCCCTTCCTCATGAAATGCAGACAATTGTGCATAGCAGCCTGAACTGGCAAGCAGGAGGAGAAAGAGCCATGCACTGCTAAGAGCATAACTAATATGGTCTCTAACAAGAGCTCTGAGGAAAAAAATGATTATAGGAGAGATGATTCAAGTGTAGTTGGTCCTATCAAACTGAAGCCCATCTTGAGCACAGCACTGCTTTTCAGGCTTTCCTTCTTTGCATTTACATTACAAGAATTCAAGACACTCTAGTAATTTTTGTCTTGGTGTTACAGGGTCCATGACATCTCAGTAGAAGCTGTGAGCAACCTGAAGGCTCTGCTATTTCTTAACAAACCTAACTGAAAGTGACAAAACTTCTTCTTGGAAAATAAACCAAACCAAAACAACAACAACAACAAAAACAAGCAATGATATAGAGTTAATATGCAATAAATACAAGTATTTTTTTTTTTTTTGTAATAAAAAACAAATATGCACTAGGTGAGATCTGTAAGATTATTAACCTCTAAAACCAGCAAACAGACTCCAAACGATGTCAGATATTTTTCATACGTCTGGAAGCCTATAACCTGTTCTATAGGAGAAGCTACTCTTCAAGACGTTGGCAATAAAATCACAGAATCACAGAATTTCTAGGTTGGAAGACTCAAGATCATCGAGTCCAACCTCTGACCTAACACTAACAGTCGCCACTAAACCATATCCCTAAGCTCTACATCTAAACGTCTTTTGAAGACTTCCAGGGATGGTGACTCCACCACTTCCCTGGGCAGCCTGTTCCAATGCCTCACAACCCTTTCGGTAAAGAAGTTCTTCCTAACATCCAACCTAAAACTCCCCTGGCGCAACTTAAGCCCATTCCCCCTCGTCCTGTCACCAGGCACGTGGGAAAACAGACCAACCCCCACCTCGCTACAGCGTCCTTTGAGGTACCTGTAGAGAGTGATAAGGTCACCCCTGTGCCTCCTTTTCTCCAGGCTGAACAAGCCCAGCTCCCTCAGCCGCTCCTCGTAGGACTTGTTCTCCAGGCCCCTCATCCAGCTTGGTTGCCCTTCTCTGGACCCGCTCAATACAAACAATAAAGCCAAGCCAGTATACATCAATATTATTATGTATTTTTTACCCCCTTCCAATGTTTGAAAACTTCCAGGCAGTGAAAGCTCTTCAGAGATCAAAGTGTAAAAACTATTTTATGGCAGATGCCAAAGAAAACTGCAAAACCAATATATTAACTGGAATTATTTTGAGCATAGATAAGTTTTCCCTTCCACTTTGAACAGAACTAGAGCTTGGTTTCACATGGATTTGCCACTCCAGACGTAGCCCCCAAAAATCCCGAATATAACAATTTTAAAACAAAACATTCTCACCATCTGTTAAAGAAAGAAACATATCAAGTGCTCCTTTGATTTAGTTATAAATGAAGTTTAAAACTAGTTATTTATGTAGTTGATTTATAGTCAATACTTCTAGCTATGAAAAGGGGAGGTTTTTTTAAATCGTTTAGTTTTGTGTGTGTGGTTTTTTTTTTTTGTTTGTTTGTTTTTTTGTTTTTCTTTGCTGAGAAAGTTAAATCTGTATTTGCCTTCTGTGCTTCAGCTGAAAGTTGATCTCTCTTCATGAAGTTCATCCAAACACTCCTTCAGGACACTGACCTTGTGACATCCCAAAAAGAAAAGTTTTAGCCACAGAGACAACATGCAGATAGTCTTTCTCTTCTCAGATAACAAGATTTTAGCATTTAATCAGGAGAAATGCAGAGAGTAGATAAAATCAGTAGGTTTGACTGGAGCATTGGGAACAGCTATCAGAGAATGACGGCTTCTCTAATTTTTGACAGTGAGATTTGTCATCTGAGTGTTTCATTTCTCAATGAGAGGTTTCAACTCATTTTCACAGTAATGCTTTCTGAAATGTTTTTTGGTGGTGGTGGTGGTGGTTTTTTTTTTTTTTTTTTTTTTTTTTTTTTTTGGGGGGGGGGGGAGTCCACTATGCTGCACATATTTATTTAACTTTGAGAGGTTTCAGAGTTTGAGAGAGGTTTGAAAGCTTTCAGTTTTTAGATAAAAGTCAACAGAAAATACTTTAAAAAATATTAGTATTAATAATACAGAGACAACCAACAGTTTGAGAACCTGCAGTTAAATTCCAGATTGCTAAACCAGGATATTTATGGCAATGACATCTTGGCAACATGCTACACTTCTGGGTGCAGATTACAGCTGCAGCCTGTATAGGCTGATAGGACCAGAAGACCAAGGCAACACTGTGCCAAGTCAGGTGTACTTTAAAACCCTCTAGAGCAATATAATAAATGTTGCTTGTGTCATAAACACGTATTACTCTAAATTTTCAGACTTCACATAGCCACAGACCTTTTGGGTAGAGGTGGGGGAGAAGGCATATTTCCAGAGATTAAATACTAGAGCTCCATGGGACACACCAAGTGCTACTCAACCCAGATACTGGGCAGTAAAGTCCATAGATCTGAAGGCCATCTGGGTTGTCTTGTCCCAGATTACAAAACTGCAACATTGCACTTCTATGCATGCCTGCAAGCAATGAGACTTGCCATTCCAGTGTCTGATGATGGTAAAAGTTACCAGACTCAAGAAAAGCATCTAGCCAACACTGAATGGAAAAAATGACCCTGGGGCTACAGGGATGATTTTTTTCTGGAGATGCTGAGTCAGAGTAGTCAGTATACATGATGATTGACTGACAGGCACCGAAGCAGCACAGCTGATACCACCAAGAAAGGCCAGTCTATGGATCAGCATCATGGGAGGCCAGTCAATTGAGGCAAAGGAGATGAGGAGTCAAGATGGATTTGGACAAAGGAGCCCAATAGAATATGGCCTCATTTATCACTGCTGAGCTGTTCTGGAAAAGGCTTTTTGTACCAATGTGCTTCTTTTGGTGTTTGACTAATCACATCCTGAAGGCCTTATCATACAAATAGTCCCCAGTCTGACTTTCTCTGAAGGTCATACTCTCTGTTTTGACACTTTATCCTTGAAGTCTGATAAACGCTACTGATTAAGTAGAACTCATTTATAAACCTACTTGTTCTTTTATAACTCTCAGCAGGCTTTTTTTTCTTTTTTTTTCCCAGTTCCTTGCCCATCTTTAGATATTATCTTATCTTTGAGTTGTGATGTATTTGCCTGGCAAAGAAAATGGTTTTGTCTAAATTTTTAATCCTTTTATTTTAACCTTTTTCTTCAGGCACATATAAAGCAATTACAGTAATCTTCACTGTCATGCATTATCATATTTTCAGAGAAGCAACTTTGAGAATTCAAGTCAATCATGGGAAGCACTTCTCTCCTGGATTTCTCTCTTTGTAGTGTCTACGGCAGAATGGAATGAAGCTGTGGCAAGTGTTTTAGTTTGCATTTTCCTTTAAATTATTCTGTATGAGGTGAGGAAATTAAGTGCACTGTAAAAGCAGATTGATTATGATATGTAGAAGCATCGTACAGAAAACAAAAATTTGGAATTAAAAGCCTATCAGTCACTATAAAAAAAAAAAGAAAAATGAAAAAAGTAAGGAAAATTGTTGTTGTACAATTCCTCATTTGATTCATCTTCCTGGCCTGGTAGGATCTTTTTTTTCTATAGAATATATAGTTTTTACTTAGTTTTAAAACAAATTAGCATAGAGACTTTTCTAGTTTCTTAGAACATCATTCCATCTCTTTTTTTCTTTTCAAACAATATAACTGTTTCTCATCAGACTTTTTTTCCCAGAGATATTGAATAAGACCTATTTTTCTTTTCAGTGCTTCTAGGGCATTTGAGAGTCCTGAATCATGTTTGTCATCATCCCCAACTGTTGGAATCCTTTCTTCCTCACTTGTGACCAAAGAAATCTCTACTTTTGAAACAATAACAATAACAACAACCTTCATAAAAAGTGTCTGATTTAACACCCAAAATTTCCATGCACTTATCTATGGAAGCATTCAAAGCAGACTAAATGTGTCCAAAGAGAAGTAGTAATAATGCACCTATACGAAAGCAAAAGGAATGATTCAACAAGTAAAATTTACATTGGTGATGATGGCAAAGACCGTCTAGGACACAGAATCTACAACTGGGACACACGATGAGTAAAGCATGCAAAACATACTTACCTAATTCAATAAAATATTGTGTTGCTGTACTAGGAGAAACTTGCAGCAGGGCTCTGTTTCTGTAGCACTCAGGGATCTTCTAGGAAGTCTCTGCTCCTGCCTTTCCACCTAATCTGACCCTGCTTATTCTGTGGAATTGACTGGACCTCCACCACCACCAGCATGCCTGTAAGCAGGACCTTGTGAAAAATTCATGAACTGCTGAGAGGATCTCAGCTCTGCAAACATGACCTATATAATTCACTTGGAAAACAGCAGACTGCTAACCCAGAGTTCAAGCCCTTGTTTAGGCAGCGTAGGATCTCAGTTTTTTTATTTAATCTATGCATTCCAAAGTTGATATGAGGCTTGCTGGTAAAAGAAGATATTAGTAAGTTAAAAATAAGATCTCTCTCTCTTTCTTTCTTCCTTTCTCTCTCTTTCTCTCTCCTTCCTTCCTTCCTTTCTTCCTTTCTTCCTTCTGGAAAAGCAGCATACAGTTAATCTGTCTTGAAAATTTAAACAGGCAACAGAAGATATTTTCTAATATATTTTTGGATATGTCAGTATATAAAGCATATACCAGTTGTGGATGTTGAGCAGTGCACCACAAAAATGAAAGCTTAAACTTTATTGTGCCAACATACTTACGGACTTCTTCTAATGACTGTATATATTATTAAAAAAAATCAAGTATTTCAATTGTTTAATTTAAAGAAGGCTTCTTTAGATCATCCAGGGAATAATTCCTTTGGGAAATACTTAAATATTTCACAGTGAATGAAGACTAGTATTTTTCCATACTTTTAAAAATGACAGTTGGCTTGAAGTGTTTTATTGAT
Source organism: Aythya ferina (assembly GCF_964211825.1). Lineage (NCBI taxonomy): Eukaryota > Metazoa > Chordata > Aves > Anseriformes > Anatidae > Aythya > Aythya ferina. Next base: position 144,646,068 of record NC_140296.1, read on the forward strand.
TTCCCTATAAATAACTTTGAGCTGTGGAAGAAATACACTGCATGTAATGTAACTTGGCTTATAAAATAATTGCATAATATTGAAATGAGGACTCAATCTGGTAGAACAGATTGCAAAATAAAATGACCAAACAATGTTTGAATAAAGATCTGGCTGATAAACTGAGCTGATTGCAGTATATACAAATGTTTGGAAAGGAATGCTCTACAGTAGGAAAAAACAAGAAATGACTGCACTATAGACTTCACTCTCATACTGTGAGGAATTGAAACACTAGATGAGGACTTTTGCAGTAAATTATATTATTCCAGTGCCATTGGATTGGTAATAAGCAGCAGTATATTTTTTAGAACATGAAAGGAAACAAGCATATCTTTGAACTTTTTGTGTGTAAAGTTTTCTTTAACTATGGCCTCCAGGGTACAACCTAACTCAAAGTTTCTTTTACATCATGACTCAAGCAGTATTCTCAGATGGATAGAATTCAATTGATCTACTTCAGCACCAGCTCTCACCCAAAACAGCTCATCACCATTTTCTCAAAAGTGTTCTCCAGCCTTGTGGAGGGTGTTGTACCTATGGAGGGATGTGTAAAGAGTAAAAAATCACTGCTACACAGTCAGTGAGCAGAAGCATCCACATGTTACATAAGAAACAGACAACTCACCTCATGCAGAGTACAGCCATAACTGTCAGCTATGCCACCAAGACAGAGTCTGCAATGACTGGTTGAGACACCACAGGATGGAGGGAGGGTTGGTGGTAACCAGAAGGCACTCAGGGAAAACTTCAGACTCTTGAGAGAACTTGATATAAATCATCTTACCGTTAAAAAAAAAAAAAAAAAAAAAAAAAAGGTATTTCTGCTAATGCCCTTAAGTCTCTCCAGGAGCTGATTTATCCAAAGTTTTCTTTTGCTATTGGTCGTTGCAGCCTGCTGGGTGGACACAGCTGTAGCCTGTCAACTACCAGATAGTAAAAAGAAAAGCAAAAAACTCTGAAACAGGCATCATTGCCATGAGCAGCTGCTACTCTGTGTGCATTTTTCTCCTCTGCAACCTGAATGTTTGTCGTGGTTTAACCCAGCTGGCAGCTAAACACCACACAGCCGTTTGCTCACCCTCCCCCTTCCCTCTCTGGGATGGGGGAGAGAAATGGGAAAGTGAAGCCCGTGAGTTGAGATAAAGACAGTTTATTAAGACAGGAAGACAATAATAACAATAACAGTAATAACAATAATTATGATAATAGTACTACTACTAATAATGTGTACAAAACAAGTGATGCACAATGCAATTGCTAACCACCCACTGACCAATGCCCAGCCTAACCCCGAGCAGTCTGGCCCCCCTCCAGCTAGCCACCGCTATATATTGTTCAGCATGACGTCAGATGGCATGGAATACACCTTTGGCTAGTTTGGGTCACCTGTCCTGGGTCTGTCCCATCCCAGCTCCTGCTGCACCCTCAGCCTGCCCGTTGGCAGGACAGAGCAAGAAGCTGAGATGTCCTTGGCTTGGTGTAAGCACTGCTCTGCAACAATTAAACCATCGGGGTGTTATCTGCACTCTTCTCATCCTAAGCCAAAACAGAGCATTCTACCAGCTACTAGGAAGAAAATTAACCCTGTCCTAACTGAAACCAGGACAATGTTTTAAGAAAAATAATATTCAACAAAAACATGATAGGATGAAGAAGAGTGAACGGAAACATGTGTGGAACAAGTAAACCTCAACACTGTCAAGAAATGATGCATTGTGTTGCCTTTTCCAGTCTTGCTATCCAGAGTGTTTGGCTGGTACTTCTACCTAAGATGCTGAGCATGAGTGAAAGACAGCTTCATCGAAACAACAATCAATTCCCCTGCTTGCTCAGTCACTATTTCCTTTCCATTTTCCCCATACCTGTCATACACTGACATTAAATGGCTGAGTATCAAGACTCAGGCTATTGTACTGCTAGGCATCCAGCTATGCTGCTTTAGGCAGTAGGTATATTATGCTTTGGAAACAGGTGTGCAGTGAATCACAAATATGTGACGTGGCCTGTATGTAACGGTTACACCAGCCTGGGAAAGACTGTCCTGATAGCCTGCCCCTGCCCTCAACATCCTGAGCCTCTTCTGACTTTGAAGCACATTGGTACACCCAGGCACCAACGTGTGTTCAAGAACAATTATCTTGACTTTGGAGAGTAATGGCAACAGAAAAAAGATTGCTACTGAGTGACCAAGAGAAGACAGTCATAGATCAGGCTGTGCTGAAAACTGGTACTATATTCACATAATATTTTGCTGAAATTCTAGTTTTGTCTTCATTTATTGCTTCTCTAAAATGTAGTGGTGTCTTTTTAGTTGCTATGTTAATTCTCAATTTTCTGTATCTTTCAAGACTGTTAATTGAAACTTTTCTTCCTGTCAGTCATATAGTATTTATCCCTTGTACAGATCAATCTCTTTATTTTATTTTATTTTATTTTTTTTTGGTATCCTATATTTAGGAAGGGAGGAAGCAAACCATAAAAGATTACTGTGCTTAGTAAAATAACTATTCTCCACTCCTAATCCCATTTCTATTCCTACAATGTATTGCCTGGAACACAGATCAATTGAATCTCAAGATATGTTTCTTCAGCTCATGGGACAATTGTTTCTGAATTTTTATTGACTGACTCAGCATATAACTCAGCAAAGGATGAAAACCTGTAGTGCTGATTTCATGCAGTGAGATAATTAGATTAAAAAGAGGGTGCAAACTATTATTCCAGCATCTTAGAGAGAGCTGTTTATATATTTATTTATTAATTATTACTTTTTTTGCTAAAGAACAACCTGCTGTGGTTAATGATGCTACTGCATTTGCCAGCAGAAATTTGATCTACTCAAGTGATATTCTAGCACAGTTTAGTTCACTCACCTATTTCAAATTTACATTACTGTCACTTACTGAACACTGAATCACTTGCTGCCGCTGCCATCACAGTCAGAGGATGTAAATACAAACTAGAAATTAAACAAGAAAGGATTTAAATTACGTAGACCCAAGGATAGCTATGCAGAACAATAGCCATGCAAATAAGGAACGTGATCTGCTGTTTATGTGCATACCTAAGAAAAATACATACTTTTCCAAGGAAACTTGAGACAGTCAAAGATTTTCACATAGACATTTGTTTTCAAATAATTAAAAAACAACATTTTTTTTCCCTAAATTTATTTATTTTTTCCCCCCATTGGATTTCAATGCATCATTGTTATGAGTGCCATTCATTGCGTTAATGGGAATTTCTATTAGCCTTGAAAGCTTGGCAGCACCGCCTGTCACTTACATTGTTCTTGCTCAGATACCTACCGTGCCTGGAACTTATATCTGTCTGATCTCATCAGTTCAACACAGTGGCAGCCCACTTTGGAGTTACACCTTTTAATACAATCAACTTAGAACAGCCTTGCATTTCTGTTGCAGGGTTTGCCTCATTACTTGTTAATTGAATCTCGTTTGCTGAAACATATGATCTAACAGTTATAGCAAATCTTAAACCTCAACAAGCACAAGATTGATTAATGAATACAGAGTAAAGTAAATTCCCTTTTTGTGTTTAATCACCACAAAGAAGGTTTTGGACCTGTGATCTAAAGGCAACTTCCTTGTGGATTTTAGCTTCCAATTCCTTGTGAAGTACCTCATCCTTTTACTTAAACTTACTGATTATGAAAGCTCTTATGCACCTCTTTATCCCCCTGCAGAGCGCATAGAAATTACTTTGAATTTGAAAATACTGATGCATGAAGCATGGCGAAGAGAAGTCATGTTTCTCCTGTGTGGTGCCTCTATTCTTTCCCCACAACACCTAATGCTAACATCACTCCCAGAAGTCAGAATGAAGAAAGAGTTAGATGAAACTCATCTGTAAAGTGGCAAATGGTTTTCAATGATGCCAAAGCTTTTGCTGTTGATTAGCAATTTCTGGAAACTACTTTTCACACTGCCTGAATTTATAACTGTAATAACAGAGGGATTGAACTTAATTATATTCTTGTAGCTTTGTTAGCAAATTGCAAAGAATACCGTTTACTTTTGGCCTGGTAGTTTTGACAACAAGAAGATCTTTTGCATAATATTCTCAAATAAAGGTGTAATAAATGGCTCAGTTTTCAAAATAGGACTATAATCAAAGTTTACAATGTATTAAAGGAATAGAGGCAAGCAAACAGCGCTGGGTGCGCCGGGAGTCTCTGCTCCACCAAGACGCACACCAGTTACATCAAGCAGCTGACTTTTATGCTCCTAGGCTGATACACATTCATTACTACTTCTAAAAAAAACAAGGTTATTATAATTAGTTTCCAGAATCCAAACCCTCCTACTGGAGCATGCGTATCAGCCTCCGGTGGTCCCTCTGGGGGTCTCTCGTGCTGAAGGCCCATAGTCTTCCTCCCTCTTGTCCTTCTCCTTTGTCCAACTTGGCTGTATGTCAGAGACTTGTGCAACATCCCCTGCAAGCTTTGTCTTTTAGTTGTTTTTCAGCTCTCCCCATCTCCTTAATCTCCTGGCCAGATAGCAGAGACTTGCATAGTGTCCCATGCAATAGTCATAATAGTTAGCAGTTATTCTGAACCCCCCCAGATATCAGAGACTCCAAGGAAAAGTCTACAAATACATTTCCCTTCAAGCTCTCTATTGACATGAATTGCTAAAACATTCCTTTGCAAGATACAAGAATTATATACATTAGCCACTCTGTTTTTCTTAGACTTGTGGTTATACAAGGGTATGTAAAACAGAAGGTCACATTCATCATACCATGCGGCCCTAGCATTGTTCCATACTGACACGAATCAGATGAACATATCTCACAAAGGCATGAGCTATATTTTTTTCCACTGTGATTTCAAACATTCAGAATGACAGAAGTCACCACTGGCAACAATTATCTGTCTTCCATGAAATGAGAAGACAACAGTCTGTGATTTCCTGCAATAGAAATATGTGCAAGTCCGTGTTGAGTTAAAACCTTTCAGTCCAGCTTTAAATGTATTTGTGTTCTTGTTTGCATACATCCTCCTCTCCTTCCTTCTCATCCTCTGTATTCCTCTCTCATGAATACCTGGCTAAGGAAGAATTCACTGAATTAACCTTGTGTAGGTTGGGGTAAATCTTAGCTCTGGATTTTATGAAAGATTTGGAAAGAAAATAAAATTTTAAAGCCTTTCAGTATCAATAGAGAATATTTTTAGTTTCAGACTATACACCAGGGGGACTCATTTCATTTTGTTCTACTATGTTTTCAGCAGTAACACAGTGAACCAGGTGCTGATATTAATTCTATGGTATCTACAATGAGCCATTTCAAACTGATAAATATTTACAACAATTTACTTGAAAATGAAATAAGAAAAGTTATATCATCTTCAACTTTAATTTCAAAGATTTGGTCTGATTAAGAACACTTCTTTTATGTATTTTTCCATCAAAAGTAAATGACATGAAAAAGCTCCAGAATGAATGATAGTATGAAGTCACTGGGAAAATGAATATTTTTGAAAGAATAATATTAAATAATAATAATAATCAGCTAGTCTAGCAGCTTTTTGTGGTGAAAAGGAGAGTAAAATGTATTTCTTTCCTTGCCAGGAACATCACCCTGTGTGATGTTCCTCGTCAGTGAAGTTCCTCACAGGGAATGCTGCAGGACCCTGTGGTCGAGTGGATCCTGCAGCAGTTCTGAGTCAGTGCATTTACTTAGGTTAGCAGAAATGCAAAATGAGGTGTGTAATTTAGTATTCATGACATTTAAAATGCAAAGTTGAGGGGAAAACACACCCAGATACTTTCCATCATGTCCAGAATAAAGGGGTGATGCTGGTAAATGAAGTTATTCTATTTCTTTTTTTGGGCAATGCAGCCTAGACTGGAATTTTAAAAATGGTTATTTTGCCCACTCCACTGCTCTTTATTGATTATAATCTTAATGATCTTACCTCAGTTAAAACTCCTTGTAAGTGGCATCATGTTGGGAGTGTAAGGTACATAAGTAAAAATACATTTCTCTGGTATGACCACACTCCCCCTCCCCACTGGAATTCAAGTGCCATCTGTCAGCTTCTGCTGCCACAGTATGGGACAAGTACAAGAACAGTAAAAAGAAAGCAGACACTAGAATACCTCCTACCTCCATGAATGTACAGTCTAAACTGTCAGCAATGGTTACTGTATTTTCAAAGGCAAGAAATAACATGATAGAGATTGACAGATGAAATAGTCAGTTTTAAAAAGAGAACTAAACAAGCCTATTTGAAATTGAAAGAGTGTGAATTTCAAGTGTTACAGGCCAAGTACAAAAACTCTAGTATTTTAGATTGAAGAAGGGAGCATTCAACAAGTATACTTGTTCTTGTCTATTTTCCAAGACATCTCAGATATTCCAATGAATTTAAAATGTGAAATGAATCAACCGTATGAAGATGGATCTTTTGTAAGTGATTATTTCTTTCTTAAAATAGTTAAAAAGAAAGTATTTTATCCTGGAAGAATTTCCTTCATTTTCTTACAAAATTTAGGAGCTGTTTAACATTCACATATGCACACTTATATGAAACTACTAGCAAAAAATTAGTTTACTAAACTAATCTCAACAAGCCCAAAAGGTATTTAGATGTGGGGTCATGAGGCTTTGATCATTAGTAACGTTCAGAGACTTGTTCCTAAATTTCAAAATACAGCTCTTCTGAATTACAATTGTAGTTTCTATTTGTTCAGAATTGATGGCTCTGGTATCACTGAGAAAGTATAGAGGTCTGATATTACTGTAGGCAGACCTCTTAGGACTGTTGCACAGTGTTTATTAAGTTGGGTAGACTGAGCAGGAATACATGAGATCTGAATTTGTTTTCTTTTACACATAAGTAGAAGCTGAAGCTAAGCAAAAGCTGTTTGCTTGGCTTCTCAGTGATTATTCTTAAAATAGTCAGTATAGTCCGGAGAATGTTTTCTTGGAAAATTTTAATACTATTGTTGGAAATTCAGAGATTGGTGTGAAGAAAGACTAAATTTAAAGATTCCCCCATCCACATATTGAAGGACAAAATCTCCAAAATTGTGTCACAGACTAAAAAGAAAATAGAGATGAAATTGGTAACCAGTTCCTGAGTCAGAAGACAAGTTACCTTGTCAATAGAATTTGCCCCATGTTTTCTAATGGTTTACTTTGTAAAGTATAAATTCCTTACAGAGACACCTGTTTAAAAAGTTTTTTCTAAGTTAAGAAAATGAGAAAATCTCACTTGGAGGAAGGAAACATTAGCACTGAGATGTCAGAAAGTGTTCTGGTTTAATTTGAGTTGCGGCAATGTTCTTTCCGATCTTCACTTCCTCTCTCTGCAGCACTCCTTGGGATGTGTTGTCAATAACAGCCTCTGATCTGAACTGGCCTATATCAATTTATATTGGTGATTTGCTTGATATCATAACAAAAAACAACAAACAAACAAACAAAACAACAACAACAAAAAAACACAATAAATTCCTTCCTCTACACGTCTTCCCTGCACATCTCACCTATGATATTATTATGCAGTACAGAGGATGGTAGATCTCTGTTGTTCTAAACAATATTTGGACGTGTGTCTGAAATAATGAAGAAAACAATTGCTGAGAAGGAAATTTATTTATTTATTTATTGGTTTGCAGAAAGGAAAGAAAAAGATTTACTTGAGCATCTTCCTGCTTTTCTGGGTCAAAAGAAAGAGGCTGAGAAGATGTGATATTTTAAGAGAAAGCAAATTCTACATTAATATTTTAAAATGCACACTGTTGCATATATTCTCTTCTACAGAGAATATATACTAATCACTCTGTTGAACTCCATGTAGAAAATGACACTTTCAGACCAGAAGTTTTCAGATTCTTAGCAGGAAATATATGTTTTTTATATGCAATAGACATGATGAAATCAAATGGATTTTCTCTTAGTTTACTTTTTCTAGGGAAGTACCTGGCACTCTGTATTTTATTCTTCAAGGAAATCCTGCTAAGCATTCTAGCTCAGGGAGGGTTGGAAATCTGCATAATTACATAACAAGTTTTCCCCTAATTGTCTGTAAGTATAGAACAAACTTGGAATGGACCGTGGATTTTTGATTGTGTTGCCCTTTCTAGTTTTCTCTACCTTGGAGCTCACCAGAATTGAAATTACCCTCAGTTTGAAGAGTGGAGGTCACATCTGCAGGGGTGACTGCTGGTCCTCTGTTCCCCCGGGGTCAAAGAGAAGTATCACTCTGGCTGGCAGTGCTTTCCAAACCCTAATTTTGGGGCCAACTGTTCCTGAATACAGGGGATGGCAAAAATATCCCATGCTTGCTATCTCTGAAAGTATCTAGTGAAGGAAAGTCAACTGAATTTTCTGTCACAGAATGAATTTCCTCATTTGATATTATAACACCTGCCCATTTCTGAGTTCATCATACAAATTCCAGATTTCTAAGTGCAAGAGATCCTTTTTCAATATTCTTCACCATTCACTGAAGCAGACTTGTGTCCCCTCTACCAGTGAAGAATAAGTCTCTATTACTAGCTACTGTATTAGAGATGATTATTTCAGCAGACTATCTCTTTCCTAAAAGCTGTGTGCTTAATTGTGACATCATACCATGACCATGTACATCACCCTTCCTCACAGGTTGCCTTGGTTTCAATTTGATATATGGTGATTTGTGCATAACATATGCATTTCATGTGCTATCTTTGAGCCAGAAATGGGACTATTACATTTAATCTTTTCAGTCACCAGCTACAGAAATTCCAACTACCAGGCAAAATTCTAAAATGAAGAGACAAAGGCAGAAACAGAAAATGATAAATCATGGGATTAAATGTAAGTAAATTAAAAAATATATATATATTCCTTACAATTTCTTCAGAAATTAAATTTTACGGTGTCAAAAATATGAAATTTTATGTGAAACCAAGAAAGGCTTAATTCAAAGATAAATGGTGCTGTACACTTCATTTAATATACACTTATTATATTTCTTAGAACAGAGGGCATCCCCTTTTATATATATACACACAAAATGCTGAACACTAATAGGAATTTAACTGATTACTGTAATATTCCTACTCTTCTGCACCTTGGCTAAGCTATTTTTCCTCTTTCACTGCTTCAGCATCTCTACATGGTTGCTGCAGTAACAAAGTAATTTTCTGATAAATTCATCAGGAAAAGTGCACTATAGAGAACATGTATAACTCTAAACCTGTCAGACCATCACAATTTTAAGGCAATTATTCTCCTAGGGGAAAAAAATAAAGAAGGAAAATTACACAATGTAATTGCAGAGAGACAAGGATAAGTTATCATAATTTTATGCTACCAAACCTAACTTTCTTAAATGTGCTCAACACAGGGAGATGTTCATTTATGGACAATATATATCTTTTCAATCTGTATCAACCACAATGTCAAAAAGGTTGGCATATAATGTAAATCAAGATTGCTGGCATACTTGTACCACTAAAAATGATGGCTGAAGGAAAAGTCATACAATAACATTCATCTTCTAAGCAAAATGAAATACCTCAGCCTCCTTGAACCAATTATTTCAATGGTACTCAAAACCTAGATCATAATTAAAAGTGTAATCACTGTAGTTAAGCTAAAGATTTCTGTAAAACACAAAACCTACAACACCTGAAGGGAACCACAAATCCTGAATAGCAGGAATAAGAAAATGCATTTTAATCAACTTGTAAGAACCTTGTAAAGGAAACTTATACATCACCAAGAATGCTGAAAATACCGATTTCTAAACAACTTTCTGTTGCCTCTCCTTCTTCCTCTGATAGATTCCTAAGAGGTCTTTTACAGTAAATACAATAATAAGTATAGTAAGAATATAATAAGAATAAGTAGTTTTGGTTGATTTGTTTGACTAGGAGATCTCTGCAGGATCCAAGCTTTTCTATCAGTCTCCTACTAATTCATTCTGAAATGAACTGCACCATTATCCCTTATTACAGAATTTATACACAGCTTAGAGTGTATAAATCTGGTGTCACCTCTCTGTACATTTTTGCCATTTGACTCTTTGTTTTATAATTTTTAACTATGACCTAAAAAATTTTAAACAAACTCTTTGTTTATGAACTCCTAGCCATGAGTAGAAGTATTTGGTGCTGGTATAAAGGGATAATGCTTGCTTATAGCACATAACTTCACCATTTGTTAAAAATGAGTCTCTTAACTGGCTGAACAATGTTGATATCAGGATGTATCATATTGTCACATCTGCAATCTAACACTATTTCCTCCTGGTGTCAGGATCAAAGTTTTTTTTTTTTTAAAGGAATTCCAGAATTCCAATACTTTTAGTTCATAAATAGTAATTTATTTTATTCAAACATATTTATTTCAAAAGTAGGGCAGAGTCAGATGAGTCCAGAGTTAAACAAGCTCTTAAAAAAAGAAAAAAAAAAAACAACACACACACACACACACACAAAAACAAATATGTAAGTGTATGTATGAGACCTAAGCTATATATTTAGGTAGCAGTGAAACAAAACAATGTAATCATAGAATCACAGAATGGTTTGAGTTGGCTGGGACTTTAAAGACCTTCTAGTTCCAATTCTCACACCTCCCACTAGACCAAGTTACTTAAAGCCCCATCCAACCCGGCCTTGAACACTTCCAGGGATGGAAGTCCACACTTCCACAACTTCTCTAGGCAACCTGTTTCAGCACCTTGCCACCCTCATTGTGAAAAATTTCTTCCTAATTCATAATTTTTTTTTTTTTTTTTTAAAAAAAAGAACCTTTGTTTCTACAGGCTGAACAGCCCTGACTCTCTTAGTCTGTCTTCATAGGAGAGGTGCTGTAGGCTCTGATCATCCTTGTGGACCTCCTCTGGATTCACTCCAACAGGTCCGTGTCCTTCTTATGTTGGGGGCCCAAAGGTGAACATAGTACTCCAGGTGAGGTCTCACAAGAGTGAAATAGAGCAGAATCACCTCCCTTGACGTGCTAGCTACACTTCTTTTGATACAGAGGCACTTTTCACCACCTTTTGACATAAAGAAAATAAGATAGGGTAGCTTTGGAATCAAATACATGTGAGCATTCAGGTTTAAATAGCAGGTGGTAATATTTTGCAGCACAGCACATCTCAAACAGGCTTGCAAAGTTCCCAAGCATACATTCCCCAAAGGAATACCACAGCCATTAAAAACTGAGAATTGCCAATGCCCAATTTCAGGGAAAATGCTTCTTGAATATCTCATAGAAATGTGTCTCATCTGGAGTCTGACATCAGCTACATTTAATGGGCCAGTAAAAGATACCTTTGGGATGAGCTTTACAGTTACAATTTCATGTTGCATGACTCCATGTACGCTTCATGCTTGCATGCTGACAAATAAAGCTTTCACTAAGGAAATTCCACCACAAGAAACAAAGCTCTTTTTCATGATCTAATGACATGAGCTGATTTACTGTGAATGTCACAATACTTGAGTTATTCTTCAGACCTACCTTGAACCTTAATGAAGTATGGAACATCCTCAAATTAGCTATCTTCCTATGTACAACATAAAAACCTAAAGTGTATTATTATTATTATTATTATTTATTTATTTATTTATTTATTTATTTATTTATTGGGGGGAGTCGGTTCCTTCATGTGCTACTAGCCTGAACAATATTCTTTTTGGAGTCTGCAGCAAACTATTCATTCTAAGACAAGATACGTGTTCAGATGATCCAAAACCACGCTGCAATGAATGAAGTTGATATATTAGCATTGTCACCTAGGTCTCTGTGAGATAGCAAACGAATCAGTACCAAGTCAACATATACAGTGAATTGAAAAAGTGTTCAGGCAACAAAGAAGAAACTTTATAACCATGACACCAATGAAATAGAACATACACAGTGCTACACAAAACACACTTGTGAATTTTATTTTTGTGAGACCACTATATGAGATGGCAGTGGCCATCACTCCCAAGACCTATGCAGCTGCAGTTTGACAGAAAAAAAACATAAATAAATAAAAGGAAAAAAAGAAGGAAAAAAAACCACCTATGTAGTTCAAGAAAATAAATATTTCTGTCAACAGAGAGGATGGATACAAATGTTTACAATCAAATAATGTACTGAAAGTATGTATTTTCACAGTATAATTTTTGTCTGCCGGGAGAAGGTGGCATAGGACATGAAGATATTGTAACGCTGAAAAGATACTGATTTCATAATATGAAAAATAAACTCAAAGAGACAGAGATCATTAGTTAGTAGAAGGTCTCCTCTCTTGAGTGAGAAAGCATCCTTCTGAAAGTTGCTGTTAAGAGACTGAAAGTTTGTTATGAGTCTGCACGTATGAACTGATGAGCCAGCTGTGCCATTCTATACCACAAAGATATGGAAAGTGTCTCAAATGAGAAAAAGTCAATGGGTATCTTAAATATTTATTAACAGGAACGGAATTTTCCTGTTAAAGGAAAAAAAAAAAAAAAAAAATTGTCCCAATCTTAGTCTTATTCGGTCATTTCACAAGGGTGTAAATGGTTTAACTCGGTGTGATGAGATCTAACTGACAGTTTGGAACCTAACAGGGTGGCATTTTGGCTTTTGTCTCTGTTCTATTCATATTTCTTACTGTTTTTGTGTTTACCCCCAAAGGCATATTTTTCCATACAGACTTAGATAGAAAGGTTGTCAACACTGCATGTCTAAGTGAAAAAGAAAATATTAAAATTTCTGACATGAGTTCCTTTATGCCAGTGTCACAGTGCTCACCGGAAATCCATCTATAGACTTCCTCTGCTCTCTCTGAATTGTTTGCATGGTTTGGACTAACTATTCCTTAGAGGAACACAGTCATAGAATCATTAATGTGCATCAATCACTAATGACCTCCAAAATCACCTATTCCAACCATCTTCCTACCACCAATATCACCCAAGTACCATGTCCAAACTTTAATTCATTGCAGTATGGAACTGTGAGATTAATCCTTATCTAAGAAAGATGGCTACTCTATTTTTATTACTTCATTAAACAAAGGTGTCAAACAATCACAACTAAGATAAGGGTATATTTGTGCATATTCCTGAATTGCCAACTGTATGACTAATTTGCTTCATTTATTTTAGCCTGTTTTAGAAAATATTATGCTGCTGTGTTAGCCAGTGGATGGAGACTGAATCAAGGTCCTGTCCATTAGCTCATGCAGATCTGGAATTTCTAGTAGGCTAAGAACTGGTGGGACTTCAACCTTGGAGTAATTATAACTCCAGGATATGAATTCTGGCAGATATTTTGCTTTGCCTTTGGAAGACATTCAGTGCAGCTGCATGTTCAAATGTAGGTGAATCATATCCATATATACGCAGACAGGATTTCGTGGACATAGGAAGTGAAACACCATTGTAACAAATTGATCTTCATTCTAAGGATATGTTATCACTAGGCTTAATATTGGCAGTTAACTCAGTGATGCTAATATTTGTCATAATTATCCTCCAATATTATTTGAAGGTATTAATACTAGGAATTAGTTTGCTGTTCTATATGGATTATTTTGTAGTTGACATGTTAACTTTAGTACCACCAGATCACTTCACATTAGATGCTCTCCTTTAGAAGTAACATTTCTGAAAGATGACAAAGACAAATTAGTCATGGGATAGTAATTTTGAGAAATATACACCTGTCAGTATTTGAGGAAGATTTTGGATGCAAGTATGAATATTTGACTTGCAATTCAGATTTTGAGACTGATGCATTAAAAGCTCTTGCATATTCTTATGTATTATTTTGACACTTGTACTGAGCTCCTCAAAAGGCACTCACCTCTTCCATCAGTGTCTATGAAACACAATGTTCCAAATGTATCTCATAAATAAAGAATACTCTAAGTGCTGTTCACATTTGCATGTCATTATATACTTCTGGAACTCTTCAACATAGTGGTAGCAACTTCTCACCTATAGGAGAATTCAGCTGAAGATGACGTACCAGCAGTGTCTTGCTCACCAGCTGCTTCTTGCTCCTCCAATTTGAGGAAGAGGAGAGGAGGAAATGTTGTCAAGAACTTCTGCTTTAGGAGCTCCTCCCTAAATATCAGACAGAGAAGGATAACTTTGAACTTAAGGATCAGAAAAAGTTAGGGTGCCCTTCAGCCAGTAAAGAGGAGCAGATAGTGCTCCCAAAATTACGTGGTACTCAAGGTGAAGCTGCACCAGTGCAGAGTAGAGCAGGAAAATCCCTAGCAATGCTGTACCTGATGCACCCCAGGGTACGATTGGCCCTCCAGGCCACCAAGGCTCATGTGCAGCTTGCTGTCAGTCAAAACCCCCAGATCCCTTTCTGTGGGGCTGTTCTCCAGCATCTCATCCACTAGGTATGCATACATGGAATTTTATCATTAAGCCAGTTTACAATAATAGTCAATTGTAGAGGAAGTTAGGCTTAGAAGTCTCTAATTACTAAAGTGTAAATTAGAAAATATAAAGTGACACCTTACTCATGAAATAGATGAGATTTATTTCAGTCTTGGAGTGGACTAGCTCCTTTGCAAGTCACATCTTAACATCTTCTAAAATTAGGAGACCAGGTAGGAGTATTGACTTTTCAGGGTATAGTTTCTAGGCATCATGTTTGCAGAGTAAATCTCAGAATGCAAGAATCTGTTTCCAATACCCACAAGTTCTGTTAATACTTGTGACAGCTGATTTCATAAATACAGTTTCAAATAATATCCACAGATACATTCTCTATTATTGACTCAGTAGTAATCACAGTGAATGTTCCCTAAAAGTAATTCTGGATAATACAAAAAAAAACTGTATATGCTTGGATATAAATTTAGATTATTCTGTATCACAATGGCATAAACTACACTTATTTAGCTAACCTAAAACACCAGTTCACCATCCAAATTCAGAAGAATTAAATTTAAGGTTAAGAAGGTTAATGAAGTTAGCATGTTGGCAACTAGATATCTAACGAAGATATCTCTCTTCGGATGATATACTTAATGTTGTAGAGGATTAATGTTTTGACCTGTTTCACATTCTCCATTAAGTTTGATTTCAGATGAATGTTACCACATTTATATGGATAGATATTGAAAGAAATCACAAAAATCTAGTAATCGTCATGGTTTTGCCAACATTAAGTTTTGATCTATCAGTTATAATTCACTTTAGTTCCTTCTTTCACATAAGTGATTTTTTATATAATCTGGATTTAATTCTAATCTTTTATGACCTCATGACTCAAGATTTAATCAGCTCTGTATCTATAATTTTGTTCTGGAAACCCCAATAAATAGAGAAACATTATCATATCAAGCCTTTCCATGATGAGCAGAAATATTTGGGAATGAACATATGAAAGGATAGGGAAAGGAAATTACAAACAGCCACATGGTTATGTCAGCACTCCTAATGTATTAAACCAGTTAAAGAAGTAAAAAATAAAAATAAAAATAAAATGACTGTAGTAAATTTTGTAACTTATTGTACTGTCTGTAAAAAGTCATGCAGAACATTGTCTCACTGTAGTAGAGACATGTAATGTTCTACTGAGTAAGAAGTGGTATTTCCTCTCCTTCCTTTCTCTCCCCTTCCCATGTATGGTTTAACAAGATAAAGTGTTGCTAAGCATAGTTTGGGAAACTAAAGTTTCTGCTGGAAGTGTGTTGAAAACTGTAATAACTTGTTCTTTCAAATTCTGAATATTCATGAGGTCAGGTTTCTTACACATGGCTGTTTCTGCACAACTCATTTTGTGATGGGGAAGTCCTTTATACTTAAAAAATAAACCTGGAAACAAACAGGTGTAATAGATTGCAGTATGTTAACTAACAGCTGCAAATAAAGAATGGGTTATAAATTGAAGCTACCAAGCTTGAGTAAGGGGGAGGGAAAGTGAAAAACATGTAATTTGTTCCTTCATATTTCAGAAATATTAATTATTACAGTTACAGGTTTTGCATTGGTGTAGTCCAAGTTCATTCTCCCTCTACAACAAAATTTATGCTAATTCATTTTTATTTAATGAAAGCTATGCATGAAATCAAGAGCTTCTGTAATGCTGCATAGTATGTTTTATCAAATCTCTTAATTTGGGTTGTCAGGATGAATGACCTTGGATCCAGTGCTTGGCTTTTTTTTTTTGTTTTATCTCTCTTTTTTTTTTTTTTTTTTTTTTTTTAATGTGCTCTTCTACCCTCTGTTCGAAATGATTTCACTTTCATTTCTGGGAGGTTGAAGGGAAATGAGATATGCAGAGCATTTATTCCATCTAACTTTTCAATAATTTGAGAAAAGGAAAAATATTATGATAATTTTTGTCCTTGAAACTAGCATTTCCAATTCATAGAATTCTCAGCAGCCAAACTTATTAATTACAGCTACAGGACATTCACATTTTGAAGAACATAACTGAAAGAAAAGGCAATAAAATAACTTGGTTTCTGCTTAACACACTAAGAAACTACTTTTTGAAACTCAGTTGTCTTTAAGTTCAGAAAAATCAGAGCAGAAAACTAGTAGCATGCCAAGTTTGTTTCCTAAGTGACTAATTAACAGTCAACCTGGTTTTGGAAGAGTACTATTCTTCAGAAGTTAAGACAATGAAGTACTGAGAAGAATTTCAAAAGAAATCTAAAAGTATTATTCCCCACTGCCAGGCAATAAAATCAAATGTGTGTTGTGCTACTCTTTATAGTTGCAAGTGATATTTCAAAGGATAAAATGTTTCTTATAAAAGAAAGTCCTCCTTCAATTTCCAGAATTTGTTGATTTATTCTTTTTTACAAATTAAACATCTATTCTTGCACTGCCAACAGAAGAGATTTAATATTGTACAGCTGTGAGACTGTGTCTTCAAGAGTCTGGCAAGCATTTTTTCTAGAGGTAATCTGATGTATCAAAATAAGTCTTATGAAAAATAGCTACAATCTCATTTTAATTTCACTGCAGTTGACTTTTGGCCTTCTGAAGCTTAAAAGACTTCTAGTTAAAATACAGAAACTCATACAAAGCATAACAAAGCTAACAATGAGCCTCTTCCAATTTTAACCCTTCACTCAAAAAAAGAAGTCTAGCATCTTGCATTTACTATTCTGAGCATGCTCAATTGCTGGTCTAACTCACCTACTTTAAGTTTCTGAGGCTGGGGCAATGAGCCCATACATTAATGTAGGACATGCTTATCATGAGAACCTTAATGCAAATCAAAAAAAAAAAAATTTCTGGATGTGTTTACATTAAATTTTTGTTCAGATGAATAGTGCACTTTTAAAGTACATGCCCT
Organism: Aythya ferina; assembly: GCF_964211825.1. Taxonomy (NCBI): domain Eukaryota; kingdom Metazoa; phylum Chordata; class Aves; order Anseriformes; family Anatidae; genus Aythya; species Aythya ferina. Next base: position 144,663,390 of record NC_140296.1, read on the forward strand.
AGTTGTCCTGTTGCTGTGCCTGTAGTTGTATCTTGGAGCAGCTAGAGAGCATGAGAAATGGAATACTTCTGGATGTCACTAAACCAGGAGATGTGCTCAGAGATTGCATCTTTTGCAGTCTTTGCTGGGCATTCAATTCTTGGGACCAATCTAGATCTAATCTGAAGAAATGCCCCTTTGTACAGAACATAGTGGGGTCTCGACTTCAGATTCTCTCCTATTGCAACATGTTATTTAGCAGAGACTGGGACACAGTGGTAATCTTGCTCAGTTGCCACTTTGTTTCCATGGAAGTCTTCAATAACATCATGCTCCTTCCTTGGGAACCCAAAAGCTGTATGTCTTCTCAACAGTGCAGGTCAGAGCTCCAGTGGAGGAGACTAGTTTTGACACCTCCCTTTTTTCTTGACAAACTGAATTAATCAGAAGCAGTCCAGACAACATAGTGGTAGTGATGAAAGGTCATGAATTAGTGTGGCCAGTGAAGATAGACTGAAAGAAGTGTTACCGAGCTTAGAGAAAAGAAAGCTAAACTGGGAAATGATGGCATTCTTATGTATCTGAAAAGGAGACTTCTGAGAAGAATAGAATAGCATTTTCTCTGTGTCTATTCTAAACTGGACAAAAAGATCAGGCCTCATTTCCAGAAAGGGAGATTTAGTTTTAAACATAGAATCACTTTATACTTGTAGGAATAGTGAAGTTTTGAAGAAAATTGCTTGAGGATGTCATGAAATCCTACCCCAGGAGTCTTTCAAAAGCAGGCTAGACAAATATCTGACAGCTATGGTTAGTCACTTTGTGGGGAGAGGTGACAGACCAGACAACCTTTAAAGTTTCTGCCATCCTGTTTGACATAATTCCAAGTTAGAAGGGCTTTCATTTCAAGTGAACAACTTGGTACCTACTGAGCTTTATCAGGTCATACAGAATTAGAAAATAGATACTGAATGGATAAGGCATTGCCATTTTTATGATAAATCTTTAAGAACTGCCTTTTCTTATGGGGAAATCAATAGGAAGCTTACCTGTTAATAAGAGCAAGATGAGCTCTTTGATTCAATAAGATTTTATGCCAGCTTGAGTGCTTAAAACCTGCTGAAACTGGTGAGTTTAAGCAGGGAGTGAAGAGGGAAAGATACAACATTACTGTCCACATTACATTCTGAGAAATGGGGAAATTAAAGGCAAAATGCCCAGTGGACCAAAGGAATATGTGGCATAGGCAGAATGTGGGCTATTTCTGGTGTGTTTATTGTAACAGATCATGCTACTTTTCCACTTTAAAGTTTTTTTTTTTTTTTTTTTTTGATACCTTTTTTATTATGTAACCACACTTTATGTATCCAAGGCCAGTGGTTACTATCTCTTAAACAATCTCTACATGAACACTGCTGGGTATTTATTCATTCATGATGTTGCTAGTCCCTACAGTGGCATGAAACACTCTAGTGCATACACATACAGAAGAGATGCCAAGTAGGAGATGTGGAAGCAGGAAAAAAGGCTGCATTTATGAATGAATCAAGCATTCTAAATTATTTATTTCAGTGTATGAACTGAGTTACTTCATCATGCTATTCCTGGCTATCTAAAATTGTTGGAATGTTGGTCGTGACTGAGGTCTGAATCTGAGATCTTCAAAGCTAGAACCATGACTTTTTTCACTTAAGAAAACAAAACCTGAAATCAACAACTAAAGACAAATAGTTTCCATGGATCTAAAGCAGAATGTTTGACTACCTAATTGATGCATACCTGGAACCAAGCAAATGATGTTTCTCTCAGTGACTTGACAAAAACCAAACAAATAAAAAACAACAAACAGAAGGAAGCTATACTATGATTAAAGGAATGAAATATTTCCTAAAACATCATTTTTCATGAATGAGAAAATATCATTTATTTTTCTCTGAAACAAAATGTTTTATTTAATTTTAGATATTTTTATATATATATATATATATATTAAATGTTATGGATTTATGGTGGTTAATTGTAGTAGAATTTAATTTTGATCTTTTTTTTTGGAATGAACTATGTCAGCACTTGCAAAATTAAAAATATGTAAAACCAAACCAAATAAACTTAGAAACCAAACTGAAATGTTTTTCTATTTTCAGAACTACAGCAATTACTTTCCAGACAATAATGTGTGGTCTAATTTAAAAAACAAAAAACAAACAGACAAAAAAAGATTCATCTTAATTCTTTTTTTCTCCCTGAAATTAAATATCTTAAAAAGAATTACAATTCTATGAATTACATATGCTGAAAAGGAATTTATCTGTTTTTCTTATTCAAACTATCATATCCAATATACTGATTATTCATCAATAAATTGGTGAACATTTTTCATTGTCTGAAAAGCCTAGCCATTTGCTTAATTTATTCTTTAGCTTACCTATTCTTTAATGGTATTTTTTTCTATTATTTTTTGCTTGCTTATTTGTTTATTAGGTTGTAGAAGAAGGGTAATATGGTCAAAGTCGGTTGGTCTACAGTCATCACAGAAGACCATTATTCCATTCTCTGTAGAAGACATTAAACAAATGTAAACAAAAGATGGAGGAATGCACTGAGGTCACTCAAGGATGATTATGGTAATAGAAAGTGAACTAACACATTGTGGACTTTTCTCACTATATATCAAGAACTTAAAGGGAGCTAGAGGAAAAAGAATCATCCTGGAGAATCCTTGAAAACATCCCAGATAGCTAGCTGTCAGAAACAGAGCATGGTAGCTGAAGAGTTATACACAGTATTTTGGTAATTATATGTTCTCTGTGTGCATCCCCTGAATGGAACCCAATGGTTGTGTTCTGACTATGAAGTGATATGCTTCTTCTGTTTCTGTGGCTGAGTAACTAACAGGTTGGGTTCCCAAACTGGGAAAGCATAAGGACAAAAAATAACACCAAAGACCCCTAGTTTCTAATAATGAAATGACTCAGTGGGGAAATGAGGAGGGATGTCAAGCAGAAAATTAGTCTGGCATATCTGATGGAGCTTGCTTAGCAATTAGATATGCTGATATATTAGATATGCTACTGGGTCAGTTTGAGCTTTGTGATGTAGCTGCACTAATGGTCCTTTGATATGTAATCTTAATATTATCCTAAAAGATTTTTAAGTATTAGTATTAATATGGAAGTGTTTGGCTAGAGAAATTATACACTAGATCATCTGACATCTTTTTATAGTGATTCTCCACTTAATAGCAGTTTTCTGTGGTTTTAAATAGGTAGGTATTAATATAGTACGGGGTGCTGGCTACTAGAGAAAACAGCATACATTGTAGTTGCTTCTGGATATATGCGTAAGAGAGTGCTCATGTGGTTCAAGCAAAAGAAAAATGATACATATTTACTTCAGAAATGAGTAGATAATAAACTCCTGAAATATGTGTCATTCAGGAAACAAATAAACTACAAATATTACAGAAATTGCAGCTATTGCAGGGTTATATTAAAACTGTTAAAACTGTTGAAACTGTTAGCACTTAGCAAGAGACAATGGCAGAATATGTAGCCACATTATGAGAAAAGTTAGTGTCTGCAGTTAAATTGCTCATCTGTATGATGAGTATATGGACTGTGAACACAAAGATAATGAAAAGCCTATAAAAATTTTTATAGATAAGCAAGAAAGCAAGAAGCCAGGCAAAATAAAGAACAATTTTTTTTCCCCTGCATTAGGTATTAGAATAATTTTTATGATATATGCTTATATCATTTTTATGATACACGTCCTGCATGTGTAATTTTATTAAGTGACTTGCAAAGATGTATTTATAGTTATTTAGGAATTTGTCCTGATGCTTCAGTGGAGATCACTGATGCAGTAGGCAGCAATGTCTCACCTTGGTGCTCTGAATCTTCTAAGAAAATTGGCAACAGAAAACCTGAATGTACATGAGTAGGAGCTACTGCCTGGGGCCATGCTGTCTGCCAGGTACAGGGTGGGCTGCTGGGCACTACTTGTCTCTATGTGTGAATACCAACCTTTCTAAGGTAGATATTCCACAAGGAATGAACACTCACCACCTCTGTGGGGCGACCCATGCCAGGCTCCTATGGATCACTTCAATAGACTTGGGAAGCTCATGTGGTGATAAATTCATAAAAGAGTATTGACTTCCAGGTAAGTGTTGTGAGCACAGTTGTCTCAGATGAGCAGATGGGACCAAGCTGGTGGACCTGTTACTGATTAGTCATCAGGAGACTCTTGGTATGGTAAATCAATAACCATCAGAAAATGCTTCATCTTTTCAGCTACACATGTATATATATATATATGTATATACATATGAGTATGCATTTGTATATAAAATGTCTATAGGTACTGATGTATAATATGTGCAGCTGTTGAGACGTTTCAGCCATCACAGGCAGGGCCCAGCTTAACAAAGCACAAGATGCAGTGTTGGAAGTGTGAAGCTTGCCTTATTCCCACTGAGTAGGTTTGCATATAAATGCAAATACATTTCCATCCAATGCCAAGGCAGTAAACATTCCTGGATGGAGTTCTCACATACTGCTTTTCATTGACCCCATCTTCCATTATACCTTGGTAGACTTGGGACTTCTCTTACCTGGCTTACTGAAAAGAAGATTCAATCTTTGCTAGCAGGCTAGCAGGTGGTTTTTTTTTTGTTTGTTTGTTTGTTTTTTTCTTTTTCTTTTTTCTTTTTTCCCACATAAATATGAAATATCCTGCTGAGAGAGAAAAAGTTGTATTTCAAAGTCTGTTCTTTAAAAACAGCTGATTAGTGCTAAAGAAATCAATTTAATGCAAGAAAACTTCATAAAGGCCTATTCACTCTGCAGAAAATAAATTCACAGTTCCATAGGGAAGTAAAAAACAAAGAAAAAAGTATCTATCCAGTCAGGTTTCTCTTCCCTAAAGGGTCCTTCTGTTTGTAAATTAAACCACTGTTCTTAAAAGTGCTTGACTTTAGAAAAGAGTTATTTGTTTTAAAAGCTGACTTGCTGTTATGTGTATACCTTTGGGCCTTAAGTTTTAAAGTTTATTTTATATAATATATATATATATTTAAATAATTATACATATAGCTAAGTAACCTACTGTAATATTACTGTCTGACTTAAACAAAAAAATGAACAAACAAAAAAGCAAGTTGCATATCTCTTGGAGAAAGCCTGAAACTTTAAATGGAAAACAACAGAATTTAGTACCAACAGTCTTGAAAGAGTACCAAATGCCTTTATACATATATATTTGTATATATATAATTTTAAGGAAATTCTTTACAAACTTCTAAACACTATCACACATAGAACTTTTATGATTAATTTTGCTTGCTTGGGTGATTTCATTTTTATATTTCATCATTTTTTTTCTTCTGTCCTTAAAAGTGGATGAAGTGGATACTTTGTCCAAGGGAGCAAGAAGAGCAAGAATATATCCATTTTTCACTTGGTGGAAATATCTACTTTCTTCTCTCTCTCTCTCTTTTTTTTTTTTTTTTTTTTTTTTCCCAGTTCTTTCAAAAACAAAGCAATCAAACCCTGCTTCATATTGGAAGCACCATTTTCCTTGGTGTCACTGCTCATAGCATCACTGACTTCAGCTATGTTTGCCTATTATTTCTGCCAGGGAAGCTAGACAAGTAGTTCCCAAATGTTATGCCAAGAAAGCAATATTAGAATCTACTATTATATTAAAGCTAAATCAATAGTCCAGATCAAAAAGCACAGTGTAAAGAAATTTGGACTCTAGTGTTAAAGACACCGTTTTCTGATGATTTTATTATTTTGAATCGAGGAGAGGAGCAATAGTGTCTTGAACATTTTGCATGCAGAACAACACTGACATTTGATCCTAATTTTAGGAAGGGTCATTCTGAAGGTGATCTGTCAATGATGAGTCTATATTGCTCATAAGCACTTCTCCTCATCCCTGATAACAATTTTTTTTGGAATGTTATCTCTTTTATTTGTTAAACTGCCCAGATTAGTGGTGAACCCTGGTCTGTGTAGTAGAGTCCTATGACTGGAGTGAACTCCCATGTCACAGCTTTCTGAGGTCCTGCAAGGAGAAGGATGTTGAGGAAAGGCACAAAGAACCTATTCTGATGAAAGAATTAGGTTAATCTGGTTCAAGAACTTCTTCCATATGATGAAAGCCTTCTTATACAATGTAGTTACATTTTGCCTATCCATTCTTCTAGGCACCTTATTTTCCACTAATTCTGGGTTGATTCATATCATTTTTCCTTTTTATTTTCTTGATCTCTTCTGTCCTCATCTATCATCACAATTGCTCCTCTCACTCAGTCATCTGATATACCTTGTTCTCCTGACATGCAAAAGAGCTTCAGGTATAAGACCTTTTAATTTGAGGGACAGAAACAAGAGAAGGCAGGAATCAAATACCTCTTTCACTTGGCAAGGGAGTCGGGCAATATTTAGCATAGACTCTGCATGCTAAGATATGTGGTTACAGTGTAGCTGGGGAATCACAGAAACACAGAATGGCTGAGGTTGGAAGGGACACCAGGAGGTCATCTTGTCCAACCTCCCTCCTCAGGCAGGGCCACCTATAGCTGTTCACCCAGAACGCTAAGTGGCTTTTGAATATCTCCAAGGAGGGAGACACCACAACCTCTCTTAGAAACCTATGCCAGTGCTCAGTCACCCACACATTAAAGTGCTCCCTGTTGTTCAGAGGGAACCTCTTGTATTCCAGTTTGTTCTGATTGCCTCTTGTCTCACAGGGTATCACAGGGTACCACTGAAAAAGTCCTGGTTCTGTCTTCTTTACATCCTCTCCTCCTCTCCTCAGTTATTCATATACATTGATAGGATTCCCCTGAGCTTTCTCTAGGTTAAACGGTTCAAGATTTCTTAGCCTTTCTTCTTAGGAGAGATGCTCCTGTCCCTTAAATATCTTAGTAGCCCTTCTCTGGACTCTCTCTGTTATGTCCATGTCTCTCTTGCACTTATGACCCTAGAACATAATGCAGTACTCCAGGTGTAGCCATCTGAAGATGTACAGAATCTCATTACCAACCTATAACTTTTATGCGATTCAGATATAGCAATATGTCTGTCTTTGTTTAGCAGACAACTACCTCAATGAGAGAGAAACTTATCTGAAATATGATACTTTAGCTGCTTGCCAGTCACTCTCCATTACTCCACATGGAAAATGTTTCAGGGAAGAAGGTGCTGAAGAAGTAGTTGCAGGGAACAACAAAACAAAACAAAACAAAACAAAAACCATACCTCATCTATTCTAGTATGTTTACCTATTCTAAGGTCACTGTGAAATAAACACAGCTGAAGACAATGAACTCCCAGATTTTTTGTACTTGAGCAGCACTCAGATACCATGAACTATTTTCTTTGACATATCTGGCAGCAACCCCACAAATATTGGCTTAGCTGACCACTGACACACTTACGCAGTGCCTGTCTTTTTCTGTATTCCATGTAAACAGAAAACTTCCATTCTACATACATCAGCCTTCTGCATAACCTTAAAAGAAATAATATTAGTGAGCTCATTTTTCCTCACCTCTTTCCTTGGATTATAGTCAAACATATTCTATGGTGGTGTGAACAGCTGAAGCTTATTCTTTGTTCTTCTATATCTGACAATCATCTTTCTAAAAGTACACAATAAGAAACTTCCCTGGATGACACTGTAACAAATAAAAGTGCCAAATGTGAACTACCTCTAATGAATAGTACCTCCAAAGTTGAATGCATGGAGCTTGTGCTTTGCATTTTCTTAGCACAACTTAACAATAGCAGAAGCAGAAATAAAAATTGTCTCTTATTCTGATTGACACGTGTTAATTTACAGCACAGAATGCATCAGTACATCCATACTGGTATATCTTTTTTCTCTCTACTGCTTAATTATTTTATTTTATTTTATTTTATTTTATTTTATTTTATTTTATTTTATTTTATTTTATTTTATTTTATTTTATTTTATTTTATTTTATTTTATTAAACCAACATTTTATTTCTGGGATTTGGGAGCACGAGAGAGACTCAGTATAAATCCAAAGCCAAATTGATTAAAAGTGAGTAAGAAACATATTCTGCATCCTCCTTCTTTAAGGCTTTTGCCATTTTTAGATATTTTGCTATTTAGGGCAAAATGAAAGATTTAGGATAAGTCTGGAAATGTTTAAAATATGAGGCTTCTGGGCTGGGTTCAAGCTTCATCTACCTAGCTTTGCTGTGGAGCTGCACATCACAGTTGTATTCAATGACATAATGTGCCATTGAGCTGTAGGTTAGCTGAGGGCAATGGCAAGAAGTGCCTGAGGCAAAAAATGCACTATCAGTCTATCAGCATGCAGCGTATTAGAAAGTTATACATACTTCAAAGAAAGAGACTCTTCAGAAGATATGTATGAACTCTCCAGTAAAATTATAGATGGAATTTGCAATGGTACAGAGTACAGGGACTGTCTGCCTGGTGATGACTTAGTGTGTGGGGGAAGACATATGAACTGGGAAAGGGTATGCTTTCGTACCGCTAGGCTGCACTTTGTTCTTCTTACACATATAAATGAAGGGCATAGAGATCTTTGGACTGGCAAGGTAGACCTCAGATGAAAAACCTTGGGTTTGAAAACCACTGCTTTCGTATTTCATTGTAAGGAGTGTTAAATACCGTATATAAAAAGTTACACTGAGAAGTAACTCTTGAACTGCAGAATACTACTGAAATTCTGTGAATTACTGTAAGTAAGTAAATACATATATTTAGAAACCTTCAAATTGTTGCATTTTATTTTGGATTGTTCTGAAAAATCTGTCTATATCCTTGCACAATGCACACTAGTTTACTAGTTTTAATAAGAAACACTGGGGTACAGATTTATTTTAATAGGAAAAGCTGGGGTTTCTATATTTTGTGTGTTTTCAGCCCTGCTAATTGTCTTTCTATTTTCTCTGTCATTGAACTATATGAAGGGTAGTGGTTTTTGCTTTTTTTTTTTTTTTTTTTTGCTTTTTTTTCTAAATGTATGTAAAATATGTAAGAATATCCATTTCATTATAAAAAGACATTCCTTCATGAAGAAAAAAAAAGAAGAAAAAAAAAAGAAAAATAATATTAGCTTTGAAGGCTCAAAATCATAGGCAAATAAAAAAGTTACCAACACAGATAACAACTTCATGTCTTGGTCTAACAAAATATATTATCTCTCCTAGCAACCCCACACCTCCTTTAAAAAACAACAAGATATTTAAGGTGCTGTCATGACTTCTAAATAGCAGGTTTGGTTATGGTGAATCTGGCTGAAAGGAAAGTATTGTTTTTCGAAGGCTATTGAGGAAAAATTACAGTGTTGCTCATCTCCTGTAGTCAGCTGGATTACAATGCCATGTACTTCTTATCGTTAAGTCTGCTGATTGGTGGGTTTACATGCACAGTGGTAAATCATAGTCTTCTCTCCCGTTCTTGGTGCTTTCTTACATTACTGTTATTCTCAGTTACTTTTGCAGTTATGAAGGGATTATGTATAAATAATAATGATACATGATTTTAATATTCCTCTTCCAAGAACTTCCATTTAGTTACAATTAAGACCAGGAGTCTAAATTCAGGCTGTGTTTTTCCATGTTAAATGTCTACGGCCTCTGTTTTGGTATCACTAGCAGATTAGAATTCTATCATTATCACATCATGACTAAGCAAAAGGTAGAGAATGTTCTTGACTGGTTTAGAGAAGGAAGTTGAAGAATTTGCAGGTGTTAATTGTATCAATGTGCAAAGCAGTATAGCAACTTTTCTTTCTTTCGTTCTTTCGTTCTTTTGTTCTTTCATTCTTTCATTCTTTCTTTGTAAATTTTCCATGCATATAAAGTAGTAACACACCTCAAAATTCTGTCTGTTTGTTGTACTCCTATTGAATTATAGTAAACTATTTTGTAATATTTCTTAAATTTTATCTGTATGCTCAGAAAATCTTTGTAGAGGTTGAAAGGCTGATAGTTTTTCAAACTTCATAAAAATATGGTACATATAGTAAACTCTCAAAAAGAACAGTGTTAATAACAACAATGCTAAACAAAACTTACTTTGACATTGAATGTTTAAATTCCACTCAAGACCACATTGTACATCACAGGGCAACAACTGAAGGGATTCAGAGTGGCTGAAGAGATGTTAACACTCCTAAGAAACAAGATCCAAGGCTACTTGCTGTCTCAGCATAGGAGCAGAGTGAAATTCAGAAAATTATACCACTTAAAATTATTCTTTTTCTTATGGATAAATGCTAAGGATTTTCCTTGCCTTTATATGCATGAACGAGATAAAGAAGGTGTTCAGTCTGTGTTCACATTTTAGTAGATATTATACCAGCAATCTGAACACCAAGAATACACTGGATAGCTTGCATCTTATGTCCATATTGACCTTATAGGGAACTGATGCTTAGTTCGAATTTAGATAGATTGCAGGTCCCATCTGTTTTTTCAGCACCCACCACTGTTTTTTTTCCAGCAGGAAGGAGTGTCAAACTCTCATCCACCTCAAGTTGGTCACAGATCGGCAGAGCATAGAGAGGTTAGATGTAGGCTGTTGAGCCAGACACAAAATAAAAGTTCTCATTTGGGGTATTTTGCACATGGAGTGTGTTCTCACATGGACCAAGAGTCCTCCTGTGGGTAGATAGAGTAGATGGAGAATGTAGCCTTGATCTGGGTAGTTTTCAACACAGAGATGTAGAAGGAAGCAGGGAGTCTTAGCTTAAGTAGAGGTAGAACTCTGAGGATTTCCTACTTTTATGTGGAGGAGCAAGGGATTTTGGGAAGAGAAGAAAAACTGTTTTTCAAAGATAAAGTAGGATTTATCTTAAACCAAAACTAATTTTAAAATTGCAGAATTGCACTGTTTGGAGTTAAACCTATCACCCTGATTATCAAAATTAGAGAAGGTAGATATGTTTAACTAGGAAGTCTATATTCTATAACATCCATAAAAAAAAAAAAAAAAAAAAAAAAAAAAACCACAAACCACCTTTCAGATGATGTAACCTTGCAGCTATTCAACAATTGCCCTTGTCCTTCCATTATCCATCTTCCTGGTGTAGCCCTTGTGATGTTTCCTGATGACCCTTGCCTGCCTTTCTGTTTATCTCCATCCCTACCTGCTTGTAATATAGGTTTTAGATGCAGTGAATGTCTTCACATAGTTGGATGTGATATATTTCCTCTTTATGTAGGCAGATCAAACACCACCTTTTTCAGTGTAAATATTCCCTTTTTGTACAGCTCCATAGGATAGACATACCAGCAGTGTTCACAGAAATTTGGTTATTTTCAGTGGCTTTTCATTTCTTTCCTTTTCCCAAAGATAATCTTACTCACATATATTTATACATGCACTTAGACCACATATGTAACTTTATAATCCATAGATATATATTTTTTTTATTTTATTTTTTTTGCTACTTAACAATTTCAAACATACTGCATGAAGACAGACTAGGCCAGGAAAGATAAGGAAGTAGAAGTTGTTTGCTGTGATCCAGCTGACAGTAGTGCAATTAAACTGCCAGGAAAAAAAAAAAAGAAAAAGTGCTTTACTTGTCTAAAGAATGGTTTCAAGCCAAGCACATTTTGTACTGCACATTCAAGGAAGTAATTAGCATATCAGGCATTGTAATAGCTTAGGTGATGGGCAACAAGATATTAGTCACTGCAAATAGCTGCAGTATGGGACTAAAGTACATTACACGGATGGTTGTTTGACACCATTTATCTAAGAAGAACATATAAATGCATCTAAATAAACTAGAATGCAAAATTACATTTTTTTATTCCTATGAAAACAGGATTAAATTTATTGAAATAATTTTACATGCTTGCCTCACTCTCCTCTCCTCTCCTCTCCTCTCCTCTCCTCTCCTCTCCTCTCCTCTCCTCTCCTCTCCTCTCCTCTCCTCTCCTCTCCTCTCCTCTCCTCTCCTCTCCTCTCCTCTCCTCTCCTCTCCTCTCCTCTCCTCTCCTCTCCTCTCCTCTCCTCTCCTCTCCTCTCCTCTCCTCTCCTCTCCTCTCCTCTCCTCTCCTCTCCTCTCCTCTCCTCTCCTCTCCTCTATCCTCTCCTTTATAATTTAATTTAATATTTTATTTTATTTTATTTATTTTTTTATTTTTTATTTTTATTTTTTACAAATGGAAGGCTGAGGACAATGTGTGAGAACAGGTTTCCTTGCCCACAGGTTAACACATCCTCTCTAGGGACAGTAGAGATGGGAATTGCTGTAACTTGGTCTATGCTTTCCAGACATGACACAGAAAAATCCAGTGATATCTCATACCATTGTCTTTGTTTAAGATCTCACTTTTTAATCCTGCATCTGGAATATAGTTATACTTCTATTTGTAAGCTAGGTAGCTAGTATGAACTGAACTATTCAGTTTTTTAATACTGATGTATACAAAAGTAAGATTAGAATTTACTCTGAATATTAGGACTTGTTCAATTGTACATATTCCTTGTATCCTGGACTTTTCCTTGAAGAGCATGATATGAATGACAGATGAGGGCTGCTCTCCTGAAGTAATTGATATGGGTAGCATTGCCTGGATCTTCTCATATTCAAGCTGATTGCCCCACTTCTGTGTCCTATGACACAAAGATGACATTATTATATTCAGAGATGGGTGAGCATTTTGTACATATACTTATAGAATCATAGATTCCCAAGATTGTTGAAAAATAATTGAAAGAAGTCCCGCGATGATGTCAACCAGCTCTTTAAGCACCCTGGGATCCCATCCGGACCCATGGACTTGTATGGATCCAGGTGGAGCAGCAAATCCCACACACATTCAGGATTGGTTGGGAGTTTATCATTCCCACCATCATGGTCCTCCAGCTCAGGGCACCCTGGGTACCAAAGCCTGTCATCAGTGTTGAAGACAGAGGCGAAGAAGGCATTAAACGTATCTGCTTTGTCTGTGTCTGTGAGGAGACATTCCCCATCAAGTAGTGGACCAATGTTTTCTTTGGTTCTCCTTTATCTGTTCACATAACTAAAATAAACTTTTTTATTGTCTCCCACAGACATAGTCAGCTTCAAATCTTGTTGGGTTTTGGCCACACGAATTTTCTCCCTACAAACATGAACAGCATCCCTGTATCCCTGTATTCCTTCCTCGTCTCCTGACCCTCCTTCCAGCAGCCGTACACTTTATTTTTTCTCCTAAGCTCCAGATCCTTGGTCAGCCAGGCCGGTTGTTGTTTTTTTTTTTTCTTCTTCTTTCTTTCCAGTTGAAAGACCTAAATGAATTGTCTTATAATTTCTAATCAATATTATTTCCACATATAGTTTTGGAGCAACTTTAGCAGGTCACTGTACTGTTTGAGGTGTTGGAAGCATTGCCAGATGTACTTCTTATATCTTGGCTACAGAAGCTTACTTGCAAGCTAAATTTGAATTCTATTTTTTTTTGTTTGTTTGTTTTTTTCAGGATACCTTTATATAAAGGTGAGAAAAAATAGTGGAAAAGAAAAAAAGTGTAAGAAGAAAATCAATACGAAAAAGTATTCCAAATATGTTGAATAGATGAAGTATGTACATGAGTATGGAAGCTGACATAAATCAAGCCTAGCTGACAAGAGTGTCAGCATAAGTAGGTGACCTTTAGTTAGCCCTTTAGAATTAGGAAGTAGTTTAGTCATAACAATGGAGGAATAAAAAGGATAAGCTGTTATTCACTGTGAAAGCAGCAAAGGTGTCAAGATTCTTTGAGAGAAGCAAATCACATGGTGGTGGCAGCCACTTGTAGAGTGGGAGTAGGACTAGGAGAAAAGCAGAAGAAAGGTGATGAGAAGGCAGTGTTCGTAATAATCAGGCCTACAGTTTTTCTGTCCAGTCTTCTGAGATTTACTGTATAGGAAGTTTCAGAATTGTTCTAATGGAGGAAAGAGATTGTTCTAAGTATGTATGTAAGAAACAAATAAAACATGGTTCTAATAGTAATAAGCAGTTTGTCACTATGTTAAATAAGACAGAATAATGGAGTTAGAAAGAGCTTGTTCAGCTGTGGCACTCGTTCAGATTTGACAAAGTAATCAATCTTCTAAATAACAAAAGGTCCTAAAGAACTTGGGATATAAGTATTGCACATTTCAAAATCAACATACAATGCTCAACGTTATCAGAAAACCAGGTCACTAGTTATGGTGATGGTCTGATTTTGCATAAATATCCTCAGAAAGTGAAACAATGAGTTATTCCTCTCAAATACAGCATGACATGTTATATTCATCTACACATGCCTGTTCTGATGATGGAAGAGCCAGCCTTGTCCTTATAGTGTAGACTTTGGATACAAGAGAAGATGGACCACAGCAAAAGAGAAAATTTTCTCTTTTCTGTGGCAGAAGAAGATGATACTTATATATTTATGAGATAAGGGGTCAGCAAGTTGAGGACTATGAAGTTCATAGAATCATAGAATCTATGAATCATAGAAGCATAGAATCACTAAGTTTGGAAAAGACCTTCAATATCATCTGGTCCAGCCATCACCCTACTACCACTGTCACCCACTAAACCATATCCCGAAGCACCAGGTCAACCTTTCCTTGAACACCCCCAGGGGCAGTGATGCCACCACTTCCCTGGGCAACCCATTCCAATGCATGACTACTCTTTCTGAGAAGAAATGTCTCCTAATTTCTAACCTAAACCTCCCCTGACGCAACTTGAGGCCATAGATTTGTCCATGAAGATCTGTAAGACAGCAAACAAATGAGATAACCTTGGTTCTGCCCACATTGTCTACAACTCAAGAAACTCTATTCTGCCTTTCATAAATAAGGTGCTATCATACAAACTCTTGCACATTCTCTCTCTAATAATCCACCCAGCAAATCCTTGGCTTTAGTTGTTGTATATATTCAAAAGTGGAGACAACCACAGATTTCTTAAGAATGTAAATGCAATATTCCAAATCCAAAAGAATCCCAGATTCGTAAGACTATTTCAAAAAGTATATGGTATGTACTTGTGGGTGGTGAATGTCAACATTTACATGTGTATGAATCTGTAGTCTTTCCAGACACCTCAGTTACACTTTCAAACTTATTGACCATAGTAGTGACAACATTTGATTTAATAAAATTTAAAGTCTTGAACCTTCTTATGGAGATTAGGGTTTTAGGATGCAAAACCAAAAAACAAAAACAAAACTCAGAATAAATAGTGTAGAATTCTTAAGGAACACGACAGATGTGGCAACTGCCAGCTCAAAATTACCTGGCCTGTGTTTTAATTCCTTCCTGAACAGACAAAAACCCTATAACAAGTAAGAAGGTTAAAATGAAGACTGTAGTAATCATGATAGACAATAATTAAATATGTTACTATTTGAAAACCCTTTACGGCTTGTATACAGAAGCCACTGCTGTATGCCAGTATAGCAGTGCTCCTCAGAAGCAGGAAATGAACAATGTTTACTTGGCCTTACTCATCACAGAGGGCAAGAAGATTGCTTTGGAAACAGGATTGTGCACTGTAATGAATTCACTTGCACATTAAGAGAATCTTTGGATGTGGGGAACAAGAACAGTCCTCTTGCAGGGGAAAATCCATGTTTATATGTAAAGATGTATACATATATATATATTTAGTTTTAGTAAAGCACAGTTATATTTGAATCAAAATGCTTGCAATTTGAAGTTATGATCCAAAATCAGAAGTGGAAACAGCTTGATTATTAAGTAAAAATAATACGAAGTGACAGTAAACACTCAAAGTGATTTGTCTAACTGCTGTCACCAAGCATTGCTACAGAAGATGTATGATAAAACTCATTGAGTTTTTCTATTTCCTAGGTAAACAACTGAAGGAAATGTCTGTGTTTCTCTGTTCTTGCCCTAGGGCATTTCCATTAATACATGTATTGACATCATCAAGCACTGTGCTATTGAAACAAAAGAAGAATAACATATTCTGGTGATGAATCTAATACTGGCAGCAGGAGGCAGCCTGAATTCAACACAGAAAAATATTTTTGGTGGATTTTTTGTGAACCCAGAACTGGAGCTGGCACTTGGCAAGAGTAGTCACTCACCAGCCAATTTGCCATGCAACTCCGAAAACTTTTGAAGATATGTAACAAAATATGCTTACGCTTTAGCATCTCACCTTGTACAATCAGTTTTAAATTTAGCTCCAGTTTTAAATTCACATTCTTTGGACAAAACAGAAATAGCTCCCATAGCTCCCAGTCTGTCATGTTGAGTAGTATGAACAAAACCAGGCAACACCAGCTGTAATACACTTACAGAATCAAAACTGCATGACTTTCTGATGTTCAATAGATCTGAATATATACCATCTTCTTCTTTTTTCCTTCTGCTTTTTTTTTTTTTTTTCATCTCCTTATCCTTGTTTTTACTTTGGAATTGTTTAACATAAACACATACTAATGACAAAGGCAGATAGTCACCCCTATTGCTGAAAATTATGTTGGTAAGAAAAAGCATGTCCCTGGGCTGTGCTCACTTTAGCATGAAATATGGGCCATGGTCTTGCTTATACAATGGAGGAAGATAGCATCCCACAGTATCTTTTGCAAATTCTGTACATTAGAGCTGCAGTCATTCCAAGGTTCATGTCATGTTCTTCCTCTGCATGTGGGTAGGAAGGCAGAGAACACAGGAAAAGGTCTAAGTTTTAGTTCGTTCCAAATAATCATTTCAAATAGAAGTGACCTGCATTGATGAAAGAATAACTTGTTATGAAGAGAGCCATCACACATGCATTCCTTACTGAATTAAAAATAGAAGCCACAAATTCAATGAAATGTCACAAATTAGATTTAGATCCCCAGACTCATCCTGGATTTTTTAAGTTTTGCTCATGGGAAGAGTGGTGAGGCTCAGTCCAGTAACCTAAACATTAACCATGAAGGGTGAAGGAATTAAGCTGAATAAATGGTAGAGAAGAAAGACTTTTTGGTGAATAAGTGACATTCCTGAAAAGAAATAATACAGTAGTTCCTTTCAGTGTAACCCCACAACTTGCTGTGGTAAGGTCTCTAGCTGAAACAGAGGTATATGTTCATTAGTAAATAGGAAAGAATATAGAGGTAAACTTCCTATCCACATGTATTATTAATTCCTGAATTAGAATAAAAAGATAAAGGCTTTAAAAGAACTTCACAGTGTGCTTTCACAGTCATTCATACAGAATGCACTTTTAAAACATTACTTACAGCATTTCAATTAGATTTTTGAAAGCTACGCTTGATGTCATTTTACTTGAGTATGCAGCCTGTATTTGTCTGAATAATATAACTTAAATATCAAATTCAATTAGAACTCAATGTAAATATTTAAATCCAATTATTACTACCAGGGAAGCACACAGATAAATATTACCAGACAACAAAGTCAGTCAAAATTACATGTAATTCACTGCACTTGGAAGACAATCACAGTTAATATGAGCTTGCAAGTTCTTTATGCAATAAAATAGATACCAAAATTAGCTTGTATTACCACATTGTAGGTAGGTTATCATAATCAGCTGGCTAAGACCCCATGTGATACCATGAAAGGGTAATGTCAGATAGCTTTACTTCTCACATTTGAAAGAATTATAAAACAGGCTCAACTACTATTCAGATAAATAGCTCTATCTGCCTGATTGACATTTGTTTTTCTGCTTTAGATATTTATGTAAAATCACTTTAAAATCAGGCCAAAGGAACTGAAAGGAATCAACTGAAAGTAACCAAACATTGTGTAGTTTGATAATACATTTTTTTTTTTTTTCTTAACTATCCTGGGTTTCTTCCATTTCACTCCAATGACTGCTTGACTCTTTGAAATGGTGGTTGAATATATGGCTATGCTGATCTCATTTAAGAGAATTTGTGCCACAGTGTGTGAACCTATTTCAGTTGCCAGCCATAATGTTTGTGGGACAGTGAGAACCATCTCCCATGTTATTCCAGTGGGTGGTCATTTTGAATACACAAGTGATTCTATGGAGCTGGGGAAGAAGAGGAAGGAATAATTTTTCTGATGCATGTCACTCGTATGCTTGTGTGATGGTTCCAGCCATAATGGATTGATTTTATCAGGCTTTAGGAATAAAGAACTGATCTCTCTCAGCAGACAAACATTTCCCAAAACATCTACATTGATCTTTTAGCTAGCAGCCACAACCCCAAATCAAAATGTTACTACTGCTTCCTCCTGTGAAACACCTCTACTTCTGCTTGTGGGCATGGACAAAACTATCTAGGTTGCCAATTCCCTGCTGCTAGTGAACTATGTGGAAGTGATGCTCTAGTTAGAAAGTTAGAAGGCCTAAAATTATTGACAAAAATCTTGTCACATTTAAGTCAGAAGCAGAATCCACTAAGGAAAATCAGTGAGGAATTGCTTGATGCTGTCGTTCTGGATACTTTCCAGGTTCAGAAGATTGGCATCTACGCTGGTCAGGGTTCTGGCACTAAGGACCTCTGGGCACAGATAATTTTCTGTTTGTCTGTAATTTGTTGGTGATAAATATTACAACAGACAACAATGTCAGTCAAAATTACACATAATTCACTGCACTCAGAAGACAATCAGTTTACATGAGATTTATACGGACTTTATAAGAGCTTTATATGAGGTGGTAGATGACTAGCAAAGTTGGTTAGATAGCTTAAGTCAAACCATTTTGGTAGCAGAGGGATTTTAGCAGGATATTTTCTTAAAGAAAAATATTTTCTTGATTGTTAATTAAAGAATGTCTGAACATGATAACTGTGTCTTAGTTTTAACAAACTGCCTTTAACAAGCTTTTCCTAAAGAAAAAGAATCAAGGTCAAAGAAATTTATTAGTTTTTTTGTTTGTTTGTTTGTTTATTTTTTGATCTAACGGACACAGAGCTCAGAAATGAAGAGCTCAGATAGTCCAAATCCAAATTCTAACTTAGATAAAATCTCAGTGTAAGTTAGCCATGCTTCTGTTTTGCTATTTTCATCCATATTTAAGTACAAAGTCATTAGTATATTCTAATATTTCAAGAAAGTGTGCTTTTTTATGTACTATTGACACAATTAATATTTACTTAGTAACAGTCAACTTTATATAAAGCTTACCTACCCAATCACACTGTTGCAAAGACTATAAATCAGTTAATTTTATATAACCTCACATATGTTATTTAATATGTAAAATCTCAGGTCTTGACTCTCTTCTTGAATCTCAGTGAGTGTTTCATAACTGCTAATCTTATGGAAAGTGTTATTCAGTCATTCCAAAAAAAGTTGATCCTCAAAAGTTCTTTTGAAATTCTGTTGGAGTTGGAAGAGGCAACGCACTCTTGTGAATCTCACTTTTGATTTACAAAAGGAAAATAATTTGCAACACATGGAAATTAGCCATTATATATCTATATGTATACCTCTCTCTCTCTATAAGTGTGTGTGTGTATAGATATATAAATATCCAACACAGCCAAACTTCAGAATGCATCCAAGTGGATTTCTTCACCATTTTCCTTGAGAAATGTCATTACAGTGAAAAGAATTTATTTTGAAAAGCTATGAAAAAAGTTAAAATTGGTTACAGTGGCTGGTCAACTTAACTGGAAATGCACTGCTCTATGGGATGTATGACAATGACACAAAAAGAACTGATGTTTTTGAAGAGATCTGTAGTACGAAGCCTGAGGACACAAAAAAATTCTGCTGGAGAAGGCAAAAAAGCACCTGAGTGGGAGTGAATATGCTCACCAATTCTGTAGCAGAGCTTAAGATTGCTTTGTGATTGCTGCATTTTAAAGTTCCAAAAGGGAGAGTAATTGGGCAATTTAGGCATGGTGTGCATGTTAGGCAAAATCAGTGCATGTGCAAATCAGAGTACTTGTGCTTCTGCCAAAATACTGCCTTCAGAATGTGACAGGTGACAAATATTTCTGTATTTATAGTGCCAGAGACTTAAAGCTTTTAAAACAAACTCTCTGGTATGACTGTAACAAGCATTGTGGTCAGCTGAGCTGCCTACAATCAGCACAGAAGCACAGAGAGTGAAGTTCATGCAGGACCTTTTGTTCTAAAAATACGTCTGTCACTTGAGTTAAACAACGGACTCTGTTATCTGCAACAGCAGCAGCAGGAGGGCTTTTATTCAGCTTTCAGAATGATATAGTAGGCAATATTGTGAGAAAGTAATATTTCTGTTTCCTTATCTGAACTAATGTGTTTTAGCAGAATAAAAGGACATTATATATATGCATACTTTTGTCTCCTTTGTAATTTTTTTTTTTTTTTGGGTAACTGTCATGTATTCCATGCAAAATATAAGTTCATCTAGAGAAATACTTTGTAGCCTAGAAGACAGGAGATATTCAGTTCAGATCCCTGATTTTTGCCGCATCATTCTTAAATGTTGTGCTAATAGCATGCATTGGCTGGGACAGAGTGCTGTTCTCTGTATGTAAGAATATTTAATAAGTTGTGAAATTACATCATGTCTATTTTTCAGTGGATTAGAACAGTGTGACCACCCACAAAAGCCATTCTCCTTTCCTGAAGTCAATAAGATGTAATTGTTTTAGTGTGTTTCTGAGGAAAGCTGGAAAGGCAGTCAATAGCCACCAGAAGTTGTTAGAGTTTTCTCCAAACCTCATGGTGTGTGAAAAAAGGACTTGGAAAAACTTGGAAAAATCACAGTGCACCATGAGCTCTTCTACTTGCAGTAGCATGTACAGTCCTACTCTGAAAAGTTGAGGGAGAGATGAAGCCTCCCACATTGCAACATGACCCGGCTCTATGAAGAGGGAAGAGGTCTGTGCCTGTTAGAACAGCCTTCCTCATGCAACCTGTGCTGGGAAGCCATGGAGAAGCCACAACACTGCTCTTGAGCACCTGCTTCTTTCTCTGTGAGGGAAGCAGAACTAGTAGAAAGGTTGAACCTCTCAAGGATTTTTCTGCCCTCCCATCTTCTCCACATTTCCTGACAAATCATTTCTTTATTTCCCTTTGGTTCTTCCACTATTTTAAACTGCATATTCTCCAGCTCCTTAGTGGATTAGTAAATTTGGTTTTTGTAAGGAATGCAGAGACATTCAGGAATGATTTAAGTGCAAGGATTAGGAATTTAATGGGAAATTATGTTGCACAGACTGCAGTGAAATCTTGGAGAGTGTGGTATTCCTTCTACTTCAATTGCAGCTAATTTTCCAAAAGAAACTATACTACTCAGAACCATCAGAACCTATCCCTCTAATGCAAATAAGTACTCTATTGCATTAAAGAGGAAATGTTAAGATTAAAGGTAATATAAAATCAGAATGACATTACTTCTGCTAGATAAAGATAAGCAGTTCTTCAAAGAAAACTGATTCTTTCAATCACCAGTGTAAACCAAGTCCCTGAAATGAAGTTGAAAACTGAATTGCATGTTATATCCGAAGCAGACATCTGACTAAGGATAGACTAATGTTCTGCCAGCAGAAATCAGAAACAAGATTGGAACCTCAATATTGTGTATCTACTTTTACTTCAAAAGAATTACAAAGGCATGCCAAAGGACAATTGCTTGTATGTTGAACTTGGGTACTATTTTTTCTTCAGAAAGTATTCTCCAGGTTGGAAGATATAGAACAGTGGTGTTTTATCTCTGTTTTTATCAGATGGAATTAGGCATCTGGTAGAATGAAAAAACATCATATCCAGCTAAAATTTGACACTTGAAACTTAGGTTTCTTATTTCAAAAAGTATCCTCATGCTAAAAGCCAACAGAATATCAGACGTGCTTAAGGCTGTCAACCCTGGATCATCATTGCTTCATAACATGTTGTCATTAGCTTCAGCTGAACGTAAACATAAAATAAGTCCTACCCATATCTGTTTGTCTCCCTTGCATGGTAGTAAAGTTCTTGTCTGTTTGACCTAAGTGATTAGGCAATTAAGAACAAGGCAGTTGGAATTCAGACTTATGTCTCTTAAGTGAAATACTTCAATAACCTTAAATACTTTAATAATCTTAAATTGAATAATTAACCTATTATTTAAAATATGCTCTAATGACTTTGAAGATTACAGTAAACAATATCATAGCAGGAAATGGAAGATAATGTGAAAAGCATTACACAAAGTACTAGTTAATGTAATGGAGCTATTTGATTTAATTGGTCTTCGTTCAAATATGTTCTGTCTTCAGCCCTGAAAATTGGTGGCAAAAATGTCCCCTTCATGGTTCAGAATTTTAGTAATAACTTCATTAGAAGAAAACATTTTGTAATGATACTTGGGTATAGGAAGTGTTTTCAGTGTGAAGTCAAAAGGTTATAAAGGCTGTTCTTCCTCTCTATGGAAATGAAAATGAAATAAAATTTTAGGTTTAGCATTGATCTTAAGGCATCAAGAATATGGAAATATACCTCAGGAGCACAATGAATTCTGGTATGGAAGACAGACAGAAGAAATGGGAAGATGGTCTATGCATCTATTTAGTTACAGCTCCAAATGTAAACCAGATAGCATTATTTTTTTCCAATATGGCTCAGTATTTTCTTGTAAATTGAAGTGCAAAAAGCAACTGTAACCTACTGATTTTTGTTTTCTCTTGAACAGTTTGTTTCTCAAAAAAGACAAAGACGAGAATAGTTTTAACCACTTTATTTCTTTTTCAAAATACATATGAAACAATTAGAATAAAATTATTTCAATTGTGTTCTTTTTCTTTTATTTATTTATTTTTTAAAATATAAAATTATCACAAACTGTACACTTCATAACATCTTTTGAGGTTTCATTGTTACGTATTTTTTTTCAGAACTGACAAATAAATTCACACTTTCTAGAGAATACATTGTAAAAATACTGAAATGTATTACAGCTCTTAAAGGCTAGTGCAAAAAAACCATTTACTATCAGTAGTACAATTATATGCTCTCAAGATTCACAAATGGCCATTTAGCGCATACAAAAAGCCAGTTACACAAGTCCAAAGTTTTCTTTTTCTTTATAACGCAGAAGCCAAGGATATTGACTTGAACAATGGCTAAGTATCAAATCACAGACTTCATTTAAAAAGTCACGTCATGAACACGAAATAAAGGGTACTACTAAAACAGTCAGGTATTTAATATTAGGTCTTGGTCAGCCAACACCACATAGCAAGAACAGACAAAATCTTAGAAGAACTCTGCAGTTCTTTGTAAGCTACATAGACTTGGCAACATTTCTGTTCTAATCAAAAGATTATTTTAAAGGTAGGGAGTTCTGTTAGAGTTTGGGCCAGATGGGGCCTAATCCAAACCCCATATTGTTACAGCAAAGATACTTATTCTGGTGGGCATTGTGCTGGGTGCTTTCTTTTTATATTTCAAAATATTTATTGTTTCAATATTAAGTATTTTTTAACATTTCCTGTGGCCAGGAACTCCAGTTTAACTTCCTACCTTTTGAAGCATACATTCTGTAGAATGCCTTTTCCACAAATAAGCATATACTAGAAAAACATAATGATCTCTGCTGAAGGAAAGATGTGGCTAATTTCTGTATTCTACTTCCTCTGCTTCATTTCTCACAAGTAGCCCACTGAAGATGAGTGGTTTAAATCCAATGTGGACTACAAGATCATGAGAAGAAAGGAGAGGCTTTTGGGGACTCCCCTTGCAGTGGTTCAAAAGGCATCCTCCTCACATGCAGAGGAGCCATTGCTGCAGGCCTGCTGTCTAAGATGGTGAGGACTGGGCAGAGCAGGATAATAAGGAAATGCAATTTGACTTTGCCCTCTCCCATCCTGGCTAGTATAGCTATGCTGGCATGGAGGGTGTTGAGATGTGCTTTTAGTCTAAACTAAGATGAGCATCCAGTCTAGTCATGACTCCCTATGTTTGCCCATTCCTAGACAATGCAAAACCCCTGGGCAGATGCTCAGGTCAGGGTGCATGCCCAAGCTATGGTGATTTCAATGGGACTCAACTAGCAGCTCACATTTTAAAAACATTGCAAATAGTTTGCTGAACAAAGGCCCTCATTGTGATCTCTACCGCAAAGTGGAGAAAGCACACAAGTCAGAAGTGTGTCACCAAATAAGTACGCCAGCAGTGGCTGCTTGTAGGGTAGAGAACTAGCCATATCCTGTCCTTACACGTACATTTAAGTTGAATATATCCTATTAAGATTACTCATGGAAATACAGAAGAATAGGGAATGATTTAAACTCATACTTGGAAGAAAATTAAACAAGAAACATCATGAAATATATATCTATACTTTCTCATTTTCTTGAGAAATAATTTTCTATTTATTTAACAAAAGTAAATTTTGTTTAATATCTTTTTTTTTTTTTCATAGAAATATAGACTAAAAAGAATTCCTTTATCTGCAACATGACTATCTAAATATTATATATTAAAGATTTTTACCTATACAGACACCCTCTGAGCTTCAATAGCAAGATGGCATTACGTGGAAAACTGTAGGCCACTATTAAAAAGGAAAAATCTAGTAAAAATACACCTGACCTCTATGCCTGACTACAGAGACTAGACATTTTTATCTACCAAATCAGGCAGCTGAGACTCATATTTCTTACCAGTATTCGTAAAATTAGCATTTGCAACAGTAGTTCATACCCTAGGGACACACTGAAGACTTTTAGCATAATCTGAATTGTCAGCAAGCTGCAAATATCCATGGTGGATATAAGAGAATTCATTCTACTTGTTTTGAGACTCCTAACTCAGTTTACTTCATAAGTTGTTATCATACAACATCACATACAAGCTAATGCAAAGCCAGCTGAAATCAATAGCAGTGTTTCTGCTTAATTTCAACAGTGGACTGGTCACTTACATAATGCTGAGTTTCAGAATGAAATAACATATTTAAAAGACCTACAGAATAATTTTGCTGGGCTGATTTAATGGTCTACTGCCATAACATTAAAAAAAATAATAATAATTAATTAACACAAAAACAATTGCCATAGAAAATAGCAAGTGATAGACCTAAATGAAAGATTGGTTTGAAAGCATAGTACACTTGTACCTTGGTAATATAATGGTAATTAATAGATTTTGGTAGGCTTTCTTTATTAATACAAAATATACAAATGTGTGTTGTTGAAATTATGCATTAAGAGGCTGACATAAATCACCTTCTTGTGCTATGTTATTTCAATAAATGTTATTTCAATAAATGTTAAAGCTACAGTAGATACATTTAACAATTTGTGGTTTTCTTGAGAAAGACCTGAAAAAGGGGTGAAGTATTCTAATTTTATTTTTAAAAAAAGGGGGAAAAAATCTCAGAATAAGCAAAATGTCTTTTTCTTAGCATCTTTATATTTTACTGCCATTAGTATTTTTTGCAAAAAGGCTTTAAGTTTTATTTTATTTTACTTTATTTTTTGCATCAATATTATTTTCAGTGCATGAGTAGATTGGTACTTAAGTACCACTTTTTGCCCTGCTAGAGATTAAATTGTGAAGTCTGGTTTTAAGAAAAGGTTTAACAACAGTACAAAAAAAAAAAAAAAAAAAAAAAAAAAAAAAAAAGGCATATATATATATATATATATAATGCCTTGAAATTCCTTAATTTGAATGAAATCTCTTTTCTCAGCATGGATTTCTCATTCTCATTATCAAGCCCTCTTTAGGTAGGACTGCTCATTCATTTCATGGGTTGCCCTGTTTCTGGAGGGCATGCAGAATCAGATCCAAGATTTTAGAGGTTAATCCTCAGAGCTTCTCTGAAACCTAACTGTGACCTACAATTTTCTGTGTGCTACTGGCAAGTAGCTAAAGTGCAATAGTGCCAGGCTCCCTTTCAGAATAATACAGAAAAGGTGCAGATTCAGTTGCTGGCTAAGATAAAGCTACAATTTGTAGTCAGTGATTTTGATTCTCTGGCCCAAATTTACCTTGGTAATTGGTAAAGAATGGTGTTTGGTGGACTGCAAAGTGAAAAGGTTGTAGGTTTAACTAAACGAATTAAGTTCTTGTCCTTCAGGGACAATTAAGATCATGAAACACACTGAAGGAAAGTTGAAAGGAATAAATGCAACATAGTATAAAGTGCCCTTTGGAGAGTCTAACAAATTTCCTTTTTTCATTTCCTGGGGTAGCCAAATCTCCATTCACATAAAGAAGACACACCCATCCACACATACCCTTTTGCCAAGAACAATTACAATTGGCAATTCTATGCTTTGTTCAGCTATGCAGTCCTTTCCCTCATAACTGTTATTATGCAATTAAGCCTCAGAAAAACATGGTGAGGGAGGTAATGGTCACGTATTGATCACAATGATTTTCAGTAAGAGGCAGCCACTCCCAGGGTGAAGCAATCTAGCACACTCAGTACTGTGTGACAATTCAGGACAAAGAAATAAAAAATCGTTATTCAGCTGAACCTGCATGAGTAGGAAAAACAGGAGGAGACAGGATTTGTCTGGAACATCGGTTCAAGAACGCTATTCATACACAAAGACCTCTGGGATATTAACTGAAAAATACACCATAATTATGACTTCAGTTTTGTGAGTCATTAAGGAATTAGCACCTGCAACAGCCTACTGACTCTTCCACCATTGTGTGACATAAGTCTAGCCCTGACTCAAAACCAAAACCAGTGCCTTGTGCCTCAGCAGCATTTTAAAGGTGTTGCCTGTTGGTTTTTAATTCATTTACTGATTGTCTGAAGCTTTGAAAATGTGAAGAGGTGGCATTATATAAAAATGATTTTTCACCTATCAGAAACTTTTCAGTATATTCCAGGTGCCAAGAGAAAGGAGGCCATTGCAGCACCTAGAAAGGAATGTGTCTGAGTGCACCTTGGTGGTTCTTTTTTTAGCCTCAATTATGCTGCAAGAGATGGACCAGAAGGGGAGGATGTGTCTTGTGCAGCTACCAGCAACCTTTGCAGTGTAGCTCCTCTGGGATCAGGATCTGTAGGGCGGAGGACTATATTTATTTTAAGAATAGATCCAGAGTTCACAACATGGCTCCCATTGTAAACTTGCAGACAGCTTTGTAAAACACAAGGTAAGGGAATTACATCAAAAATCTCTCTCTCTCTTTTTTTTTTTTTTTTTTTTCTGGAAGTGTTTGCTACATGTACATTTTTACTATGGAAAATGCTCTCAATTCACAGACTTTTGGTATTATCTACTTTTTAAAAAAAAAAACACAACTTTTTTTTTTTTCTATAAAGCTCTTTACACACTTAATAGGTTTTTCTGCCTCCTCTCCTCTCTTGTGCTCATGACTCAGATGTCACACAAGATTTAAATATCTTCTTGTTCATTACTTCTAATGCAATCATCAGTCTCAACTCACAACATATTGAACAAAACCCCTTCTCTCTCTTTTCTTGGAGACCGTATTTATATAAGCATATCTGCTTCACAAAACCTGCTAATAGCTCACAATCTCTCCTTCCCTGAAATTTACCTGCAAACTGTCCCAAAATGCAGGTTCCTTTTTGGTGGTCATGTTATGTGCCTAAAATGTCTGTTTGTTATGTTGACAAACATTTTTTGGAATATCTCTGATATTAGGGATTATGTAGGGATTACACAAGTAGGAATTCTGCACCTACAGAAAAAGACTGTTTAATAAAGAAAAGCACAGCCTTTCCTTTTAACTCTAAGAGGTCCCAAACTATCTGGTCTTAAATCCATACCATTATTTTACATCTTTTTTACTATTATCATCATTTATTTTTTTTTATACATGGATGCATGGACGGATTTCTTTTACTTCAAGTGTTTGAATTTCTTATGTACGCAAAAGTACCAAAATATTTTTAAAAAGTAATCTCTCCAAAACATGCTTGTATTTTGAGGGACAGCAAAATGCTGTATAAAGGCTATGTTGCTGTCATGAAAACATGTCGATGTCACTCTATTGATATGCCCTGTGTAATAAATGAGTGGGAAAGTTCTCTATAAACTCTGAAGATGTCATGAAATAGATGTACCCCTATTTTTTCCTTGGTCTGTTTTCAGATCTCCTTTCCTGTCAGGCTTCCTGACTTCACCACTTCAGGGGAGAGTCAGGATTTCACAATTCTCACAATTATTCTGGGCTCTGGGACACTGTCTCTATAGTAACTGTGCTAACCTGGACAGTCTGAATGGATTTGCAACTTTTCTTTTAGGGAGGCTGTGAATACTCCACTTAATTAAATATAGAATGTTATTCAACTATTTAAGCTTAAATATGTAAGATTTAATATTTCAAATAAATGGATTTGAAAACAACAGTCTATATGTGCATATCCACTCTGTTAAAGCTTTCCCATCCATTAATGGGAGTTTAATCCAGCCTAATTTCTTTGTAAAATTTAGCAATGCTTTGCATTTTAGCCTGCTCAGACATAAATCTTGCCTGTTCTGAAACAGATCTCCTGATCTTTCCTATCTATATTTTTTTTCCTTTGCCTGCTTGGACTATGATCAATTTAGGTGAGATGCATTTTTCAGACTGGCTGGGGCATCTGTCAAATCTCCTGGTCCACCAGGACAGATATTAACATTTTGAAAATCTCACGTTCTTCTAAGAGGCATGCCACTTACAAGCATTCTCTCCATATTCTTTTTTCCCCCTAATTTGAGACCAATAGACAAGTCAACATATTGTATTAATAAATTATTACAAAGATCCACTTTCATCACAACAGGTATCTGACTTCCTACAGATCCAGCTTTCAGAACACAGTAATGGATATTAGAGAGTCTTTCTGTCTTCCCCACTAGATAGTGCTTTGGCATTCTGATAATCTATTTATCCTGTATTTACATTCATTAATTTTATTTTTCCAGTGTTGATAGTGAGGCTCTTCAACAGTGCTAAAACAGTTCACCACCATGAACTTATCACTATAGAGCACTCTTGAACATGCTCTCTTGGATTACTAAGGCACCAAATCTTGTCCTTATTATCAATGAAGTGAATAGTCTTCATGATGGTGCAGTTTGAATTGATTTTTTCTGTTTTGCAAATTTAACACGCTTTGTGATCTTTCAGAAGACTGAATTCCATATAATGTAATAGTCATGGTCTATAATGGAGTGGAAAAATTTTACTTAGAAACACCAGTGGCATTCTCTTCCCTGAGTCAATAAAGACTCAAAGAGGTTTCCCAGCAACAGCAACACTGTAGAGGTGCTATCAGATAAAATATAAAATCACAGTCCTGAGCACTTACTATCATCAAGCATCCCCTAGCACTTAGCACAAAATTGAAGGTGTTAGTTCCATTTTCTGGCCAGATTCCCCTGTGATATTTAAATCCCACATGCAGCTTCATATTTTCTTAGTGCTCCAGCTCCTGGTTTGTTGTGTGCTCTTACAAAACTGCTTATTTCCAACCAGGACTAAGGAAAAGAGGAATTGTGTATGAGGCATTAATTCATTTGGGTTAGTAAACAAAAGACAGTTTTGAAGTTA
This sequence comes from Aythya ferina, assembly GCF_964211825.1. Lineage (NCBI taxonomy): Eukaryota > Metazoa > Chordata > Aves > Anseriformes > Anatidae > Aythya > Aythya ferina. The sequence continues at coordinate 144,692,820 of NC_140296.1, forward strand.
AAATATTTGCCTTGGATACAGCAAGTGACTCTGATAAGGACCTCAATTAATTCTTACACTTAATTCTAACTTTTCATCAGGTACCTCCCTCTTTCTTCCTGCTTTATAGTACATAATGAAAAGATAAGTGATATAAATATTGGGATGACCATCAGTTTTGAAGGGAAGCTTTTCATTTTAGAACATTTACAGTTGAACTGACTAGCTGTGCATCTGCTGCCACATTTTCCTTTGTCTTTCTCAGCCCTGCAGTCTGCTCTCTGGCACAATCTATTTTCTGACACCAGAGAGCTCAGTTTAGACTGACAAGCCTCAGAAGACAAGTGAAAGTGAATTTTGAGCAAAGGCTTAAACTGAGTCTCAGCAGTGCTGTGAATGAGAGAGAACATTTTCCATCAAAACTTGCATTAATATTCCTGTCATATATACTGTATGTTATCTGTATTTTGGATGGTCTGACAGATATTGTATGAGCTTTGTCTAAAAGTTACCTCACTGTCTAATTAACACTTAGACCATATTTTAACACCTACAGTTTTTTCATATTTCTAGAAATAGAGTCATATGAACGTTTTAGATCAAAGAACCTCAGCACAGATTAGTCCAGTATTTTTCATGAATTGAAATCTATTCTGATAAGGTGGGGGTGTTTTGTTTTGATAGAAGTGCTAAACAATAATGATTGATTATACATTTTGCAAGTGCAAATACTTGTATGTGCAAATCTAAGCTTTTGTATTCTCTATTAAAAACATTTTCAAATTTTGCAGGCACATTTATGGATCTCTGAAAAAAATATTTTCAGCAGGAGAAGAATTCTATCATGGAGTTCTAAAATAGTTACTCACTAAAATAGTTACTTTAAAATTTTTACACATTTAAAGATATAGTCAAATGATTTCAGAAACTGATGTATAAAGCTTTTAAGATCATTAATCAAATTAATTGATAGTGTGACAAAAAGTTAATACGTATAAAAGTTTATTGGATATAATCACTTAATTTATTAAAAAATGTAGCAAAAATAATCTGGGAACCAAAGAATCATGCATGTGTTGTGCGTGGTAAAATCTTTCAAAAGGATTAAATAGAAGTGAATAAAAAAACCTGAAAATTAAGAGAAATGGTTAGATTGAATAAGTGGTTTTTGGAAACTTAATTTTCTTAATATTGCTCCAAAAATGTATCAACAGAAAAACGATAGGAAGTAAATGCTTTTTCTCGTTGGAAAAAATAAACAAAAACAAAAGCACAACCAAACAAACAAAAAACAATGAAAACATTTCATGCTTGCTCAAAATTTTCTTCAAAAATGTTGAATAAAGTTGTGATTCATTAAAAAAATATATGTAAAAATATGAAGTCAAAATTTTTCCATATATTGAAAAAGAAATGTTGCAGGGGAGATTTTGTCCTGATTCTCTCATTTTGTCTTATTGATTCTGGACACTTTCTTTGTCCTTGGCCAATATATATATCCCTGAGATACATATATTGCCCTCATTGCTTGCTGGGAGCCAAAAACCATACAGTATCATTGATTCCATAAACTTCCAGGTATCATAAGGGACTGTGGAACATGGAAGTTACTTCCCTGACAGTTTTTCATAAAATGAAAATGAGAGATTTAGCTATCCTATACCTCACAGGTTTCATATTACTGCATTTTAAGAAAGAAGTCATCTTTTAGCAGCACAGACAAAAGTAAGGGTCAAGTCTGCTGCTTGAACAGAAACCCAATATAGAAAAAAGATGGCGGGAAAAGAGATAGTAACTTGCTGAGAGAGTGAGGGGAAGGCCCATATCATCAGATGGATACAATAAAGCCATCCAAAGTTGAGTTCATAGAGTACAATATATGACCTACAGCTCACAGAATATCTGCTAACCTATGCTACTGTCTGCAGTATCACTGGAATCCTAAATCTACCTGTGTTTTAGGGTCCTACTTAACATTTTGCATAGACCTAATAACAATTTTATGGTTGCTCAGAGCAAATCTAATGGTCCCTGAAAACTTATTTAAAGTGAGAAAGGGAAGCAGTTGTTTGAAAACAATATTTACCCAAAAGACCATAATGGCTCATTAGATACATTTGTATGTGGGCTTTTTTCACTTTACAGTGCATTATTGAAAATAAATGTAAAATTTAACAGCTCCCCTGAAACCACTTAATCCATCATGTACTTTCTCTGTACAGATCTGTGGTTTACTGTTGTGAAAGTACAAAAAAGCTCTGCAGTGCAAAATACAATTCTTATTAAGTACAATTACTGTTTCCAGCAAAACATTTCAATAAAAATAACTCAGGCTTGTGAGTTAGCTTCAGGAATGTGAGTTCTTCAAACTCTTGTAAAATTGCTACAATATATTTTACACCATTTTCCAGATCTGATTTCTCTCAAATTAGGCTAATGTTTGTGATATGACAGAATGTGGATAAACAACAAATAAATATTCAGTATGGAAGAAGAAAATTTACAACTATTCTGCAAATTAAAACATTTTACATATCTTAATAAAGAGATTCATAAAGCAACATATTAATTGATAAACTGTGCTAAGTTTTTACTTAAAGGTACTTCTGTGAGTTCACTCATAGAGTAATGTGTGAACCAGGCTCCAAAGCCAATGGACAGGTTATACTAAATATATACCCTGTCTTATGAGATAGTGAAGCAAAAATGAAAAATTATAACCTTCTGCATTAATTCTATTAATTTCTGAAAAGGGATTAATAAGAATTAACCAGGTGATAATTTCTGAAATTAGATGTCCTGATAATGTTGCAGCCTGATTTTTCATATACGCAGAGCACCCATAAATCAAGTTTAGACACAGAAGTCATTTGCTATTATTATTAACAATACAAAACAAAACCAAAAACAAACAAACAAACAAACAAAAAAAAGGAAAGAAAAAACAACCACCAACCTCCTCCCCCCCCCAAACAGGAGCATAACTAACATAAGAACAACAACAGAATCAGCAACAGGGCACATAGTGAGCTATTATTCCTTTGGCGTCTGACAACAATTTAAATTTAAGGAAATGACTGTTGAAATATCATACTAACGATGAATCGTACTCATAGAGGACAATGAAAAAGTTAAAAAGATGTTGCTCATTGCTGAACAGTTATGCTACATTTGATTGTGAAATTGTTAACTTTTTGGATATTAGGTGCAAAAAAGTGCAAAGAATATTTAGTCAACTGTTACAGTACCACATTACAAAAAGTATTTTCTAGGCCACAAAGGCCACTGCTGATATAATTTATATTAAGATACATGTATACACAAAATAGTTTTTCTATATCAACATATATATTTATGTACGTATAAGAACTGTGAGAATGATCTAGGCCACAAAATCTCATGAAGATGATGATAGGAGAAAAAAATAACAACAAAACAGAAAGGAGATCTTGTTCTCCTATTTAAAATATTAGTCACCTGGAGCAAATGGAGGAATGAATTCTGCAAGGTTGTTCTGTAGTTATGGTGATGAAAATACAATCTTAATCAAGGAGGATCAGTATTCAGTATTACCAACCGTCTCTGGGAAATCTATTACTGTCTAGAAACCATGAAAAGCAACCTGGAACAGACATTCAAAAACTCGGGTTGGAGCCTTTTTTTTGTTATTATGTTATTATTATTATTATTATGTAAAGAATGCCTGAAAGATTTATTTACTCTTTTTTTTTTTTTTTTTTTTTTTTTTTTTTTTTTCCTTAGAAACACCAGTAATGTTAAGACCAGCCTTCCCAGCTTTCTCAGAGCAGTCAAGACACTTCAGAGTATAACTGACTGACTGTCTGACTGTTACAGGAGGAGCTGGATCTTTATTAATGTTTTCTGTGTCAACCAGGCCAAACTAACCAACCCCAAATGGTTCTTTTGAAGTCTGTCTAAGACCCCCTTTCCATTCAAAGCTAGATTAATTCCCACATTTTTTTCCATTATCATAAAATAATCTTCTATTTTTCTCATGTATGACACTTCTGTAGAAGTAACATTTTGGAAAATACTATCTTCACATGTTTCATATGTTATAAAGATACAAAAAGAGCCACCAACCCAATTTTTTCCAGTTGCAATTCAGCTTTCAAAATCTCAGTCCCAATCATTCAGTCTTTTCTGTGCTCTTCATAGAAAACAAAACAAAACAAACAAACAAAAAAAAAAAAAAAAAAAAAAAAAAGGAAGGAAGAAAAAATATCTGATTGAGACAATCTGTATTAGGAAGAGTTAAATGCAGAAAATAATATGCACTTCTCTTCCATTTTTTAAATTATCTTCTTTCAGGCAAAATATATTTTTTTGTATTTGCTCTCACTTTGTATTCTATTTAGTAAGTTTACTAGTTTATAAAATTGTTACATTTTATTTTTTTTCCCATATATATTGACACAAAAATTATTTCAAATTCATATTAGACATCTAATTTGAGGCATCCAGCCAGCACCAGAAACTATCCTACATGAGCTATGCACTCAGTTAAAATAATTTCAAACAAATACTAAGTCAAGAACCAGAAAAATGTTTTGTGTAACTGAAAATTTTGATCAAGTTTTTGAATACTAAAATTCATTAAATAAATTCTTCTATTTCAGAGCATTCTCTTATCTACGGTTTGGCCTGAATAAAGGCTGAAAAGGACTGCATGATGCCCACAGAAAACAGGCTTTATTGAAGGGGCTAGATGCACCTCATAAGGAGACACCTACTACATCTCTGTGGAGCTATATCATCCTCCACACAGCTTCTTGTAGACACATTTGCTGTCCACAGTGATAGTTCAGTGCCATGCAGACATGTGAGCTAGCTCTTCATCAGCCTGTGGGTAGCTGAAGCAAAATAGCTGCCAAGCACAGCTGCTTGCCTGGGCGCACATGCCTAGTGGTTATGACAGACAGGTTTCCTGTAGGTGCAGTGGGCATCCTAATTGCTGGAAAGTTATAACTGCATAGATACAGTTGCGGGACCTCTTCCTTAAAGGCTGAACTAAAACCCAGTAAAGCCAGTAGGGTGCTACTCTGTAAACTTGGCTTCAATGGGTTTTTGATCAGCCCTCTTTCCCTGCACAAGGAATGAACTAGTTTTCCATACAGTAAAAAAGTGACAGTAGTTTTTTGTTGATATTATTTTCTTTTTCTCATGCAATATTCAGCTTGAAGTGTTTAGAAATCATACAGGATTTAGTGCAATTTAGAGATGTAATACAATAGCCATACATGACTATTTGCTTATCCTCAAAAGAACTAAGCATTATGATATGCAATGATTTTGAATTGCTTAAGGGATTTTTTTTTTTTTCTGATTTCTTTGTCTATGCAAAGATACAGGTCATATAAAAACCATACTTGGATATGACACTGGATATATGCCAGAGAAAACAGGTGAATGAATTTTTATGAAGAAAGATTATATTCAGCTCAAGTCAATTTCACTCATAAGAAATTATTATAAACTGTAATATAAGACAGAATAGGAAAAATGTATTTTAATACAAAAATATGGATACAGTTCGTCAGCAGAAGCCAAACCTTCTGTTCATGTAGATGTGAGCTACATAGGAGTGTTGTACATTGAACATGATGAATGCACTCTTGTTCCCTAGGGTGTAAGCGGTGGTTTTGGTGATGAACAGGATCCCTGGCTGTCAAAACTGGTTGCTCGACCAGGTAACTGCAAGAAAAATGTTAATATAACAAATGTCATTAATATGTCCATGACTCACACTCATTTCAGAGGATGAGAGAATACCTCAAAGAAGAACCTGAGTCACAACCAGACCCTTTCTGGATCAAACTCTTAATCAGAACTGATAATGGTAAGAAAATTCCTAAAGTGACCTCATAAAAATCTCTGACTCTTTCCACAGGAGTAGGTTTAACCACCCAGGGTACCTCCTTCTTCAAACATAAGTAATTCAGAGAAAGCAAGAAACCACTCAAAAGAGGCTTCAGTTTTGCACTGATCTTTTTCAGATGTTCTACTGAGGCCTTGTTGTTAGTTGCCTTTTTTTTTTTTTTTTTTTTTTTGTTTATTTATTTGCTTCTATCTATTACTGAAGATGCTGTGCAGCCATGTGCTAAATGATTGAGAAGCCAAATGGACCATGTTGCTTTGGACTGCAGCTCATTTTTCTACAGAGACTGATTTAGGGGAGGGCTAGAAAGTGTGTCCTCTGTGTCCGAAAGTAGGATCCATTGTTTCTTGAGACTTCAGTATGAATCTTTTCAAACCCAAAGCTAATGAGCATTTTATATACAGAAAATCCATAAAATGTGGCCATAGCAGGCTGAAGAGGTAGTCTAAGCCCAGGGATTTGTAGGTATGCATTGCACCCATGCATGCAAATAAGCTTCCAATCAGTGTCTGCTTGAGCAACTCTGGAGGTAGCTGCTGTTATGTTGCCGTAACTTAGCACAATTAGAAGGCCAGTTTCAGGTTAATGTTTTAGCAACATAACTATTAATGTTAAATATTTTTGAATAGGAAATGATTGCTTTTGAAATGGTTGCAAATGATTTCTTATAAGTGGATGTAAGCTCCTTAATTTCTGGTATTTTAAATGTTTTAATATTACAATGTTGTATCATGCCGTATCATCATGAAAACTTTTGAAATGGAAAATTTAAATAAAGAGTAAACCCATGAAACTAGATTTAGATTGAGGTAATTATATTATAGCTGCTTGACAGATGGACAGTGACTCCCATGTTGCACTGAGTTTAATGATTCTCAGAAGCACATACATGTTAGAAAGAAAATAACACAAAACATTTAAAATACTGAGGAAAGAATTGTGTTACTTCTTACCTCTACCAGTGGATGCCAGTGAGTTATTGGTTTGCGTGGGTAAGCCAACATTTCATTCCAATGATCTCTTCCAAGCCCTTCAGCATCAATTCCTGTCCGACATACCCCAATGACCTCATTGTGCCCTACTCTGGGAAACGTAGAGAAAGTTTTTTTTTTTTTTTTAAATAAAAATAGTTTTAATAAAATCTGATGTATAATTCAATTTACTGGTTTAATGCAGCAGAGAATGCATGCCCAAGGTTCTCCTATTATTTATTACAGATATTAGTTTTAGTGGTAATATAGTAATACGAAGTTCTGTAATGGCAGCATCAAAAACCTCCAGCCACTACCAGAGTGCTTCTAGAAGCCATAAAAATAGCAGTGAAGACTTAACCTTTGCCATAAAAAGGTTAAAGGCCAAAAGACACAAAGACAGAAAAGAACCATGTTACACCAAATGATCTAGAAGGAAAGCATATTTAAATTTTGTTGCTGAAGAAGGTGAAAGAATAAATTTTCTGCTCCAGGGAATAAATTTCCTGTTCCAAATGCTTCAGACATAATTTCACACTACATTTCCTAACTCTAACTGTTGTGGTAATTGGAACTTCAGCCAAAAATGAGAAAGACAAGGGGTGTAACCATAACAGGCTATACCTTAATATTTCTACATGCCTGTTGAGGGAATCCAGAAGGTCATTTTCTGCACCTCACTTATAGATGCCTTAGAATAACATTTCCTACTTTCCTCAAGAGCTGATGAGCACTGAAGGTGTACAAGTTGCTGTACTATCCTCCTCCTAATAGCACTGCAGTACCCCTTTCATATTTTCAGGGAATACCTTCCTGACTCAAGTTAGAGAAAAATGAAACCGGATGTTGAGGAAAAATAATCTGAGGTTTGTGTTGCTAAACTGGACTTTCACTGTTTATTTGCCTTGCAATCTCAAGAACTCATTACTAATAGCCCTTGAACAATGCAGGCTTGGCTCAGACATGATGCTGTCAATCATTGTCTAATTTAACCTGCAGTCTTAGTGCTACTCTAAGCATCAGTCTCTTCAGTTGTCAGTGAGGTTACAGATTTGTTGAGGCTTGGAAACATTATCAATGAGGGCTGAACCCAAAGGTTACGAAGCTTCTTTATTGTGTCAATCAAATAATTAATTATGACTTATTATACCTTAATTCAATGAGACAATTAAGCACCTAATTCTTCCATTCTCTTTTAAACTAGAAGACACACTTGACAAACTTTTTGCATAGTCCAGCCACCAGATGGGGACAGAAATGCCAATGTTAGTGGCAGGTAAGGAGACTGAGACATTTCTTCCTCATCACAGTTATTTATGACAAAAATAAAATGAACTGAGCTTTAAAAGTTGAGGAAGCTTTAAACTGCTCCAGGAAAAGGTCTGAAGGCTTTGTCTTTTGTGATACTGAAGCTACCTGTATGTTCAGGGAGGTAGAAATTGGTTGCTTGCAATGATCAGATAATGTCTCACTGAAGTTTAATGTTCAGAGAGCAAACTCTGCTTACCGATCATAGTCCATCACTGCAATGGAGAGGCTGACCTGATCCACATTCTCTGGAGGGATATCAAAGATGATGGCCTCGTTATAAACTGGATTGAGTGTGTTCTTCTTCGTGGTTGTTTTCCGCTTTTTCAGTCTTCGACCCTCACACATTAGTGACACTTTGACGTATGGATCTGAGTAGCAAATAATCAGTTGTGTGCACTTGGACTCAAAGTCTTTCAAACATGTTAAGCGGTGTTTTTGTAGGTATGTCATATTGGTAAGACACATAAATACAAACATTTTGTGACCTTGGAAAACTATGTTTTCAATATGCTGTCAATGCAATGGAAAGGTATAGGCTTCTGAATAAATGTACTAAATGTCATACCAGAGATAGCAAGTAGATCTGTACAGAAGCTATACCCACTATCTTACTGCTTCCTTTCACAACCATGTTAAACATACACATACAAAAAAGGAGTTGCTATTAATCCACTTTTTGAATAGACTTGACCTTGTTATTTAAAAAAGAAGTAGATTCACCTGATGAGCCAGTTATATCCATTGCTTTGAGATTTCTACATTTGATGACTGTTAATGTCATTCTCCCAGCAGTAGGCAAATAACAAAGGGAAAACATGATCTCACCCAAATCTATGCTTTCCTGAAAAAGAAAAATAATAATTAATTATCTGACTATAAGGCCAACAATAAATGCAAAATTCAGATCATGCAAAATTTTAGAAATACTTTTACATTCACAGAGACTTCTTTTTGCAGCTTCAGATGCATTCAAAGAGATTGTAAACAAGAATATTCAGAAATTACTTCTACAAAATATGGAAAGAGTAACAATAGGATAATATTTTAGTGACAGGATCTGGAATTGCCAAACTGAGAATTTAAATCAAAAATATGGTCAAAATTTTCTTGATGTCTGATACATTTGTGTTGAATTCACATTGGAAAAGGTGATGAATGTAGAATGTTAAGACCCACTCTTGAAAAGACTCCAATTCCATCATCCCCAGTAGAAAGAAATCAAGTGGGATATTTAAATGACACACATTTCCTTGCAGTTTAGCCACTGAAATGTAGGAGTTTTATTTGTGCACATATGTATGTACATGAAAAGTTCATCCTCAGAGATTTGAAGAAATAAAAGCACTTGTAAATGTTGCCAACCTTATTGCTTTCATTGTGTTTTGGGGGTTCTGTTCCAGAAGAAAAGCAAAGCAAAAGAGTAACACCTCTAACTTTCCTGTCTAAGGGATAACTTCAAGGAGGATGGTATACTAGAAAAGATGGATAAGGTATATATGGATCTTAATACTCACAGAAAGATAATTTCTTTATTGAGACCATGTGCTGCAAATTCAAACAAAATGATGTAGCTATACAGTTCAGATGCTACAACATTTGGGGAATGTGATCTAAAGAAGAGAGGTTCCATCAATTCCTGTTTTTTCTCTCATGAGGAGAACATGTGATTTCTTTAATATCACACAAGATTAGTTGTTGAGATATCACTTATGTTCCAGATTGTTTCTGTTCTTTTAAGATTTTAAATACCTCTCCCCCACTCCAAAAATCCAACACACAAACAAACAACAATAACTAACAACAACAAAAACATATTAAGAACAATTTAGAATTTTTAAATGAAAGTTTTTAAGGAGCTTGTAAGGCAGTCAGTTTAGTAAGGCAGCAATTCTCAAGCTTGATCTCAAAAGACTATTTTTGACATTACTAAAAAGCCTATTTTTTAATATTCCATCTTCAAAACCTGTCAAATCTGCAACTACTCTGAGTGTGAATTTGAGAACTACTGGTACAGCTACAGAACTACTACTATGGTACAGCTGTTCTAGCATCAGAACACAAGTGTGACATATTTTCAAATGATACATGCTAAAATAATCGTTGTGTGTATGACAAATATGTTGCTCATAGTTATGAGACAGAGTGGGACTTCTTCACATATTTCAGCTGCTTACTGGAAATATTTTATTATCTTATTTTTTGTTAATGCTTTATCTAAATTGAAGTAGGTACTTTAGATCTTTCTTGATGAACTTAACCAAGTGCCTCTTTTATTTTATTTATTTTATTTTATTTTATTTTATTTTATTTTATTTTATTTTATTTTATTTTATTTTATTTTATTTTATTTTATTTTATTATTTTATTTTATTTTATTTTCCTGCCTTGCAGACTCTAGCTCAAAGAATGTAGGTTTAGAATATCTTTAAATTCTCTGCTGCACTGTTAATAAAATATAGGCTTTTGGCTGGTTGGTTCACATGTTCAGTTATTTTACTGGGTTTCTGTTTTGAGAATTAATAGATTGGTATATATATTAACAAGTTATGAGGGGAAATTTCATACATGTTAAGATTTCTCAGAATTTCAAAATGATTTAGCTCATTCAGTTTACATTGGATGAACAGGCATTTAGCATTCCCTTTGCCCAACCCCTTACTTTGCCACACACAATGAAGAATTTGTGCCACAGAATACACACACAGAAAGCAAACAAATTTACTTTCCTATTTCAGAAAATATAAATAGAACTTGAACAAATGAAGTGTAATTCTTTTCAATCATTTATTGAAGTGGTAGATGTCCTCTATTATACTTTGCAGTTTTGTCACATCTGAAATCTGTTTTAAACACAGCTTCTGTTTGCTTTCTAAAACACATTGCTTTCTGAATTCAGAATCTGATCATTGATCCTCATATGTGTGTATGAAATACATTTCACTCTTTTGTTATAGAAGTAAACACAGTTCCCCCACATCTAGCACTTCAAAGTGTGAGTTCTGTGTTGAGAGAGGTGATGAAGATGGATTGTATCATAGAGCATAGTGGACAGAACATGAAAAAGACTAAGGGGTATAAATTCTTCTTTCAGAGACATGATTTGTGTAGGTGAATAGAGAAAAAGTCTTTTCCCCCAAGAGCTGTGTATGAATTTGAGTCTTCTATTATCTCTTTCTGGAGAGAAATTACATGCACTCAAAAGTTTGAGTGAGCTGAAATTATAAACAAGAACACAAACAGCGCTATTTAAAGTGACTTAAATGCTTTTAAAAAAACATTGCTCAAAATACTTTCAAAACTCTTTATGATTGTTACCTCACCTTAGTTTTCTGCAAACCTGTGAAAACCTCAGTGCTTAATGGCAACAATTTGAGGCTTATGCTTGGTCCTTTTTCTTTCCTTTCTAATCCCTATGCACTGAAATTGTATTGAATATGAGCTTGGAAAATCCCTTGCAATCAAACCCAGTGTGTTTGACCATGAAATTAATAAGAAAGATGCCTTCATGCAAAAATAACGATTAGACAATGAATGAGGGGGATGTTTTCACTCCACACAGCAGGCTGTCCACTGAGGTTACCAGGGCTCAGTAATCTGTGTTCTGGTACTCCTCAGTTTGAAGTAAAAAGTTATGGGTTGGAAAAATTGTCTTTACCATTCCAGTATTTATGCAGGAATCTTCTGACACCTATGACCTATGCCTAGAGAAAAAGTGGCTCGTGTTGCCCTGCAATGCCTGATTTTCACATTGTGGAACAACTCATGCTGCTCTATGCATTTCTACAATAGATAAATTCTTCAGTAGAATAGAATACATATTACTTCAGATAAACATAATCTATGTCAAAGACATTTATGAGCATCACATTGTAAGATCAAAGGGCTAGAAATAAAATTTGTAGTTACCCTACACTAGGCAGTAGACACCATGTAACTTACCTCCTTTTGAAGTTCTTTTGAAGAATTGAGGATAAAATTATTCACATATAAATAAATACTATCAGAGGCTGGGTATCACATAAAATGGCTGGGTCATCACCAGCTTTGTTTTCTATTTTTCTTAACTTGTATGTTAGTGGTTCATATATTTGGAGATGAAAACACAGATTCAGACTTGGATAATGAATAAAGTAAAACTCCGCATTTAAGCTTTTCATGAAAGTCTGTCTACTGCCCTGATTATCATGAGTAAAATTTTTAAACACCCTAGGTGCTTGAGTATTATTGATTTTAATTGAGATTTAAAAATAGGATTTAAATTACTTCAGAATCCCAGCGCTTTAGAAAATTCATATTTCTCTCATTTTATAATACACTTGATAAATAAGTTCACACAACTTATTTGACATTAACCCTTCAGTACAAGCAAATCTATGGAAGCCAAGGCATCACCACATCAATAACTATGTCTGCACTGCATTCCACTTCAAACAAAGCACAATTCAGAAAACATGAACCTGGAACCAGAGGCTGCCTCTCACACACTTTTTAAACTATCCTTCATATTATATTGCACGTACTATATATTCACATATAACTTTTGTTAGAGTAGTTGTGCATTACTTAGCTAACTCATGAAATATTCTTCCTTTCCTTTGCCTATTTTGATTTTTTTTTCTTCTTAAATTAATCTTAGATTTCAATTAACAGCCAACTTTACAGATGCTTATAATGATCCAAACAACAACAAAAAACAAACAATCAAAAAAAAACAAAAAAACAACACACTAGCATAGCTGCACTAAGACAAAAATAAGCATTTGTTTGTAATGTCTCTCTCTTCTTCATTTATTCCCCTTTTGTGTACAAAAGCCATCATACAGAACTAAGGAACTGGAATGGTGGTAAGTGCTATACCAGCTTCAGTTATTTTTATGGTTCCCAATCTACTTCACTGTCCAATTCATTTTTCTGGTACAGCAACACTAGAACAAAATAAAACAGAGAAAACACAGACTTCAAATGTGTATGTCAGCTACTGAGATGAATTTGATTTTTTTTTAGCTATAGAACACAGATTCTTTGAATAGTGTAATTCTTGTCCCACACAAGAAACCAAACCTAAATGGATACACTAATCAGTTGCCAAGGATCTGTATGCATACGTTGCTCTATGAGGTTTTGGGATATCAGTCCAGGGGTTGGCAAAATCAGACAAAAAATAATTACTCTTTTTTTTTTTTTTTTTTTTTTTTTTTTTTTTTTTTAAATCAGACTTACTGGAGAACAGTGGTCTCACCTTCACACTTAATCCTGTAGAGGCAGTAGCAGCATTTCTGTGGAAATGCTCCATGTTCACAATATGGATAAACAGTGAAGGGGTGTAAGAATTTTGAAGCCCTTGAATGGGAACATAAATTATTTTGATCAAGTTTTTAGAACTATTGTTGCTGGAGAAAGTTTTCCTGTTTCTCACTCTGATTAATGTTTCCAGTTGCCATTGAATTCAATCAGAGAGAACTTTCAGCTAAGAATATCTGCAAATTCAGTGAGGAAGTTAGTAAGTCAACCTTTAACATTCAAGGAAGTTTCTTCTCATATATCACCACCCATAATTCTGAATTGAATGGGAAAAATTATTTACTGATTAAGTTGAAAGTGAGATAACTCGTACAGTGTTCCTCCAAGGTCTTTGCTGGTTTCATGTGCTAGCAGGAGAGAAAAGTTGACAGAGAGCTGATACATGAAATACAGTGTAATTTTTGCATCAAATTTTGAAGAAACACATACTCTAGCCATTTGTTTAACTGATGTTTGTTTTATGCCTTTCCCTTTTTCAAATTTTGCTATTTAAATAAAATCTTAAAACAACTCAGTGATCTATGTGAATGTTACTGGAACTCAAAATATTTTATACTTTTATTGGTACTAGAGTGTCATTAATTTATGTTGTTAAAATATGAATTATTTGCATAATTAATACTGCACTAGAAATCTAATTTCCTAAAAACCATTCTGGGGAGTTTCATTTTCATTCCAATTATCATAATCCAAGTTAATAAATTAATTCTTAATCTCAATTTTATTATCTAGAACTACTTTCCTAATAATTGTAGTTTAAATGATGTTTTAATGATTACATGAGAAAGTAAAATAGTGAAAATCCTTACAGTGACATGAATTTATTTTGCAATTAATTCCTAAATAAATGATTTGCACATTTTCTCTTTTAATTTTCTTACTGTATGTTGAATGAGCAATTGTACTAACAATCATTTACTAGATGTGAAATAAGTCATTTAGGCATTTGCATTTCTAGACTCTTAGCTGTTCAGTCACAGTGAGGACTGTCTTTCAGTTTAGTATGCAATTAAGAAAAAAAAAAAAAAACAACAAACTTGGATTTTTTGAATACTGCAGAAAGATAATTTCCCAAAATGAAATTTATTATTTCCAACAAAAGCTATCTTTGCATGACCTCAGTGTTCAAGAATCAGGGATGAAATAAAAGATAAAGCTAAATGTTAGGGGTTGAATGAAAAAAAAAAAAAAAAAACAAACAAAAAAACAAAAGAGGGGCTTGTCCCCTCAGAGAATCAGCAAAGCTTAATGTATTAAGACATTTCTGCTTTTGAGGTGTAGATCAAGAATTAGAAGAATGATAGAAAAGAAGAGTACAGAGCTCTAACAATTTGTTTTCTCATCTGTGCATTTTGACTTTGATGGTATTTATATTATCACAGACGTTGTCAAAAGTTACCTACCTGAAGCTCAATAATACAGGGAATTCTCCTATCTCTCAAAGGGATTTCACTTTGGAAATCTTGTCCCCACAGCTAATATTTATCTCCCTTTCCTGTTAGTCTTTGCATATCAAATTCAACTCTTCTTCCCAACACCTCTTATTGATTGAGCTGTTCTCCTGGGAAATAAATCAATCAGATTTGTGTTTGTTCTTGCCCCTGTGGAAGATGGTCTGGAGACACTGGGGCCTGTTGCTTCATAATGACTGCGTCTACTGCTTCTGGAGGCCTAAATCTTGTTTTAGCCTGACATCCTGATTGCTCTGGGTAAGTGCAGCTGCTGATTGTGGTCCTGATTGCAGAGAGGACTCCCTGAGACAGCAGGCTGGGTCCAGCAGGCTGAATACTCTCAACAGGAGACCAGGAAACCTCCTGCATGCTTCTTTTGTCATCCCCTTTGTACATAGCCATCTGCCTTGTGTGGTATGGGGGTAGTTTCATTTTGCCAGACACCAAGGAAGCCCATTCCTGCTTCAGAACAGCTGGGGACAGAGATGCTTATGTAACCTAACCGTGGCATCTATCGGCATGTGAATGAAACAATAACTAAGTGGCTTCAAATACAGAGATGCACTTCTGAAGCAGCAATGCATTTATTACAAAGAGAATATTTGCAGCGAGAAACTCATAGAGTGCTTAGGGCATAGAGTGATCATCAGCAGAACATCAAGCTGAACACTTTAGCATAGCTACCATGTACCACCTAGACACAGAAATATTAATTTTCCTTGAGGAAATCATATTTTTAATTCATCTGATATTTCCTACTTTTAAGGTAGAACCGAAAGTAGCAGTTTGCCTCCAGCAAAACAGAATATTCAAATAATTTGTTGTTTCAAACTAATAATAATTCAATAATTCATTCAACTCAATTTGTTCAATAATTCAATCATTTAACAATAATCAAAGCCTTCCCTGCTTTCAGTAACTAGAAAGAAACTTGCCCTTTCTCTATTGTCTTTTCTTGTTATCACCCAAACCTAAGGCAGTCCCAAACCTAAATGAAAAACCTAAACACTTTTCTTGTAAAAACTGCCCCAGAATATTGTCTCATGTACTCAGCAGCAGGTGATCACATGGATCACCTTTATATCATCATCATTGATTGGAAATGACAAGTGCCACCTATTCTTGGTTATTGGGGGGCTGTTCCCATTATAGAGATGATAAATCCGAATATCTCTAATATTAGGGGGCCTTTACTTTTTTACGTTTAACATTGTTTCATGGCTTTTATGGACATTTCCAGAAACAATAGTGTAAACCCATTTTGATGAGGAACTATGAGGAAAACTAATCAAAGACAATGGCTGCAATTGCTCTAGATGGACTGCAGAGGTAGGCTTAATTTTTGTTTGATTTTGTTTGAATCAGAAGAATCTCTCAATCTCTCTTCATAACAGAAGTCAATGTCAAATAGGATTACCTGTGCGATGTCCTACACTGGCGAGTGTTTGAGATAGATCTACTGAGACAAATGTTACTATTTTTGTTTGTTTGTTTGTTTTTAAGTTACCTAAACATTTCTGTCTTTTCCAACAATGTTATTCATTTATATTCCAAGTGCTTTAGAAGTAGAAGTCACTCTTCATGTGCATTATATGAAGTCTGTATCCTTACATAACCTTTTACTAACATCCCACTTCACAAATGGGAAAAATGAAGCACTGTAATGTTTGGTGCTAGAAATGAAGTAGTAATCAAGTTCCATCCATCTACATGAGATAATTCAAGAGGCTACAAATATGTGACATCTCCATGACTAACATCCCCAGGAGATGACCATTATCCTGGAAGTGGCTTTCATCTAAATGTTGAGTTCTATTAAATTTTTAATCCAATTGCAGTGTCATATAATTGGTTACACTAATGGAGCTCACAGAATACCTTTACTTTCCACCAATATTTTGGTCAATGGTGTTAGAGGCAGGGATTTCCAAAGCAATCTATCAAGATTAAAAGAATAATCAGAAGTTAATACACTTTTAAATCCAGAAAGTGTTAGATCATAGCAAGAGGGGGAATTTTTGTCTGAGTGATTTTACAGTACTGAATATTTGCACTTAAATGATTGTTATCAATTCAAATTAATGTTTCTTGTTGTTGTTTTTTTTTTTTTTTGGTTGTTTTGTTTTTTAAGTATGCAGTAAGTATTGATAGTGACAAACCTCAGAAATATACATGAAGCTCACAAGCACTTTGCAAAAACACATGACAGATATTTTGACTAAATAGTTCATGTAATATTGTTTGCTTTTGATGCTATGAACTAATCTCCTACAGTGTTTTAAGAACTGCAGTATTCCAATATACTAAACAACCTCTGCAGGTAGTCCAAGGCTGCCTCTGGTTTGTCTTTTTATTAATCAATCAAACAAACAAAAGTAAATGATGGATTATTTATTGAAAGTTCAACCACCCAGTTATAAGCAAAAATTGGGGATGTTAATATCATCAGATATTTGGGATACTTATTTTTTCACAATCAATTTTACACCAAATTTATCTTGGTAAATAAACATTAAAAATGAAAATGCATTAGCACTTATAACAGGTACATGCTACATATTATACAACAGCTACAGGTTTCCAACAGAACGTGTAACAGAGAAACAACGATATGAATGAAAAATTAAATGAAGAAAATACAAACTACAAAAGATGAATAAACATCAACAATTGTAAACGATAAGTGTAAAAATGAGTATGTGAGGGACCAATCCTGCACTTGTAAAATCATTTCAAAAGAAAAAAGAAAAAAAAGAAAAAAGAAAAAAGAAAAAAGATTCAAATTGTGGTTTCCCACAGATTCATTGGTTTTATGGCCAAAAAAACTCAATGCAACCATCCAGTCTGATCTTCCCTTGGTTTTGTATTTCCTGTACCAAATAAAAAAATCCTTGCAAGCAAAACCTTTAAAAATGCTCTTAACTAGTGACAGTCTTTGCATAATGGAGAATCTGATCTACTGTGGTAATGTCTTTTACTGGCAAAATTTTACGGTTCATTTCCTTGGTAAATCTGTAAATCTCTTCAACTCCTATACTGTAGAGCCTTGTGTCATAAAATCAGATTCTTTCCAAGTAGGTAATAGTAACAGGATTCAACCAGTTTCTAACTTCTCAACAGAAAATCCTTGACTATGGAATAGACATAAAAGACTCAAAGCTGAGGAGAGGCCACTTCTGTGTTGTATTTTAAGTTTTGAGCTCTTTTAAGTTTTGAGCTCTTTGAGCTCTTACTTTTTCCTGTTTTCTACCACTTATCATTTAGCAACTGTATGAGTAAACCATTAGGTATGGAAAGCATGTCTGAACAGTAAGGCTGGAAACTTCATACAACATACAGGAAAACAGAGCAGAGGTGATGAAGGAAAAAGAGTGAGAGAAATGTATTTGCATATTGGCATCTTGGTTCCTATGCTATACAGTGTAAGTATGGACCTTCCTGCTAATACAACCACTTCATTTATTTATTTATTTGTTATATGTTCTTTATGAACACCAAAGCATGTGTTCCTGGAGTACAGTTATTTCTCACTAATTGCAAAACTATCTGAGTCATATTTTTCAAAGCTTGACCCAAGATCTACTGACTCTGGCAAGTGCTACTGCTAGTGAGTGACACTGGTAAACTTTAGATCTGGTATGTAACTCTATAATTCCCTACTGATTAACATCTTATGCACTGTTTATTGCTGTGCAGGATTGGCTCCCTCATTTTACAGTTTCTGAAGTGTTGGAATTATTAGTAAGCAAATTTTAATCGACATGAACCAACTGAAGTAAAACACAAGGCAACACATTGCACATATAATAACAGGACACCTTATAGGAGGGTTTCATTTTCACAGGGAAAATCAAACAAATCAGTTTCTTACACAGTTAGCTGAGAATAAGGTAAGGCTTGTGAAAGTAAGCAGTCATTGAATACTAGAATATATTTCCTATTTTTGTGTGTGTTTATTGTTAATGGTTTAGGTGAGGACAACTTATTCAGCCCAAAAGGCTGAAATCCAAAAACTAAATGCTTTCTCCTAAATTTCATAAACACTAAAAAAAAGCAACACAGAATGAACTAAGCACTATAGCTGAATGTTCCAACCCTTAGTGATGAAGAAACTTGGTTTAGAATTCAGTGCCAAGATTAGCAAGCCAGATGTTTATCAGCATCCCTCCCCACAGCATCATCTGGTATGGAATTTCAATTTGCTTAAAACCAGTGATGAACAATCCAGGTATTCTAACTTACTGAAATTGTTCTAGTTGTCAGCTAAAGATCTCATACATATGCCTGTATATATACATACATACATACATACATACATATATATATATATATATATATATATATATATATATAATGTTACTGGGGTATTATTCCATTAATCCAAGTAATCCAAGACCCTAAACACAGATTTAATTTTAAAGGTTGGGAATATAGTTCTTAATTTTACCTTATATCTGAGCTTCATCAAATAAAGTGTACATAGTTGTGGTTTTCTGGACGTGTGCCGCAGGCTGTTCAGGCCAGTTTGGTAAACCCCACAGTTAAAATAAATATTTTCCAGAATTCACAAAATTCTGAAAACTGCCCTCATTATGAGACCATAACTCTTGTACTTCTCTCTCAGGAAACATATTGCTCATACTCATACTGGTGAGCAAATCCAAGTCCTCTTTGTCTTCCTGGTCATGCAGACCTAAATTTCCCTGTCCAGCAGGTACGCACAGCATGAAAATATTTGGGAAAAGAAGCATAGGAAGCCTCTGGCTCTATCAAAAGAGTGGTGTGAAGCTTCTGTCATTGAAGCAGTGTCTAGTACTTCTCTGTCCTCTGTTCATCCCTGCTACTCTATAGATGGCAGTCCAGCTCATGCTTAAGGACATGCATGACAAACTGTTTTGGTTATCTCTACAGAAAAATGGATGGGAAATTTTTCTACATAAATAGCATAGTTTAAAAAACAAAACAAACATAGAAAACAAACAAACAAAAAACACTTGTTTCCCCCTTCTTCTCAAATTCTAGCTAGGGAAGATGAGTTTGGATTTCTGTGTTAACAAAGATAATGGTTGGACACTTGTGTTTTTCCTGATGGTAGCTTGTCATCTGTTCTATGAGTGAATTGCACAGACCTCCTTTTCTTGCTTACAACAACAGCAAAATAACAATTTCTCTTTCCTAACTTTCCTTCCCTGTGTCTCTTGAGTTTTGCTAGCAACCAGCAGCAACACAGATACATCTACTAGGGGACCCTAGGCAAAGGGCAGCCTGCAAAGAGCATTTTAAACTTCAAGAATTTTGAGCTTCTTACGTCTCTCACAGGATCCCAACCCCATGAAGATGTGCTAACAAGTGCAGAACAGGCTCTACTCTTTAATAGATGGTTACTTTGAAGGACAGGGTATTTTCCTGCCAGGAAAATGTTAATAGCTCTTGTTAAGCAGTGACTTTCTGTGATGTACTATTTATTTAATAAACCTAATGCACACTTGTACAGTGAGCCATGAGGATGATGGTATGTTCTCAGAAGATTGTTTTAGTAATTAAATTTTCTAGCTTCCTAAGCATCTTATTCTCTGTGCTTAAAGGAAAATATTGACTTTTTTTTTTTTTTCTTCCAGAATCTGCTGATGATAAACAGGATGCTCTGCCATGAACTACAAAAGAAAAAATGAAAATATCACATTAATGGTTTTGGTAATGGTAACACATTACTTACTGTGGTGGCACAGTGGATGTCTTTCCATACATTGGCTTCCCTGGAGAGATCTGAGACTTCAAAAAGGTTATCAAGAATTACTTCCCCAATCATGTCATGTCTAGAAAATCTGTCAAAATCATAAACACTGAAATGCAATTTCCTGTTGCTGAGTTGATCATAGGCTACAGGAAACTGAAAGGTTTCATCAAAGACAGGATTTAATGTCTTTCTGTGAACTCGTGTCTGAAACTTCTTTTTCCTATCTGGAAGCAGATATATCTTAACGTAGGGGTCGGATGTTCCTGTGAAGTCTTTAGCAGGCAGATCTAAGGCTTTGATAATTGTGACAGCCAGAAGTTCATTCTCGTAATCATACCGGAGAGTGAAATTAAGTTTTCCACATGTTTTCACATCTTCTTGTTGCCCATCAGAATCCACAGACTTCTGTTTGTAGAGTTCTGGTTTTATTCTCCCAATGCTGGTTGTTGTCTCTCCCCTTTGTAAAATTGGATCTGTCCCCATGTTAAAATCAACACTGGACACTTGCATCTGTCTTGGCAAGTGCCTCCTGAAAGAATTGTGCCTGCACACACACACACAAAATGAGCCATAGTTATCTCCAGAAAAGACCTGGCTATTACTAAATAGAAAATACATCAAGAAGACTAAATTAATAAGGGTTTGTATCTTTAAAATAATTTTAAAACAATCCCCCAAATGTTTTACAAGTGTTAAAACATCTTTGAGAGGAAATGATCATTCAGAACAAAATTCTTGACCTGAGAGACACCCAGTGTCCTGGCAATACATATATTTATCACCTCATTTTCAAGCTATGCAGCTGAAACTGCATTCAGGTTCTTTCATAGAACAACTTTACAGTTCCAGCATTACTTGATCCCACTGTGCTATTGCATGGACAAAATGTAGCCAGGAAGAAAAAAAATAAATCACCTACAGACAACAGACTTCCTTCCTGTTGTTTGGAGGCATTCATTGGCTGTTTTTCAATTAAATGTTTACCATGCTTAACACTGATTACTGTGAAAGGCCTGAAAAGGCCATGCAAAGCTTTGTTTGGAGGTTTTCAACATAGTGCTTTGCCATCATACAACATTTTAAGTATATCCATTGGGTATTCAGTACAGAGGTACAGGTTGCCTTCTCCAATAACATTGTGAACATTTTGTTCTGGCTGCAATACATTTCAAAGTTTTGGGTAACATTTTCCTGTGATAGTTTTTATTTTCCTTATGTTTTCATACTCTTCTATGCATTATATTAGAAAACTGATTCATATACTTGTACCAAGAAACATTATGTTTAAATCATTGTAATTCTGAATATTGTGTAGCATATATGTACATATTTATGGACTTATCCTGACTCACGACCATCAACAGAAATTTTCACCTTTTCTAAGATTGAAATCAAACCTCTGTTATGCCATGCAGTTTTAAAGTAGTATAAAATATTGACCGAAAGGTTTCATAGAATTAATCATTAGCAGATTCCATTATGACCATATTGTCCAGTTTATTTTTTGGACATTTTCATATTTCCTTGGTACTTCACTACCCTTACAATCTGTACTGGAAATACTCACTACCTCCTCCTGTGAGCGTACTTAGTTGCCATTAAAAAGCAATTTAATTGTCAGAATTTCCTCTGCTTTTTGCAATCAATTGCTTATTAATGCCAAATGCAGCCTTGCCTTATTGCCTGGTTTCCCTGTGGTGTTGTGTTCTGAAAACAAGAGGTGTCACAGCTGTGTGTTTCTTTCTTTAAATCAGAAATGCAAATTGTCCATTTGAAAGCAACCAGGACTCATTTTATAGATATTATTTGTATTTTTGCTGTAAGTGAAGTGGTTGCAGAAGGCATATAGCGCAAAACTACTGCAATTTAGCTGGGCAGAGATACAAGAGGGTAATCTGCAGCCATTAAATAATAGACAAGAATGTTTCCCATTTTGGCTGTTTTAGTACTGCTAGGTGTAGGGAACAGTCCGACTGTCACAAAAGAATAGGGGAGGGAGAATAGGCCACGTTTGATGTAGCTCCAAAAAAAACAGGTGTTTTGATCTCAAATTTGGGTGAATGTTATACCCCTCTCATAATACATTTTACCTTTCTTAAATGTTTCTTAAATGTTTAAGCTGCCCAAATTCATAGCATATGATGTCCATGCTGGACTGGAGTGAGGACTGGGAAGGCCCTAACTATAACCATACCCTCAGGGAGTTTCAGGGCTGCCCTTGAGCCTTTGCCCACTGGAAAGTCCCATCTCATAGGTGTGCCAAACACAAGGGAGGAACTGAACTCCACCCAGAATGTAGTGGCAATAAAAATTTGGGCATGCAGTGATTTACGTGCTAGCACTCTAGTATCTCTGACTTTCTGCCTATGCAGGGGAAACAGTGAAAATGCCTGCATGCCATTTCCAGTGTGAATGAAATTGGATACAAGACAAACTCTTTTTTTTTTTTTTTTTTTTTTCTTCTCCTAGTATTTGTTGTATTTATGAATATCTGAGTTAATACTTGTACATGTAACTTGTAAAAACATGAATCTATGATTTCTAAGGTGCCAACCTCCTTTCAAATTGTCAAACATTGCATACAAAAGATCCTCTAGCGAAGACAGTCGTTGTGAGGTGTTGCTAAGTAGAACAGTGCAGCTGTATGGCTATGCCCCATGGGAACCAGCAGTGCTTTTGCTCTAGTAAGCCAATGCCCTAATTACATAGTGCCTAGTATCTGTTCTGAGTCACAGCATTTCACCAAGATGGCTAATCAGTCTGTTAATTATTAAGAAGTTTCATTGTTGTCATGGCAACATATTTGTCTTCCTTTGTTCTGCAATAACAAAGGACTTAATGACTGTTATAATGAAGTACAAGGATGTCAGGCAACCAGGTTGTGAAGATGCTGTGAAGCTACTAATGTGTGCAAATCCAGGTACTTTGAGCCACTACTGGCTTTTACATAGCACTCCTACAATAGACATGTGTTCTATAACTTAGAGCAAACACATTTTGAGTGACAGTAAGTCTGCACATAAATCTCTAATATGAAATGTGCTTATACAGGAATAATGATAGTATGAAGCTGTTTTATTACTCAATAAGATTGACATATGTAAGACTAAAAAGTAGAATAGGATGCTGATTTATGAAATGACTTGAGATTTATGATGTGTGGCTCTGGTCTAGCTTTACTACATGACATTAGAGTTATGTTTTGGAACAAATCCAGGAATGGACACCAGCACTTAAATTGTATTTAGACAGAACTGAGGCTGCTGTTTCCTCCTTGATGTCATCAAATTCAAGAGACCTGCTTGTTTTTCTTTAAACTTAACATTTCCAAGCACCTCACTTTTGCATTTATACCTCTTGGGAGCAGACTTACTCTTGTAGAGCTGAGTGGCAAGTTTCTCTCCCACCTAACACCAAGGAGCTCAAAGCACTCTGGAAGTCAAGGTGAACATTTGAAGGATGAAATATCACAGAAGCAATACACTATATTACAGAATAACTTCACAAAGTTCTGGGAAAAGTGTCTTTCTCTAACACACAGCAAAAATGTATGTTAAGAAACACCACTGATGCAGGAATTCTTCTACTGTAGTTTACTAGCTAATTGGGATCAAGGACTGAAGGACTTTTTTTTATTTTTTTTTCTTTTTTTCTTCCTTTTAAACTAGCAGGTCTTTTCTTACTATTAGGAACTATGCAAATGGTGTCATTCTAATTAAGCAGAAATTTATCATTTCCATGCAATAACATGTCTCACAGACATCAGACACCAGAGCCAGTTTTTAATCATTATGTGATCCAACATTCTGTCACATGAAAGAGAAGTAATCCAGAAAACTGGTCTAAATATCCTGCCTTCATCTTATATATGACATTCTTGGCAGTAATAATTAATATGGGCTGTGGGAAGGCTTAGACTCACCAAGCAGTCAGGGTTATAGAAAAAATGCATTTGCAAATACAGAAAGGATGATTTCTAGGTACTTTTGAAGATACATCTCATTCTAAACACTTTGTAACAAGGTATATTGTTGTTGTTTGTTGTTCATTTTTGTTTTGTCTTTTTTTTTTTTTTTTTTTTTTTTTTTTTTCTGAGCAAAATGTAAAGGAAGCTGAAGAAAGTGTTTCCAAACCCCCTACTGCTAATTGGCTAAAGTGGGAAAGATTTAAAACTGATATTCTAGACAGGGTAAATAGAAAAAGCTTCCTTACATCGTGCAGAAAGAGTATGATTGATGACAGGTTTTAATTTTGTAAAACTGTCCTTGGCCTCGGGGATATTTTATGTATTTAGATCCCAGTCCAAATCACCCTGGAGGCCTGTGGGAATATTTTCATAGCCTGAAGTAGCTCTGGATCATGTCCCCGGAACTTCTTTTTTTCCCCTATATTACCACCGAGAGTTTTCAAATCTATTTGCCAGCTAGCTATTTCTTCTGTCTGTTCAGGTAGTCAAAGAGCCCAATCACCTACAGATTTACCTGTTGGTACATGATGGATAAAACTCTTCCAATTAATATCCAATTAGATAGCCAGTTACATAATATCTTTATCATGCTAAGCTGTATCAGTTTTGGTCCCTCTGTGTTTCCTATAGCAGTTACCATGTCAGAGCTGTTTTTCTAGTATTTTGGAACTGTTCCTCAGAAAGACTTGGATACTGTGCTCCACCTCTTAGCAGATGGATACAGTAGTTGGACTCAGGCACAACTAAGGCAATGTGGCCTCAAGCCAGCTGTATAGTTGCATCATTCATCATAGTTCAGCTGCTAGAGTCAGTTAGACCTCCTTTGGATAGAATATTCTAATTTTTGGGAGCCTTCTGTGGTTGCTTTTTGGCTGTTCCTCGTTGTTGGAATAGCTGGAAAAAATGCCTTTCTCTACTCACCAGCTCAATGAATGCACTGAGCAAGCAAAACACTGTCTTAGGGACTCTCAGAAAGCCAGCAAAATATGTGGCCACTAAACATAAAGTATGTCTTCTCTAGTCTTGTGTCTCCAATGATTATTATGATTATTATGTGAGGGATATTTTTGTTGTTGTTGTTGTTTTGTTTTGCTTTTGTAGCTTATGTTGATTTAGCAAATAGTCCATTGAGTGAAAGCCACTTCTTATGTAGCATTTGTACTCTTACTTGTAGCATTATGCAATACTTCAGGTGCCTCTTTTAACCTTCAGTTTCCCATTTTGTGTTTACGAAACATTTCTTTTAAAAAATTATTTGTGTATTTATTTTGTTATGTAGGAAATGATCTTTGTAGTTCACTGTCTATTTCCCATACATTAAATTGCTGACAGTATTTGAAGAAAACCCTGTTTGATACTACAGGTCACTGCACATCTCTTCTTCACTACTTTACAAGATAACTCAGGATCTGTGACAAAATTAAAGTTTGTGTCCTTCACTTTAATACAAAAGAAATCACTGCAGCAATATTATATGCTTGACTTTTATTTAAAAATCTATATATAATCTGTACTGCTTTGAGGTCAGTCTGTAAGGGTCTATATTCTTAGACTGGGACTTTAATTCCTTTATAAGTGGCAAACCGTGTCTTGAAGAAATGTGCCATCAACAACAAACCTGCCATTTATTTAGTGAAGAAGAAAACTTTCAACTGCAAAAGCAACTCCTCTACAAAAATATCTCTGTGAAATGACAGACTTGCAGTACTTGCAAAAATCACACTCAACTTGATTTTCCTATACACAAAACCTAAAAAGGAAAAGCTTAAAGTAGCAGTAACATATGTATTTACAAAGCAGTAGAAGACAGAGATTTGATCTTCATATGTTAAGGCAGTGAGGTAGCACCACCTGTTTTGGAATATTCTGTTTAAATTCACATGACTGCCATTTCACCCATAACTGGTAAAAACACAGCAAACATCCTATGATATTAGAAGTTTTCAGCAGCATGTTCTGGTTGTACCTTTTTCCAGGAAACGTGCCACAGATGTAAGTGTCCCTTACCTTGATGATGATGTGGGCTCTGTGATCTGCCTCTGCATGCGTGCATGTCTGATCAGATGTTCTTTCAGTGCATTCTGGACCTCTGCTGGTATATCAGGTGAAGTGTGGCTAATTTTCAATGCAGCTTCAAGTACCTTTGTTGTAGGTTTCCCATTTTCTTTAACTTCCTTTTTCTCGCTGGTCTCAAAAACCTCTGTGGGAGCACTCGAGTTGCTCTGAGGGACATTACTGGCATTGGAAGTGAGAGGTTTGCTTCTCCAGCAGGGCCAACACAACTTCCAAAAGACAAAAAGTGAGACTACCAGCAAAGCGAGCCCGCAGAAGCTGACGACTACTGCTAACAGACTGACTGAGATGTCTGCAAAGAATTAGAAACAGAGATCATCATAACAGACAAACATGGAGAAAAAAAAAAAGTAAGAAAGAAACAGGTAAGGAGATAGAAGCATTTTAATCACTATCCTATCAAAATCTTTAAAGTTTTATCTATTTATGTATTTGTTAGGTTTTTTTTTTTGTTTTTTTTTTTTGTTTTTTTTTTAATATATCTAAAATGCCTTTGAAACGCTATCGTTCTCTACTATATATTTCTTTTCCAAATTCTCCAGTCACTGTTGCACAGACTAGGTGCCAGTAACAGTACCAGTAGCCACACACTGCCAGTCAGGCTTCTCAGGAAATAAGGGACTACACAAATGGTCCTGAATACACCCAGCCATGGTCATCAAAAGGTGTTTGCTCATGAACACTTCTTGCTGAAAAAAATAAACAGTCAACATTTTCTATAAGTGCACATGAAGATAGGTTAATTCAAAACACTGAGGCTGATAAAGAAATTTCTTCAGGACTTGTCAAACTTGTGACTTCATGTGCTAACTGCTTCATAAACATGTTTAAACCTAACATTTACCTGGATAAGCAGGAACAAGATATAGTCTGTCACAACCAATAAGTGGCAGGGGTTAAATCTTAAGCACTGATAGACCACGACAACACATATATCTTGGTATCTAAAATTATGCTATGAAAATGAAGCTGGCTTCAGAGTACACTATACAATGCCCTGGGTTGTATGGAGATCTTACCGTACACTTAGCTATCCCTGCTGCCCAGCATTTGACTTTTTCTGCCACAGTGGATTAACATATCCAATAGCTCTGTCAAAGTAAGGAGAACAGATTTCATACCAACTAAATTCTGGGAACAGACGTGCATTTTAGGAAATGGTGGATCACCAGAAATGCCAATTGGGCCTTAATTAGGATTTTTATTCTATGTGACATGTTTCAGTTTGATTTTTCCAGTATCATGTAATCTTATAAATTTGACTTAAAAAATCCCCTTCCTTTTGAAAAGAGGCTTTTGTATGCTTTAAAAATATTCAATAAGCCCTGCCTAAATGCCCCTCAAGTAATGGCTGCTGCTGCTTGTTACAACAAGATTTGACAATTTAACAACTAATATTTTGTATCCATAGCTCCAGGCTACAGACTACTAAACTGAACTCATGGAAAAGTGCAACCAGACTTTGAGCGTATTTTTTAATAAAGGCTCACAGGAAGAAAAATAGTCTTCTAGGTCTGTATTGAATCTATGAAACAGTATGTATCTCACAAATACTTTGGGGATATTGAGTTTCAACAAGTTCATTTAGGAAATTTTTCTTTCATTTCCAAATATGTCTATCAGTAACAAATCACAGAATCATTAAGGTATGAAAAGACCTCCAAGATCATCTGGTCTAACTGTCCCCCTAATCACCAATATCACCCACTAAATAATACTGAGCTTAAGGCCCGTTCGGCATGAAACTAGGTGAGAACAGTCAACATAAACAGAAGATGTTTGTAGTTTGGATATTTGAAAGACATGTTTCTACTTAACCTTATTTCATATACATCATGGCCAGCTTCATGGAGGAATCAGAAGGGGATGTGCTTCTGCTTTTAAAGCATTTGGCACTAACTGCTGCCCTGCCTTGAAGAGAAATATGCCTCTGTGAACATTTTCTGACAGTCCTGGGAAAGGTGTCATCCTTTTCTGCCTGTAGTTAAATGTCAAAATGTAGCCCTTGGAATATCCGTGTCAGCTGAAGGAGAAATTCATATGGTAAATTCTGATTTAAGATGTCCATAAAATGAATGGTTGCATAATTATACCTAATAGCAATGTAACACAAGAAGCAAACAATATTCTTGCATATGATTTTTCTAGAGAATTAATGACTGATAGGGGTTATTAGGCTATTTGGTTTGATCTACTCTTTACACTGAGATCTTTTCTGAGCCTGATAATTTTTATTTGGCTTGTGCACATGCCACAGCAGTGTCTGATCTTGACAGCAAGAGAAGGCATTAGGAGATGCTGAGTTTACAGCTTGTTTCAATAATTAATCACTTTGTTTCAAATTTGTATTTCTGATTTGTACTTCTGTAGTTCTAATTTACAGTCATTTCTTCTTTCATGTCTTCATATGAGAGGTGAAAAGCTATGATTTGCTTCATAAGACATGCCTAAGCAAAATGTGCTGGAAAAAAAACACCCACAAGGCCTGAAAGTCAATCACCTACACCAGTCCCTTGAATGGCTTTAACCTGGGGTACTTCATAATGTCCCAGACAATTCCTGAGCATGAATCAGGAATTACAGAAGACCAACAATCATTCTTTATATGCACTTTGGATGTGGTCCTTATATGTTAGTAGAAGACAGACTTTAAGTGTATGGACAGAGGCTGTGACATGTGAATTGGCCTCAGTGCCAGGGAATGGTCTTAAGTAAATTTAAGAACTGAATACAGAGGTATGCCCCATTGAAAGAACTCTTTTTGGTTAATTCTCCATTCTCAAATCTTGACCAAATGTAAAACTCTAGCAAAAGGTTAATGATTTTTCAGAAAGCAAGAAAAAAGAAAACCAAAAAGAAATTCAATTTGGGGTCATTTGCAGTATTTCCAGCTCAGTTTAGATGTGGTTGGCATAACTAGGTTATGTTTGGAAATGAAGGCTTTTAGAACTGAAAATTATAATTTTTCATTTAAAAAATGTTGAAACAGGATGTGTAACTACTTTGAAATAGCTGAAATAGTTTCAAAATCAGAAATATGATCATTGATGCCTTCCAGCGGTTACAATTTGATGAGCAGACACTATCAGCTGAAAAACGTTCTATCAAAGCATTTCTAGCCAATCTTATTTTAAGTTTTTAACTGCAAGACACTTTTCAAGCCTTCAAGTAACTTGGTGTCTGTTTTCAACACCTACTCTAGTTCTTCGACTTTATGTATATATTTTTTTATATTTCTATTTTAAATTCTCTCTAACCTAGTACTGAAATCTTTACAGACATTGTAAGTTTCATACACTGAAATAATCACATGAAACATCTGAAGTCTTAAGAGCAGTGAAAATATGTAGGAGCTATTTCTAGAGATAGTTGTACAAACTACAGTCTCCATATTTGCTATTTAATAATAAGTTAAAGAGTTTCACATATTGCACTTGATAGTACAACAAATACTTAAACAAAATCATGAAATACAGTAATTGTCAGGAATTGGACCAAAAAATAGTTCATTAGGATAAAAATATATTTACTTCATTTACAGCCATAATTGCTAAAAAGCAATCACTATACCATATACATTAATGTGAATATCATGTTTCATTTCCTCATTTCCGACAGTCCCTTGGTTGAGTAACTACTGTGAAAGATTTGCTGTTATGTGAAGACTGGAATCATCTGTAGAACAGCAGTAAATGGAGCTTCCTAGACACTTTACATGTTACACCGGAAGTATCTCATGTATTACCTCTTAAGAGGAAGGTTGGTTTGAAAAAAAAAAAAAAAAGCTCCCAAAACATCTCCTGCAGATGAGGAGTTTCTTCACGTTTCTTCACACCCCTATTAAGGAAATCTGCTTGGGAAGAAAAATGGGTACCAAAGGATGGCTGTGTCTTTAGGCTGGGATTGTACTTTACTTATGTAAGTGTTATATAAAGATAGTGACAACTTCAAAGACTGACTAGGTTTTTAGAGGCAGAAGGAGAACACTCGCTCTTCTGGGACAATGCTAACTGTCAGTGTTGTAAATAGTGTTCTCACTTGTCTCCGGCATGAAGTAAAAGAAAAATAATTTTCAACCACAAGCAGTTTTTTGACAACTCTTTTTTGTAATTACATCTTGTCTTCAATACTACAAGTTTACACAGAATAGGACATCTTTCTGCATACTCATCAGGGTGTACAAAATTATGTTTTTGCCATTCTTGTTCACATGCTGGATAATTTTAGCAATGTGAGGAAAATTCCCATTCTCTCACACCTTCTTCTGATCAGTGGGAAATCTTTCACTGATTTCACTGGAGTTAACATTTCACTCATGGTCATTTTTCTTTACCGACCTTTCTTTAATGTCATCTTCATAGTCTTAATAAAATGTCATGTCTGAAAGAAAGTTTCCTGTTTCTTCATGGTTTTCTATTTAAAACTACTATTTGAAGCTGTGCAATATTGGACAATTTTATATTTCTCATTTGAGAAAGACACACCTACTTGGGTAATGCCTGAATTATATTTACCTCACAATCTTCTCTCTGCATTTTTTATAAATATCTGTGGAAACACATTCAGCATAAGAGGATCCTTGACAGCAAGTGTTTGATATTAGGCAAGTACTGCAGAAACATATATATATATATATATTTTTTTTTTTTTCCTTTCTGGATGCAAGGAATATTTTGAGCAACGGTTTCTGTACTATCATTTGCAACAAATTTTTGTTTGAAATTTGCCTCAGGAAGGTTCTGCATGTGAATCCATTCTCAAACATGCACACTGGCAGACTTCCATGTGCAGACCAAATTAAGTTCATTTCCATTTCAGTCAGTGCCCTGAAAACATAAGGCCCTTAGTGCTTAGCTTGAGAAAAAGGATATTCCACCAACACATGGTATTGAATATGAAGAGGAGACCAGCTTATGTGGTTACATGGCTGCCCACGTGCATAACTGGCAGGCAGCGCAAGGAGGGAGCAGTCACCTACATTTGTGTCAAGTCACAGTATTTGGTGTCTCTCACATCACATCACATGCCAGAAGATATGCCGAAGTGCAGTCAGTCACATTGCTCCAGCTGGGGTAAAAGAGATATGCCTGCAGAACAAGACTGTATATTGGACTCATACTTCAGGACTGTTGCAGAGCCCAACAGCCTTGCTTTGGCTTTAGAAATGTGCTGTGAGTGTTCACAGCAGGCAGGAGATGAATTACATCTGACATGGACCAAGCTACAGAGAATGTACTTTTCCCAACAAAGCAACAGCAGGAAAGGACGTTCTGGAAAAAGAAGGCTTGTATCCTCTTTTGACCCCCTTCTTGGTCTATAGGTGATCTTGGATCTCTTAAATATTTAAAGTTCAACATCACGTAAGGTTTTCTCAAACCAATTTTCTTTAACTATTTTTTTCTCTCTTGTTAATCATCCATAAGCAACTCTACCATCTCCATAGGGACTACTCTGAATGGAACTCTGTAGTCTGGAATATCAGCAGTTGGCTCGTTCAGATAAATTAATATGTCTCTGATTTTCTAGAATTCGAAGAGAAGCGGAAGCTTTATTAATTATAAATGGTCTGGGTCCGATAAACCTCCTTTACTCGTGTGAACTAGTTGTCCCAGCCCATCATTTTTGCTGTTAAGTTTTCTTTGGGGAACTCTGAAGAACATCAAAAGTTGCAGGTGTTCATTTTTACTCGGCATTAGCAGATCTTCCACAGTTACCTCAGTATCATCTAAATCACCACAGATAGGGATATAGCATACCTCAGAAAGTGGCAGGTTCAATCTTTCTTATTTTCTCTTAACCTGAACCTGTCAAAACACCTGACTTACACTTCAAACTACAAAAATAACCTTTCACTTAAAAGTCTACATGTAGTATCCTCTACTGTTCTCACAATGAAACATGCTTTGAATAACTTCCCCAAATCTTTTGACTCTTGCCCTGTTGTGAATGTGTTCCCTCCTATGCTGCTAATTCAGTCTGATGTCTGAACTTGTTCAAAATAGCCATCACCACCTCCTGGCTCATATATCATTTCTTAGTGCTAACAGAACTCTAGGGTAGAATATTTCTTAGCAGCAAGGGAACCAACCGAATGAAGTCAGGTATGACTGTGTTTTACTACATCTTTAGAGCACATAAAATTATTAATCTCTTGTCAAAATCATTTTATCTGTTATATTGTTTATTAATGCATCTGATAATCTACTTCTGTCCAACCACAAATGGAACATCCTCTTTTACCATTTCAAACTCCCTATATAGGCCTTTATACTTTAGGATGTATAGTAGATCTTGGGTATTTCCCAGACGCTCGTTAGCTTTCTCCTATCTCTATACATCACCTTCTGCTTTCCAGAAATCAGAAGGAATTTGCCACAGCAGCAATGTAATCCATAAGTCTTGGTACATGATTTGCATGCTGTATATAATTAAAAAGGATGGCTTTTACTTTGCCTGGCTGGATACTTGTGTTTTGCCTGCAGTGTAGGAAGCAAAAGACATTGGACTGAACATTGGCCTCTCCACTCTAACATACCAAATGTAAACTGGAATCCTCCACTTCTAAGGCTTTCTCTGGCCTACCTGTTTAGCTACTTTCATACTTGTTAGTTCTCACTTAATCTCAAAAGGAGATAAATTTCCATCTCTGCTCAGCCCCTTTCCCCCCTCTGCCTTCCATTAAACAAAACAAACAAACAAACAAACAAACAAACAAAAAACACAGCTTTGAGCTTGGTCCCATTCTGCTCTCACACTTGCAAGCATATCTAAACATCTGCAAGAATACCTCATTATACTCTCTCAGAAAAGAAAAGGACATGAAAACGCATCACAGACCCTTGGGACGGCCAACAGTTATGAGCATGTTGTAGCTACAGCCAGGTTCACATAGTTTAAGTGTCATTTTTGAATTGGCATGGTTAAGTTTATTCATACATAGCATTATATAATGAACATACAACACATGATAAGACCTAGCAAAACACACAAAATTGGCATTATTACAGATTTGTCCCCCTGCTGTTGTAAGCATTTCTGTATTTTTTCTTTGCAAAACATGGACAGAGGAAGATTCCTTTATAAATGCTTGCCTTTACTGTGCATCACTGCTGTATGTGTGTTGAGCACTTCTGCATTGTTGTGACTGTCTTCACATTACTGTAAATCTTGTTTCTGTGGTGCATTTACCCCTCTTTTCTACCACTACATTGCTGAATTAGCTATTTCTGTTTTTCACAGCTTGTTACCATCCATTTCAGAAAGCAGTTTTCAGTAACCCTGCACTTTTTCTTTTTTCTCCCAAACCATATTTCTCTATGGTAATAATTTTGCTCTGTCCAGGTGATGCATTATACCATAAAAAATTTGATCTGTATTTAACTGTTCAAAAGTTTATTATTTATTTTTCTCACATTTATTTGTAACAGAATGCTCAATTGTTTCACACAACAGTTACTTTCTTATGAAGAAATATGTTCCTTTCTTGTATGATACTCTCACACTGATCACAGTAGTCTTCACATTTGTAGTCCCCTTTGTGCTTGCTTTTGGCACAGTTGAGAAGCACTTATAAGCACACTACTGGATAAATCTGTTCCTCTATCCCCCTAAACATAACCAGGTGGTTCAAGTATATCTTCAGCTTATATTCTGCATGTGTATACCCACACATGCATGTACACACAAGTATGTTTAAAAGAACCAGGACTGATGTAAACCACCAACTGCAATCATCAGGATGGGAACTGGCAGAAAAGGAGCTGACAGCCAACAGGAGACTCATGCTGGCTGCAGCAGAAGGAACCTCCCCAATGACATTGCTCTTCAGGGAGGCACGAGGCTATATTACAGAATGGCCATGCTTAGGATGCTCTTGAGTTTTCTTACTCCTTCTGTACTTCTGTAGTAAACTGTCAATCAAAGGTGGGGTTGGAAACATGTCAGGTTAAAGTTCTATGGTAGTAAAATAATTGTGAGTGGAATATTTAGGTGAATAGAAAACAATCCTATAGGAGCTGATGCTTGTTGCATGGTCAACTTTAAAAATAAAAATAAATCATTATCTGACAATCAAAAGAGCAAGAGCAAACATCGCCCTCAAGAACTCTCTAGCCCTCATCTAGCTCACTAGATGACTAAAATGTCCTCCTGGCAGGGAAAGAACTGTGTTCCCAGCTCTGTTATAAACATTGGTTCCCCATGAGAATGGATAATGAGGTTCTTAAACTCTGCAGGACCAGAAGGCCTAACAAAGCAAAGACAGCAGTAAGTGCCCACCATTTGCAGAGGATATGTGATAACAGTGAATTTTGAACATGTCCCTAGAGCAGGAAGCCTAACTTCCTCTCAGTACACTTTATGCAGCTGTTTTCAGAAATGCTCCCAGCTGGGACTTCGATATGCTTGGCTCCTTAAAATGAAGAGGGATGCTCAACTGACAGAAAAATAGAAAAAGACAGAAAGACAGAAAAAAGACAGACAGACAGACAGACAGAAAGAAGAGAAGAGAAGAGAAGAGAAGAGAAGAGAAGAGAAGAGAAGAGAAGAGAAGAGAAGAGAAGAGAAGAGAAGAGAAGAGAAGAGAAGAGAAGAGAAGAGAAGAGAAGAGAAGAGAAGAGAAGAGAAGAGAAGAGAAGAGAAGAGAAGAGAAGAGAAGAGAAGAGAAGAGAAGAGAAGAGAAGAGAAGAGAAGAGAAGAGAAGAGAAGAGAAGAAAACCCTGGAGTTCCTTATTGATCATATAGCCTGAATGTAAATACAGGTATAACCAAGCTGTACCTATGAATTTTGGGCATTTCTAGAAGATAATTTATTTGCATTAAAGATGAATTTTATTAGGTGCAGTTCTGCACACATCTATCTCCCATATATTTTCTACCTGAACTCTTCTCATTTTTTCACAAACATCTTAGTAATTTTGCCCGAATCTATTGGGCATAAAGGAGGTGTAAAAAATAAATAAACCAGTTGCACATCTAATTCAGCATTTTATGAAAAACATTATTCTCTTCAGAAGAAATCTCACTGTCATCTGACTATATAGAAGTACCATAAATGTAAACAGCTTCCTAATCTTTTTTTTTTTTTTTTTTTTTTTTTTTTTCTTGAGCATTCCCCTGAGATAAGAGAATTAATAGTCCTTGTAATTACCAGGGCAGAAGATATAACAGCAGATGTTGTATTTTCACTAATTGTCTAAAGCTCTTGGAAATTTACAAAATGTGTTCTCTCAATAAGATTCTTTCCTCTGAGTTCCATGGATTAATTATCCATTACACTAAATATGATTACCCCTTCTTGACCCAAGCAGTGAGCTTGAGGGTCCTAAGGTTTTGTTGCTGTCACTGAGAAAAAAAAAAAATGTATTGAAGAATCAGCCATTTCTTTGATGTAATCCTGTTTGTCCACAAAGAATGTCCAAACTCTTATTTCTGTAAGAAAACGGGGAACCAAACACGTAGAGGTTATTTATTTATTTTTCTTAGCTAGCAGTAAACCTCAGTAGCTCTCTTTCCTTATTTGTTGATTCATTTATTATTACTATTACTATTACTATTACTATTATTATTATTATTATTATTATTATTATTATTATTATTATTATTATTATTATTATTATTATTTTATTCTGCCCTTCCAAAGCCAAACCTTCCAGTTCTTGTTCTGTGTCTCTAGCTCCCTCTTGTGTGTTTGATTCTGTTACCCTTGTCTTGCTTCTTTCTCATATGTAGACACCTACACTATCAAAACAACAACAACAAACAGTACCCAGCCTCTCCACTTGCCAGTGAAACATCCTGGGTCACAGGGTCAATGTTGTCTCATGTTTTACTTTGAGCCTGCGAATTGGTGGTGATTCCTCTGAGAAGCTCAGCTGCATTTTACAGGCCAGTTGAACAGAAAGCAATCATCACACGCACCAACAAAACCAAATCATAGCAGTATTAGTTACCTATTTTAAAATTTTCAACTTCCAGAACATGCTTGTATTCATGTATTAAATAGAAAAGGTCTTCTTTCCTTTTTATCATCTACTTTTTTTCTTTCTGAAATGTTTCTTGTACTATTCTTTCCTGTCCAAATATGGGTCTCCTCATCTTTTAGCCTTCTTTCCTCTCATGAAATTTCTTTATTGATTCTTCCTTATACTACATTTGTGACACTTTCAGGTATCTTGTTTTTGAGATGAGAAAAACTAAATGAATTTAGTGTTCAAAAGGACAATATACAGACTTTTTTTTTTCTTTTAATTTTTGCACCCCTTTTTATGTTGTCTCATTGACTCTGCTTTTTGAATTTGAAAGTTTAGCTCATTCTATAATATAAAAACATACAATAATAAACCACCATTCTGTAATCACCCTCTCAGTCTT
Source organism: Aythya ferina (assembly GCF_964211825.1). NCBI lineage: Eukaryota > Metazoa > Chordata > Aves > Anseriformes > Anatidae > Aythya > Aythya ferina. The sequence goes on from NC_140296.1 coordinate 144,729,880, forward strand.
CTATATCATCTCCACATCCTCCAGAACTCCTTCTCACAGCTCAAGTATCTTCTTACTCTTACTACAGTAGATTCTTCACGACATGCTTCAGTGCTTGCTGCAGGGGTTAATGCCTGACAGGCTGCACAAAGCCCCAGACAGCAAGTAACTGAAATGGTTCATGATGCGTGTTATCTAGCTTGGGCAAACACTGGGAAAGGGCTTCCCACATCATCATTTGGGGAACGCTAGAGCAAAATACAGCAAAACCAATAGGGCTAAATAAGCCATTGCTCTTCTTTACCCTACAGCTACAGTTGCATGACACCAGAATTGTGCAGAATTTACTCAGCCACAGCACCACCGCCACAGACTCTCACACCAAATACTGGTAAGCCCATGTACCAGACACCAAAGTTTCAGGAAAACACAAACTTTTATGGCTTTATTCTCCAAATGAAGATGGAGAACACTTTAGGTTTCTACCTTTAATGAACAGCAGCTGTGGATGTTCAACACTGTGGACAACATTAACTTTACACATAGAGATGGAAATATACATGCATTTGAAGAGCAGAATAAATACCTCTCTAAGGCATGGTTTACCTTTCGATGACCACATTTTCTCAGCCTAGATACTGTATTTACAATCTTTCAACTCAGCAAATTCATGAGAGTAATATTTACATCTTGTCTATCCAAGTGTTTACATATTAAAATATTGTCAATTATCAACAATGACTGTGTGTCTGTTCTTCCTCTGAAGTCATAAAGTATTAAAGTATGATTACTAGCACTGTTAGTAATTGATGAAAATGTTTAATTTAATGTGTGTGTCAATAAAATCGACACCCTTAATGTTCTTCTTTTTGGAGGAAAAAGTTAGATTTAGAAACTCAGTTGAGATGTGGGACCATGTGATTCAAGCCCTTTCTTGGTTAATTGTCAATTATTATTTTTTTCTAATCTCACAATTACAACTTTATTAGGGTTTTTGTATGTAAATCACCAAGAATATTGTTGACTTTAAAGAAATGAAGATATTTGTTCAAAAATGTAGACAATTCTTCAAAAGAAGCTTCTGTAATACACAGTGCAACATGAAGGCAAGTGTTGGAGATTCAAATTTGCTAGACAGCAATACTTGGTTTACCTTGTGGGACATTTCTGTATCTTTCACTACCCACCTGTTTATATATTCACTGGTTTTTTACATGACACCTAATACTGACTCCCTGTGCAGCACTCTCTAAAAATCAGATAGAGAAACTAATCTTTTCAGAGCCCAGTTTTCAAAGCTTCATGAGGTTATTTTCATGCCACCTTTTACGATTTGGACAAGACGGCTCAAAGAGTGTACATATACCCGTCAGATGGTATTTACAAAGCACAGCAAATCCACAATCCGTGCTGGTGGAAGCATGCTACACCCCCGCACCCTGCTGCCCTGGCTGTCCAAGCCCTGATGGGTTGGTCCGGGCCCCTCCTGCAGCCTTCACCGGCTGCAGACTGAGCACTTGCCTCAAGCACAAAGCCATAGGAGAACCATGCAGGTACCCAAGTCTGAAAGAAGAATTGCTCCTCTCTAAGGACGGTAGCAGCAACAGTTGTTTTGTTTGTTTGTTTGTTTTTTGTGCTGAGATACTAAATATCTCGGAATTTGCAGTAAATTGGATATTAGAAGGAGAAAAAAAAAAAGGCAAAAACCAAACAAACAAACAAAAAAAACAACTAACAGATGCCGTGGTAGCAACAACGCAGCTGGGGCACATGCTCAGAACCTGCTGCTTTTCATGACTTGGTGTCAATTTATTTAATTTGTGCTGTACGCTTGTTATTTGTTGGCCATAATGCAAGCTATCCTGCTGCATTTATGAACTTACAGAATAGGTTACCGATCACTTCTGGCAGAAATTAAGAACTTGGGCTAATTTTCAAACCCTGTCCTCAAAACCAGCACCATGGCAAAACAGTGGTTCTGGAGTGTAGTGAACAGAAAAATGCAAATGAGCAGAGCCAGTTCCAGAAGATCCAGACAGTTCAGAAATCAATGACCAAAGACAAGCCCATTAGGAGTCTGTCTGGTTTCGACACTGACATGTTTTTCTTCTGGCTTCGGAATATTTAAATTTACACGAATTCCCTCATCCCATCCCCCCAAAATTTTTTTTTCCGGGACGAGTCCTGGACCAGAGCGACCCGGAGGGCTGTGCTGCTCCTGTTGTCTCCTGCCGGCAGGCAGAGAGCTCTTCCCCGGCTAACAGAGGGAATGCGCACCCCTGTCCCGCAGCGCGCTGCCGCGGGTCACCGCACGGTGCCTGGAGCCCGGGGACCGCCAGCGAGTAACGGGGCGCCCCGAAGGGCAGCTGGGGAGATGAGAAAAAAGGGACGACAGGGCGCAAAGCCTCCGTAGCACTGAAGAACGCCCGACTCTGCTGCCCAAGCATCAAACGCAGCCGTCGGCTGCGGGAGGCAGAGGATTTTAAAGCGGGCTGCGAGCCTGCCCCCCCTAGTCCCCCCCCCCATCCGCCCCCTCGGCACGCAGGGAAGGCAAAAGAAAAAGTTGCGCTCTCCGGCCGCCCACGCCGGCGGCAGGACGGGAGCGGCGGCGGGACGGGCGCGGTACCTGTGCCGCCGATGCCCTGGCGGGCGGTCTCCAGGGGGAAGATGCCGGCGCACTTCTCCCGCTCCACCTGCCCGCCCAGGCACAGCTCGGAGATGATCTGCAGCGCCTTGTGGCACAGGCTGCCCACGCCGTCCTCCGCGGAGAAACTCATCTCTTCTGCCCCGGCCGGCCGCTCTAAGCCATGGCCGGTGCGGGACGGCTCCGCACCGGCACCGCACCGGAGCCGCACCGCACCGGCACCCGCGCAGCCTCCCGCGGGGAGCGGAGCGGGGCGGAGCGGAGCGGCAGCGGAGAGCGGCGGAGCGCCGGGTGCGGTGCGAGTGAAACCGCGCTCTCATCCGAAGAAGAAGTAGTGAAGGTTGGGGGGGGGGGGGGGGGAGACGCCAAAAAAAAAAAAGGGGGGGGGGGGAGGAGGGAAAAAAAAAATCAAAAGAGGAAAAAAAAAAAAAGCATCCACTTAGCAACGCCTTTTGTGCCTAGCGGGCTTCGGTAGGCGGCTTGGCCAATGGCAGCCTGGCGAAGGGGGGCGCAGGTGGCGGGGGGGCCCTTCTCATCCCTCGGGGAAAGTTTGCCTTCCCCGCCCCGCCGCCGGGTGAGGGGCGGCGGCGCCCGGGGGGAGCGCGGCGGGGCGGCGGCGGCGGCGCTCAGGGGCGCCGGGAGCTCAGGGGCGGGGGTGCTGCTGGCGGAGGCGGGTGGGGGGCCCCCACGAATCCCCCCCGCTTTCACCCGGGGACTTGGGGGTCCTGTGGGGTTCTTTGGTCGCAGAAGGAAGAAGAAGAGTTTACTGAACACCCGGCCCCGTCGTTTTTCCCAGGACATCATTTCTTAGATGAGCCGGGCAGTGTAATCTTCTATACCGTCTGCTGAGCAACATCAGATAATTTCATTCACAAACAACAACAACAACAAAATAATAAAAAAAAAGATCTCCAAGACGCTTTTCAGCAGCAGAGTTATGAAACAGTTGACTTCGGCTGTTCCTCTAACTTGCAAAGGAGTTAGAGTAAGCTTGCAATTGTCTGGTGTATTTCCTCAAAAAGTTTTTTTTTTTTTTCCTTTATTTATTTCTTCTTCTTTTAAGTTTGTTTATGGATAAAAAGTTCCCTGTACTGTGTGTGCTCGACACACATTGAGAAATCAGTACAGCATATGCTGCTAGTAGTTGTTTAAGTTACTGGCTGCATAGCAGAACAGGACTTTATGCTATTTGTTATTATACTTCCTGACATTCTGATTTTTTTTTTTTTTTACGTTTGTGAAGAAAAATGTTTCTACTTTGATGGCATATGTGTCTTTCAATACTTAATTCTAATTAGGCATAGTTGAAAGGAAGTCCGCTAGCAGATTGCTTAACAGCACTGCCTGTAGTCTACTGCTAGTATGGCTTGGTTTCATAAGCATGAGTGTACTGATGTGCTTTTTTCCCCCGATTTCATTTTTTTAAATCTGTTACCTGAATATTGATAATTGTCTCTAACAAAATGCAAAGCTTAACATTTGAAAGCTTTATAACCATCAATAACTGTAAATTATGAAATACTACAGAAATGTTTATCTAGGTTTAATTCAGAAATTCTGTACTTTGTATAGTATAGGTGCTTGTAAAAAAGAAAAGTTGCTTCTGAAAATGAGCCATTTGGCATTTTGAAGGCTCATGCATTTATGCATACTAATTCATTCACAGGTATTTTTCAAAATCTTAGGAAACCAATAGATTCTGTAGTACACAAACTGTAACAGCTACAGAAATTATGTTCCTCAAAGCTTTTTCACACACATAGCAGGCATTTCAGAAATATCAGATGCTACTAAATACATCTTTCACTGCTCATGCATTTACTGAGACTAGCATTGTCAGAACTCTGTGTTATTACTGCAAAATGTTCTGACAATTCCTAGAATGTTTGGACTCTTATTATAACTATTCAGGGCACAGAACTGAGGAGACCTATTTGAGCAGTCATTCAGCTTTCATAGGGATCTAAATCAGTATGATTATCTCATGAAAATAGGCTTGCTAGTAATAATAATAATAATAAAGTACATATTTTCATTATAGTGAAGGCAACTGGTACCTACTTCCAAACTTCAAAGTATGAGCATATTTACTGTTCATGTGACATTAACAGTGCTGTTCACAAAATTCTGTCATGCACCACCAACTAATAATTAAGTAGTCTGTTTATCTTTGAGACAAATTCATAATTCTAACAGAAGCTTACAGGAGATACACATACAGAATGATGAAGAAAGGGTCTTGACCAGAAATTGGTTTTAAAGAGAGTGAGGACTGCATTTAAAGCCAGAGAGCTAAGCTGCTCTATTTCTGAACTTGTCTACAGACTCTATGTGCCCATGGTTGTATCAGAGTTCATGAGTGAAATCTATCATCTAAGGTTACTGGCACTGTTGCCATTGAATACAATTGAGTCAACATTTCACATGTAATGTAAGCTTGCAACCCTGCTTATTCACTTATATAATGAGAGTTAGGTACATTCTTACATTGTTTGCTTTTGCACACAAAAGCTTTGTTTCAGTGAAGATCATACCATCTTATTGCTGTTATCATTCATAGTATTGATAGGTACATACATAAGGAAAAGCTTATTCTATGTATTCTATGTATTCTATGTATTCTGTGTCAACATTGGTATATATGAAGACTGAGATTTTCAGATAGGTATCTGGAGCCAGATACCTCTCTTAGCCGTCCTAAGTACTTTTGAAAATGTTTTTATGTACGCAGAAAGTACCAGCCACAGTCAGTAGTATGACTGCATATTTATCCTAATCTTTAGTAAGTAGCATTGATTTAAACTCTGTTTCATCAACAATCTCTTTTTTCTCAGCCTTAGTACTATGAAATGAGTTTTAGTAGAAGATGAACGATTCTTCTCATGAGACACGACAGTCTTATCCTAAGTCATATCCAGAAATACCTTTTGTTGTTGGAGACAAGTTGTTCATGAAGGGAATTTTTCCCATCTGTATTGAGAAGTTTGGTTAAAAATGTGAATTCAGGTTAGAGATCATGCCATTTTTCTTCAACATGTTGTTTCAGTGGAAAACTTTTTTTTTTTTTTTTTTTTTTTTTTTTCTGCACCTGAAAGGACATACATGCTTGCTTTCTAGTTTCAGCTTCCAAAACTTGTATTTTTAATAGTCTGCCAGTTCTCAGGTGAATGCAATTGCATTGTGTGTCCTTGTGCCCACAAAGCCCAGTTATCTTATTTCCCATTTGGAAGTGCTCCCAGGCAGTCTCACCATGTGTAATTTGGTAAGACATGGTGGACTCATGCCTCATGGCTTCCATGATTGCACCAGACCATACCCACTTTTACTATGCTGACTGCTGGTCATTACAAAATGGCTTGACTGCTTTCTGGTGACTGACATTGACAAAGGAAAAATAATCAATTTTTTTTTTACATTATTTCTGTATATTCACATCCCCATTTTGTCAATGAAATATCCAACTAATGGTCAAGGTATTATACTTTGGGCTGGAATAAGATGGAAGAAACACCCAGTTTTGTAAGATGTATCCTTCAACAGACACTGTATAAGAATTCTGAAGTTTAGTCAGTATGGATAGCCTAAAGACAGATATAGTTCAGATTTCTTACAGAACTAAACTCCACTGCTAAGTGTAAGGCCACAATTTATCTAATGTAAATGAGTGAAAAACTGGTAATTCACAAAGGAAAGATGGTCTAGTAATTGTTGAGTGAGAGGTACTCTCCCTGTTGCAGGTGTCTGAAATTCAGCTAGGGTGGCAGTGTACGATGCCAAAGATGTCTGTCTGCAATAGAAAGTGGACTGTGACCGAATTTGTAGCTGAGCTTGTAAGTAGAGACTGGCCATGAGGGTACTGCTGGACATGGCCAACTAGAGACTCTGTAGATACAGCTACAGAGTCTCTACAGAACCATGGTTAGGCCTTGACTTGTGCACTTTTCACCAGCTGTCCTCTGTTTCTTGTACATCATGTACTTCTTTTCATATACTCTGTATATTTCATTCAGAAAATGGTACCCTGATCTTAGCCGTTAGCTTCAAGTATTTCTGTATTTTCTTACCTCATCTGAGAAATTGGCCTTGGTTTCTTGATTTGGGATTCAGTGATGATACCAAAAAAGCAACAGAGTTGGGGAAAAAAGAAAAATTTCAGCTTTCAGCATTTAAGAGGCTACCAGTAGGGAAAAATAAAAATAAAAATATATGTGAAGATACAGGTTACAAATATAATTTTTATTTGTAACAGTTACACGTACAAATTTTTCCTGATAGCATCTTTTTAAATTTTAAATCCCATATGTATAGAAAAATAAACTCTAAAACATTAAAGATGGCTGTACTTTGTCTTAATAGTTTTAACTGTCTAATTTTCAGTAACAAGCACCTTTCCCTGCTAATGTTAAAAAGAAAAAAAAAAAAAAGCCAGCAGCAGGCATTATTACAGTTATGCAGAAATCCATGAGACAGTCAAAGAGGAATGTTTCTAACCTTCAAATTAGAGAGAAGGTACTGTAAGCTTTGTAGAGGTGCATGTAATAATAGACTGAAACATTATGTCAGATGGATATAAGAATGCTACTGTTCTTCTTTTTCATCCTAATTGAATGAAGATCAGATCATTTTTGTTACAACTAGGCCTCTGCTCAAAAAAAGTGCTCTACTAAAGTGAAAGTCTGGCACATGATTCCAACATAATAATTTCCTTCCTTGTTGTGATATGAAAAAGTAACTGCTTGGCATTGTTTTGTCATCAGAGCAAATATTGTACAAGGAGGGAGACAGCTTCAAGCTTTCTGAATATTCAAAACTGCCTGCTTGGAAGAGGACTGAGGCCTCATGGCTACAGCAGTGAAGGGCCTTGGGTGTGAGTTCCTACTTTGATCAGTCTTCAGGCTGTCCCTGTGAATTTGAGAGTGACTGCTAATTTTTATGAGCAGTTTCTCTTGACTAGTAATTTTTTCTCTTATCCTTTATTTTATATATTATTATATATATATAATACATAGTAAGATATATATATTTATCCTACGTAAGTTTGAATACTTTGGAACAGGAACCCTATCAAGTTTCAAAAGTACTAAACAAAATATTAAATTTCCATTATTATAACATTCTTCTCAAATTTGCTCTTCTCACTTCTATCTTTTTCATAGTATCTAGCACAATGGAGCCCTAATCTGTGTGATTTTTTTCAACTTCTAATTCCCTATAAATAAAAAACAATATGTAAACCTCTTCCTCCCCATTTGGCCCAACCATATGCTCCCTTGATTTTCAGAAATATTGAACAATAACTATGTTATTTTTCCACATAATCTGGTGAAGTTGATATTTAAGACTAAAAGACAAAAGAGTCCTACAGGACATATATAGGATGTGTACAGAATGTTGCTGATGCAACTCTGAGAGTCAGCAGCAAATAATGTTTGCAATTTTGTGGATTTATTATTATTGTTGTTGTTATTGTTATTATTATTTCTGCAAAGCCTTAAGCATGTGGTATGGTCTTTTCTGTGAGTATCTGAGCGGAAGGAATAGCAAAGCTAAAGGGATCTGCAGATCCCAAGAGACCACTCTGGCTATCTTGGGGAAGGGCTGTGTGGTCTGCATGCCATGTGCCTCATGTAAAGATATTAAGACCTACCTGCCCGATAATGTACAAAGGAACTGTGTAAGTTCATTGATTAATTATCATGAAATGAACATGTAAGTTGATGCCAGGGTGCATGAAGGGCAGGTAGCTTACTGAGGGTCATGGAATTGAGAGAAATAAGGTGTCCAGGCTGGGACATGGGCCCATGGGCAGGCCCAGCTGGGCTGATCCTCGGGCTGAGCATGGCAGGGCTGTGGGGAGCTGGTGGCTTGTGAAGGCTGGGGAACACTGAGGCCATGCAGCAGTCTCTCTGGGGCAGGTGCTTACGGCCCTTGCCTGACGTGGGGTAGAGGAGCCCTGGGGGAGCTGGGCAGGGACAGTTCGGCCCAGCAGTGCCCTGAGGGTCCTGTCAGTTGATATATTAATGGTGGTAATTAATAGTAGATGGAAGTAAGGAGTGCTTAGAAAACCTTATCTGGCTAATCTTCTGTCATAAATGAGTTGAAACGGTGGTTGAAGATGTGGTGTTTTGTGGTGAGGTGCTCCAGTCTGGTGACAGATACTGGAGCAAAGCAACAGTGACTCCTGTTGTGTGATGGCTGATTATGCTTTGGCAGAGGTGACAGGAGTGATTTGGAGACAGTGCCCTCCTCTGATTTATTTATTTATTTATTATTATTTTTTTCTTTCCCACCTACTTCTTAAAACAGAAGAAAGGCAAAGTCACACAAAAGCAATGTATTCAATGTATTTGAACAAGTGTGTAAGACACAGTGCCTTAAAAGGGCATATTATATCAACAGGTAGCATATTAGCAATCTTGCCTTTTCTTTTTCTTCCTTTCAGCTTCCCTTCTTTCTCTTAGTTTCAGTTATTGAGAAATGAATTTATGACTGGTACTAGACAGTTTTCTTCAGCTGTGGATAAGTCATGCTGGAATAATGTTGTGATTTAGGAAGTAGATGGATCAAATAATTCAGAATAATTCCGAAAAGGACAATAGTTGCTTTTTTTTCTTTCTCAAAGACTTTTCAAAGTTTTTCCTCAAAGTCAGCTTCCTAAAAGTACTCTGTCTCTAATAATATAAGCTAGCCATAAGCCTTGGTGGAATAAGGTATGTTTCACTACTGGTGTGGTTCAAAGCAGCCAGATTTTGCTGATGAATTTAGGTCATTCATCTGCATCTAATGAATTGATGTTTCTCTGTGCCTTCTAGTGAAATGGCTATGAACATGCTCCTTATTGATTTCCAAAAGTTATTACCAAACTGAATCCAGCCAAAAGCAGTTTGTTTGATGATTATCATTTTTTGTTCTGGTTTTGTTCTCAGTACTTGATTGTTTCATGGCAAAGTTCCTTCTATAACAGCTACAAAGTTTGTTTCCAAAATATTTCATTGAAAAGTCTAATAAATTAAGGATTTTGTAGCCCCTTATTTTGTACCTCTGTCTCACTGTAACAAAGTTCAATCTTAGTGGAACTCAGTTCCAACTCCTCCTGAAATAATTTGTGGCTGTGCAATTACAGGAAAAAAGGAATACACTCTTTTACAACAATACATTAAGATATCTTCTGTTTAAGCTAATTAGAATAAAATAGGTCAACTATTTATGAAATGAACACCTGTTCATCTGCACTATCAATAGCCACTGAACAAAATTATTATATATATATCAATCATTTAGTTCCACATAATAGAAACAAATACTACTGAGCATTGTCAAAAGAGTAAAGACACCAACTCTGCCTCCACATTCATTCATGATAAATGAGCCTCATTTCAGCATTTGTTGAGTAGCAGAAGACCTTTATCCTGTGGCATTGTCCTATTCCACTGTCATTATTTCTTAATTATCTCTATCATCACTAGTTTGGAGCTTGGTGTATGTTACTGGCCAAATTTAGCTTTGACTTAAGTGGGTACAATGCCATTTACTCCCAACAGAAATTATGTCCGTTTGTGTCAGGACTGAGCTTAATTCTCAGTTCTTAACCAGTAGTTCATGATTCATTTTCTTTGTTCACAGCAGATTCTGGAAAATGAACTCAGAAAACTAATTTTTACAATGAGAAGATGCCATTCAATGCACATCTGTGTATGAATCTCATGCTGCTATCTTCACCCTTTCCTTGCCACCTGCCCTGCTTGGGAAAAAAAGAGAGCTGCCCTCAAAAGATGTCTGATGTCCTACAAACCAGCTTTGAACACTTAGACATGCTTGTTGAAGAGCTGATGGTGGTAACACTCTTTAGCCATCTTCAACCAAATCTATCCCCAGAGGTAATTGAAAATTAATCAGATTCTTCCCACTGTGCTCAACTCTTTAGTACTTTAACAACTTAAAAACTGAGTAATACTTTGGCTAGACCATGACACCATAATAATGTGTATAACTGTAAAGTGATATATCATTCTGAGAGGATCTTCTTTCCCAACTGAATTATGGGAAATACATTCTGTTAGGCTTAGAGGGATGTTTTCAATTCTCTTATTTATTTATTTATTTTGTCATTTGAGAGAAAGGAGCTAATCTCTGGTAATTTTAATTGACACAACTTCAATTTTGTATAATCAGTCATTCCAGGGATTTCTTCCTTCCTAGCCCTTAATCAGCACTCTGCATTTAGTTTATAGTCAGGGGAATAAGCTAGAAACAATGCTCAAATACAATGTGTCAGCACCATGTAAAGACATGTCTGTGGAGCTTTTCTCACATATTTCAGTTAACAACTGGAGTGCAGTTGCTGCTCTCTGAAGAATTTTGTGGGGATGGGAACTGGCAGTGGGCATAGCTTCCCAGAAGGAATGGAAAGGAAACAGACAGAGCCATGGCATTGTTTCTTTTCTCCATCACTGACTTGCAAAATGGGCAGGACTGGTGCTCTGGAGAAGTGTGCTGCATGTCTTTGAACAGTTGTCATTTTCTTTTCACATGTGGCTGGAGGGAGTCAGATTTCCTTGTAGGCTCCTCATTATACAATATTTGCAAATGGCTTAAATAATGGTCTTGCAAATGGCTTAAATAAATGCCAGGAAAGCTGATTCCCTCCACCCCACCTCAAATTCTGGTTATCCATCATGGTTTAATTACCATAACACAAAGTATAATATTTACATATATCTTAATCTAGTGTGCAAGCATTGAGGAAACAGGCAGCAGCAGAATCTGCTTAGAGGTCACAGCTAATAATTATTTTGAAAGCTGTATCAGTGTTATTTTATTTTAAGTGCACTATATATATTCCATGCTTATGGAAAAGTGGAATTTTTCAGCTTGTTTCAATATGCTGTCATGTTGGCCCACCACCCTGGTAAGAGTCCTGTGATGCATACAGAGATGTAGGAATGGATCAGGGTATATAACAATATTCATATTAACAAAACAAGCATGTAAACCAACGTATTTCAAATGTAGCTGGATCATGAATGTTCTTATCAAGATTTCATATCAGTATTTCTAACTTGTCATTCAATTACTGTGAGCAGTGTTTGCCTAAATAAAGTCTGGTGAGGCACAAATAAACTTGAAGGGGTGGGAGAAGAGCCAAATATTCTTGCTAGTTATATATATATTTGTATATATATATAAAGTATATGGTTCACTAACTTTCACAAGCAGCTTCATTTAACGTCTGGTCTCAGTGTCCGTAAAGGAAGATGTCAAAATATGCATTTCATTGACAAATTGCTTACCTGAGAAGGAACATGACAGAGCTGTAGAGGATGTTTTACCATTTCAAAACCACTTAAGAAAATCTATACATGCAAAATGTCCCTTCCAATTTTTTCTTTTTTTTTTTTCAGCATTAGTTGTCACAAATACTTTCTCTCTTAAAGATGTGAACTTTTCCCAAATTGTTTATAATTTGTGTACTGAAAGGAAAAAAGGAGCTGGTAAATGTCACAATAAAATTATATATTGATTATTAGAATTTGTCTTATATTAACTGACTGAAAACAAACTTCTGGGGTATTCTAATAGTAGCATCCTCCCATTAACTGTACAACTCAAGAATCAAGGCACAGTTTTAGGGTTAGAATCACCGCCAAATAATTGTGAACACTGCGTGTTTAGCACTCCTTTCTTAAACAGTGAGTTTCTGAGAAATAAATTTCTCCTCCCAGTAAAGGTGAAAATATGGCCAAACTCTCCTCTACAGCTAATCACTAGAAAGAAACTGCAAAGAATCCAGTTGTAGATCTGGTTATGAGACTACTCCTATTCAGGTTTTGATCAGTTTTGAGGGTTTTGCTTTGTTTCAGGGCAGCATAAAAGCTTATTTATTTATTTATTTATTTATTTATTTATTTACTCTTTCTTTGTAATGCATAAACATTTTATGGTTATTGTACCAGTCCATTAGTCAAAGATCAGCTAGAAATCAGGTGATGAGAGTTTAAGACCTAGGCCTATAAAAGAAGATTTCAGAAGAATTTATGGTTAGGATTCATCTCATCTACATTTAAATATCTACATTGTAGAAGTATATATCTGATCTGGTCATCCATTTATAGCTTTTGTGTAGTGTATTGTGATTTATCTGAGCCCTCTTGTTTGCCTTAAGATGAGATAAATTCTTCACTTGGAATAACTGTTCTCCATTGAGTATGAAAGTATGATCAGCTCAGGATGGGCACAAGAATCCCACTCTAACTCTGGACCCTAAGTCCAATGATGTCATTCAGAATTTCGTCTTCTAAGAAAAACGGTACCCCTAGAAAGTGTTAAGATATTGTAGTACACCATACAACTATAGAACCAAGAATTTCCATAGGAAAGCAACTTGTTTTCACTAACCTCCCAGTTCCCCACTGAGTGTGATCCAATGTGGGTGCTTGGATTTGTTATCTGATGAACAACACCCATGACAAAAGACACATGCCAAAATAATTCTGAGATCCCCTTGCACAACCTCCTCCTGCACCTGCTCATTTTCTTGGAAGCCAGAGCCCTTTCACTGATGTCCTGAACACGGTGTCTGTTTTGGCACATTGTCATGGAAAGGCAAGAGAATAGCTGCTGGGTGGTAGGGCTATAGTAAGACAGACTTAGGAATCAATTTATGTTATCCCTGCCTGGCTTCTGTTCTGCAGCATACATGCCTCAGTTCTGGTGTGATTGGGACTTAAACGAATATGCATTGTGTATCATAAAAGAGCTTTGGAACTAGATTATTAAGTACTGTTATAGTATTTGCTTATTACCTATATGAATGCAAGGAAGCAGACACTGTTTTCTATGTCACTTGAGTAATCTAATGTAGGAGTAAACATGCTCTGATACATCTATCATACAGGAGCAGGGTTTGGTCTCTTACAAAACGGGACTGAGACTGCATACTTTCTACAGTTCCCTGGCAATGACCAGCTGTCCTCACAATGAACAGTTCCCATGCAAGTCTCATGAGCCTGATAATTAAAAGCAATAAACAGATTTCCTGCACATGCATAGGCACCTGTGGGCAGTACATGGTAAAATTGGCTGCTCTGAGGTATGTTGACAACACCCTGGTAATTACAGTGGTTGCTCACTAAGTGGAACTACTTTTATTTTGTGAGTCTATGCTTTCCCTCAAACCACATATTCCAGGTGCTACATGGCAGTGTGTTAGAGCAATTGGGAAGAACCAGAAATTCCTTAGTCTGCTCAATTGCCTGAATGGCAGCAGAGTTTGGACTGATGATGAGAATCTTACCCACAAAGCATATCCATGGATGTAGCTTACCATATCTGCGTGGCTATGTGAAACTATGATGAATATATGAAGAGTATATACATCCCTTTAATTTGTAAATCTGTTCAAAGAAGAAGCTGGAATAAGCTGGGCTGGAGAAGGCTTAATAGCTTAATAAAAGAACAAAATAAATGTGTGTGTCTGTACATATTTGTAAATACATTTTTCTATATGTTATACATGTTACATATGAGGAACAAACCCAAATAGTAATTGTCTTTGTAACAATTTATTAAACCTACTATAAAACTTAAGGAAAACTCGCAATGCAGAACATTTACATGATAAAAAAATCTGGTGAAAATAAAAGGCAAAACAGAAGAAATATGCATAAATATGAGTTGTAGTCAGTCAGATATTTGACTGCTGAGAATTATGAAACAAAAGAGGTTCTTCAGGGCAACAGAAGGAAAACATTTGAAAAGATAGAAGCATAGAAAATGTAGAAAATGAAAGATAAATGAATGCATCAAGTTATTCCCGCTCTGAGTACTTAAAACAACAAAACAAAACAAAACAAACAAACAAACAAAAAAAAAAACACCACCAAAATAAGCAATAAACATTGCTTAAAAGGTAATAAGAAGACAGGAAATAAAGAAGAATAGCAAGCTAGAATGGGAGGCTAAACTGACATCAATAAATTAGTGAACGGTGTATTGAGCAGAGAGAGAATTAGTGTAGTGAATTTGGCTGATGAAGTTCAGAGGCACTTAATTTTGATTCATGATCTAGTGATATGATGGATTTATTACAGTATGGTGGAGAGAATTTGGGGTTACCTTCTGTTGGCAGGGAATCTCTAGCTCATCCCTTTTGTTTAGTAGTACTTGACAACACACTCTTACCAATGCTTAGTAAACAGTAAATTGAGGAAACATCCTAATTTGGTGTTTTTATCAATCTCAATAAACAAATTTGCATGTCCTGTGTCTGGGAGCAATGATAGACCATTTCAGAAATGACCTAATGGTTCCTTAGAAACACAGGCTGGGAATTCATGTCTAGACTATTCCAATAAAACAATGTGCATACCATTATTTATTTATTTATTTTTGAGCAAGTTTTTATGATAATTAAAATACTATACAAAATTATGCATTCAACACCTTTAAAAATGAATAATACAACACTTTAAAGTAATAGTTCTCTTTAATCTCAGTTGAGTAGAACCATGATGGTTCATGGCTACTCAGAAGCTTGTTGAACAGTAAGAATTCAGTTAGCATGCAAGATGGCCATCTCACTTTAACTGTTGTAGACATATATATGCATATTTAATATGTAAATAACATGAATATGTAAGTGGTTTCTTGGTGTGCAAATTTCAACCACCTGATGCTTATATTTCTCTGATTTATTATTGTCCTATAACAGCACAACAATTCTGAAGTTGCCTGCATAACTGACAACATTATACAATACCCACTTAGGAGCAATCCAAAGCCACTTGAACTAATGAAAAGATTCATATTGACTTCCAGGTGTTCTAGAGCTAACTCTCAAGAGTCTGTTACTGAAAAAATTCACTGGATTTCTGCTGTTATATAATCTAAGATTATAAGATTATATTTTTTTCCCAAGAAAATCTGAATAAGAAAGAACAAACACAACATGCTTATAATAAATATACGTATATACACATATGCATAATATACTTACCTATGAATCAGTAAATTTGCATTAAGATCCTTCATATATCAATACATTTATATAATTTATTAATGTACAACTGTCTAAATATGTTTTGCAGGCATTATATCTTTAGGTACTAAATAATTAATCACTTCATCTTACTTTTCAGTAGAGGGCACTCAGAACAAATCATAGATCAAAATAATGTATAAAAGACACTAACCATAATGCAGGATATTCGTTGTGTCTTAACACAAAAAAAACACTGTGTCTTAAGCAAGGCTGCTATGTATTTACATCTGTTTCAAATGTAAAGCAACTATATTAAAAGATAAACTTAAGAAAACTTGAGCTGTCTCTTTTGCACATTCTTACGTATTTCACAGCATGATGTAAGTAAGCTATTAAACTTTGAGAAAAAGCAGTTTGTTCATTTTTATGGATTAACTAGCCAGGGTCTAATAAAATATTTAACAACTTTTTAATGAACTAAGCCTGTCCTTTCTTGCCAGACATAATGAATAGTGTGTATAGGTCTTGGCAATAGAAATTATTCCCTTTTTTTGGTACAGATCATTTAAAATATGCAAAGTAGAAAACATTCAGGCTTCCCCCCCCCCCCCCCCCCTCCTCCCCCCCCCCAAAAAAAAAAGGAAAAGAAGGAAAGGAGAGGAAACTAATTTGTGAATAAGAATAATGTCCCGATTCCTTTCTGTTTTCATTTAACTTTTATGCCAATATAACTCCAATGAATGCAGCTATCACACCATTATAAAAAGATTAATGCAGTGTGTATGTGGACAAGGAATTTGATTATATTACATTTCATAAGGAAATACAGCAGATTCAAATGAGCTTTTATAAAAATGCTAATA
The DNA here is from genome assembly GCF_964211825.1 of Aythya ferina. Taxonomy (NCBI): domain Eukaryota; kingdom Metazoa; phylum Chordata; class Aves; order Anseriformes; family Anatidae; genus Aythya; species Aythya ferina. The sequence continues at coordinate 144,746,345 of NC_140296.1, forward strand.
TTTTAAATAATATTCAAGAAAAGAATCAACCTTTGTCACTTAGAAGACATTTCCAAATGGAAGTGAAATGTAACAAACTTAAGAAATGAAAACTTTTAATGCCTTTCATACAGTTGTTATATAAGAGCTCTATTTTGTTCCATAAATATAAAATAGAAGCTATTTTTCTTTCTTTTATTTTTTTTTAAATAATATTTATTTTACCTTACAAATATCTGAACTTTGAATAGGTATCTGTATTTGATACAGTGAATACTTTGTGAATTAATGTTTGTTAACCTGAACCCATAACCCTTGTACACACAAGTTCCATAAAAACATGGTTTAGTTATTTTTTGTGCAGGAATGGCTTTTTTTTTTTTCTTTCTTGGAGACTAATTTCTATTATCTATCATGTCCAGACTAAATTTAGAAAATGGTTTATGCTTGTTTGTACCTATATAGAAATAAACATCAGTCACAGACATTTAATTATTGCTTCAAGTGGTTGTTTTATACCATTTTATATGTTTTCTATCCTTGTGGAATGCTAAAACTGCTACAGTTTACCTACAGAAGAGATACATGAAATGAAACTCTCTGATACTTTTCCAAAAGTGCATTTCAAGTTTGACCTGCTGGAGGTGCAGGAAATTCTATCTGCATGTTAATTCCTTATTGGGAATGACTTAAAAATTGTCCTAGCTAAGGTGAATCTACTTTCACTGCTTTCAGGACTCAGTGGCCTGACTTTAGCTTTAGAAGGTTGGAGTTTATTTTGCCATGTAATGCACCTCACTAATAACTGCAGTACTTCTGCTATTCTAGTGATAAATTTCTATTAAATCAGCACTGTTAACCAAGTGGAACAGGCACCAGTTCTTTGGGACTAGCTACTAGGTATTAGCAGAAAAATTGCAAACTCATTTTATTTCTGAACTAAACTGGCACCAGAATATGAAGCTACTCCTGTAAAGGTGAAAAGCTAGAAAGATAATCTACCGTACTGCTAACTCTAAAGGTTTAGCCAGTGCTGTATCACTGCGTGACATAACTCAAGGCTTTTCGTTTTTAAAATGTGTAACCCTGGTGATTTAGGTATTGACTTTAAAGATCTTCCTAGAAGAAAGTTTATTATATTATCTCTCCTTCATGTCAGAAAAGTATATACTGTGAAATTAAAGTAACATACCATTTCTCAAAAAGAAAAGAAAAAAAAAAAAGGAAAGGAAACTAATCTGTGCTCTAGCTTTACAGCTTTATTGAGGAAAAAAATTAATCACAAAGTCATTTAAGTGTGTTTTATAAATATACATGTTATATTTGAGGAAGACTACAAGCCAAGAAAAAATATATGTATTTGGTTATGCTCTTTGAAATATGTATATGTGTATATATATATTTATCATACAGTATGTTTCATGAACTGCATACTGCTAGTATTTTAAACTCCCATAATGATGCTTCTGAATGTTTCAGAAACTCACATATTGAAATGAATATAGAAGCATTAAGCATTAATGGTTCTATCTTGCATAAAAGGAACTTACATTATAAATTTAGACAACAGCAATGCCCACAGAAGGTGCATCTACAGTTGTTTTTCTTTCAGATCAGGAATTCAGCTCCAGTTGTTCCCTTTTTCTATGTTTCAGTTCATATCTTGGGGTGGTCTCAGAACTCTGAATTGGATTCATTTCCACAGAAACAAAGCTAGAAGAAGAGATCCAGGAGTGTGCTCAACATGCTCCATCGATAAGTACTCATTAATCATTCATCCATCAGGGGGCCAGATTAAACCTCCTGAAAAATGTGATGTGGATATTTGGTTCTCAGCACCAATGGTTGCACTCTGTGAGCCTCTCCTATTGTGCTGCACTACTTGTTAATACAGGCAGTGCTGAATCAACCCCAAATCTATATATTTCAGCCATCTTAAAAATTCTCATTAGTATATCTTGGTCCATAAACTATGCAGAAACGGTTTATCACAGGCATTTGAAAGCTGAAATTTGGGCTGTGTTGGTTGATTTAAAATGTGTATTCAGATCAGATGGTAAAATTCATATCCTGATTAACTGAGGATGGGATTGGAATATCTGTGTTTGTAAATTCACAGTTTGTTTTCCACAGATATTCTCCAGTGGTCACTTATAGTTTAATGTATTTCTGCCAAAAAGCAAGTTTGCTGTAATAGTCCAACAAAGATTCATGATTATAAGAACTGTGAAGGCAAATTAATCTTCTTAGAAATGGTTTTACACTCTCCTTGGGACTAATTTGGTCTGCATACCTTTTCAGAAACAAAAAAAACCATTTTTTTTGGACTGTTTTAATAAACATTTACGTTAAAATATTAATAACCACAAGGAAAGTGATTATTTTTACTTGCAAAATAAAATGTTAATGATGGCTGAAGGAATCATTGTCCTTTTGCATAATGGCATGCACTGTAGCCATACAATAAAATACAAAATGAGAAATATTTTATCTATTTTTTTTATAACACATTTTACACTATTGAAAATATTTTTTAAAATGTCTATTCCTATTTAACTTCATATGTCATTGCCCTCATCCAACCATAGCTGTTAACTGCCTTATGTGTATTTTTCTATTTAGATGCCATACTCACTTAGATAAATGAATAAAAGTGTGAACGCAGAAGAAATGGTAACTGCCTGTTTGCATTAAACATTTTCCACATGTGCACACACTCTGATGGATGACTCAAAAGCCTGGGATTTTCAGGCCTCACAATGAATCATAGAAGTTTCACATGACATTCATATATATTTTTTTAAGAATTTAAATTAAATTAAATTAAAAGATAGCATGAGAAGACTAAAGACTTTGCATTGCAAATATATCTACATGACGTTTTGTTGCTGGGTCTCTGTGTAGGTACAGCAATTCACCAGAACAAGTCATTTGCAGAACCATGTTTTTTTCACTGTTAAAGAGAAAAAAAAAAAAAAAAAAAAAAAAAAAAACAGGAAAAACAAACAAACAAAAAAAAGTGATCTTTTTACACAATCTGTGTTCAGAATATAACCATATTAAGTGATTTAGAGACATAATGGCTCAATTTATCAATGGTAAGCATAAAGCAGAACAAACACCAAGCTGTATCAAATCAGTCAAGTATTAGTCCAACACCCTTTATTTCCTAGTGTTCAGATGAATTTTCATAACACCAGCATTTGCTGACATGCCTCAGGAAAATTCATGGCTTAAGTTCTTGTGCAATGAATGAATATGTCCATTATTCATATAAATAATTTTTAATCCTGTATTTTATAATTTTATTTAGAGCTTGCCTTGAAATAATACTTTCTGGAAGAAAGGCTTTTTACCCTTTCTATCAGTCACAAACATTGTATTTCAGATCAGATATATCCCAATAAATGCTTTTAGCATAAAGTCTCTCTGACAGTTACATGGGAAACTAGTTGTCCTGTTTCATAATTTTAAGAAATAAATTAGAATAACATTGGTCCTAGAATGGGTTATCATTTTTTTTTTCCAGGCTCTGGAGAAGAGAGAAGGGGCTTCAGCTTATCTTTGCAGCTCCAGAGCAGATATTAAGCACTTGTAGTCTTTCCTACATTTGAGTTATGTCTGAATGCACTGTTACATTTTACGTACCTTTATTGCCATAAATCCCTGAAAACATTTTAGCAGGGAGGAAAAAAAAAAAAAAAAAAAGCAGCATTCTTTTGTGCATACTCATATTAGTCTAATGATGCCAGTACTGGCATGATAAGGATAACAAAAGAATACAGTCACAAGGCTGTCATGCTGCTTAATACTTGTGCCCATCTGGCTCCATATCTATTTTCTGACTGCAGCCAATATTTGATGCTTTGGGAAAGAGTACAGGAAACATGACAAGAGCAGAATGATCATTCTCAGCTTCTTACCAACTTCCTGGTTTAAAGTTCGCTTCTAGCTTACTGTGTTATAGATACCAAAGGATCTAACCCTCCTGAATTTTTGTCAGGGCTCTCCCAGCCAGTAGCTCCATGCTTCTGATTTAAAAATTTATTATTATTATTATTATTATTATTATTTATAATAACAACAACAACAAATATTAAAGATCTTTCTCTCTGGAAGATCATGTTTTAGGAATCCAATCAAAATCTTTATTGTATGCATTTTTTCATATATTTCATAAAACTATTGAAGCAGTGTGATCCATCCTTTTATTGGTGCAGATTCCTATGCAGAGCAAGGTAACGCTAGCCCTGTGTACCCATGTTCCAGCAGGTACTTTGAATTGCAGTATGGTGACATAGTGCAAACTCACCTTCAGTGCTGATTTCAACTTGCTGAAGTTGAAATCAGCTTTGAAGATTTCAAAGCTGAATGATGGATGGGAGAAAATGAATCATGAGCATCCGTTGTGCCAGTTTTGCTGGGGGCTGGAGAAAATAAAACAATAGTTTTCATAAAAAAGACTGGAGTGAATAACTATTCACTATCATGTCTAAAACAATTTCAACAAGATGTGCCAGAGCTCACCTATCATGTCTACTTCTGAAAAATGCAGTCAAAATGACTTCTATTAGCTTTGGTTTGATGAGGTAATTAGATTATTATGCACACAGGAGAGATATCATGAGATTTTCCTTTTACAGAAAATAGAAGGATTTTCTATGATTTCCTAAATTTGTTATTTTTGACAGAGGAACAAAGTGATATACTTAAATGAATCAAAACTGGAGTATGTGCTTCCATGCAAAATACTTGTTATTCATAATGTCAGATGGATGCAATCCTGATCAGGCTGCAGAAAAAATGAGGTGACAATGTTGTGCAGGTCTGTGGTTTAGACCACGTTATAGATGTGAGACTGCCTTCTGAACCAGGCAGTGCAAGTAAGGAGGTTAAATTTCCCTAGTGTCAGGACTAGAAAGTTTGAAGAGATTTTGCTTTTGTAATTAGCTTGTTATGTTATGTGGAACAGCCAGCTGCATCAATATTGCCTTCCTCCAATATTTTCTGAAACGTAGATATTTACGGGAGTCTCCTTAAAACACTTTAAAGTTAAGATTCCTTTCAGATCCCTCTCCATTGAAGAAGATACTATTTCTATGAAAGTGACCCATAATACAGAAACATCAAACAGGGGGAAAATAAGGGTTTTCCTTGTAATCATTGTGGGCATATGGCATTATTTAATTTAGGAATTTTGCTCTTGATATGTTCCCCTTTTTATGTTATAAATGTAACTCAGACACCAAGTCCAGGACTGTTGATGCTTCTCTGTAGGCCAAGCCTACAGAGTTGATATAATGAGCACTGCAATGATTAAGACTTGTAGATTGGGCTCCACATGAAAAATGTTGTTAACAAGGAGACAACAATAACCAGAAGACTGGCAGACACTAGCCATCTCTGGCAGACTGCATCAGTGCAATCAAATGAGTGGCTTTCCAGGGCTTCTTATTCTCCAATTGTTATACCAATTTCTCCATTTTGGTGATGTAGCTGGTGAATTATCTCCTTGACCATTTTTTTGGAACAAAGAACGAATTATGAAAGGGACTTTGCAGCTGAAGAAAATTCTGATGGGGACTAGCAACAGTCATCATATGAACTCTTTGGCTATCTAGCTTAATAAATACTATTTAAGCAAAATAATTTGGCAAAATAAATAAATAAATGAACAAATAGCTAATTGTCACTGGGTGGCCAGAATAGAACATTTTTATAGTACTCCAGCTACAGAACAAACATCATACTGCAGTGAATAATCCAGTTATGAACATACAATACAGACCAAGTAAGATGTATGTCAATCCAGGTAAAAGTCTAACCCTGTCTTCTCATTTTTGAAAGGCATTATGGTGTTATATGCCATGAACACTGACTGCACTCAACTTTGAGACCAGTTCCAGGGAGTTCAGCAGAGACATTGATGCCGTGTTATTTACACCTCTGACTTGGGACTAGGACTGCCTATTCCAGGGTGCTAAGTTTAAACCTAGAGCTGTGCAATATTTGCCCCAAATCTAAGTCTGTCCAGATACACTATCTGCTAAATAACACTATGAAATCCATCTATTGCTCACCAGCAGTAAAGTCTGAAGTACCACCGACAGAAGAGAGGAAATACAGGTTTCCTGCTGAGACAGGGATAAGTACAGTAGGGTTTGGGGAAACCTTATACAGACCTTTTGAGAATCCAAACACTCCAAACTGTAATTTTATACAAACACCCTAACTCCTTTCAATTACTGCTCACAGCACTTGTGAACCAAGATAATTAGGACATATTGAGAATTTTTTATGAGTTCCCCAGAAATGTAGGAGAATAATGCCATGAGAAGTAATGAGTCAAATGGTGAAGTATAAAGAGGCAATACTCACTTTTATATAAACTTTTCTCTAAGTAAACAGAAGGTTTTCTGACCTTTTCCCAGATATAGAGTTAATTAACAACTACTGATCTTTAGCACCAATGTTTTGCCCCAGACTGGAGGAATATGATTTCTCCACCCTGCAGGATTTGTGCAAAAGGTATTTAAATATATAACACCAGATTCTCTTGCTTGTTATATATATTCAGATTTGGCAATGAAGATATCAATGTGGCCATTTTTCAGAGAAATGCATTTTAGTGTGAATTGTGGTTGCCGGAATCTGGCCAATACCTGCATCGCTCGATAGTAATTACACGACAATATATACTGACCAAATGAAAGCATATGCAGGCAAAATTTGGATATTAAAAGGTTAATTCAGCCACATATTCATACATGTTAGGTATTACTTTCCTTGTGACCAGTTCTAGGACCAACAGTGGGAAAAACAATTATAACACACAGGGCATGGTAGTAGAATGAGATCTTCAGTAGAATGAATTTGGAAACCAAATTAGAATAGACAAAGATGGGGTTTATGAGATTTCTGTATGAAGACCCAATGAGGGTGCATTACTCTTCAGACATTTTAGCAACTGCCGGATCCAATTATGTACTTGGACTAAATCGTATAAACTGCAAATTGCAAGTAATTCTGCTCTGCCTACACATAAAATGACACGAGAAAAAAGATGAATTGGAGAACTTTTCTTCCTTTGTTTTGCTCTAGCCCCTATTCTAGAGATTTTCAGGAACACTATTCTCTGTGGAAAAGGCAAGAGGCAGCAGTCAGCCTTTGCTCTGCTTGTTATGCCTTCCAAATGACATGCAAGTCATGCTGAGATGGCTAAGAACCTGTCCATAAACTCTCCATTTATATAATATAATGGTGAAATCACACTATGCTCAGCTATAATGCATAAAGGGTCTCCAGGGTCTTTTTGTGTAGTCCTGACTTTCACCTCCTTATTCTACTACAACTGGATGACGGTGTGAAAACACAACCACTGCCTTTGGGGCTTTTTACAGGTAAAGAATGGTCAGCACAGTTTTATTCAAAAATACAGATGAAGGCATTAGGTATGTGTTAGCACTTGCATTTAAGTTGCTGTAATATTACTGATGAAAAGGTTATGCATGAATGATAATTCATAATATCTGTCACAATCAACAGAAACAAAATTATTCTCTCTCTTGCTTCTACACAGTGACAGCTTTAAAAGAAATGATCCTGTTACATTCAGAATAAAACAACACTGTATAAACTACATTTTGCTGTATAGGAAAGAATAGAATAAAATGTAATATCAGTGTTGGCAAAAGCCAGACTGTAATCCTTGGAACACCAAGGGCTTTAAACACAATAACTGAATGAATTTTGGACAACATCATTCCTTCTTAACAGTCCAAAAACATGCATAACATGTTAGACTGACTTTTAATAAAGAAGTGATGCTTTTAATGTACTATTTAATTTCTTCAAAGCTGGAAAATATTAAATATTAAAACATAAATGGATTTGAGAAACAAGTAAATAATTTCAACTGAATTAAAGAAAGGTACTTAGAAGTGAAAAAAAAAAAATAATGAAGAAAACAGTGCTCAGAGTCAATAGCCACAGTGAGTAATATTAAGTGTATTTGGCTTCTCTTTGATTGATGGCAATAAAACAAAGAACCTGAAAAGTGAAAATAACTAGCTATCTGAAGATTTCTCAGAAGGTGTATAAGCATGGAAGATTTAAAAATCCATCACAGCAAGATAACTTTGGTGGCAGAAGAATTGGCCACATTGAGACACACTGCAGTATCCAGAGGGTCCTTACCTTCTGCACTGCTTGCAAGCAAGGGCAGTCAACTATTTGTAGGCAATTAGGAAGACATGTTAGCTATACTAGACACTATAGTGCAGCCAACTAGCAAGCAACCATTTACTTTTGAGAGTCTTTATTGGCTTTGAGAGCTGGAGGGTAGCCTCAATCTGCACATGTTCAGCTTCCAGAAATCAGGAAAGTTCACTGGTACATCTGTGACTTTGTTCCTGTCTTTTTATTCTATGCTAAATGATGCTGAAGGTCAAAGGTCAGGAGCATTGTCTTGGAAGGCTAGTTGCCAATCTACCAAGTACAGGATAAAAAAGAATTTTGTGGATTTTGGTATTTATACAAAACAGCAACCACATCGCACAGTTCCTACCTCAGGTATGACGTAACAAAGGTATCATTTTAGTACCCCTTGTTCTTGCATAATTGCTTTCCTGAGAATGACAGGCAGCTGAGTAGCTTCTTTGGCTCCTAAGGGCCATAGTTTGCATTTATATGTATTGCTTTTCATGTAAAATACAGATGGTGTTCCAAAGTTCAGATAATCCATAGGGGGTTAAAATTTGTTTGGGAGTATAGGTTCCCAAAAGATTAGAGTTATTCAGACCATTATCTGAATAACTGCAAACAAAACAGAACTACTGCATTTGCTTTATTTTAGGGTGAAAGAAATGGGGAAGGGGAAGGAGCAGTCACTCTTTTCAGAAGCATAGCTTTTTTTTCCTTTCTTTCTTTCCTTTTTTTTTTTTTTTTTTTTCTCAAAATGTCTTCACATCGAGAAAACACAAACAATTAATTGTTTGCAATTGTTCTGAAGCAAGTCTTTTTATTATTTTCAGAATTATGTACTAAAACAGAGTTACATTTTTATTTTTATGAATTAATCCTTTCAAAATTATGTTTATGTATTTATTTATTTTTCAGTGTTTCTCCTAATCTTCAGGACATACCTGTTTTCCCAAGTCTATTCAATATCTTGCCTTATTTTAACAAGACTGGGATTTGTTTACATTTTGGCTGCTCTTTGTTTACATGGGGATTTGATTTCTCTAGTTCATTTTTATGTTTGTTTGTTTTTGAAATGAAGATGTTTTTTGTGTATAACATTTTTAATATTCTGTGTAGTTCAGAACTTTTAATGCTTGTTGGAAAAGATTGGTTTCATCTTGCTTTCTTTCTGGATCATTATTCACCCATTTATCTTTTCTTCATGAAGGTCCACTGATCTTTGCAGTTTGTTTTGTTTGCTTGAGGATGTAACAGAGCTTTTTTGTTTTGTTACCTTTGGTGTTCTGGTCCACCAGATTTTGATTTTGTGCCTTTAGAAATTTGGAATGATTCCTTTGACTCAATGTGGTTAAATATTTCAGTATATGACAGTCTTACTGAGAGTAGATTTTCATCTACTGTGTCTTACTGTGGATTTAGATCCATTTGAACAAGGGAAAGGAAACAATCTAATCATTAATTATAAATAGGCTGAATCACAGTAGCTCCACAGAAATTGGATTTGTATAGTAACCAAATAAATTATAGAAATGTAATGTACATTAGATATGGATGGTTGTCCCAGTACCTCTTTTCACTGTGATTTTAATGGTAAATAGTAAGGAAGTAGATTTTTTTTTTTTTTTCTTCCGTGTATCACTCCCATTTGAATATTTAATGCTATGAATGTGCTAAGGCTCAGTTGATTTGATTCAATGCACACTTAAGATTATGCACGGCTTAAATCCTGTCTATTAGGATATTACCATTTTCTCCTTGTTTGTTATTGATACAGAAGTGTGCATATATACCTGCACTAATATGCAGGTATATATACAGTATGACTTCACAGAAGACACAATAATTATAAGTGAAGTCAGATCTGTTGGCATTTTCCTTTTCACTCCTGAATGCTCCATGACAAGCACAGCAACATCGCATTGAGTTACTCGTGTGCAGTTTGGCTAGGACCAGTGGAGGAAAGTTTTAAATCAAATTAATGGTAGAAAATAAAGTCTCAATTTTGGCTAGATTTCTTTACACAGTCCATTACAAAGCAGGTCTTTGCAACCGTGTGGTGAGCATTCGGGTATTCCATGTTGATGAATCACCAGGCTAGCCAAATACTGGACAGAATGAGCAATAATTGACATTTGAGAATGAAAGACAGGAAAATCTCACTCCTACCATATTCTCCCCGTTTATCCACTGAAAGACATTTTCTAGGTATGCTTTTCAGAATTTTGACAGACTGAAGTTTAAATAAGGTCAGCTTGTTCAGCTTTCCTTCTTAAATTCCTGGCAATGCTTTGTACTGCTGGAGGCACGTTTAAGGCCCTTATTATTCCCTTGACAGGTAATTTTCATGCAGAGGAATGGAAATTGTGAGTTTGAACTAATGATGTTTTCTCTTTTTCCGTTGGAGAATATTCCTTCCATAAAATAAGCTGAGAATTCAGCATTTTACAGACACAGATTGTCAAGATCCAGAGAGCTCAAGGCCATGAGCACAGAATTAGGTCCCTTATACTACCCACCTCCACTTCTTCAGTTACTTGATATCTTTTGTAGTAGTTGCCCTAATGCTGGTACTGAAATCCACTTAAACACAATGAAAGAAAAATGGGTGGGAATCTCACTCTGTTCTAGTACTGAGAAAGCATGAAGGAATCTCTAGAGAACTTAGCCCCCTAAAATGCTTTGAAAATACTTTCCATTTGCTGAGGCAAGTCCCTTTCATGCTGCCTAGTTGCATCTCCTTCCTGAGGATGTGGGTGCCTCATGGGTTTATACCAAGCTAATGTGCTTGTTCTTTCATTATCTTCATCAGTAGGCTGGGACATTGTAGCAGATTCCATATTTTCACAGTGATCCTGTGCATGTTTATTACCTTCTTTTAATTTAAATGAAATATTCAACTACAATTTATTTTATGGTTGATATGCAGAGAAAGTTCTTTGAAAAAATGAGAACACGTGATCAGAATGTGGGTTGCATACACAGCTTAATTATTATTTTTGTTTTCAAATTTACAGTCATTTTTTCAATAGCTTGGTCTTCAGTTGGAAGCGTGTCAAACTGTCATGTATGAATACTACTACAGATGTATATGTTAAGATTTTGTCAAATGTGAAGATTAAATGAATTCTGTGATACTGCTGTTTAGGTTTGTCAGCTCATGTTTGCAATTAAATCAATGTGTTAATCTCAGATTTGGTATAAAATTAGCCAATATTTAAATTCCTTAATTAATTTCACAATAGCCATATTAAATGATCACTCATGGAATATTCTAAAACTCTTAAGAACTTTCTTACAAATGTTGTCAAGGAGGACATGTTTTGCAAAATGCAATTGAAACTTTAAACATCCTGGGAAGAAAATCCAGCTAATAATTGCAGGAAGCTAAGATTTAAGAAGATCTCAGAGACAATTATATCTGATAAAGGCTAAGGAACAACAGTTCCTAAAGCCTTACAGTTGTGGAAGATCTGGTCTTGGGCATTGATGACTTTCAATCAAAATGCTGACTTAGCCTCTCTGGATAACTGATACTGAGAAGGAACAGAATATAAATTACTAGTTCCACTCTAACACATTATCTAAATGCATATGTTTCTGTACTTAACATCTATGGGGAACTGGAATGTTCTCTTATTAAGTGTACACTTTGTATCGGTATGGAAGTAGAACTCCTTAATTTCCAAACTAGTTTTAATACCATTGTTCTTTTCCAAACTGTAAAAAATAAATTTAATTGAAAAAAATATATTCCTAAAACTGCCATTATTTTAAGCTCAGATGTTCTGCTCTTTGCATGAGTGTGCATGAACACAGGTTCCAGAGCATTACAAGCAGCTGTGACAGCATCAAAGCAGGCATTGTTTCTGCTGTCCTACTATCAGATTTTTGGTGATGCTGAGACTGAAATAAATTGATAAATAAGGAAAAGTGTACTCCAGCAGCACATCTTTGACAATAACCATGCAGATATAATGCCAGAAAATGTTTTGAATCAATCTTTAATTTCAAGTTTTGTTGACTTAATGGAATCACAGAAACAATGTTATTGTGGACAGGAAAAGGTAAGTGCTGAATTTAGTCTTCAGACACATCAACTTCACGCTAACTCTAATACCTCTTTAGAGCATATAAAGAGGACAATTTTAGGGACTACAGGATGTGCTCAACTCTCATATATCAATACAGTACCTATTGAGCTATTGGAGCTTTGCTGATTTAGATGAAGAGCTGGTCTGCTCCTCTATTAGCAGTGCATTCTCAAGAGTAAAGTTTTGCCAAGAAAGAGTTGAAGCTAGAACTTTCTAAAAATCCTCAAAGTGCAGATGAATCAGTTCAGAAGGACATGAGGCTAGAATCATTCTCAGAGTTTTCAGACCAGGAAGTTGTATTGAAGGAAGATCTTACAGTCTGTATTGATACACGTTTCATTTCTGGGTGGAGATTAATATCAAAGTGTTTATCTCATAAAGCCATAAACAAATGTCCTTTTCTTTTTTTCTCTCTCTCTCTCTCTTTTTTTTTTTTTTTTTTTTTTTTTTTTTTTTTTTTTTGTGCAAAATCATTTGAAATGGTAATGGAAAGAATCACTATAATTGATGGTCTTTTGGATCAAAAGGTTAAAGGAACCAAAGACATAAATTACTAACTACAGAACAGTGCTGTAAACAGCATTTTAAAAGAGAACAAGAGCATCATGGATTCATTTTTATGACTGAAAGATGCTCATCATGATTTCTAATAACTTCAAATGCAATTTTTTGTAACCCACAATTGAATTTATTTTTATTTTTTATTTTTTCTTACGAAATTCTTGTGACAGTCCTACCTAAAGTAACTAGAATACTTAATTATTATTAAGGACACACTTACTCAGATACTCAGCCTGTTATATATGTTGGCAGAAGTAATGTGGGGCCCTTTTGTGGGCCCTTAAATTTCTAGGGCAAATAGTGCCATTTCATCTGCATGTGTTCTGAAGAGAGAAAAAATTAGTTATAAAGGAAGAATGATAGATTATTCCTTTGCAATGAAGTCTTTGATAAAATCACTGGGGAAAATATTACTTTAAGCCAGGTGTTTTTTGGTGTGTGTTATGTGGGTGTCCTTGTGTAATTTCCCATTGCTTAAATGCTCAACAAAGTTTGTTAGCTCAGCCTTCATGAGTGCCACTGGACATAGCTTCTATGTTCATCTAGGTGAAGTGATTAGAGATAATGCCTGATCTGATTTGCCATTAATTTATTCAGGGTTTGGAAATTAGGTTAAATTCCTCAAACTTCCTCCATATAGGCCAATAACGAATGCTGTGTGCTGGCCTGTAGAGTGGTAAGCTTAAATGTTTGGATGTATGGAGGAAGCAGTTACATACTGGAGCTGTTATACTGTGTTTCACTAACAGATAAATAAGCATTTTATTTAACTCCTATACATAGACGTAATAATAATAAAAGACTAAATAAATAAATAGGTTTTAAAGGAAATATAATAATCAATAATTCATTCAGCAAAGGTGAATTCTATATGTTGATTTCTGTTTACATCATCTAGTCAGCTCAATGATTTTCCTTAGAAACCAATTTTCTAAATGAATAACAAACTTTGGCTATTAGCCAGGATCTGTGTCACTGGAGCATTTGTCTATCAATTTTGATGATGCTTATGAATGTACATTGTTGTTTAAGAAAAAACACTTTAAAAACACTTTAAATGAACGCAGTTACCTAAAAAGAAATTGTACCTCACTTGCATTTTAATGAATGATAACTGCATTCTGTAATTACCGATTTTTTTTTTATTTTTATTTATTTATTTTTTTTTTTTTGCATAATTGATGGAGATCTGCGTGATTAGCTTTTAGAGATATTATGCAGTTGTTACAATTCTGATTGCCTCTAGACAGAGGATGCATGATCTGCAGGTTCTGTTTAATGAATGCAGAAGAGTACATTGCCTAAAACTTCCATAACTACAGAAAGGCTGGATTGCATGTGCTATTTGTTTAAGAAGAAATAATTATGTTGATTTCTTTCTGCAGAGATTCTTAAAAATTGCTCTTTGACAATTTATTGTTTAGAAAGATAAAGAGCAATTTTATGAATTTAGAATATTCACTCAGAGAACAGTTGCGCCTAATCTACTTTGTTTTTCTCTAAGTAAAGATGTTTGTATCATCATTAGTTTTATGCCTCTTCAGAGAAAGAAAATATGTTTTCTAACTTTATACCTGTTAAGCTAACTATTTCAATCTTTATTTGTGTTCTGAGTTTTTCAGCCACAACTACAGTGGGATGCTGGTTTTGGTGGCTGGGAAGAAAAAGTTGTAAAAAACTTGATGCTATCCTTTTCCCTCATTGTGTGAGTCAGTTAAAGAACTGTTAGACACTGACCCTTGCTAAAGGCATCTAATATGGTCCCTGTAGATACAATCAGCTTCCTTCTGGCATACCACTGACTGCTGTTTTCAGAGGCTGAATAGGGGAAATGGTATCCTAAAGCATATGCCAGGAATAATTTTCCCAGTTAATCTTCCTTTTATTTTCTTCCATTTCACTGACTGGGATCTAAAGGGTACATATTGACATATTCAGCATATTGACATGCTGAATATCAGAGAGAAGTAATTATTCATTGTGCATTCTTGTGGTCATCTTATAGGGCAGAGAAGATGGTTCCACCTGTTTTAAACTCTGGTGTTATGATAAAGGAAATTTCTCCACCAATAAAAGAAAATTTATAATGCTACTTTGAAAAAAGTATTTAAATAACTAGTGTTTAAGTGGAACATACATTTCAGACCAGGACAGAAGGGTCTAGAGTGGCTTATATGTAAACAGAAAGCTAAATATGAGAAACAGTAACAGCAGAAGAGAATGAATACTGACAGGAAATTCTGACTTGTAATATTACTAGGAATATAACTAGAAATAACTAGGAATATTATGTATGCGTGTATATTATGTAGTTATGTAATATAAATAGGAATCAAAAGTTAAGGGAGAATTCAAAACATATTTGAAAGCTACAATGGGAGAAAGTTTTAACAAGGACATAATTTTTTAAGTTACAGGATTTAACCAAATTCCATCAAAAATTAGGAGAAGCAGATTAGCGGGTTTCTTGTCACTTCTAAGTCATGTGCTATTGAAGAGGCAGGCTATCGGTGTAGATACTAAAAAATAACCAGAGGACAAATCTTTCATCCTTAGAAAAGTTCTTGAAATAAACAGATTAAGATGAAAAAGGGAGAGAGAGAGAGAGACTGGAAAGAAATCAAATGGAAAATCATCTCACTTTGCACTGAAATCTTTTTATGTAGGTCTAAGAGAGTGGTAACTTTAACTTTATATACATGTTGCAAAGCTCCAAAGGAAACTGAACTTGGTGGAGAATCTGATCCCTGAAGTTAATCTCAAAAACAAACAAACAAACAAACAAAAACTTTAATAAATGCAGATGATGACCAACTGGAATCAGAAAAATCTTCTGGCTTTTTTTTTTTTTTTTTCTTTGCTGCTGTCTCACAGATGTGTGTGGTGTTTCAGTCCTGGGGTTTAGCCTGAGGCTTTTTTTGGAGGAAAGAAGTCCAACCCAGTCTCTTGTCATTGAGCAAAAGCAAACATAACTTCCATATGTATATATTTTAAATTTACCTAACCTGAGAGGGGAAATGTGTCTGGGTTCTGACCTCTAAAGATTTTATTCCAAGGACAGATACCAAGAAGGGAAGAGTTAGTTTGTGATTAAAGTCTAAGACCAGGGCAGGGTCTTGCTTCAGTCCACCCTTCTGTCATGTATCTCCTGCATAGGCTTAGGAAAAGCATTACAATGTTTCTGAGCTGTCTATACCTCAAACCACAGATAGACTCAGGGGAGGAAACTGTTTCTTTTCTACCATTTTTTTTTATCCATCCTTCATACATAGACTGGGTTAGGGCTTGCTTCTTTCAAGAGGATTCACAGTGCCTAACGAAGCAGCTGCTGGGATTGCTCTATTCTCCTGTTTAATACCTGGAAAGAATATCAAAATCAAACATTTAAAATAGAGAAAGAGAGAGAGAGAGAGATAAAGGGTAAAAACTCATTTGCCTGTCAGCCTGGCAAATAAGAAGTAACATGAAGGAAAGAGTGAAAAGAGAAAAAGGCAATCTCATCTTTATTATTCTGTGACCAACCTGTGGAAGTGCCAGCTAGTTTCATGGTACTTCATCTAGCTCTCATATGTCTAGGGCAAGGCCTCTTTTGGGAGAACTTTGCTGGATTTTGCTATACTGGTTTACTAGATGGAAAATTCCTCCTATTGACAATACAGTTTATCATCTTTGCTTCTTTATTCAACTAAAACTGAAACAAGGAAAAATACAGTCTTACTTAATACTTATGTATTTTTGTGTGTGTGTGTTTCTGTTAGAAGGTTAGAGTTGAGTCAAATGTGGCTTTGTGGCCAGCTTTTTTTTTTTTTTTTTTTTTTCCATACAGGCCACACCAAGTACATCCAAAGCCAGAAATCCAAAGCCAGAAACTCCTCCCCATCAACCCAAGTTGATGCACCTGCAGTGTCATGTATTACTGTTACAACATCACCAAAGATGTAAACTTATGTTGTTGAAGATTGATGACATTCAATACACTTTCTGACACTGTAGTTCTGATAGAGCTTAGAAACTCTTAAAACTCTCCTGTACTCTTCCTGAAAAAAGACAGCTGGAGGGAGATGACTTTAGATCCTATGCACTGAAATGTGCTGCAGTGTTTTGAATTAGAAAACAAACAAAAAAACAAAACATGTATTTTAACACAGCACATAGAACTACTATCACATGGTCCATTTTGAGGATGATGCCAGGTGAATCATGAGATGGTTTTGGTTTCTTACATTCTGTAAAAATAAAGACAAGACGGAATTTTTGTGTTCTTATAAAACAAACAAATCATGAAAACATGATTTCTTCAGTTGCATTTTTGTCAGTTGAAATTCTCATTAAAATTTTGGAAGTAGGAGATTATTATTATTTTATTTTTTTTTTTCTTAATACCCGTGTAGAAAATGGGCACTTATTACTGATTAATTACTTCTCCCATCAGTTTTATTCTAATGAACTCCTAACTACTTCACGGAATCCTTCTGCTCTCCTTGCTGAAGAATATCTGACTTCTACTAGTCAACAATATAAAGCATACTTGTACTGCTAGTGTTATTAAAGCAGAGACACATCTGATGATATGACTGGTGTCAGGAAAGCACGTGCCTTGGAAGTTATTTGTGGATAATCAGGAAGATTAGAGGAAAAGTAGAGAAACAGCAGTGAAGAGAGCCACAGTTATCCTTCTTCATTTGAAATAGCCAGCTCCAACTTCTCTACTGTGTCTCCTCAAGGAGGAATCAAATCTCTCTTCTTCTCTCAGATATCATTCCATCAGGCTGATAATAACCACAGTCAATAAAAAGGAAAAAAAAAATAGATATGAGCCCAAATACTTCTGCTTGGAAATGTGCTTCTGGCCAGACATACTGCTTAATCTGTGTGGAAAGAAGAGTGTAGAGAGATGGTAAACAGTTCATGAAGCCTTCATCCTTGGCTTGAATGAACTTGCATCTCTAGGAGGCTGTCTTTCATAGACATTTTCCAGTGTGTCCCTCCATTCTGCCTCAAAGAAAACTCCAGCTACATTAGCATTTATGTGTGCTTCTGCAGCCCAGTCAGCGCCAAGTGCCTCAGGTCTTCCAGCTTTCTGTGCATTATTCCAGGTTGGTTACAGTGTTCATCTCCTATGGCTTTTGTTTAAACCACCTCCACCACAAACTGCAGAGAGCACAGCTGTGAGGATAATGTGATCGGCTGAAAAATGTTAATAGTAGATTACTAGGCTCAGTATAGAGACTGGAGACAGGTGCTCTTAAAAACAATGCCGATATTTTAATTATAAACTAAAGATTTGAAAAGAAGCATAGACAAATTTACTCCTACTCACCTGTAATTGAGAATGTAAATACTAATTAGCTGGTGTTGATTTCCCAAAGGTAAGTGTTTGCCTATCTGTGGCTGCATGCGGCTGATGCAGCTGGTGGAGAGAGACAGGCTATGGCTGTGGGCAGCCTACCTATGCAGCTCATCAGATGGAGCTGTGGAGCAGCTTCGGTGGAAACTGGTTCAGAGGAAGCTTAATTAATTTTCTTAAAAATTATAACCAGTGAGGCAACAGGGAAAAGTTTTGGAGCGTTCAGTGAGATTCAGAATGTTACTAACCTTATTTATATAAAAACCTGTTTTTAAGGTGCCTTCATGAGAACGTGGTTGCTGGCCTGGTGGGTCTGAGCATCCCACCCTGTGCAGTAATCTGTCTCCAGAAGCAAGCAGTGGAAGGTGCTGAAGAGCTCTCTTTCACAAGACCTGTCTGCTCCAATGTGTCTGACAGACATGCAGCACAAGTCTGACCACTCAGTATTCAGGCACAAAGAGAGGATGACCATTGTCAGGTACACTCACTCTTTGGCACTGGAATTAAGAGCTGTGGATTGCTGTAAAATCCTCATTTGTTTGTGGGTGTTGAGGGAGAAACTCTGTGAAGACTTTCAGCGTCTGTTCTTAGCTAGAAGGGTATAGGTCACCCTTATATCCAAATAAGAAAACAATTTCAGAGATTATCATAATTTCAGCATTATGCAGAAGTACACATTTCTGAAGAATTCAGCTAGTCAGTGTTCTGCACCTGCTGTTGTTTCCTGAAGGAATAGATTGCTATTGTGGATGGATAAAGCCTTCAGCTCTCTAAAAGCAAGCACGATACTGTGCCATAAATCTGTAGCCTGCAGTTGGGACTGGTAGAAGCATGGCTCACAAATTCAAAGGGGAAGAGCTGTGTTAAGAATTCTGCTGTTGTAATTTTAACATATTTCCAGGCAGTTTTTTCACTTTTTTTTTTTGTTGTTGTTTTTCCTCCTAGGATTTTATTGATGTGATTGAAGGATTTTGGATTGGAGAGGGAGTTAGGAACGAGGGCAGTGAGGGTGCTAGTGTTTGATGGATTCTGGGCTCTGCTTGGATGGGTCATTTCACTGGATTTAATACAGTTATCCTCAGAAATGCACACATTTTACCCTTCAGGTTGAACAGTTATAAAATATGAGGAAGGCTAGATTAAACTGGGTTAGCAACAAAAAAAATTACACAACTTTGCTAGTGTTCAGCACTCAGGCATTACACAACCTTCTACCTCTCTAGAGTTTAATAGCTGTTTATTTGAAATCATTTTATGCCCAAGGTTAAGATTCCATTTAATGACAACAAAATGTAGAAAATGTGAACTCTAGACACAAGAGATTT
This sequence comes from Aythya ferina, assembly GCF_964211825.1. NCBI lineage: Eukaryota > Metazoa > Chordata > Aves > Anseriformes > Anatidae > Aythya > Aythya ferina. The sequence continues at coordinate 144,765,850 of NC_140296.1, forward strand.
GAGAATAAATGTAGCTGTAAGGGCTAGATTTATTCTCTCCTTCCCTTCCCCACCTTCCCCCTTTATTTTTTCCACAGAATCTAACCAGCACCCTTATTCTCCTTTCATTTTTTTTATAAAATATGCTGTGTTGGATCATGTCACAACTACTTAAGCAGCAGCACAGTGAAACAGCATTTCAATAATTGTTAAAACTTCATAGAATGCTACGCTGTGACTGCTACTGGATATGTCTTATCCATGAGCATGTGAAAATATGAATATCATGGTCCATAAATATTTATCTGGGGGAAAAATTCTGACAATAGAAGTCTTAATCTAGCAGACTTCATAACAACATTCATCTCTGGAAAAATTCAGATAAGAAATACTGCTTTTTTTTAATTATTTTTATTTAATAGAAGCTGTAATTAATCACTAGAATAATTTGTCCAAGGGATGTTCTGGCTTCTCTGTCACATGGAGTTTTAAAATCAAGATTAAAATGTCAGCCTAAAAGATTTACTGTAATCAGCTAGAGGTTATTGGACTTGATGCCACAATTAATAGGCAAACTTCTCTGACAGTAGTAAATGGGAAATTTGGTTAAAAGACTCTATCTCTTCCTTTCGACCTTGCCACATCTGACTTTATGGTATCAGTCAGCCTGAGCTTATAAGTACTAAAGAGATACTTGAAAGGAGTTAAGCAGTGGACAGGAGTTTCTTTGACATATGGAGTGGGCAAGGTCTTGGGCAAGCTTCTCTAGCTGACCGTGCTCTGGGTGGTGGATTTGGACTGGATGATCTCCAGAGGTCCCATCTGTGGTCCTATAGTACCAGTGCATTTTTCCCAAGCCCAAGTAATCTTCAGCCTTTGGGACTAGCAGACATCTGTTCATCCTCAAACTGAGTGGAACTGGGGATGCTGTCCAGGTCTCTTTAACAAGGACCCTCAGACTACTCATTGATGTTCACTGTTTTCCAAACAGCAGTTTGACAGCCTGTTAATAACCTGTGATGCCATTAAGTAGGCATGCAAAACACACCCTTTGTCTATCTGACCATTTCTGTCACATAGTCATTGTTTACCCTTTATTACAAATTATAACTATGATTATTTATGTACTGGGTTTGCATGGCAAGGCTTTGGTAGAGGGGCTTTGCAGGGGTGGTGTTTCTGAGAAGAGTCCAGCAGCTGCCCCATGCTAAATAAGGACCTGTTTCAGCTGGCTCCAAAGGGACCTGCCAATGGCCAGAGACAAGCAATAAGCAATACTGTACACCTCTGAGAGTAAATTTAAGAAAGGGGAAAAGAATGCTGCACAACAGCAGCTGGGAAATACGAGGTGACTTGCAGACACCAATGTTAGTACAGAAAGAGGACAGGAGGTGCTCCAGGCATGGAGAAGAAGTTCTCCTGTGGCCTGTGGAGAGGCCCCTGGTGGAGCAGGCTGTCCCCCTGCACCCATGGGTCCCACAAGGATCAGATCTCCACGCTGCAGCCCATGGAGGAGTCCCCAGTGGAGCAGGTGGATGTGGCCTGGAGGAGGCTGCAGCCCTTGGAGAGCCCCCGCAGAAGCAGCCCCCAGGCCGGAACTGCAGCCCGTGGAGAGGAGCCCACGCTGGTTCAGTTCGGGAAGGACAGCATCCTGTGGGAGGGACCCCATGTGGAGCAGGAGCAGGCAGCGACTGTGAAGAAGCAGCAGAGACGAAATGCTAGGGACAGACCGTAACCCTCATTCCTCTGTGCTGCTTGGAGGGAGGACGTGGAAGAGGGTGAATGGGAGGAAGGTGTTTTTTAGTTTGTTTTTAGTTTCTTGCTGCTCTAGCTTGTTAGCAATAGGTAATAAATCACATTAATCTCTCTGTGCTGAGTCTGTTTTGACCGTGATGATAATTGTTGAGTAATCTCCATCTTTATCTTAAACTTTGAGCCCTTCTCATCATATTTTGCCCCCTTTTTCTTTGAGGAAGAGGAGTGAGAGAGTGGTTGTGGTGAAGCTCAAGTTACTCAGCTGAATAAAACCAACCAAAACTTTTAAAAGAAAATAGCTTCTCCCTGTTCCTCAACAAGTGAATAGGTGCAGGAATAAACCTACTAGAAAAATGGTGGAACAGATGAGAAGATGAGGAGGTAATAGCAGAAGTCCCATCCAGCTTTGACAGACTTAATGCAGGCTTTATCTGATCAACTGATACTGTTTTGGTCTGTTTGTGGGTTTCGGTCCTGTTGATAATAGGGAATAATTTTGTCTTGTCACAGAGCTGCATTGGTCATGGGAGGACTGGGAGCTGTGCAGATTCTTTTTCATTGAGCTCCTGGACTGCTGTGTAGTGTTATGTCTCGCCTTCAAAGGCACACAGCCTGTGACCGATGAGCACTAGAGGTGCAGAGCACAGCACGTGGTCTAGTTGGTTGATGCTTAAACACATTGGAATGTCACACTCCCCTGAGGCCACAACACGGAGGACCCTATACCTAATTACTCTCCAGAGCAATTGGCTGCCTAGCTGCTTCAGTGCTGGTATGAGACTCCCAGTAAGCAGCAGAAAGCAGGTTGTTTTGCTCTGGCAGCTATCTAGAATGTTGAAATGGAAGTTCATTTAATTCTGCACTGGTTTACTGAAAGCAGTCTCCAAAAATTTATTGGTTTCACAAAATTTCTCTTTCAGCTTCATCTCTTAGTAACAGTCAAAGATCTTCTAGGCCCCTTAAATAAAATATATCTTCTCTATAATTCTTCACTGTCCCCTAAAAAGAGGTAGGAACAAGCATATGCCTGATGCAATACCTTTTATGCCACAGGTATCGTTACCAGGCAACAATCACATGCAGCTTTGGCAGAACACAAAGTTCTTCAGCCACTAACCCTTCAAACACCTCAGCCAAGATATGCCTGCAGAAAACATCAGAGATACCGGTGAAACAAAGCAGTAACAAATATTTTCAAAAATAAATAAATAAATAAATAAATCAACTTTCAAAAATATTGCCTCAAACAAGCGATGATTATTTGCATGTAAAGGTTAATCGTATATATTGCTGAAGGGAGGTATCCCAAATACTCAGAATATCAGTAGTTTTAATATTTTGACTATGGCAGGTTCAGTGCAATTGTATGAAATTGGAAAAAAAATGTTTCCAGCTTCCATCCCCAAATGCAATAAAGTGAGAGCTGAGTAACTTGCCAGATCCAACAAAACCCTCTCCAGTGAAGCACTGTATGTAGTCATTTGTGTCAGAAAAAAAAAAAAAAAAAAAAAAAGTCTAAAATTATCTTACCTTACAATGACAACATGGAAAGGTTTTTCTTGTCACAGCCATTAAAATAAAATCTGTGAGTATATTGCACAGCTTCCAGATTTGTGGCTGTCGGGGTTTTTGGAATCTATGATGCTTAGTGGATAAGCAAAGGTGAAAGATCAATGGCTTTAACTCAGTGCTGTTCAGTTGGCTGCAGTCAGTTGACATCTACTGGGGATTTGTAGAGTATCCTCATATATGCCCAATGGATTAACATAGCAAGAAACAAGGTAGTTGGAAAAACAAATCATGGTAGATTTGCTGGGGAGCAGACAGTGACATTCCAACTGGAGAACATGAAAATCTGACACAATAGGCCAGTCAGGTCAGAAGTTTCAAAATGGGTTCCTACCACCTAAACAGAGGCAATTTCCATCTAATCAGCCCTCCCCTTTGCTTCTCTGCTGGCCAGAGAAGTTGACATTCTAGAGAAAAGCAGCTTGATTTCTCACACGAAAAGGTCTTATAGTCTGTTAAACTCCTCTTAGTCCATAAATAGAAACAGGAGAAAAAGACCTTTGAAAATGTCCCTGTAACTATATTTAGTTATATTCATCAGGAAAAAAATAGTGGTGGAAGCCAGAAGCTAGATAATGAAGCTGCTGGTACTCAGTCATATATTTGCTCAATACTGGTATCTGTGCAAATGTTATGATGTGCATCTATAAATTATAGTGTACAGAATCTTGCATAGACAAAGTTTGTTCTTCCAATCAAAGTTTGTTCTTCCACATGCAAATATATACCCAAGAGCCAAGAACAGCTGTGCCTAAGGTCCACATGACAGATATGTGATTGAAATGGGTTGACAAGCCCAGTACCCCAGATGCTATATGTGCAATGTTCAAAGGTGTTTGAAGGCTTCATAGCACATTAAAAAGGCCAGAAGATTAACACTGACCAAATGAATGACTCAGAGGCATACATTTCTCTTTTTCTTTGATTTCTTGATGATTCCAGGTAGGAAGTTTCTAAGGAATAACCTAGATTACAAAATGGACCAGTTCTCACAAAAAAAAAAAAAAAAAAAAAAAAAAAAAAAAAAAAAAGACATTTAATGTATTTCAATTTTGCATTTTGTGGGGAGAAATAATTTTTAAGTAGCTAACTATTTTGATTTTTCGCACAGAATTTCTTTGAATAGCCTTTCAGCAAATCTAAAAGGGCAGGAAGAAAACTCTGCATTCTATTTCCTTCAGCATTTTTATGATTCTAGGGCCTGTCTCCTGTCATCATATATCATGCCTTAATGTGTGATTTGCACTGTGTTTGTGGAGCCTGAATTTTTGAGTTTTCATACTACATTTTTTTTATTGTCTCTTAAGAAACATTTACAGTAAAATCAATGTAACAGTACAAATAACCATGATCAAAATAAGTCTCCTGTTTTTTCAGGATCATATTGTAGCAGGGTCACATAATGATAAAGGTGTTGATATAGAAGTTTGCCAGAACTTTCTTCAGTGCTTTCATTCTTGGCAAGACATGTTCCCATATTTTATTTAAAATCTCACAAATTTTTGAAATTCTTCCTGGTGATATGCCAGGGTGTCTGGTTGCCAAAACAAACAAAGCAGATGACAAAATTGTCTAATTCTTTTATATTTACTTTATTACATTCTGGCTTGTTCACATAGCAAGGCTATAGATTTTGTCTCTCAATTCAATGCTAAATCTATTATTTCAAATCTCATTCTTCATGCAGAAATACCTGCTTCTAAGAGCTTATCTCATGGCATTAAAATTCATACAAAATGTTATTTAAAAGGTGGGCCACTGACAAGTTTAGTGTTTCTTTGAAGAATTGTCTTATTTTATAATGATTTACGGTAGCACTGATGCCTACTAATCTGTACACTGTGCTATTCCTGCTCATTATTGCAAGCAGGGCCATAAAATGCAGCTAATAAAATGTTCTTCTGTACAGATGAAATATTGGAAAAGTCCCTTCTTCCTTCCTTCCTTCCTTCCTTCCTTCCTTCCTTCCTTCCTTCCTTCCTTCCTTCCTTCCTTCCTTCCTTCCTTCCTTCCTTCCTTCCTTCCTTCCTTCCTTCCTTCCTTCCTTCCCTCCTTTCTCTCTCTCTCTCTCTCTCTCTCTCTCTCAATCTCTCTCTCTCTCTCTCTTCCTTCTTCTTCCTCTTCCATCAAGTCACTTTTTAAAGTACTTTTTACTAATTTATCTGGAGCCTGAATTATTAAAATATTGTAATATACACTATTAAAATATTGTAATATACACTATTAAAATATTGTAATATACACTTATTAAAATATTGTAATTAAAATATTATCAAAATATTATTAAAAATATTAAAATATTGTAATATTTTAAAATTATTAAAATATTGTAATATACACTTATTTATTGCATGTTGTGGCTGTATGTAGAAGCAAAAAAAAGAGACCCAATAAAATTGAGACCCAATAGAACTGGATTAGAATATCAGGCCCCAGTGTTCTAAAAAATTTATGAGCTGATAATTTTTAATTTATGAGTTTACTTGGTACCTGCATGCCTTTGTCTTTGAATGGCATTGGATGCCAATGTACCAGGAGATTATATTCGTTCCACAGTATTTGAATTAAGCTCTCCTGCCAATTACCGTCAAAGTGAAAAAACAAACAAACAAACAACAAACAGGCCTAGTCCTCACTATAAGTGGCCAAATTTCACAAGTAGATGAAAGATTTTTTTTTTTCCTGAGTTTAGTACACAGAAATTACTAATATCATTGTAGTATTTAGACAGCCTAATCAAATTAGGTCTTTGTTATGGTGTTACATAAATTTGTGCACATTCTGAATTGGAAAACTTTAAAATTGAAAATTGTTTTTATTTACATGTTTTGGGAAAGGTATTTAAAACTTTTTTTTTTTTTTTTTCCCACAGTTTTTGTAAAAAATGTGTGTGTCCATGTTACATATGGATAAGGGTCCAGATTAACAAGGACTTGTTTATTTTCATAGGGTTTCTCTTCGATTTGACTTCAGTGAGTTCAACAGTGTTGTGATAGCTTTCCCCACCAATAAGGACACCACCTACATCAGCCTCCAGGTTTTCCCATGGAGCTTTGTATTTGATATTCTTCCTTCTGCAAAGTTAATACAAAGAATGTCCATGTCCACTCAGCACAGTTTTGCCATCCAGCATCTCAGGTCTTGTTGCAGTTAATGGAATGGTATTCTGATATATCACTTTCTGTTTCCTTTTAGAACACATGCTTCACAGCTTTTCAAGTATAATAAAGATATGACATGTGCAATAACCTTTTCTTTCTTTGTGAATAAAAATGTGTTATACTAAAATAGGCTGGCAGAGTTCCATCAGCCAGAACACGTTCACAAGTAACTTGCTTCATTTAAAAAAGAAGTGGAGGAGGAAAAAAAGTCAGTTTTTGGAACCAACAACAAACAGGGTCTCACAAAACACGCACATGCAAAATATATGATTTAAAGCAATACTACATCTGTTTATAAAATAATTATCTAATTTGTATTTTAGATTCTTTATTAATTAAGTTCTGAGCATTCTGGGACATGCACCACTCTACTGCATTAAAATGTGGTTAACTCTGTAGGTACCAATCAGATATCAAGAAAAGCAAAGAAAACTTCCTGGAGAGCTCCATCTCCAGAGAGTCTCTGTTCTGTACAACTTGCAACATTTTTGTTTTTCAGCAGTACATAAATGAAGATAAAATACATGCCTGTCACTTTAAACAACGAGAGAATTTTATTTATGTATTTTTCACACATATATTGCTATACTGTCTTGTTTTACTAGAGGAAATTTTATCAACATCTGATGTTGTACCTGCTTTTGCCTTATTCTGATTAAAATATTGGGAGAAAGAGATAAAAACACAGTCTACTTCCAATGTTTTAGGGGCCTCTTTTGCATATGTTATGAGAAAAATAACCTCCTTTAGCTTTCTGTGAGTTCACTGGGAGATAGGAACTCTAGTCACAAAGGTTATCTCCTTACTAGAGATTATTTCCTTAGGTTATTTCCTTACTAGAAAGATCTAGTAAATAGGAATACTCTGATAATTGACTTTCTAGACTATATGAAATCACTGACCATTGCATTCCTGCAGATTTGCTCCCAGAACAGTCACATCTTTTCCTTATTAATTCAACTACTTCCATCTCCTTTTGTTCCTTTCTTTATTCCTCTTGCTCTCTTGTTTTCTATTACCATTCTTAGTCTTTAGTTACTAACACAGGAGAATTACCAAAGAGCAATTATAAACAGGGACAGAAATGACCCAAATTTCTGCAAGATATCTCTAGCTTTGTAATTGATGTTATTTTTCATTCTTTCAAGCACAATTCATAAATATCTATCGGCTTGCAAGTGGCTATAATAAGTACTTGCTAGTTTCTTGATACACAGCTTTAAGAATAATTGTCATAGGGGAGAAAAGAAAGAGTTCTTTGATATATATATGAATATTACATCAGAAATATCAACAGTGGTGTATTCTCTAAAAGAAACACATGTAATAGAAAAACATGCATAGTTGCTTAAAATGTCCATAATACTATGTGAAGTTTCAATGACACAAAGTTGACAGAAACATCCATTTAGGGTTCACAACAGGCTCATAATCCCCTGTATAATTATCAAACAATACATTACATATGAAAACATATGAATATATAATTGCAGAAGTGCACCTTAAGCACTCTGATTCACTCGTGTCTGAAAGAAGCAGTACGGTTCAATGGGTAGGACATTAAAATGGTTATTATGAGAACCAGGTAATTTTCTCAGCTTTGATTGCAGTGAATTTTTGACATTTCATGTTTGAGGTTATTCATTTGTAAAATTAGTTTGATAACGTCTGTCTCCATCCATGTATCTCTGAAGGAACACTTAAAAAGAGTATCTTCAAATACCGAGGAAAAGTATGGATTTGTTGAAGAAAGGAAAGACTTCAGATGAAGAATAATACTGATACACACCGGTCTTTTTGGTCTTTTGACTCAACTACTTTGCAATATTTAACACTGAATTAATTTTCTAACTGAAAGCACTCATGTCATGAAATCAGGGTTTTCAACATTTCTTATACCTTAAAATAATTTAATTTCCTAATTGAGTGAATTTGGCAATTCTCCTATGTCTGCCATGTATTTTGCATTACAGGGAAATGACTAGGGTCTAACTGTATCTGCAAGAATGGCCATACATATTCAACACAGTAGAAAAACAGAGAGGTACAGTGGTTGATGGAAGGATGTAAATTAAATCAGAAACAAAAAATGAGAAAGTAGAAAGAACTACCAAGAGCAACCTTGAAGAGAGTATGTGCATGAATGGTTCAAACTATATGGAGATCACATTAGTTTATTTTATTGCCTGCTTTTAAAAAGTGAAGAAGGAGATAGCTTCTTCAAAGAGACTATGATTTCTTCCTTCCTGTTACTGAATTAAAAGCTGTTTTGCTGCAATTCATTCACATTACATATCACAAATCAGGGGATACCTCTTATAATCAACCCTGCAACCAGGTAGTAGCTTTTTCCAGCTATAACACTACATATTCAATTCTACAGAAATATGCCTCTTCTTTGCAGGCCTGTGTACCATGTCTGAAGCTATTAAAAACTTTAGATCCTGTGCCCTGCTGTCTTGTTTAGGGGTGAATTGTGTCAGCTCTCTTTGTTCAGAAAAGCAAAAGCAGGTGGTCACAGTTTGACTGTCAGGACTTCCATGTGGGAGAGAACAACTTCATAGAATCATAGAATCAAACTTCCTCCCAAATCATACACAGAACTGTACACATTCTGTATGACAAGAAAATGTACCATAAAAATAACATCCAAAGCTCACCATGGCTAGAATACAAGTCCCTCTGTGTTAGTAACTATGTATTATTTCCTTAGATTAAAAAAAAAAAAACAAACTTTTTTTTTTTTTTTCTTTTCTAATTGAGACTCTTGAGTTAGCTTACTGCTTAGCAATTATAATGGAAGATAAAACATGTCCTGCAATCCCTTATGAAATGTATCACTGCCTTTATAGAAACCTTGACCAATACTAAATTCCCTTAAAGGCAGAAACAAAACAGAATTTTCTCTAGCCTTGCAACAAGTATTATGTTTGACCTTAGGAGAAGTGGTTCAAGGACAGCAGAAAAGGATTTTTTTTTTTTTTTTTTCCCACAGCAGTCTTGATGTATTTCAGTATTTCAGGCCTAATCTGAAAGGGTCAATCCTTACAGATAAAGTAGAAGATATCTGCATGCCTACTGAGTTCTTGATACTGCTGCAAAGGTGGCCAATTAATGCCAATTACATAATATGCATCTCACCCTAGAAATATGAAGAACACCAGCCCATTTTCATCAAAGACTTCAATCTTCTCTGAAGCAGAATGGATCCAGAATTAGAAAGCTGCCTGCAGCAGGTGCCTTTGCTGCATGGTGAAGGGAAACACAAGACCCTTGGGTGCAAGACCCTCAGGACCCCTAGCACAGTGCTGCATACAGCTGTACTCCAGGGCCTGGGTACAGCCAACACCCAAGCACAGGGACACAGCACTGAGCAGGCACAAAGGAGCACAACCTGCTCCTTGCTAGTGCTACTTTCTTTTGTGCACTGTATGTAAGAGACTGATATGCTTGTATTACACTTCACAGCTCCCCAGACATAAGTCCTCCCCGGGGTTCTAGGGAGGAGAGGGAGACAGTTAAAACGATTGCATGATAATGAAATATGCAATGCCACAGGTACCTTGGAAAGTTATGATGTGCTTTGATCCTTTTTTTTTTTTTTTTTTTTACTAAGATGAAAAAACAAAAGTTCAATATAACCAGTAATCTAGTGTAAATTACTTTGCAATTGTTTTAGTTTCACTCAGCTCAACAGGTTAGTTATTTTCCTCCTCTTCCTCTTGGATGTTTCAGCTATTTTCAGGAGATAAAAGATGTTTCACTGAACAGAAATACAAGACACTTTTTATTATTATTTTCAGCAGCAGATAAAAGAAATCCATGAAAATCATTCTAGAGCCAGACTACCTGTGTGACTGAAATCATGAAATGACTTCATCAGAAAGTCTTCATAAATCACAGTGTCTGTCCACTGCTAAACTGAGAAAAAAACAGAATTAGCAATTAACATTTTAAGATGTTGTCTGTTTCCTCTTTACAACTTAAGGAGTTCTGGGGAAAAATATTGCCAGGGCTAGGTTTTATGCTTTGGTTATAATCTGGATTCTTGCAGAGCTACATTTCAGTTAGAGGTGGTGGAAACTATTGCTTAGGGGTCTGTACAAATAGAAGATTGTTCTGTCAAGTCTTCTTTAAGAAGTGTTGTTATTATGATTTTTTCCTGTGTCTGGCAAAATAACAAAAAGATAAAACATGATGAAGACATTTTAAAATTAAAAAAATATAAATTAAATCGCTATATTTCTGGAAAGTCATAATTTAATGAAAAAAGGATGCTTTTCAGTTTATATTTAGAGACTGAAACAATATTTGTATGCAAATTTTATAGAAGATACGGCCAGCAGGTGCATTTCTGCCTTTGTAGTTTGAAATACATTGTTTCCAATGACTAAACACTTCCTCCATGAGGTAAAACAGGAAGATGTAATTAACTACTAAGAAAAGAATGTGTGCCTATGACTTTTTTTTTCCTTTTAAATATTAATAATGAAAATAGAATAAAACGTATCTGAAAGCAACCAGGAAATATTTCTGTCTGGTGTTTTGTAACCTTCAAAATACTCTGTTACTTGTTTTTCTAAAAACTCTTCTGATGTTAAAGTTGGATTTTGGAGGCTGTGATACAGCTAGATAGAAGCTGTTAGACACTGTCTATCAGATGAAATTGTTACTATGTTCAGTAACAGTGACACTTGTGTCATTTGAATCTACAAAGAAAATGTGCTGATGCTTGGAGACAAATTGGCCAGATGTGGCAAAAGGGCCCCAGGTGACAAGGGTCTGAACAACATGTGGATTCCAGTCAAGTGGTCTGAGATGTAATTTCAGAGAGAGTTCAGGTTCATTTGGAAGCAGCAGTGCAAGAACAGTGTGAAGAACTGAGGCTCCCTGTTGGCATAGTGCACAGCAGGCAGCACGCCATGGAGGCACGGAGAGGCAGGTGGTGTTGCCTGCAAGGGTGGTAGTGGGAAGTGGGGAGGAAGGATCTGTAATGCTAAGCAGAATTATGTGAGATGGAAATTGATGGGGCTGTATTATGCTGTGTGTGGCACCGTGAAGTGTAATTTTAAGAGACCCTACAAGTATAGTGAGGACTACACAGACCCACTAAATACTAGATATCAGCAGAAACAGGAAGAGACTGAAGTCCCTCTTTCGAGTTGAACAAGAATATGTCTAACTGAAAAAGACTTAGTGGACTATTTAGTGGTATAGGCAGTTGGATGTGCTTCTTATTAGTACAATACAGTAGACTGCTATGGGGCAATTTTCTGTACATAGAAGGGGAAGACAAGGAATATATATTCCTTTAAGAGCTATAAAATGAGAAGCACAGTGAAGAGGCTGAGTACTTATTTTCCAGCAAGGGAGGAAAATTGAGCTGATGGACTCTATTCATAAATTCTTTTACAGTCATAATAAACTTTTCTACTGTAAATTCTGCTTATGGACATCTTCTTTAAGGAACCAATATACCAAACACTGAAAATGGAAATGGCATGAGACTACACACATCTAGTTTTGAGGATGTATGCAAATATATATATGCTTTATGTTAAGATAAAAAGATTTTATTTTTCAAAACTCACAGTAAACAAGATAACATGCAGAACAGTTTCATTAACAACTGCATCATGTAAAAACATTTCTTAATTGATAACTAAAAAGTAATTGTTTCTCCTCAGCTCTCTAGTGGCTATGAGCTGGGTTTATTAGTTCAAACTGAAGATAGAACACATCAGATAGTCCAGAAAAGAAAACAAATGAGTGGAATTTGCAGAGAAATGAGAACTAAAGATACGTCCCTGTCACATTTGCAGCAGTACAGCAAGAGGTCAGGACTTTGAATTTCAGCTGAATGAACTGCAAAATCAGTGAATGATTCAGTACAGTTCAATTCATTTGGGTGTATTCCCTATAGCAATTTGAAGTGTTATAAATTGAGAATAACATTAAATCATGATGAACTTCTAGACAGAAATGGATCTATATTTAATTCCCAAATGGAAAACTTCATCAGAAAACAGGCAAGGAGTGAACATGCCTGACCTGCTGGCCCAGCTCTGAAAAGCAGAAGCCCTGTAAACTTTCATATTTTCAGAGAATAAAGGAGCAAGAAAAAGAGGGGATAAATGTTGATAGCTGGTATTGGCAAAGACGGCAGTAAAATCTCCCTGGAATTTGTTTTCAGAACATTGTCAAAATCTAGGGAAGACTAAACTCATACAAAAATAGAAGCTTTAGGCATTGCTTGGGGAACTTGGAGTAGGAGGGTATTAACTGCATTTCATGAATATCCATTCAGAAATACTTGCTTAGTAGAGGTCATAAATCACAGTTAAAATGTTGGAACCATAAACAAGGATTTTGGCAGCAGACAGGCTGAAGACTTTGGTCTTGGTTTAGCATTGGCAGTGTGACATTTGCTGTCAACAATCAGAAAACAAACAAACAAAAAGTGCAGTAAACCTGTACTCTTCTGCTTACATCTCTCCACAGGACAGTAGAGAAAATGCAGTTCCGTACCTGCAGGATCTTTTTCTAATGATCTTCTTCTGACAGCTAAGTTAAACAAGAAACAAGGAAAAGCTTCTTTACAGGTAAGGTAATTTATGTACATTTGAGACAGAAAAGTACAAATACTAAATTATACTTTACTAGCCCAGGAAACTCAAGTTAATAAACAAAAGCTTGCTAGAAAAGGCACTTAACAGGGTTCTTTGAATAATCTCTAGATACAATACTGCAGGCATAGAAAACCAAAAGGTATTTCCTTTGACCAACTAGCCACAAAGTGGAAATGCTGGATATTACTTCTGTAAGAACGATGCCAGAAACAGCACCTTCCATCCGTGCCAATGTGCTGCAGAGCCCTAGCAACAGGAGCAATTTGGTTACGTGGAGAAAAATAATAATAACAAAAAGAGTCAAATATACTTAGCTGTGGCTGAGGTCTATTCCCCATAGCCAGAAGTGGTGCATTTAATAGGAACCTCTGCTATGAAAACATCTAAAGCTCAGTGAACCATACTTGTTACTTACAGGTTGCAAAACTCAGTATAACACTGGAGACCTGCTGTCTATCATCCAGTATTGTATGAGCTGGGAGAGTATTTTGGGAAGACATTGACAGGAGCTCTGGTCAAAACTGAGACAAGACATTGTAATGAAACTAATCTATTTCTGCATAAATTTGCTCTTCAGAGAGTACCAGTGGTATTGCTTTTAAAATGCCAGCTGTAGACTAGATTTAATTACTAAGACCCAGGTTACCAAGAGTGTTGGGAGTGTATAGCAAGTCAGAAATAAAATCTATAAATATCCCAAAAAATCATAGTATTTATTCAGTAGGAATTCCTGTATAAGGCAAGCAGTGCTGGCATACCATTACAGAGGAGGAATAGAGTAAATAGCTGTTAAAGCACATACTGCTACTTGTAATCTTATTTAGCAGAGATTAAAGGGGAAGATAATGAAGAGTCCTGCTGATCAATTGCAATCAAATGGAGATTCACAGAGGTTACAAGATGAGTTTTGTATGGCTGATAAGAGGTGATAAGCTTTTGCTGGTTTGAGGAGGAGGAAGAAAAGGTGGTATCAGAAAATGATCAACAAGGAAAAAAAAAAAAAAAAAGTAAAAAAAAAGCAACACTTCTAGGATTTTTTTCTAAGTTCCACTAAAGAATCAGGAAAAAAAAAAAGAAAAAAAAAAAAAAAAAACACACTAAAAATTCATGATGAATAACACCAACCAAAGAGAATTTTCCAGCTTACATTAAAGCCTCACTTTTATTGCAGTTTTTGATTTGTTCCTTTTCAGTCGAGTTTCTAGTCTCTGTGTGTACACACACACACACATCTGTTGTCTGTAATAAATTCTGAATTCTTTTACAAGTTTAAATCTGATTTACCAAGGGAATACAAGTTTCATAGATGGTGTGTTCCTATAACAGAGTGCCAGTTCATATAACTGGCAGCCAGGTACGAATGCATTAATATGTCCTATGGAAAAGACTGCAGTCTGAGCTCACTCCTTTTCAGTTAGACCTGAATCTAAGCTAGTGCTTTTGCACAGGTCACAAACCCAGTAAAACTGGGCTGTCTTGGCTGCTGCCCACTGAAAAACCTGAGGGAAGATACTGTTCAAATTTGGGAATACACACTGGGGGAACAAGCCATGATGTTTATAAGGTGTATATATTTGCTTATACTTGCTTGCAAGCTTGAGGGTTCCAAGGAAGCAAGAAATCGAGGTTGTGTTTTCCCAATTTTAGCTTTACATTAAAAGCTTCTTAAACCAAACTAGGCTACAATCTGCTAGTAATTTTTCTGTTTTAATTTAATTTCATTTAATTTAATTATTTATTTAAGTTTGTAATCTTTTTGTGTTCTGATTTCTGCAAAGAGTTTAATATTAGCATTTGCTATTTAATATTATTGCCACATTCAGAGATATTAATATTTTTTCTTTGTTGGCAGTTTTCAATTTTGTAATGTGACATACAACACCAAAAGTAAATTATATCTACCTTCTCTAGTCCCCTTCAAATACACCAGGAATAAAATTTGGAGGTTGAAACAGAAACATTCAACCTTTTAAAATCTTACTGTAAGCTTGTGCTATCTATTGCCTACAACCAAAGCCATCTTCTCTTTCCAAATACTTAGTCCTCAAAATTGTAGTCATTTATTGCTGGAATCTATGCAGAGGAGCAAACAGTAAGATGTTATATTCATCCTTTGTGCTTAATGACAGGATCTTTGTACCACTACTCCCTTAACTGAGGTATTTTAGTTCTCAGCTAAACCATATCATTCCTTCTTCCCCAGGGAAGCAAGCAAGTTCAAAAGATCTCTCCACTTGCCTCATATCTCACAAGCATTTCTTTAACACCAGGTATGATTTAAAGCCCTTTTCTGCTTTCTCCAGATTTCAGACAAATCTCTTGCTTTCTAGCTCAATGTATCACAACTTCCTCAAATTACTTTCATAAGCTTTCTTGCTGCTTTCCTAATCATTTGGAGTTTTCCCAGACATTGTGCTGAATAAATCAATCGTAAGCATCCTATCTTCCAATTAATTATGGCTAAACATTTATTTATTTGTTTGTTTATTTATTTATTTATTTATTTATTTATTTTACAGTTCAGTTTTTTTTTTTTTTTTTTCCTGACAAAATTATTCTAATTTTAGTAGATTGGCCAAAGCATAATTGAATTCTGACTATTACTGAGAAAATAAATACTTTTCATAGAGACATCCTCAAAAGTGTTTTAATTTACTACTTACACCTACCTCTAGTAGCTTCTGTCTCTTTGTGGCTGTCTTTGTTCATTTTTCTATCAGGCACTGCTAGCCTGAATGCAAATTCCCAACTTTGAAAAAGGAAAAACACCTCAGGTTTGGGTTATAGGACCAGTGAAAGACACTAGCTCCCTTTTGACTACATATTTTCTGTGAAGAAATTGTGGCCATATAGAAAAGTTATAAATTATTGGAAGTATGAGTTTGTTGCTATCCCTCCAAAGCACACTGCTTTTTTATTTATTTATTTTTATTGTTATATTATTTATTATTATTATTTATAGATCCATTTGATTTAAAGTTTTGGAGTTTTTTCAGATTAAATTCCCCAAAATGACTTCTCAAATCTTAGGTCCTCAGCATTACTGCCACGCTTTGGTATATGAAAGCTTTCATGTGACATGTATAGTTTATCTTTGCTGCAACCAAATTACACAACAGTAAGAGACACATTACTCATTTCCTTCTTTCTTTCTTTCTTTCTTTCTTTCTTTCTTTCTTTCTTTCTTTCTTTCTTTCTTTCTTTCTTTCTTTCTTTCTTTCTTTCTTTCTTTCTTTCTTTCTTTCTCTCTCTCTCTCTCTCTTTCTCTTTCTCTTTCTCTTTCTCTTTCTCTTTCTCTTTCTCTTTCTCTTTCTCTTTCTCTTTCTTTCTCTTTCTCTTTCTCTTTCTCTTTCTCTTTCTCTTTCTCTTTCTCTTTCTCTTTCTCTTTCTCTTTCTCTTTCTCTCTTTCTTTCTTATTGTATTTCAAACAACATTCAAGCATGCAAAGATATTTAAAAATGAAATCCAATAAAAAACTGATTAGATAACACTTCTACATCCCTCCAAGGATCCAGGTTTTGTTTAAGCTCAGGGGAAAGTCTTCTATTTTAGACTGAAATTACACCTTCTTCCCTATCCATAAGTGAATCAAGACTGAGTCAGTAGACAAGACTAGCTATATCCATTCATTCAAGACCCAATTAGGGTATATCCTGACGGGAGTAGACACCGAGAACATTGAATTAAAAAAAAAAAAAAAAAAAAGAGAGAGAAAAAACAGGTTTTATGTTTTGATTAGATCATATTTTGATTAAATCTATGAAAACTCATAATTTTGATTCTGCAGGAAATAGTAAACTCTTAAAATTATTTCTACTTTAAATTGAACCAGAATCAAATATTGCTGTCCTTCCTGCAAATTGGCTTTCCAAGGACATTTGTGCCTGAGTGCCCAGTGTGTCCTTTGGGATGATCAACATTTTAATTTTGCATCTTTTATTCTTGAATTACTGCATTTATTATTTTAGCTGCTTTTCCAGTATTTCAGTAATGCAGTATATGGTCAAGTGTCTCCTTTTTGTTCTCTAATTTGCTAGTCTCGACCTGCTTCATTAAAATACAAAGAGAACAATGACTGAGAAAATATTTCAGTGCTGAAGGGCAATTGCCCATCATGCTTTTAAAAGTCAAATAAACCAGTAAAATCATATTTCAGTTGTTTTACTAACCATCTATTTCACCAATAAAAATGGCAATACAAAATACTAATGTTTTATGAGAAGCAATGTAAACTAATTAAGAGATAAAGTTTTGAATTCAACACATTCCAATATTTCACAAACCAATCTTTTACAGGAACCCTTTTCATTTGAAGTCACTCAATGAAATCTGTTTTGATATATACCTAAGAGTTTGAAAAAAAAAAAGTAAAATATAAAATTGTTTCCTGATGTAAAATCCCATCTTCAGATTAGATCCTATATTAACACACAGCACTGTTACAATGTCAGCTTAAGGGAAGCTAAAAGTTGACCACTGTGTGTGACTGATAATACTGACATGTGGAAAAGAAGATAATTCAGCAGCTGATTAAAAATTTTACCAAACATTCCTCATAAAAAGCTCCACTTCATGACTCTCCTACTGTCCACAGCCAGCAGGTTAGAGAGTGTTCCATCTGAACAGGTTATATAAACCTTTTAGTAAATCTGGGAAGCCCAGGTGTGTAGATTAACTATACCAGCTCAGGAAGGAAAGTGTTGTACTACAGGCCATGTTTTCACAATCTCTGGTTTATGGACCATCTCTCAAATAAAAAGATGAGAACTTTATTTCTCTGAAGTCTAAAGTCAGCAGAGAGAAAGCTGCCAGTTGGATGCACTGTTCTGAAACCTTTACTAGATTTCATAGCCCCTTTCTGTCATTAGATCAAAATGAGGAATAATAATATTTCAGAGGTTTGTGTTTTGTAGCAAGTCCACTGGCATGTTTCTAAGATAACAGGCTATGGCTGTGGAGAGTTTCAAATTCTTGATCTGTGTGTATACCAGTACTAGTGTGCTAAGGGAACACAGCGAGTATAATATAGTTTTCTCTCATCATTTCGGCTGCCTTTTTTTTTTTTTTTTTTTTTTTTTTTCTTTTCTTTTTGGACTGCTATTAAAACAGACACACAGCAACAACAACAATTTCCTGATGAAAGAGACACAACATTTCAAGCAATAGTACCCCTAGAAATACACTCTATGAAACCTTATGATACTATGGCACTATTAACTGGTATTACAAGTTGAAAGAAAGAATGAGAAGATATTGGGACTGTTCAAATATGCATGGGAGCATGGCATAAACATATTTCTTTATAAGACTTAATATATAGATTTGGCCCTAGATTTTTTGTTTTGTTTTGTTTTTGTATTTGTAAGAATTGTGTTTATTACACCATCCACAGAAATTCTTCATCCTTTCAGTAACATCTCTGCTTTTCTGTTGCAATTGAGCAAATTTCAGTAGAAATATTTGGAACAGAAAATCAAAAGACTTTCACTAGAAAGACTTGGAATAGAACATTTATGTCTTCTATTTCAGGTTTTTTATGCTAGATGAATGTCCAATTTTCAGGAGCAGAAAGGCAATGGCAGCATAGAGAAATAGTGACTGATGAAGAATTATTACAACAAAGGGTTATTGCATTAATGTTATGCTAAATTCTTAATGAAAATTACATTGCAGAGATGATTTTCTCCGGATTAATATAAAAGAAATATAATCAGAGATCATATGTGCAGTGAAAATGACTAAATGATCCTGTTATTCACAAAAAAAAAAAAAAAAGCTGCTCAAGCAAATATTAACTTCCCTAATTATTTAACAAAGCCTTTATAAAGGCAAATATTCCCAAACTTTAAATAATTATTGCAATTAATAATGCTTTGGCAGTCAGACAAACAGAATAAAACTTTGAGTATTTGCTTTTACTGTCTGTAGTTTTCAGGACATTCATTATCATGATTTGTTAGTGCTAAAGGTAATTAAGATTTGCAAACTTTTTTTTTTTTTTTTTTTTTTTTTTTTTTTTTTTTTTCCCATGGGCTCTGCTTTTTTCACCACTTGTGTCTACAGCTTTAAACTTCTTGACTCTTAGTGATAGAAGCTAGCTCCACTAGCAGAGAGCTCACTGCAGAGGCTCCATTTCTTGCACAGGTTTTCATGACTACACTGAACACCATAATCTTAAGACAACACAGCAGGCAATACCCATATCAGTCAGTGCAATGCTTGCTCATTTACAGAATCACAGAATCACAGAATCACAGAATTTCTAGGTTGGAAGAGACCTCAAGATCATCGAGTCCAACCTCTGACCTAACGCTAGCAGTCGCCACTAAACCATATCCCTAAGCTCTACATCTAAACGTCTTTTGAAGACTTCCAGGGATGGTGACTCCACCACTTCCCTGGGCAGCCTGTTCCAATGCCTCACAACCCTTTCAGTGAAGAAGTTCTTCCTAACATCTAACCTAAAACTTCCCTGGCTCAACTTAAGCCCATTCCCCCTCGTCCTGTCACCAGGCACGTGGGAGAACAGACCAACCCCCACCTCGTTACAGCCTCCCTTGAGGTACCTATAGAGAGTGATAAGGTCGCCCCTGAGTCTCCTCTTCTCCAGGCTGAACAAGCCCAGCTCCCTCAGCCGCTCCTCGTAGGACTTGTTCTCCAGGCCCCTCACCAGCTTCGTCGCCCTTCTCTGCACCCGCAGATTGCATAGATTTGAATCTATGCAAACATCTGTTGGAGCAGTGGCAGTAGTGCAGTGTTATCCTGTGTCAACATCTCTTGAATGACAGCTGTTGTACTACCTTGCTTTGAACTACTGAAAGAAAACTTTTTCCAGTATGGAAAGCCTCATAATGTATTTTGAGAATGGGTTGTTCTTTTTGTCTGAAGATGTCACAATAGTAATACTACACTGATCTTCTGTAAACCACAGGGTTGTAGATAATTTTTAGTATTCTTACTTTTCAGTAATTATATAGCAAAGATGTGAAGACAATAAACAATTTTACTGTTATAGTAAGGCAATGTAAGATTCGTTGTGCCATGCTCCCTGCTTCATTATTCTATCTTCTTTTTTTATAACATCTACTTTTATTACTGAACTACTTCTTCAGAACATGTAACATTAATCCAAATGTTTCATTCATTTTTCACAATCCTAAATAAGGTATAAGAATTCATATAATAGGAACAGTACTTAAAACACGTATTCACTTTTTATCATTTATTTCTCTCTCCTCTACTGAACATTACCTTCATGTAGGTTGCTCAACAGAGAAGGAGATAACTTCGGAGTCAGGAATAAGGTTTGTGTTTTGGAGTTCATTAACTGTTTTTGAGTAAATTATGTAGGCATCTACACTACAATGACAATTACTATTATGATCACACTGATATAACTACTTTGTTAGTATAACATATTTGTACCTATAAAGGTTTTTTGTTGGAAGACTATCTCAGTGGTTCAATACCTTTGCATTAATGGTAAATCTCCTCATAGATATGTTGTCATTTTTCTGTGGATGATGACAGAAACAAAAACATTTCTTAGGCTAATGTGGTAGGAACTGTAATTTAGTCATCTTGGTGCATCAATATATCCAAGTCTTTAAAGCTCTTGCCATTACGGAAAAGTCTGTTTCTGTGTCTTAAAAAAAAAAAAAAAAAAAAAAAAAAGGAATGCATACACAAAGTGTTTTGTTTAATGTACTTTCATTTTGGGGTGAGCTAATTTTTCTCAGTTTCATGGTACTTTCAGTCCTGTGCCTTGACTGCAGGCAGCAATTGTGTTCTGCCTGTCCTGTTCTACCTCAAGAGCAGTTTCATACTGCTTTAGAGAGAGTTGTTTCTTTTGAATCAAGTTCTTGCCTCAGAGGAGCCACAAACTTGCCACATGTCTATGACAATCCTAATCTTATATCATAACAGTTATAATTAATCCTATGTCTAATGTGTATTATCAATCCATAATATTCAGCATTACTCAAATTTACTGAAAAGAGGGCAGTTGGAATGCAATGATTTATACTCTGTCACAAAAAAAAAAAAATAATTTGAAAACTGAAGCAGCTCAGTGTGTAATTTTCCCAAATAACTGTTATTTTAGACCAGAATAAATTATGTCTTGAAAAGAATTCTGAGCTTGATTTCTTAGAATTGATACAAGTCTTGCAAATCTTAAACTACCTTGCAAATTTTAATCCTAGACACAGAAAAAGAAGTAAAGATCAACTAACAATCCTAGGAATTGATGTCACTAGTAGAAAGAAGAATGAAATAAATAAATAAAAGTATTGAATATTCTTAGTTTATCAGAAGCTTCCAGCAGATGAAAAGAGAAACTGATTCTTTAGAGAGAGTGGTAAAGCATTTTTCAAGATTCTGAGAATCATAGAATCATAGACATAGCAACTAATGATAAGTGTAAAAAAAAAAAAAAAAAGGCAGCAACATTCTTCAGGGTGTACCTTTCATTTAAGGTACACTGAAGTGCTATAGGAAAATCTATCTTCTGCTGGTTATTGTAGTATACTGCTTTGTACTGTAAGCCAGTCTGTAACTGGTAAGCACATGAGCTACAATACGTTCAATATAAAAGTTACATTCAAAAAAGAGGTTTTATCCACACTGGAAAGTACTGTGACTCAAAAGGAGCAGATAGATCTTAAAGGACAAAGAGTCAGTACTGAGGACGCAGTGAGCACACTGAACATGATTTTTGTCGGGGTCCAGACTCCAGTGTGATCCTGTGGCCTTAACTTATGGCACATTTAACCCATGACCCATTAGCAGTTGGTGAGTATCTACCAGTTCTGTTTCATCTGAAAGGAACGGCTTCATTTCATGAATTCATAAATGCATCTGGAAAGAAATCAGATCATGCACTCCAAAATCCTGCAATGTGAAGCAAAGTGCAGAAAAAGGAGACAACTGGGAGAGGAAACTTAAAAGCACTCAGAGATGATCTGAACTAAAATTCTAATGTAGATTTCTCCTGGCTTTACTTTACACCTTCCACCTTCCAAAGAACAACAAAACAAAAAACAAGTTTATATAAATTATATTACTTCTGTAAATGTACTTTTGTCATACCATAATCTAAAAAAAAAAAAAACAACAAACGTGTGAAGATGTTGGAGATATTGAACCTGGAATAAACTATATAATTTATAGACAACAATTTAGAGTAGTACAGTGTTTAAAATACAGTTATTTCTGAAAAAGAAACTATGTAATTAGTGTCATTAAATTTAATGTATTTTGGGATCAAATCTTTTCAGCTTATAGAAATACTGCCTGCCCAAACATCTGGAGAGATCTAAAAATGCAGCTGAAATTTGTCTTCATCTGATATCATCACGAGTAATAAAATCTATGTAGTCCAAACTAGTCAGCAGATAGCATTTTGCACTTAAAATTGCCTTTAAACCACATCCCCAGTGATCTGGTGCAACCCATGGAGAGCAGAGAGATTGTCTTGAAGTTACAGATGAGAATTTCATAAGCAATTATTTGATGATGTGCATGAAGGATTCAAGCCTTGTTCATTTCAGTACAGATGCTCTTACTCTGTGAGGCTGCCTTTCATTTTGTCACTGGAGTCAGCAAATACAAATCAGAAACAAAACTAAATTACTTTTAGACCAGAACTATTTCAACTCCCATAAGTGCTTATGTAATGTAGAAAATATTTTCTGCATTATTTTATGCCATTTGGCAAAATTTTTATTGACTTTCTTGAGTGTAAGATTGTTTTTTTATGGTACAATTTGGCATATAGCTATTAATAATGATCTAATCTAAGTAGTTAAATTTTCAGAATTTCTATTTTTTCCTCTAAACTTTTTTTTTTTTTTTAGATAAATGACACGTTTCTTTGATGTTTTTTAGTAGAAAAGTATTGTGTAATATACAAAATTATCTACAGTAGTTTTAAGGATGGTGGGTGGGGAGGAATTGAATTATAAAATTAAAATTATATTATGAAACATCTTCCATTAGTACAGAAATATTCCCAGCAATGCTATTTATACAAAATATGTCCTTCCAGATAATCAAATCATAAACAAGACAGCTACTTATTGCCTTTTTTATTAAGTTAATTTATTATTTCAGACTCATAGACAACAGGCCCTTTAAATATGTAAGATAGTAGACTTACTGATATATGCTATCTAATAAATATTATTGAAGAATTTTAGTGTGATTGTCCATTACTGCTAATTGGTATAGCTTGCAGTAGTAGAATGAAAAAAATAAGTATTTTTAGTTCCAAGTTAAACTTCTTCTTGTTATGTCAAGTCCTCAAAAGCCCGGAAGCAGTGTATCAAGAATTTTAAAGAAAATGCCAATCATCTAATCTGAGATTGATCGCAGCTCTCCGTAGTCTATATTGTTAATACACAGAGGCTGACTGCACCCTCATTATAGAGAAATAATGAAGTCACAGACTCCTCCTGTGGAGCAGAGAGCCCAAAGCATATATAGTATAGCTCTTCTCATTGATCTAAGTCTGTCACAGAGATTTCTTAACTTCAGTGATCTCATTAAAGGCGGAATTTTCAAAGACAGGTTAGACTAGCTACCTAAATCCTACTGTGATTCATTGGACCTTGCTTCCCTGATTCCTTTGAAAAATCCTGAACACAGATAAGATGGAATGTCTGAAAATGCCTTTGTAGTTTTGACAGTTTTTGTTAATTCTCCTTACATGATTAATGATGAAGATAAACAGTTAAGTATAACACCTTAAAACTCAAATGTATGTGATGTATATTAGTCTAGTGTTCATGAGTCAGGAATTTTTAATGACTACATGTCATGCAAATGGATATCAGGCAAAAAAAAATCAATTTTTTTAAGCATTAATAGAGGGGTTCAGGCTCACTGTAGTATAAAACAAGCTATTAAAAAAATCCACAGATACATGTAGATTTAATGTGAAATTAATGTATCTATGTATCTCCAGTTTCAGGTTGCTCAAACTGTGAGCTAGTATAGACATATTTATTTATTATTATTATTATTATTATTGGTGGTGGTGGTGGTGGTGTATTTTAAGGTATATGAGTACTGGGCTAAATCCAAGATGTGTATTAGTTTAAAAGTTTGGAGATGTCAGATCACAGGGAAGTTTATTGCAATTCCTATCAGCTGGTAGTCCAAAGAGGTTGCTTACATGAGATGCAATGCACACCAACTTGCATGAATCCACTGACTGTCTTTTTCTTGATGTATTCTGTGCTAAAGCTTTGAAATCATGAGTTAGACTACAGAAGAAAAATAAATATTGATGTGGAAATGAGCTAGAAAACAATTATACACCATAAGTGGCTAGTCTGTTCTCTCTCTGTTTCAAGAAAAATGCAATAGTTGTAAACTATTAATTCAGTAGACAAAGGCTACAGCAAATTGTTATTGAAACTAGAGAGCATGATGATCATTACATGAGTACATGCAAGCAAGAAATGGGCTATAGAGAAGATGTCTATATTGCATTGAAATAGGAACTACTGTGCTAGAAGGAAATTTTAGTACCATTCTAATTATTCTTCTATTTAATACTTTCATTACAGTTACTATTAAAGAATAAGAGTATACTAATGACATTTATTCAAAATACAGCACAGTCATGAAGAATTAGATACATTAGAGACAGTCATCAGATAAATAGCATGAAATTTCATACTGTAACATGAATGAATATCCATTTAGGAATTAACAAGGACTGAGTACTAACTAGTTACAAAAATCAAAGGTGCTGAAAGACTTAGAGGAACCAATAGACCAGAATTTGTATCAGCAAGGGACAAAACTGAAAGACCTAGTAGGTCTGCTCAGTTCCTTTGTTCATTGAAATATCAGTCATTTCACTTATTGGTCTAAAGTAATTCTGAAGCAGTGAAGTGATTCATTATGCACATTCAACAAAATGTTTTAATTCCCCTGGTGTCTCAGTGCTTCTACAGCACCTTCTCTCTATTTTGATAATAGTTTTCAATAATTAAATTTTTCTAATAACTGCAGATTTCTTAAAACATTTTCACTTCATTAATTTAGCAGCCAGTGTAGAATTTTAAGTGGCAAGTATTCCCAAATTTTAGCATTTTTGCAGATGTTGCCATGGATAGAACTACAACAAATAAAGGCATATTGGTTACAGTACCATGTGATTAGTCACACCCAATTACATTTGTTTCTTTTCTTTTTTTTTTTGATAAAAGTGAAAAAGAAATATTTCAACAACATGAAAATTACTTTGGATCATCTTGTTTACTGTCTTTGTAAAGGACTTCATTTTCCACCCTCTTGGCTCATCCCTGTCTTTGAGAATTCTTTTCCAACTTACTTCTCACCTCCTCTACTCAGGCTTCCTGTCTTTGGCTGTCATAAACACATCTCTGTCAAATGCCTTCCAACCAAAATGACAACCTTTTCCAGTCACTGTGGTCTTCTGAGCCTTCTGATCCTTCCTGAAGTCTTGCCCTGTCTGACTTCTGAAATTAACTCTAGGAGCCTTTCCCCACTAGAAAAACTGAGACAGGGAAAACATGGTGACTCAAAATTATGTAAAACAGGGAGAGAGCTTTAAGTACACCTGCTCTGAACTTCTGTTTAATTTTTTTTTAAGGATTGCAGAACCAAAAAAGGGAGTTTAATGTCCAGTAATTTGACTTTCTCAATTTAATACGGTTTTTGTTTTATTAAAAAGGAAAGATCCTGCCTTTACTGCAAATCCAAAATGCCACTTCATGATTGTAGAAAAATAAAACACACCTATCTGTCTATTTGAGAATTTTCTTAATGCAGCCTAATGCATAAAGCATAACATAATTATTAACTTGACCTTGTCTGGCAAACCTAAGTGGGTTCAGGGGTAAGAGGCACTGGCTTCTGAAAATGAAGGTCTCATGTCGTTGCACACAAGAAGCTTAAATACACAAAATCTGTTAAAGACAAAAACAAAAACAAACAAAAAGGACTCAAGCAATGCTAACTCATTCAAAATGCATCTTTGTGTGCTGTGTGCCTCTATTTGTATTTGAACATATGCACTCTTCTAGGCTTTGTTATAATTAAAACCTATATTTGTATTTACAGTATGTCCTCTCATGCAGTAACCTTGTATTTTGGTTTCAAAATTGTACATATTTTTCAATGTATTGAACATTTTTTATTTAATGTGGAAGGACAAAGAACAGAGCTGCTGAATAACTGAAATCAATGCTGTTGCTTTTTTTTTTTTTTTTCTTTTTTTTTTTTTTTTTTTTTAGCAAATAACAATACTCATTAACTTGGAGAAGTTCATTATATTTTGAAATTCCCTGCTGCTTTGTTACTTGAATAATCAGTTTACATAATTAGATTTGAGAAGTCCTACATATTTCAAAAAGTTTACTAAAACAAGCAAATACTGTTTAGTTTAACTCAAACATATAATATTTCATCATAGTAATTAGAGTTATTTTATAACATCTGCATATCAGGGTCCTGATGTTTCAATTAAGATTAACACATCAGTAAAGCAAGCACATTATAAATTTAAGATAAAAGAAAAATATCTTCCTGGAGAACTTCTCATTTTAAATGTCATTCAAATGCAAACAAAGGTCATTCTAGAGTATTAGGGAATCAAAATAACTTAGCCGAAAGATAAGCAAAATAGATGGTGAATAAAATCAGCAATTAAAAAACAAACAAACAAAACACAACAACACAACATAATCTCTATGTACTTGATTTGCATTCAGTGGAACTAAGGCATTAAAGAGGTGTCAAAAGAAAATATTCATTAGTAGTTCATTGCAGGAAAACATCGAGAACAAACTTACACTCATTTATCCAACAACCTGCTAATCTGTGTTCATTAACAGTCAAAACAGCACTTAATTAGCATTGCTTTTATCTAGACCTCTTAATTTCACCTTGAGAGGAAAAGATTATTCTGCTTGCTGTATTATTTGACTGGAATGAGAAAATACAAGAAATCTCCTAAGACATCTTGGTCAAGAAATTTGAATCCCATCCCAGATTCAGCAAGAGTAGAGTTAATTTTCTTCCTGGTAGCTAGTATGGTGCTGTGTTCTGAATTTAAGATGAGAATAATGTTGATAACATACTGATATTTTACTTGTTGCAGAGCAATGCTTTCGCTAAGTTAAAGACTTTGCTTCTCGTGCTGCCCTGCCAGTGAGGAGACTAGGGGTGCACAAGAAGCTGTGAGGGGGCAGAAGCATGACAGCAGACCTGAACTGTCCAAAGGGATGTCCCATGCCATACAGTATCATACTAAACAATAAAACTGGGAGAGTATGCTGGAGAGGCTGCCACTGCTTGGGGTCTGGCTGGGCATTGGTCAGCATCACTTGCCTTGTATATTCTTATGTTCTTCTCCTTATTATTATTTTCTCTTCAGTTTCCCTCCTATTAAACTGTCTTCATCTCAGTCCCTGAGTTTCTTCCTCCTCCTTTTTTTTTTTTTTTTTTTTTTTTTTTTTACCCCATCCCAGTAGGAACGGGGTGTGGGAACAGCTTTGTGCTTTGCAGCTGCCTGCCGGGTTAAGCTGCAACAACCCTCATTTGGCATATATGAGAGTCTCAGATTCAAGTTTTAGACTATCACAAAACAGTGCTTTACTGAATCAAACCAAGCTCTGTGCTGTGTGTTATATTTCATACCCAGTAGCATCCTTATCCTAATTTGTCCAGTCGCGGTACACTCCAATTCCTAGTTAGCCCTTCGGTCATTTCAGTGGGACTCAGCCAATATAAGTGATCAGGCTGAAGGGTACTCTCAGTAGGGTAAGAAATATGACAACATTGTTTATTTCTGCCTTTTTGTCGTGCTGGAAAATCTCATACAGTGAACATGAGCAGAATTCACAAATAGTTTTAAGATGAAAAAAATTTCTCTGTCAGATTTCCTATTCACTGAAAAGAGATTTCACCTGCTCTGGTTATTATATCCCAGACTCACCAGTCTCTACTGCACTGGGCAGTACTGCTGAAAGGATAATATTGGTCAAAGGAGTGACTTGAGTGAAGATGGTCTGTAAATGACATTCTATTTACTTAGGAAGAAAGCAGTTCCAGCCAGAGAAAGACTTGAAGTAGCAGCCAGCTTTTGTTGCTGGCTAATGAACACTTCGTTTTTCTTTAAAGAAATTATGTCTACTCTTACATTGCAGTCAGGAACAGAAAATGCATTTAAAATTTGCAGAGTTCATAAGATCTCAGAAATAGAGGACAGATCTCTTTCATTCATAAACTAGGGTAAATCTTAAGAACTCTGGTCTGGGATGTTTAATGAGGTATAGACACACAAAGGAATAAAAGTTGTAGTGAAGTCAAACACAAATAAAAGGAATGTTACACAACAAGGAAAAGGTTGGTGGCAAGTGGAACAACACTGCAATTTTATACCTGCTATAGCTAATGGCACTAGTGAATTCTGGAAATTAGGATTTAAAAGATGGTAATGTACTGATTATTAGGTGGCAAATGCCTCCTAGTAATTCCCACTTTTCTGGTCTGAGATTTGAGAGAAAAGTACAACTGAAGACATGCCCCCTGATGGATTGGTGATGGCTATGCTACCACAGCTTTAGCTGTGTATTATATGTTTGCAGATCACATGTTTATAATGGAAAGTACAGTTTTATATTACTCCTTGTATTTTTTCTCCTTTTCATATGGACATATTATCTGGGAAAACAGTTTTTCCTCCGGCTAAAACCTCCTTGTTTTGGCAGCCTTTTACTAGACTGAGGCTAGGCAAATGCAATCCTCTCCCCTAGGCCTTGTCAAGTACTTCTGGAACTAAAAATAAGTGCATGGACTACTGACTGAGGGGAAGATCATATTTTCTCTACCCTTTCCACATTCAGATTAGAGAGCTGACATTGTCTCCATCCAAATACACAAATTGACACTTGTCAACAAGCATAGGTCATAATTAATGAACAAACCCTTTCTCTGACAAGCTGAGACTTGAACTAAGCCTCACAACACTCTAAGGAAGAAACCGCTCTAAGTGCCTTTATTTTGCAGTAGGGCTGACTGGTACAGAAAAGTTGAGTGAGTTCCCCAAAGTCACAGAGCCAATTAGTGGCAGAGGCAGAAAGAAAGCTGGCCTCCTCGAGGAAAGCCCTTGTCCCTGCAGAAGCTACAAACCCCAGCCTTTTTACATGGTCTTTTTGCATGGTCTAAGGAAGATTTTTGAGATGCCTGGATCAGGTATTGACCCTTTTCCTTTTGTACAAAACGTAAAGCCTACTTCTCATGCCTGGCATCTGACAACTGGTTTGAAGATTTTGAGAGACTTTTTGTAACCTTTTAGTGACAAGAGCCTTTCATGGACATGGCTGTTGTGAAAATAATATTGCTTTTCTCCAAAGTGTTTGTAAGTAGTAATACTTCCTTTCAAGGAACTCGGTCTGGTTTTGCTGAACTTCAGCATTTACAAAGGCACCAGGATTTGTTTTAATATTTAAGCTAAAAAGACAAAAGAAATGTCATTTCTAAATGTGGCATCCATCACAGACAGCTATGTCACATGCACAGTTCATTTATCAGCCAGGGGACACTCAGACATGCCATCTGCAATTACCAAATTCCCCTTTCCAAGCACAAATCACTGTTTATTCATGGTGAGGCACACTTAAACAGTCTGAATTTGCAGCAAGCTGAGTTGTGTGAATAGTGTGCCAATTTCTTTTAGGAAAAAGATAATGGTTGTTAAAACTGAGCTGCGGGTCAGTCAGCGGAGATCAATCTGCAGGGACACATGCTGCACCAGTGAATAGCTGCAAAAACACCTGAGTCCTACTAAACTTTCATTTGTGCTCATGCAGGGATGTTAGCCTTTTTCCTATTTCTTCCATAATAATTAGGGAATATTGAGAGTCTGTAGAAGATGTCAGTTTTCAATCAAATACAGTTGAACTGAAGCACATAGAGCTTGCATTTTCATTATGAATTTTCAGGATCTCCCAAGGCTGAGCAATCCTACTGTTTGAGGGAAAAACAACTGTAATGACTATTACTAATATTATTAAGTCTTCTTATGATGATGGCACCCCAGAGCCCCAGTCAGGTTTGAAATATCTTCTTCCCTTCTCTGCATCCCACTGAGGAGACATAAAATTGCTCAAAATTGATGTCTGACAAAAAAAAAAAAAAAAAGGACTTACTGTCTGTTCAATGTCTGTCTTCTTTAGCCTGCTTCCTTCCCACCTTGCTATTCAACATGTGCAAAACATTATGACCTCCTCTTGTGACCTCTCACATGATTATTCCTCTACAAGTTTATTTTCTTCACAAGGCTTACTACCTTACCCCATTTTTGCATCCCTCTTTCAAGGTTATTCTTATGATATTTTTGCAACCCTATTTTAGGGATTACAAAAATCCCGATTTCCTGCTTACTTGTACAACTGGTTCTCCTTTCTCATGTATCCCCTTTCTTTGCTCATCCTACTCTTGGGGTCTCTTCTGTGTTTCACGTTTCTTGATTTTGTACTTTCTATGCTATGTGCATTGGACCAGATTTCTAAAGCAAGATTCAAGCCAGACAGACTCTGGAGTTGCCCTTTTGACTTTTCTCCTGCTGTGCCTGTATAAAGAGATGGGACCAAGAAGGGATGGTGCCAGGAAATCAAGAAAAGCAATGATCCAGTCTGGTTGTGATGCCAATTCACCAATCTGTGGTCACTTTGAGCATCCAAAAAGAAAAAAATATTACGTTTTCCTCACCTGCACTGTCCTCTTATCCCCTGTGGGTAATTTTCAACACTCATCTTTTCATCTAGGATGAGAGTGACTGTGAAAGCAGGGAAATTCTTATTCCATAAAATTTACCCCTTATTCATAATTGGTGTGGCTAGTATTTCTCTGATGGATATGCTTTCTAGTCAGATACGAGTACTGTACTTTCATAGACAACTGGGATACAAGCTCAGAAGTGGCAGATGGCCAATCCCACAACTTCTAGAAAAGTCCTGCTCTTCCTAGCCATGAACAAATTCACTGCTCCTGGAATTCCTACCCCTTCCTACAGTCTGTTCACTCCACCTCAGCTGTTTTGTAATACTTCCTCCCCCATATGTTCACAGACTACCCTGTGACTTGCTAGCTACCCAAAAGTACATCAGAAAGGAAGTCCCTCCCCATTTCAGAGAGGGTCACCTTTTTGTTTAACCTAAGGTATCAAGAAGAATTGCTGGATGATCAAGGTTGGAAATGACCTCTAGAGGTTACATGTATCTTGTCCAATCTCCCTGCTCAAGCAGTCACCAAGAGCAGACACTGTTTCCTGTCTATCCTTGAAGGGAGTCAAAGCAGGATGTCACCTCCCAGTAAATACACCCATGCCACCATGTTTTTTGAGCTGCCATAGGAAGGCCTGAACACAAACACATTGGCAATCATTTTTGTCATCATACCTCAACTGTCTACTTTCTGCTCTGGGGTTCACCTTTTGCAGCTTCTCCAATGTCCTACCCATGTAACCTCAGAGCCCACTTTGATGGACTGCAAGTTTCCTTTGGGACAAGAAGTGCTCGTATGTAAAAATATACATATAAAATTATATATACTGTGTATACAGTTATGTATAAAAATCTATTTATATATAGATATGCCTTTTATATATTGTTATATATGTATATACTATTCATAGCGTATCAATCTGTATATATAGACATAATTTTAATATACAAACATATTGGTTTGGAGTCCCCCACTTTATAAAGCTGCTGGACAAGCCACAGCATCTTTGGGGTGGGAGAAATCCAAGAGGCCAGGGTGAAGCATAATGATGGTGGGTAGCATGAAGCTTTTCTCCATTCAGCCTGGAGAAAAGGAGGCTGAGGGGCAACCTTATTGCTCTCTACAGGTACCTTAAAGGAGGCTGTAGCGAGGTGGGGGTTGGTCTGTTCC
Source organism: Aythya ferina (assembly GCF_964211825.1). Taxonomy (NCBI): domain Eukaryota; kingdom Metazoa; phylum Chordata; class Aves; order Anseriformes; family Anatidae; genus Aythya; species Aythya ferina. The sequence continues at coordinate 144,797,879 of NC_140296.1, forward strand.
CCCACTTGCCTGGTGACAGGACAAGGGGGAATGGGCTAAAGTTGCACCAGGGGAGTTTCAGATTGGATGTTAGGAAGAACTACTTCACTGAAGGGGTTGAAGGGGTTTTAGTCTCCAACATTGGGATGGAGACTAAAAGGAAAGCCCAAGCAGAATTCCCCAAAGAGACCACACAAAAGAGAAAAACAAGCCAAAAGGCCAATGAATCAGAAACAAGTTTTATCTTAGGGTACTCTAAGAAATACTCCAGAAATTATGGGCTAACTCAGAAAAATAATTTCAATTTTTAAAACAGATTTTAAACAAACTGCTAAAGCAGAATTATCAGTCCCCATTTCATTACTAGTAAGAGAATTGGCTGTGCCAGAGGCAGTGGGGCATGGGGCTCCACACAGGCTGCCTTAAAAGCCCCTTTGCTGCCTGGGACCATGGGAAGCTGTGGGGTCCCTTTGCTGTCAACCTCCTCATTCACATCAGAGACCTTCCACTTCACAGCAACACAACAATGGTTGGTGGTGAGTGCTCCTGAAAACTGGCCCCAGCTTTGCTGTCTGATGGGACCATGAAAGAGAAGTGGGATGTGAGCTTTCAGCACATGGAGTTGCTTGTCCCAGCCCCACAGACCTTTCTGCCATCTGGGCTGGCAGCTTCATGGACCCCACTCTGAAACAGCCACCATTGCCACCTGCCCACTGTGACATGGCCAGTGCCACTGGGATCAGTGCAAGAAGCTGAGGGGGGCCCAGATCTCTGCTACTGGGAAGAAAGGGCAAGTTGCTCTTCATGTTTTCTTGAATATAGTTATGGGGAAGGACTGCATATCTGCCAGTGTGTCCCACATGAGCTCTCTGAGGACACCAATGTTTATCAGAAGTTATCTGAATGGTCTCTGTACAGGATAATTCAAATGGTTAAAGTTAGTTATTAGATATTCAAGGGTATCTTGCCCTATCCCATAATGCCATTTCACAGACTTCCTGCAGATCCTGTGCCATACACATCAGATATGTGCAGTTATCTCAGCTAGTCTACATCTAAAATAAGTCTACATATGTATCTAGAAAGACTTCAATTGTTTTCTTACAAATAAACATTTAAATTTAGTAGCTGTATACAATTTGATGGTGAAAGCTACCATGACAGATTCACTTCTGTGCTCTAGTGTTTATGATTCACAACAATTATTTGGGACCCCTTTGTCAGGATGGGATGAACCCAGGCCTGGAAATGATGGAAATGATTTTTTATTTTATTTTATTTTATTTATTTTATTTTATTTTATTTTATTTTATTTTAATTTATTTTATTTTATTTTATTTTATTTATTTTTTTTTGTACCTTAGCACTAGAGATTACCTTTATTTTGACAAATTGAGCATTTCATTGCATAAATTATAATTATATCAATGAACTCTCAACTTCTTACTGAAGTATACTTACTTTTTAGAAACTAATGAAAATAGGACTGCCAAATAGCTCTGCAGGAAAACAACCTTGTAATACTGTATCATCAACATAGCTCAGTGCAACACCTCATAGAGAGGAAGGATGGACTAGGTTTAAAATTAAAATGACTTTGGTCTCACACTCTTGTACCAACAGCAGCAGAATGAGTGTAAGCAGCCTGCCGAAAACTCAGGCACTAGGATGCCTGTACCATGGGCAAGCTGTCCAGAGTTGCTCACAATGACACAGAGGTTGAGGGGGATCAGGTTTTGAGCCTGTCTCCATGCTACATAGGGTTTTACTTAGAAGTAAGACTCCACTGAGAAATGTGCTCATTTTGGATGCATCTCATTGTACCCTTCAGGTACAATTATTCCCTCTATCCTGTCCCCCTGTGAGTCACCGAGTTTTAGTCACTGTCTATTTCAGATCTGGTTGTCCTGAGAAACTGCAGGTAGATGTGTGCTAGGATCTTGATGACCTGCTACTGCAAATGTCAGCTGGCATTTTGCACCCAGGTGTTCACACGCACTCTTGATTTTTATCAATATAAACATTTTTATTACAGCTTTCCACAACCTTAAAGGATTGCTGGGTTTCTATTGTTTAATACAATGTAGACAGTTTGGTATGTGCTGACAAAAAAATCTCAGCTAACTTTTATGTTTCACAAGTTTTGTTCTTAAAACTCTTGTGAACTTATGGTGTTGCCCCTTGATTTTTGGCAACGTATTAATTACAATGAATTGTAATTTTTTTATTTTATTTTTTATTATTTATTTATTTATTTATTTTTTCTGTCCAAGAATTGTAACAGAACTACAAGTGAAGATCCTTGTTCACTTCCGAGTATGTAATCATTTCACCGACAAATTGTACTGTGATCCAAACTTAATGCTTTCTCTTGATTTTATTGGATTCTGCTGAGCCTTGTGTTGTGCCTTTCCATTTCTGCATTCTCCATTATTCCACCATTATCACATTATCCTTTTTTATTCAACACAAATTGGAGAAAAGCTTGCAGGGAACAGCAAGGAGACACTTGCAATTGATGCAAGTGATAAAACTGTTGAGAAGAAAAACGCTTTTCTTCTGCCTTTAAATAATATTCTAAACACTCTTTCTGTGGGTTGCCATAATGTTCTTTCATTGGGTGTCCTGCTATTTATTTATCAAGAGCTACCTCATGGCTAATCAGAACTTCATTGGTTATAATAGATACCAGCTGTTAACAGATTAAGACGTCAATCCAAATTCTTTATGCAGCATTTGTAATTGGGAGCAGGAGCTGATTCTCTCCTGAGATGAGCAGCACAGTGATCAATGCCAGATAACTAATAAATTCAGGTCCACGAAACCCTGTTACTGAAAGGCAATCGAAAGGGGAGGCTGGTCCTGGCATGCAGTCACAGGGTTGCCTGAGAACACATGGGGTAAAATGGTGTGAGGAAACAGCCCCCAGGCAGTCACAGAGCAGTGCTGAAACACGTAAGTTATGGCAGTTTAAAACATGGCACCTCCCGCCCCCCAAGGGTGGCCGAGCTAAAATGGCCACCCCGGGTACGTGGCTGGGAGGGACTTCTTGTTGTGACCTGGTTGTAGCTGGACAGGCGGGGCCGGCTGGTGCTGCCAGCGGGCCAATCACAGCGGGGCATCAGACCAGGTGGGGCGGGTTGCTATGCGAAATGTCGGCCCGAGGGCAGAGCAGACAGGGGGTGATGTGGCTGGAGGAGGAACAGAGCCCGTTGGGGGCTGGCAGGGGCAGGGCGTTCACCACAGCCCGGGGGCTCAGGCTCGCCGTGGTGTGTCCTGTAGGCACTGAATAAAAGTCTTTTACCTTGTTAATATGTGAACATGGCCACATTGCTCTGTTGGAAGTAACCATCTGATACTGTTACACACAGAGTTAATACGATTTTTTTTTTCCTCAGTTGTACAGCACTTGTCTCAGAGAAGGCCTCACACTGTTCAGTGATACCTTAACTGGACTGATGTGTTGAAAGAAGAAAGCAAGCACCGGCTTTTCTCTGCTTTACATCTGTTCTTGCTGCAAAGCAGTGTTTGCAGCGAGGGAACTGTTGAGGAGGGGGAACGTTCAGAGGGGAAGATGGCCCGCATGTTGTTTTGGCTGCTTTCGTGCCAGGAAAGTGGTATGCAGCTGCACAAGAAGTTATACATGGAAGTTAAGGATTTGTCCATAGCCCTATGCTCCCCTTGTCACTGTGTCTGCTTCTGGGAGCTCTATTTGCAATAAATCAGACTCTTAGTACTACAACTAAGGAGAAAAAAAAAAAAAAAAAGTAGCCTAGTGGTTCTACTGTTGTTCACCTCCCACACAGGTCTGATGTATCACAAGTAGGTATAGTAGATATATAGCTTCAACGTTTATCTATTAAATATTTTTATTAAGTATGCTTTACCATTCTGTGAACTTAAATATTTCATTTCTGTCTGTGAAACTGGACAGAAAATAGAGATGAGAGAAATATCTTGGCTGTTGTCTATCTAATCCTTAATTTAGCTAACCTGCTGTGCCACTCTGGATAAATGAGACATGGAACCACAAAGAAACAACGTATAGGCAATATGCCCTTCAAGCTGAGAAAGTATTAGTATAAAAAGGGCAAATTATAGAAGCAGATAATGACTGTAATAGTTCCCAAGCTTAAAAACAGATGCATGCTCTGTGCTTTACAATTCTCATATAAAAGCATTTACAGTCTTGCAGAGACAAAATTGAAAGGCAAAACAAAGAAACCTTTAATCATAGCTGGAACATATTTTTAAAATACCAGAAAGGTAGGGGCTGGGTGGTTGGAAAATGAAGAGTGGGAAAAAATGGACCACAGTTAACCCTTATTTTTTCTAGGATAACTCACTTGAAACCAATGCTTGCTACAGAGATATGGTGAAGCCAAAAGAGAAATATCTTCATTTTCTAAAAGTAGAAAATGCCAGAACACAACAGCTGGCATCTGGAGATAATCTTCAGTGTGAGGTCTGCAGTGATACTGGGTCCAGAGCTCATCCACTTCCCTCAATGTCACGGCTTTAAGTCGAAGTCTGGCTAGTACTGGCTAGTCATCAACATCTCATGAAGAAAAGGAACTACAAGGGGATGGTCTTCATGTGAGCTCTGATGACTGGACATTAGGGTGTGACTAGCTATGTATAAAAGGCATCATACTCATTTATTATCTGACTGATCACATACAATATCTCCAAGATGTCCTGAGTCAGCTTGCCTGGTAGAAATGGGTCATGATATTAAGTGACTATCCTGACAGCAGCCATGGTGAGGAGTGCTTTCCCTACATCATTACCAAGAAGTTTGAAGGTTTATTTTTGTGGACTGCCATCAATACCAAGTTCAGCCACTGGTTTCGTAACACCCAAAATGGTGTTTGAAAATATGTTCCTCGCTTAAGACCTCAAGCAGCTGCATTCCTGGAAAGTGTTAAATGACTAAGTGATATGTGATAGATCAGAATGCCTTTATAGTTTCATCTTTATAGCAAAACAACAGGTGAACTTTAGTTAAAGGATTGAATAAAAGAGGAATACAGAGAATAGTCATGATTTTTATGTCCTCCTTCTCTCCCCCCCCCCTCCTTTTTTTTTTTCTTCTGAAACTTAGTAAAATAACAAAGTGGTATGACTTTTACATGAACCAGTCTTTGATCCTCCTCTAGCCTCTGATGTATTCCTTAGGAGTTAGTACAAAGCAAACTTGACTATTAGAAATAGTTCTGCAACTCAGGTGGAAAACATACAAAAAGTCTTGTGTATTTTATCTTTCTCAAATGGTTTACTACTACTGTGCTTTTTTTGTTCCTTGTTATTGAGGGGGATCACATTGTGATCAGTATTCAGATTCCTTTGTTTACTACTGTAAGAGGTTAAAAATAATTAAACTTAAAGCATTAAACATGACAGAAAAAAAAATCAGAAAACTTTCAGACATTTTTAATATTTATTTTTTTCCCAGAAACAATATAATTACAATAATTGAGGAATTTTATATCAGTTGGTATTTCTCATAGATTCTGTTCAATAAAATTAATCAGTCATTCTGCTGAGGTGATGTTAGAGGTTCTGTCTCTATTAACCATTGCTAGACTTAATAAAATAAACAGCAGGTCTACTTTATTTACATATTTTTTAAAAGAAAGATGTATCAAAATTAAGTTCTGATTCTACTCTTTTAATAATAATAAAAAAAAAAAAAACAACAGCAGCAACAACAAAACAACATGTGCAAAATTAACAGTGGTTGCATGTGCTTAAATTGCAATTTCTAGAGCTCCAATTATACTATCAATTTATTTCAGAGCTACAGGTTTTTGTCAGTTTATCAATAGCTTCTGACAGCCATTGTGAAGCTGTTTCTTGATTCCCAGTTTATTTCACAGCATTGTTTTGAATCATATATTTTTGAATCTAAAAAAGTTTGTCTTGTCCTGTTCATACAGTATCAGTCTGTGGTACACACATAAGTTGGGCTGTCAAGAAAGTTAATGGCGGTAGAATGGTGAAAAAATACAGCTTCCTGTTGGCATGCTTCAGGTGGGATTCAGCTCACAGATTAAAATACATAAATTAAAGTGATAGCACTTGGGAATACACTGAAGCTCACATTATAGTCAATGGAGAACAAGTGGGACCATAAGGTGTCTGGAGAGTTATTCACCTTATCCTCAGGTGGATATGTACATCTGATTGGCCTAATTTGCAAGCTGAATCTTGCTTTGTTTGAGTGGAGATGATGTGTTTCTCATTATGACATCTCTTGCAAATGTGTGCTACATGGGATGATACGCATCATTTGCCTTAAATTTGAAGCTGAGTTATTTCTTGATATTCTGTTATAAGCCTATCACATCAGCTCTTCAAGATCTGTCATGCCTATACATGGCTTTGAAAGGTCCTACAGGGTCTGAGACCAGCCTCCTTCACAAGCTGTAGCTCTGTCCCTGATGTATGGCCATGACTAAGAAAATCAGTGGAACCACCTTCACATAGAAGACTTGGAGATTCCAACTTCAGATTTCATCATTTCCTACATACCTGACAGCAAAGCGTGGTGTCTGTCTTTGTAAGGCAAGAAAGGAAGGACAAGAATGCCTTCAGAAACATCAGAAAGAAGGATTTTTATTTTCTGTGCACTGTGACTTAACTACCTCAGCACTGGAGTGGAAAACAGTGTGCTTTTATAACAATTGTTATATCAATGTGTTTTGTATATCAATGTATAGGAATGTATTTTAAATATAGTATGTCAGCTACCTGAATAGAGAGCACATCAGCAAAGATTAGGAACTCGTGGCTTCTGACTCCAGACACCACCCAAGATCGGTGTGGCATCGAGATGAAATAATTTGAAGTTATTGGCCTGATAAAAATTAATAAATTCCCATATTATTATCTTTATTAATGATGCCTGTATTACATTAATATATGTGCTTTTTGCCTGTTTTATTAAAAAATAATTATGAAAATGAATATACATTTGCTATATATTTTATATGTTATGCATGAGAATTCTCACTAATTTCTAATTAGAGGAAAATTCACCTACCCTCTTCTGGCAAGTTAAGTTCTTTCTCTTTAGTTCTGGGGTGATGTCTGCCAGGAATGCTGATTACAGTTAATCCAATTTAGTAGTGAGGATACCTGAATAGCTTCCTTTTTTTAAAAAAAATATATATATATATTTATTTATTTTATTATTTTTTCCCTAACCTTCCGTATGACTTAACATTTAAAAGAAACCCGCTACAAAAAAAGTGCAAAATATTATCCATTTGTACATGTGTCCTGGTTTCAGTTAGAACAGAGTTAATTTTCTTCCTAGTAGCTGGTAGAATGCTCTGTTTTGGCTTAGGATGAGAAGAGTGCTGATAACACCCCGATGGTTTAATTGTTGCAGAGCAGTGCTTCCACCAAGCCAAGGACGTCTCAGCTTCTTGCTCTGTCCTGCCAACGGGCTGGGGGTGCAGCAAGAGCTGGGAGGGGACAGACCCAAGACAGGTGACCCAAACTAGCCAAAGTGGTATTCCATAGCATCTGACGTCAGGCTAAACCATATTATAGGGGTGGCTTACCGGGGGAGGGGGGCCGGGACTGCTTGGGGTTAGGCTGGGCATCGGTCAGCGGGTGGTGAGCAATTGCATTGTGCATCACTTGTTTTGTACACATTAGTAGTAGTAGTACTATTATCATCATTGTTATTATTGTTATTATTGTTATTATTATTTTCCTGTCTTAATAAACTGTCTTTATCTCAACTCACGGGCTTCACTTTCCCGTTTCTCTCCCCCATCCCAGAGAGGGAGGGGGGAGGGTGAGCGAACGGCTGCGTGGTGTTTAGCTGCCCGCCGGGTTAAACCACGAAGACATGTATCCCCTTACAAGAAGCCTTCAAGAGACCCATGTGAAATGTGTTCATGGCTTTATCTTACAACTTCAGTTACATAAGTACCTGAGGTATGTGTCAGGTACAATCAGTTTTTAATGGAGTCTAGTTACATTCTGCAATTCAAAATGCTGTCTTATTTTCTTCCTAGTCAAAGTTGGCCATGTGGTTTTATTTCTGACTGCAGGATGGTATTTACAGTCCTAATTCCCTGAATCATGAGTCTTGTTTGAATGAGGTAGAGGCAGTGATTCCCTGCCTGAAAAGCAGCAAGACATGGATTTACCAACTTTAAACAGATGCATTAGCTAGCACATTACCCTTAAAAACTGATAATCATCCTTTTTTATGATTCTAATAACAGTGCAAAACACCCAGCTGCACCATATATATGGTCTGACTTGATTATATTAGTTATTTTCTCTTATTGGCTGGAATTGCCCTTTTGTAGTGTAGCAGCATATACACATTTTCAAGGGCTAGTGAAAAGTAGCGGCCAAACCAAATTGAAACTCCTCATAATAGTAACCTCTCTGTGTGAAACTTAATGTGCTGTGAAGGAGCACTTTGCAGTCTCCCCAGCAAAGAGAATAGACATATTCTCAGCAGGTTTAGGGGAGCAGGCAGGGGATTATCTCAAACCCAGCTAAAATACAATTAAAAATAAATTATTATTATTATTATTTATTTATTTATTTATTTTGTATTCAGCTGAGGGTGAATGCAGTTTTAGTCTAGTTTAAGAAAAAAAATCAATGTAATATACAAATAAAAAGAGCATAATAAAAATTATGCAGTGAAAAATTATAATCTGGAAGGTGAAGTAAGTGAAACAGAAAACAACATGGAAAACTGCATAGAAAATAAGAAAAAAGAAAAAAGAAAAAGGAAAAGAAAAAAAGGAAAAAAAAAAGGAAAAAGAGGGAAAAGGAAAATGAAAAAAAGAAAAAGAAAAAAAACCTGTTGCTTCATTGTAGAGAGGATGCAAGGCTTCAGATATAACTGCAAGTAGATTTTATCTGTATAAATCTTGGCATATATCCATAGTGTTACACTCAGTCATGCTGATATAAATTATGGCAGGGGTTGGTCCCTTAAGTCCTACCTCAAAATGTATTAATGTTATTCAGAAATTTTATAGTGACTTTAGAACAGGGCTGGATTAAATCTTAATTTTTGAAAGAAAAGTTAACCTATTATCTTTTGGAATGTATCTCAATATGTATACTCCATACAGGAAAAGTCAAATACAAGTATGATTTGTCTAAGAAGCCAGGAATCTCTCTGAGCCAAAGGAAGCAAAGAAATAAAAAGAAAATGATGTAATTTGTCTTTGGCAGGAGAGGAACAAGTGAAATGGCACCAATTTATCTTGAGAGAAGCAAGAAAGAAAGTAGAAGAAGGCATGAAATGGCAAGAAAAAGAGTTCTTAGTATTTTTTTTTCTTGTAGGCTAAAAATAAATAGCTAAATAAACACATGAAAACATTCACAGTTCTTTTCAAAAGAGGAAAATAATCCCTGTTTCAAAGATAAGTGAACTGGGGGGTAGATGGGTGGTGGTGGGGGGGGGTTTGTAAGCTCAAGCAGGGGAGGTAGGCATGCCTTAGGATGTCAAACATCAAAAATTAGATTCTTCAAATCCTATTTAGCTGCTACCTCACCCTGGGATACGGCGTATCGAAGCTGCTGATATTGAAGTTCTGCTGGAAGCCTACCCAGAAGCATCCCAGGAATGAATACAAAAAGCCTGTCTGGAATTAAAGAAGAGGTTCTTCTAGTTTCCTCATATTAAGGGCTTCATTCCTTAGAAATTGTTCAGATTATGGTAAAGAACAAAGCTCTGCACAAGACACCAAAAGGAGATACACTGTTGGTGCTTCACAGTTTTTACCCAGTAGTTCAGAGAACAGTAGGCTGTGAAAAAAAAACAGGTTTAATTCTTACTTGAATCACCATCTGCCTCAGTTTGGTAATGACCATGGTGTGTAGTGTCATGAGACAGGCCCTTTTTTATTTCTTGACATTGATAATGTTTTCCTTTGCTTAAAATTATTAAATATTCGTTGGGCCAAAGAGTGGGAAGAGGGAACACATTGTTTTGATCTTTCTGTGGCCCAACAGTTAAGGCTCTGAACTCCAATAAGGGAAATCTGGATAACTGTTTCTGCTCCAAATGACAATTTCAGTAGCTTATGTTAAATATCCTGAAATATGGGACATCTCCTTCATAGCAATGAGAAACAAAATTCTGTTCATATTTCTGTCTATAAAAGTTTTACCATCTACCTCAGTGAGGATCAATATATCATCTCCTAAAAAATGTCATCCTGCAATTTCATATTTTCTAGTCAGTTCCTAGAAATCATTTTTCTCCCAGATTTTCCTGTCATTCTCAACTGCAGAATATTGGGCTCTGGAATTAATGGGAATAATTTTCCTTCATGATTGCTGTTCTTATACATCTGATTCAAAAGGTCTGCTTGTTAAATAAGTTATTCCACAGTCTGTGACGGTATATTCAGTCAGAAGAAGGCAATAGAACTGGCTTAACTTACTGTGCTTAAACATATATTTCCTGATTGCTGGTTTTCTGCCTGTCAGTCAGGAAAAATAATTCTGAGGATTCTAAATACTTTTTTTTTTTGTCAAAGTGAGTTCATACTGTAGTAAAAGCTGAACATAATATATTAAGTACTGATGTGGATCTAGGTCTTTTCATGATTCAGTTAACTACTACTCCCATCATTACCTTTTGTTTCATTTCCCTACTTGCAAAATACAGAAAAATGACAATAATCTTGTAAAGATTATTGAAGAGCAAAGTGCTCTAAGATTAAGCTTCTTATTAATAACTAACTAACTAACTAAATAATAATAATAATAAATAACACCACAAACAACCAAAAGCAAAACTAACTGTATTATTAACTCAGAAGTTGTTGTCAAAGCATCTTATTTCATAGGGTTAGGCTGTCATCCCTGAAATGCAAAGTTGTAGTATTTTCAGTATACGGATCATACCTATCTAAAAGGTACCTGGCCACCTAAAAGGCCAAATCTCAGTAGCTGCTACATGTGTGTGGTTTGGTAGGGAGCAACCTGTGTGAGAAAGAATCAATCTGACACCCTGTCCTGCTGGTTTTATAGTTGTCGTTGTTGTATAGATGATTTCAAAGGAATTTCTGTACAGCTAATAAGAGGTCTGAGGAGAATTGCATTGAAGACAGTTCACCAGAAGTTTTGAGTAGTCTTCTGTAAAACCTCCAATTTGAATATATGTTTAGAAAGCCACAGTCATGGTTATAGTTGGGAGAACCTTACCTTTGAGGGGATACTGTCTTGTAGTTTCTTAGCAGCAATTACAAAACTATTTTTTTTTTTTTTTTAACAACCCTTACACCCATTACCTTCCATTGTCTTTAGGACTCAGCATTGTAAGGCTGCTTGTCAGAATCAAGCCTGTAACCATTTTGTTGAAGACCCAAGAAATTTGTTGATTAGCATTCAGCAAGCTTGAAATATAGATGGAGAGACTCATAAATACATGTCTGGAAGGGGTCTAGTAAAGATGTCTAATCCAACTACTTGCCCCAAGGCAAGATCAATTGCAACTAAAGTTTTTCTGACAGATGTTTATCTGGTATATTCATAAGAATGTCAGTGATAGATATTGTACCCTTCATGACACACTGTTTTCAAGACAGAGAAAAATATTTCAAAACACAGCCTTGTGTTCTACGGCTAGGAGACAAACAATGTCTGTTTGTGGGCTTTGTTATGCTTGTACCAATCCTGATCTACATTAACATACATAACGTCCATGGGGCGTTGAAATCTGCTGCGTGACAGGCTGGTAGTTGGGACTCTATGAGATGACTGGATATGTGTATGGTGAATTGATTTCAAAAATTGTGTTTATGAAATATAAAAGCATGCTATCTGACTGCATGGTTTAAGGATAACTGTCTCAAGGATGTTGTGTTTAATTAAGACATATGTATTCTTTATTAAGAATACATGTTGGATCCTTCAAAAAAGACCAAATATTTTAGGACCACAAATGAAATTAGAAGCTGGGAGTCTTTGCATTCAGAAGTTAGGTGCACTCTTTAGAAAGGTATGTACAGCTCTCTGCCATTTCAGAGAAGTGAATATTGAAGGTACAAACCATGGTTCTGTTAGCCTAGGATTTGTAAGCATTTACTGAAAATACATTGTAACCTTAAGGTGAACATGCTCATGAAAATTAATAAAGCAAACATCTCACAGGTCGATGTCTTGTCTGGACTTCATTGCATTTTGTCGTATTTTTCTGCTTTTAAATATCTACTTTGTTTTGAATATAAAGATTCAAATAATCTTTCATGACCCATAGAGAAACCTGTATGAGATTTTTTATTATGATTTATAGCTTCTGTAGGATTTTTCTAGTGTATTCTACATCTTTAAACGTTTGGCTTTAATTATATCTGAGTTCCAATAATCCATATTTTTACCTACTGTTTAGTACTTGTAGTAAACAGATGAACTTTGAACAGACACGAAAAAAGATTAATGTGCTTTTAAATGAGGAAACCACGCTGATCATCGAGATCAATATTTCTCAACTTTTCATGATGGCAATGACCCTCGCTCAAAGAAAATAAAGTATTTCATGAAATTTAAACATTTTCTATCAAAGCATGAATGAAGGTGAATCAATGAGAAGAACAGCAAAGTTATGCAGCTTTTTGTACATGTGCTTCAAGAACGTGGTGAAGTGATTTGATCTGGAGGAGTACAGAAGATGTGAATTAGTGAGAACAGAATTTTCAGAGCTTTGCAATCTTTTGAGTACTTTTGGGGATTGCTCTAGGGTATATCACAGCCCATGCATTGGAAATGAACTCTTTCTTGACTGTCTTTTTGCATAATGCCCTAAAGAAACTTACTAAAGAGTAACACATTTATATGTATAAGAGCAGGTGATGTCTATTAGTGTTCATTCTTCGGTTTCATCTGGCCATAGTATACAATGTGGAGTATAGTGTACTCCATAGAGTACAAAACCACTAATCAGTGGAAAAATAAAACAAAACAAAATGGAATAGGCATGTAGGAATATAAATTTGCTCTTCTATGCATTCTCCTCCGCCATTTCTTCCTCTGAAAATGATAGGCAATTAGGAAAAGGGAAAAGAAACAAGTAAACAAAAACACCTTCTGGTAAATTTGGCAAAAACATTAGCAATTTAGGGTGGAAGAAATGTGTAAAAATGTGCTATTTATTTGAAAGTATGTGTTTAATTATAGAGTTTGAACTTCCCAGCTAAACAAACATGGAAAAGACATCATGTTTCTCAAATACAAATTTGTGAAAGTGAAAAAGGTTGACTCAGTTGTCAGTGAAACTTTCAGTCCAATATGATGAAGAGTAGAAAGGATGAAAACCAAAACCATATTCCTATATAATTATTGTGTCTTTATCTTAACTCTATTGCTTATAATTTATTTTGTCATCAGATACAAACCACTGTGTAGTGATACTTTTATAAATGCACTTTTCATGTATAAAACATACTCTATTGCCTTCAAATTCTTTGTAGAAAATAAGAGGTGCTCTTTAGTATTAAAGGAAATAATCAAAATCATAAAGTGTCTACAAAATAAATGTTTTGGTTCGACTCTTGCTAAGGTATAGTAGAAAGTTATTTAAACAAAAAGGGTTTACTATAAGAATACTGATAACTATATATATAAATATATATTGTTCAGTGAACTACAAAACTTTCTCTTGTTTAATTTACTACAGGACAGAGTATTCCTCTTAAAACCTCCACTCTATTTTGCTGTACCCATCCTTCCTGCATAATAAAGTCAGAGTGTCTGTAGGAACACAAGAGGAGTCAGATGTATCATGGATTGTCAGAAGATGTCAGAATTGGCATCTCCTATACATAAACCCCTTTGCCAAGAAATGAGAGAGATGAAAGACAGAAGCACCGGAAATGTATTATCAATATCCTCAGTGCTGAAAGTATTCAGCATTTCTCTTTCACTGAAAAGAGCTTCTAAATCATTTATAGTCCTGGTAGAAGTGACTTTGAGAATCTCTCCTACAACCCCCTACTAATTTAGGAAGCATAGTGATCCAAAAAGTGCTAATGTGCTGATTCACTTGACTGTCACTCTAACTTTATGCAATTTCATAAGCATTAATTGTTTTATAACGAATCACGTCATTCCCTGAGAAGAACACAATCTTTTTTTTTTAATATCTTTTGATAGTTCCTTTCTAGAATGAAAAAGTTAGACCTTCAAAACTAAGTTGTTTAGGCACCTTAAAAAAAGGCACAAGTTCTGCGTTTGCTGATAGAAGTTTGAATAACTTTGCAAATGGGATCCAAAGTCTTTTTAACCCTGCTGACAGCCATCTTTGGGAACACTTCTGTACTAATATAGTAAAAATGGAAAATTTCACTGGAAGTTTGTTCTGGATAGGTACAGTGGAATTTCAGTGTAACATAACAAGTTTAGCCTTTATATATATATATATGTATACACACACACATGCACACACACATATATATATTTATTCTTAGCAGAAAAGAAGTGATTAAATCTGCAGAGTGAATGTTTGGAGTTGTACCTTAAGAGACATCAGATTTTCTTCAGCATAAAATAAGTGCCTATCAGTTTATAGAATAACCTTAGTTAGGCAACAGTCACTGAATTTATTTGAGTTCAACCTGTATTAATGCTAGCCAAAAGAAGAAAAAAAAAAGGATAACAGTTGCCTACAAAAAGCATTTTTGTTGAACAATTACAATGGTGAAAAACAGATCTTTTGTCCAAGGAAAGTAAGGCTAATATGTTGCTTGTAAGCAGCCATTAGCCCTGTTCATCAGATTATAGTATTTTGCATGTCATAAAGTGGAAACTCAAGCTTACCTAGATGAGACCAAAGCACTGAATCATAGAAAAGGGAATTGTCATGCTGAAGAAGATGAGAAACTGTGTATTACAAGATGGAGTGCTATTCAGGCTCTTGTCTTGTACACTTACACTAAAATTTAAATACTTATAAACATATTTAAACTTGATTTTTATTTTATTTTATTTTATTTTTTTCCAATGGCACTTTGCTTATGATACACAGTTCTTTTTCATCCTTTTGATTTTAGGTCCTGTTGAATTTACACTATGTTTTTGTGCCGTCTATGCTATTTCTTCTGCATAACAAAACCATATGGACATGACACAAATGACTATATATAATAAAAAGTGCTATATTACATTTCCTTTACAACTAATACTCTTCTTAAGCAGCTTCAGTGTTGTAACTGATCAGGGAACAGTTGTTGTAACTGAACAGGGAACTAACGTAGAACATTATGATCAGAGTGGTTGAGGTAGATCTGGAGATGATCTAGTCCACTGCACTGGACTTGTTCTGTCAGGTACCATGTTACAGCTATTGTAATTCAAATCCAAGTGGAGAGCATTACTTACATTTTAGTACCTTTTACAGGCCACCTAGAGTGTGTCACATTGCATAATGGGCACTTTATTAAAAGGAGTCATCCAAGTAATTTCTGAGAATTATGTGATAGCTTACATAGTCATACAATACTAGTTGTTCCACCAAAAGGTTAGCGAACACCCTTCAGGCATCTGTTTTAATAACACTTTGCAGTGGAACCCAACCTCTTAGGAAACATATTTTATTCATGGATTATCTCAAGTTTATGTTTTAAATATTTATGGGGTTTATAATTCCATGTGGTCCTTCCTGTGATGCACAACGCAAACATTTTTATGAGAAAGTGTATCTATATATTTATATAAAAATAATATGTTATTACCTCTTCATAGAGTTGAGAGTTGAATTGCCCTATTGAGTAAACTGCAGTGATTATACTGATTTTTGCTTCCTTTGTTCTGCTTTATTTCTTTGTTTACACTTTAATCTTTTTTTTTTTTTTTTTTTTTTTTTTTTTTTTTTTTTTAAGGTTTCCAGCACCACACAATTAGTAATACAGCATTTTGGTTGAGAGCAGACCCTTAAAAAATGCCATTCTTTATCCCTTTTAGCATTTTTCAGGATACAGAATGGAACCAGGTTGTGCTATTCTTCAGAATACAAGAGTTCTTTCAGCAACATTATAACTTTTCATACTTTCTTAAAAACAATCCAGAACAGGCATCCTGTTTGTTGTTGTTGTTTTCCTTTTTTTTTTTTTTTTTTTTTTTTTTTTTTAAGTTTGCAGACATACCAGAGCCAATATGTCCAATTAATTCCTCATTAACTTTTGTGCTGGGGAGGAAGATATCCAATAAATAGTAAATGGAAAAAAAAGGAGTTACTCATAGACAGAAACTTAATTTTCCAGCTGTGATTTTCAACAACTGAAGAAATAAGATGGGCTTATGAGTGGACATAAAAATGGACATTGCAATAACAGCAAAATATACTGCAAGTGATTGTTTCAATCAGAAAAGGGAAACATATTTGAAATCAAGAGGATTTCAACTTCATCAGAGTCAACAAGACTTTAATTTGTAATGAAGACAGAAATAAGATTGAGATTTCCAAGTTGCTGAAATAAATGCTAGCAAAATGATGATAAAAGAAACCAAAATATTCAGTGTGATTATCTCAGGAGCAATCTCAAGAAATCTTTCATGTCAGACAGGGTGAACAGAAAAAAGGAGTCACAATTTATTTCTGTCTGTCTGTCTCTATTTTATGGCAACAAGAGAGAAAGGAGAAACATTGACAGAAGGGAGCATAGTTTATGGCTGGTGAGAGAAGGGCCTGATACTTTCTTAAGCTTCCTCATTCACACTTTCATTTATTGTGCCTTGAGAATGTATCCAAGATTTTGCGAGCATTCAGTGATAGACTGCAGGGGAAGATGCAAGAGAAGAAAGGAAAGTTTTGAGAGAACAATAAAACAGAATGTCCCCCTGAAAAGAAAATACAAGGTGGATATTTTTGCTGAAGATATGTACATATCAATAAAGCTTCAGAGAAAAAGAATGAGGAGAATTGCCCAAGTTGCAGAGAAAATATCCCATTTGCTTTTGTCTCCTATTCATCACTATTCCTCTCACTTTCACATATATTGGAAAATACCCTCATATGATTCCATGCATCCATTATAGTATTTTCAATTATTCCCTGCTCCCCACCCCCATCTGCCCCTCCAAATTACTACTTTTAAAGCTGTTAACAATAACCAAGTTATCCTTCTCAGTGTTTTCTGAAGTCTTCTGCTCTTTCTATGGTTTTACTACAGATGAATGCTCCTTTAGACTAGGACTTTTTCTATTTTTATCCTGTAAAAAAATGAATGTAATACCATCAGTCAACATCTTAATCAATGAATTAAATGTGATGGTAAATCCCTTATGACTGACCCTTACATGGATAAAAATTTTGTATGTCAACTAACCTCATCTTTCAAAGAATGATATTTTATTTGGTCAACAGGAATTAGACAGAAAATTATATTTTTTCCAAACTCTTATTGACATTGTTGACATGTGCAGTGAGATTCATAACTCAAGTAGAGAAATAAAATGCTAAAGTCCCAGAGGAAGAGATAAGTTAGAGATAATTTTGACCTTTACTTCATATATATACTTTTTGCTCTTTCCCTCATATATAATCTAAATACAAGATAAACTAGCAACTGAATATTTTTTCAAGAATTGTTCCAGCTATGAAGCTTTACAGCCACATCATTAGGATTAACTTGTGATCTAAATGCTGTCTTGCAGCTTAGCTATCTGCTACTAAATATTGGATGCTTCTCTGTGGAAACCATTTTATTACTTGCCTAAATATTTCATTCAGAACATTCATGTGAACAGGTGGTCATAAGAGAACAATGAAGGAGCCTGGAAATATCCACTGGGGGGAAAAAAATAAAAAAATGAGGCCGTAGGTCATCAGACAACCAAGACTTTATAAACTTTTTGAATCTGTAACATATAGAACAAAGTGGATCAGATGGAGAAAATAAGGGATGGAAGATACTTGTCTTCAATTTAGCTTTGTGAGACCAATGGCCCTTATAGTGGTCAGCTTCTTTGGTGATGTGGACACTTCAAGTTACAGTTTTTTAGAAGCACTGTCTGTAAAATAGCTGTCTGGAAGCAAAGCAATCAGTGCAGAGTACCACTTGAACCAGCTAGCAGACATCTTGACAGGCTAAATGGAGGGTTGCAGAAATCGCTGTCGCCAGTTGCAAAGCTAAAGCAATAGCATGGCATTACCCAGGGCAATGCATACCTCTCCAGAATGTTATCATCAGTGTTTTGATCTCTTTTGGGACATACTAAAGAAGCACCATCTGATTTTGTTGGTCTAGTCTGTTCAAGTTGTTGAAATCAGTGGGGAGCAGTTCCTTGTCCATCCATTGAGGTGTAACTGACTTAAGCATCAGGTACTCTGAGGTGGAGTTTTTGATTATCTAAGACAGTGTTTTTATAGATAAAATGCATTAGCCCTCTACAGGAGAAAATGAGGCAAAGCATTGAGCAGGAAGAAAAAGAAGTCCTCATTCACAAGTATTTTCAAAGCCTAATTTCTTTTCTCATTTCCCTTTTTTTAATGACCTTTGCTGTATTTATATGTTTTTACTGTCTTGTTTGTAAACCTTTACTAATTTATTAAGCTTTCTTTTCCGTAATCAGTTAAGGTCATTACTTGACTTAAGCTTATTTGCACACAGAATATAACGAAGTATTGAGAAGCTTGGTCCTAATTAACTGCCACTGGTTCCACTGAAATTTCTGCACACGAAAACTCCTGGACTGTGAGCCCTTGTTCCTCTCATCTTCTTTATAAACAGAAGAACAGGAAATATCAGCTATAGTTTTGGTTTATGAAGCTTAAACAATGATTAGTTGAGTTATATCTTTGTTATATTGAGTTATATCTTTGCTGTCAACAAGTCCTGTGGAGCTGCATTTGGAGCTATGCTTTTCTCTATCTTTTTTGTTTGTTTGTTTGTTTGTTTTTTTTTGTTTTGTTTTTTTCCTATTTTTTCATACAATCAAAAAATAGCTGACCAAATAATTGTTTCTCTGTCTTCCAAACTCCTGTACAGTTATTCGTACCAAGACAAATGTCCTTCTGCTACATGAAAAAGATGTTGACTGGTACAATGCTATGTAAGTTCAGGTGCAAACAAGTGAAATTCTGTCACATGTTGGCTGGAAAACTTGACCTATGAATTGAAGATGGAAGAAAGGCAACTGCAGTAAATAAGCACAATGGTTTTGCAAAATTTATTGGAAGTAGTCATTATCTATTTAATTGGGTGTCATATGAATTGTACATCTACAAGTGTAATTGAGATGGTTAAATCATTCAAATGTTTTAAGTGTTGTACTTCCACAGACTACTTGCTATCTACATTGATTCTTTCTCTGCATCATCAACAACAATAATAATAGCAGCAATAATAATAATCCAGCTGAGAATAATGCATTTATGTTGTTTGTGTCACTAATTGTGAGAACATAAAACAAATCCTACTTCTAGCATATCTGTCAGCAGTGCCTGTTTACTTCTGAAACTGTGAATACACTTTATATCTGTGAACAGTAGTTGCCTTGGAGAATATGTTTTACATAAACATCGGAAGAAAATTGCTCTGTGGCATGAAAAGAGTCCTTATCCTTGTGTAGTGGAAAACAGTTGGGTCAGTAACAGGGAACAGTCTGGATTATATCATATTCATTATTTTTATTCCATTCAAAAAACACTACTGGATAATTATGAGATACCACACTGTTACACTGTTATGTGTGCCTTTTTTTTTTTTTTTTTTTTTTTTCAATTGAGACCTTATTCCACACAGAAATTGGGAAATGTAGGTTCTTAAAAATTCCTTGTAAACCACAGGTAGGAGGCAGTGTGGTTGTTCTGTGAAAACCTAACAGCTATTGACTACACAATTATTTCCTGTGTGTTTACCAATTACTAAGAATTAATTGCCAGCAGATTTCCTATTATTAAATAGATGAACTTTTAAAGTGTATTAATTCAATCCCTTTATTCTTTGTGTTAGGAATAAGGAGTTTATAAAACATAAATCACTGTTAAATAACTATTATGAACATTTTCTGAACATCTCAGAGATGGTTGCAAGCACTGCAGTAGGCACTAGAGTAGAAGGTTATAGCTGCCCATTAATGTCAACTTTTATGGCCATTGATCAGTTCTTTGTTAGAATATCTGAACTATGTATTCACCATTTTATGTGTTTACTTTCACAGTGTCATCTGAAGGATAAATAGATAAATGCTTGTTTAATTTTCCTTTCTAGATATGCTGGAGCAGTATTAGATATATAAGTCCACAACAGTCCTGAGACTGTTAAGGAGTTGTCACCCCAACTGGTAGTGACTGGCTTTGAACAGAGTGGTCACATAAGGTATAACGAAACCTGTTCAACTGTCCCAAGCAAATGTGTCTGCAAAGAAACTCATCATGAACAGGTTGAAGCACAGTGTCTACTTATAATGCAGGCACAGATCTTTTATTCATTGATTTTGAAAGAGGATCTCTTTTCAATGAACTAGTATTTTGCTAGGGTCTGGCCTGAAGACAGGTATGAAAATCTTAAAGGAGTGTATTGGTTTTGGCTAAGATAGAGTTCCTGGAAATGGAACATCTGCTTGCTGGTGTGAGGTAGTGAATGAAGTTACTTTGCTTTTCTTGCACACAAAACTTTTGCTTTACTTATTAAAATCTGTCTTTATCTCAACCCTTGAGTTTGCTCACTTTTGCCCTTTTGGTCCTCTTCCCCATCCCACTGAGAGGCAGTGAGTGAGTGGCTGCATGGGGCTTAGGTCCCTGTTGGTGTTAACCCACAACAGTCAGCCAACATTTTGAGCAAATGGATGAAAAGCTTCTTGGTAGTCCCTCCATTACCACTCCATTAACTCTACTTTGGAAACCAATTTCATCAATTTACCCTATTGTGAATATGGCAGTAGGTATCCAGGAGGGAAATGGGTTGAGTCAGAGACACCAGATGGGAAAGGAGATCTTCAGGGCATTCAAAATAATGCAGGAATGAGGATCTGATGTGCAACATAGAATTAAGCTATACATATTGGATGTTATCCATCTAAATTACATTTCATTACATTGATTCAATTGCAAGCCACCTCCGATTTCCAGCTGGATACAAATATTTTCAGTGTTGTTATTGTTTCACCATCAAAATTAAATTCTCTGTTTGAAACTTTTTCCCCCTATCGATTTTTTTTTTTTTTTTTTTTTTTTTTTTTGTTATGACAAATCAATGACAGGCTACATTACATTTTCATCTGCTAGATAAAACAGGTTTATTTCCAGGAGGCTCTTTATCCTTTGGATTAGGGCTCTTTCTATTACAAATTACCCCTTCTAGCAAGCTGCAGTGTATAGTCTGTATTCATAGGACAAAACACTTTCTCCTTTTAGCAAAATCTAATTTAGGTTTTACCTGTCTGACAAGATGTATGATTCTCCCAGGGGTAAAATCTCCCTGGTCTGGATAGTTAGGTGCAGACAGTTTTAAGTTAGCTCAGTCCCTGCTCTGAATCTGTGGGATGAAAGCCAGATTGCGTGTGAAGGTTTTTCAGTCATGCAAAAGCTCGACTGTCCTCAAATTGCCAAGTCCTACCTCTCAGCTAGGTGTCCACAGCTGCCCTGTGGATGGGGTTCACCTCGCTGTGCAAACCTGAGAGAACTGCCAGAGGCTGTGCAGGAACGCTATTTCCCATAACCCAAGTGCAACAGATTTGATCATGCCATGAAGCACCCTTGCACATGTCACCTGTGTATCACAGAATCACAGAATTTTCTAGGTTGGAAGAGACCTCAAGGTCATCGAGTCCAACCTCCAACCTAACGCTAACAGCCCTCCACTAAACCATATCCCTAAGCTCTACATCTAAACGTCTTTTGAAGACTTCCAAGGATGGTGACTCCACCACTTCCCTGGGCAGCCTGTTCCAGTGCCTCACAACCCTTTCAGTGAAGAAGTTCTTCCTAACATCTAGCCTAAAACTCCCCTGGCTCAACTTAAACCCATTCCCCCTCGTCCTGTCACCAGGCACGTGGGAGAACAGGCCAACCCCCACCTCGCTACAGCCTCCCTTGAGGTACCTAAAAAGAGCGATAAGGTCGCCCCTGAGCCTCCTCTTCTCCAGGCTGAACAAGCCCAGCTCCCTCAGCCGCTCCTCGTAGGACTTGTTCTCCAGGCCCCTCACCAGCTTCGTCGCCCTTCTCTGCACCCGCTCAAGCACCTCGATGTCCTTCTTGTAGCGAGGGGCCCAAAACTGAACACAGTACTCGAGGTGCGGCCTCACCAGAGCTGAGTACAGGGGGACGATCACCTCCCTAGCCCTGCTGGTCACGCTGTTCCTAATACAAGCCAGGATGCCGTTGGCCTTCTTGGCCACCTGAGCACACTGCTGGCTCATATTCAGCCGACTGTCCACCATCACTCCCAGGTCCTTCTCTGCCTGGCAGCTTTCCAACCATTCCTCTCCCAGCCTGTAGCTCTGCTTGGGGTTATTGCGCCCCAGGTGCAGGACCCGGCACTTGGCCTTGTTAAACTTCATGCAGTTGACCTCAGCCCATCGGTGCAGCCTATCCAGATTCTCCTGCAGAGCTTTCCTACCCTCAAGCAGATCGACACACGCACCTAACTTGGTGTCATCTGCAAACTTACTGAGGGTGCACTCGATGCCCTCGTCCAGATCATCGATGAAGATATTAAAGAGGACCGGCCCCAGCACCGAGCCCTGGGGGACGCCACTAGTGACTGGCCTCCAACTGGACTTGGCTCCATTCACCACGACTCTTTGGGCCCGCCTATCCAGCCAGTTTCTAACCAGTGTAGGTGAAGGGCTGGAGGGCTGGCAGACAGGAGGCAGATGATGGGGCTGGTGGGGCTGGGAACCTCCTCTGTGGTGTGGCATGGGCATAGACACAACACAGGCAAAGATATAACCAGTAACAGACTAAAGAGGAGAATCCCTCACTAGTGTAGGCATAAATTAAAATCTGATCTATGGTAGAGAAGGGTTTCTTTCTGTCTGAACTGGTGTATCACAGAAAAGTCTGGGTTATAAAAATACTCAAGAGAAAATGAAAAATAGTCACTTTGCTATCTTCTCCTCATCTTTTCTTTCCTTAGTCTGATATAGTTACTATACTATGCATGCACATAGGAGGGAAACACTGCTGGGCAGGAGAGAGTTAAAATGAGAGTAGTACTTTGAGTATTTTCTAAGAGCATTTTGGTTTAAAGTTGAGACTTATGTTTGGGTCTGAAAGTACTTTAGGTTGGGATTCTCTCTGGAAATAATTTAACAACTCCTGATAAAGCAGTATTTCTAACTCTCAGTTTTACTTTCCATGCAAAGTAACCATATGTTG
The DNA here is from genome assembly GCF_964211825.1 of Aythya ferina. Classification (NCBI taxonomy): domain Eukaryota; kingdom Metazoa; phylum Chordata; class Aves; order Anseriformes; family Anatidae; genus Aythya; species Aythya ferina. Next base: position 144,821,175 of record NC_140296.1, read on the forward strand.
GAAAGTCACGGTAACCTTGGTCAAGGTAACCTCAGTATGTCTAATACTGGCCTTGGTCCACCTTCAGGTAAATGAAAAAAAAACAAACACACACATATGGAACACTAATTGAATAGCCTGACTCCACCTCATGCAATAGTACTGATTTCTTGTGTTACATAGGGAAAAATCTATTGTCAAGTAAGGTACTGCTTATTTCTTTTAGCTGTCGTGTGTAAATGAATGTTGTATGTTAAAACACAAATATGTATGTGGATATGAGTAACAGAAAAAAATCTGTTAATTTAGGTTATATGACTAATACACATTTCCTAAATTAACAAACCAAAATTACTTTTTCTCTTTCAGGAATAAAACAGTCTGCAGGCTGAGTCACAGAGAAAAATACTGGATTCGGTGAGGTTGTTCCTCAAGTCAATCACACAGCTATGGCTAACGTATATTCTTTGTTTTAAAAATAGGATTATTTGCTCCAGTGGAAAAAGAAAATGCAAATGTATAAGCTAAAAATAAGTCATAAGATTTCTCTGTCATTCAGTAACAAAACTGTCAGTTCAGCTTTGTTTTCACCCTGTGTAAGATTTGGATTCTTCACAGTTTACTTTCTAGCTGCTCTAGCACACACTGCAAACTGGGTGACAGTGAGAAGGCCTGAACCAAGAGCCCTTGCAGAGGGGTAGTAGATAAAGCAAGATCACAGTAAACACAGAGACCTAGCTTCAGTTTACCTGTATGGGCAGTGTAAAATATTTGTGTTTAAGCTGAATACTTCCTATTATGTGTCCATTACTTAAAGAGTTTTGCCAGATGATGTCTCCTGAATTATGCTACTCTAAAGTTGCAAACAAGTGTCTATCAAGATTAAAATATGTGAAAAGACTTTTTAAATCAGATTAATAAGCAGATGTGAACTGTAGACATACCTACAATATCAGGAACTTGTGACGTGAATTACATATGGACAAATCTTCATGAACTTAGAAAGGCAGATTCTTCGAAGGTAGTGCTATTCAACTACTTTATCTATCAAGGAGCTTCTTCCAGAACCATTTAAGCTGCATTCCTGCCACTGAAGTGCCTATTATGAAAAGACCTAAGGACATGTAACCCTGGGACTTACAGTTGTGAGGAAAATGGACAAGCTTGTCCACTAAATTATAAAAGGAGGGCCTTACATACACAAAGACAAGTATAGAAAGAGTTTGCTCAGTAAATGGATGGGGTTGTTCCAGTAACAACTGGAAAAGAAGTTTAGCAAGTGGGCAGTATCCATTCTTCTCAGTCAAACAAAGCTAAAAAAAAAAGAAAGAAAGTTATTGCTTGACAATATTTTCCAGGCTGCTTATGTTTAATTGCCTGTGACCAATCTATCCAGACTTTTCCATGTGGCTACTAGCATGATTGCTGCATGGGAATGCATCCCTTTCATCCCTCATGTGCTTTAAATTGCCGGGTTCTAAGGAAGGTCCATCCTGCCCTGTCTGCTCTTGGACAGCACTTATGGCACAGAACAACTGCTGACCAACTGTTAGGAAACTGGAACTGAAAGAAGTAATTGCCCCATACCCTCCTGAGCATATTTCTGTTGCTCCACTCCATGAAGCTCGAGTACATCCTTCCACATCAGAAAAAATGTAGCTTCTCAGGAGTCCAGAATTGCCAGGTGGGAGGAACAAGACAGAAACAAATGCAGTTATGAACTGCTGTGAACAGCCAACACAATGTCACTTGTTATTTTAGTTTAAGTGCCAGTCCATAACCATCATTATAAAAGAAGCACACTTACTGATTACGTAGTCCCTTCTTCCTACACAAACTCTCTCACTTGTCTTCCTCCTGACTCACTCTGCTTGTGGGAAGAGCATGGGAGGCACCTGCATGGATTTCCTTCCTACCTGAAGGGCTAAGGGCAGTTATTCCTCAGTTTCACCTGACCAAAATGGTTGAGAAAGACAAATGGATGGTTTGTGTTTGAAGGTCCTTTATCACATAACTTCTGGGTAAGCCTCAGTAGATGAACCCAAACTCCTGCTAGGTGGCATGCTTACCACAACCAGTGATCCTTCACAAGCCATCTTCTTCCTTGTAAGAGTTCATTTATCATCCAAAGGTTGATGGCGGAGCCACCTCAGCTTAACACCACCCTATCACCTTACAATCTATGTTGGCATTCCCAGGAACATTTGCATCATAGTTTCAAAATACCAGGTAGGTATTTTGGAAGCGAATCTCCCAATTGTCTCCACCAACTGTGCTCTGGTTTTCATTATGGAGAAGTCTCAAAACACACAAATCTGATTCCTTTTGGATTAAATTAAACTGAATGATGCCTTCAGAAGAAAACTTAATGCACCCCAGCTGCTATAGGGCATTCAGTCCTATATACTTCTCTCTAAAACTAGTCTGAAGCATCTCCTTGGAAAAACTCATGGAGAGTTTATTTTCAGTACCATGCTTTTGATTCTACAAACCTGCTCCTATTGGTCTGTATTATTTGGTAACAGGTAAAGCCTTTGCAATCATAGACTAACTGCTAGACAACAGTGAAAGAGAAGGGCAATGTACTCAAATAAATGAGTAAATAAATAGTCTGCTTGAAAAAGATATATTAGAAGATATATTAGAATCATAAATGTTTAAGAGCATTTGCATATCATGCCTTTCAGTAAGACGTAAGGTGTTAATTGTCTTTGTGAATTTGGGCTGAAGCATTCATAACTTTACTCAGCTTCTGTATAGGATGATTCTCCAAATCATCATACTAGCAAAAAGTAGTAGTTGAATCTCGTACTCTGTTCTGGTGAATACTGTGGTGCCCACTGGACCAACTCAGTGGTAGCTCTTTTGTATTCTGTTTTATGCCATTTATACAGGATTCCTTATGTCCTCCATGAGACCAATGTAAATCGCTGGCTGCAAGGGAATGTATGCAAACTAAAACTGTCAGAGATTGCTAATAACTACCCATCTGTTTGCAGTTAATTCTTATGGGACTCCTAATGGGAAAAAAAAATGCAGCACAGAGAATTATTAGTTCTGCATCTACTTCTTTGTCTTGCTACTTGGAAAGCTTTCTTACAAAACTCCTTCACAGAAGTTTCTAATGTGCACCTTAGCTATACAAGGCTGATATGTACATGAACAGCCTGTAACTCACAAAAGGACAGACCGGTAAAAACAGGAGGGTCTTTGCGTGTTTGCTTCATCTATTACCTCTCTTATAACAAAATGTTTGCTTCCTGTAAAAAATAATGGGATTTGTATAGCCTTCCAAACAGCATATGTTTTCTGGTAAAATGAAGACAGAATTGGTACTCATGATTTACAGAGGCTTAATATTATATCTGGAATTGTTGATTCTAATAAAGAGACAATTTAGCAGTGACCTCCTGAGGATGGTAATGAGGTGCCTTAATTTAGACTGATTACTGCTAATTCCATGTAACCTTACATGGGGAGTTTTTGTAACGCAACTCTTGAAATAAAATGCATAATGCACAAACTCCTTGATTCCTCAGTAGAAAAAGAAAAGCAAGAAATGTTACATAAGGGGACATTATTGTAGCTTGGCTTTTGTGGCTTTCTCATGTTTTGTCAAGAATTACTCACAGAAAATAATAAGAAAAAAAGCCTATCCTACAACAATAGCTGCTTTATCTGGATAAAGTCACATTCTTTTTCCTTGAATGAGTTCCAGTGTCTTGTGCTCTAATCCAAATCACTGATTAACAATGCTCTGGCTCTTTGTTTGTTGCTTTTTGGCAGACATTGTGGCTTTCATACTTTGCTCCTTAATTACTTGTCATTTCACCCCCTGATTGGTTTTCAAGTCTCTCTCAGCACAGCTTCCACAAAAGATTCACTTACAGAGCATCTTGTAAAGTATTATTTATTTATTAGTTGCTAGACAATGTGGCCCCTCTGCAATGCCTTTAGCTTTTATCATAAAGCTGGATGCAGAGCTGTAGAGAATATTTCCTGTACTGTGTGAATTTATTTTAAGCAGAATTCTTATATTGCTTGGCACTACGTTCTCTAACTTTGGCCCATTTTGAGAACTCTTGTCACTCCAGTAATGTGAATGGTACCCTTCCTTCTGAGGAACAATGAGGGCCTTGAGAAATAAACAATCAAAATAATAGTCACATATCAGCTATTGTGTTAGAATCCTTATCATGCTCAAGTGTAGGTGATATGAAAGGTAGGCTTAGTTTGTGAAAATCTGACTAAAGCTCACAGAAGATAGGTCTTTGTGGCCTAGGCACTACCCTTACTGTTAGTCTCCTCAGTATCTTGGTGATGTGTTTGCTACAAAAGGAGATACTTGGGAGTAACAGGGGATGCTGTCTACTTTCTCAGAAGATAGCCTTTGGCAAAATCAATACCTGTCCTCATATTTTTGATCCCATTTGCAACAGCAGGAACAGAAAACCCTTCCCTTTTGTCTTCTGGCATTTTGGCCTTACCTGCACCTATTCTTGTCCTCCTACACTAGGAGCATAATCTTGCCCTGGTCCTTTCTTTCTCCTACTCCTTCTGCGCAAGAAAGAGAGCAGAGGGAAATTAGGAGGTGCCTCACAAATAACACGTCCCTCTGGTGTTCATAGTAGGTCATCAGGGTGTGAGTACAGTATGTTAAAGGCTGGAGGCCTGTACCACAACAGAGCTGGGAAGAGAAGTCCTGTGGCAGAGAGAGAAAGACCCTCTCCCTAATGCTTTATCCTAAGGAATCTGCTTGTTTCCCTCCACCTCTCTTTCTCCTCTTCAACTAACCCAGCACTTCCTTTGTTGTTGGGAAAGAGGTGTAGTGAATACTGAATGCATTGCAATGGTGTCAGTTACAGATGGTAAGAAAATCAGGACCATAAGACAGTAAAAGAGAAAAAAATGTTTTCTGTCGTTATCTTTAAAATTACTGTGTTAGACAAAGAAATGTAAGCATAAAAGGAGACAGAATGTAATAAAAATAACTCAATCTGTAAGAAAATTTGGTCAATAAAAGAAGGAAACAAATATGGTATAATTGGAGGATGATGCACCTTCATCAAATCTCTTCAATGGATAAAAGCAATTAGTTCAGTTGAAACTACAGCACAGATAAGAGCATGAGTGCATGATATACAATATCATATTGCATATCTCCAAGTGGAGCATATGGCCCCACTTTAGGGGAATAATAAAGAATTCCTTCTCAAGCACGCTCACTCTTTTCTTTGTAAATGCTCTGAGAATATCTCACAGACCTGAAGAATGTTTTGAGTGTTTTTGAAATAAATGAAAAAAAAATCTAAGCAGTGAATATAATAATAAAATTATTAAAAATAATAATATGGATAACAAAGCAAGAGTAATAAAAATAGTAAAATGATGACAATAATTAATATGAATTACCAGTTCCTTGTCTTATCTCAGTAAAGTAGGGAAATGTTGAACATACTGCTTACCATGAACCTATCTGATAATCTTAAACTTAGCATATCCTTCATGTGATTTTCTCAAAAAAATTTTCATTGAACAAGAAGAACTAGCTCTGAGTTAAATTGTGTTCAAAAGACTGACTTGAAGAGTGTAAGAATTTTGCTAATGTCTAAATAAATAATTCAGAACAGTTGGTACAAAAGTGGCTATGGGCCTTTCACTTATTTGTTGGTGTTTCTTCTGAGGAAAAAAAAAATGGTGAAGAAAAATGTTCTTTGATGGTGAGAGAGTGAATCATGATACTGTAATCAATTTCATGCATCATTATTCCTAAAACTCCACATCCAAATAAACATGCCCTTACATTTAGGAATTGAATTAGGTAGTTTCCACTAACTACAGCACTGGAAATTTTGATACAAGAACTACATATTGTGCTTCTGATACAAAATACTGTTGCATGATAATGCAATAACGAAGTACAATTTCATGAAGTGTGTTATTCTTCTGGCATCACGGAAGAGCAGGATTTCTTGTGAGGATGTGTATTTCAATGGCATCTCTGAACACAAGCAAGCAACAGAATCAGAGATACAGACTAAGCTTTTGGCTCAGTTCTTGAGTAAGACAAATAATGGTAGAACTATTAAGATAAACATAAGAGACTACTCTAAGGGCTGCAGATGATCTCATTATATTGCTGAGAAACTTATGGAACTTTTTGACAACACATTCCTCCCATGCTAGATACCCACCAGTATTAAATCCTTTCTATCACAGCTGGAGCTGTCATGAGGTAGTACCTACCAACTGAATTGTGTTTATCAGAAATATTGTATTTATTCATCATGCAATTCTTTCACTGCAAAGTAAGTTTATTTTTAATGAATTGAACAGCTGTATTTCCTTAGTACACTAAAATAACTAAAAAAAATGAAAAATAGCTGTACATAAAGCGAAGCAGATTGTGTAACAGAGGTAGAAATGTGCAAATTTGGAGGTGAGCAGCAGATGAGGTTTGTTATGAGGAAAGTTAGTAGTTTTTGTTACCTTCCAACAGTGCTTGAGTTCCCCTCATCAGTAAGGTATCTAATAACTGTCACTAAGAGTCAGGAGCAGTCATGTCACTAGGCTAAAGGTAGGCCAACCTAATCTCCCTCTGATTGATCAAACACACAAATTCATCATTTTCTCGTCATGGTGCTGTCTAACAGCATGCCAAAGTGTATGGAGAAGCAGAATTGGCTGCACTTTAGAAGTCCATCAGGACTGTATTGAGAGGAAATGTCACCTATTTTTCTTCTGTTCTTCTCTTGTCAAAACTGTAGTACTTCTGTCTTTTAAGGGACTAGAGAATTATTGCAGGCTCAGTGTCTAAGCTTAGCTTTCCATAGTGACTGTCAAAGACATTTCCCAAACTTTCCCTATTTGCAGCCACAAAGCTATCAGGTGGTGTGTGATGCTAGGCGTGTGTTTAGAGGATTTAGCACTGCTGATTCACTGTATATGTGAGAGAGGCAGAACAACAAGTATTCGGTTTGGTCCTTGCTTTGGTTTAGCTCTGGCAGGCAGCTGAGCACCATGCAGCCACTCACTCACTAACTCTCCCCAGGTGGGTTGGGGGAGAGAATAGGAAAAGTAAATGTGCAATAACTCTGGGGCTGAGTTAAAGACAGTTTACTGGTTAGTGATTGGAAAGGGGCTACCCAGGGAGTTGGTGGAGTCACTGGTCCTGGGCGTGTTTATAAGGAAAGTGGTGCATAGGGAAACGGTTTATTGGGTAATACTGGTGGTTGGTGGACAGTTGAACCAGATGACCTTGGAGGTCTTCTTAAACATTAATGATTCTATAATTCTATGATTCTAGGTAAAGCAAAAGCCCTGACTCTGTGTAAGCACTGCACCACTGAAAACATCTGTGTGCTATCACCAGTATTTTCCAAAAGTCCAAACCACAGTATTGTGAGAACCTCCATGAAGACTCTATCTTATTCAAAACTATGACTGTCTTGAAACTCAACTTCTCTATGAACTGGCCCTATATGTCCTATGGATCCCTTGCCTTTGCTTTCAAGTCAGTTATTGCTCTCACCAGTGCAGAATGACAGACACCTATCTGACAGACACCTATCTGAACTGACAGTGGGATGTGGGTCTGCTGTTGGACCGAAATGAAACTGGATACCCAGTATCCCATCATAAAGACAAGGAGCAGCAATTAAAGTAGACAACAGGCATATAAGGTCTAATTGGGAAGCACTGGGAAGTACTTTGTTACCGGTAGGCTAATATGTGCATTCAAACACAACATTGACCCATTATAATATATAAAAACTGTCTTCAATTTATATAACTGTACATTGGAAATGGCCTGTAGCATTCCATGTAGAGGTACAGTTATCATTATTATATTCTTTCCTCTGCATCCCTGAATGGTATTGGTAGGGACTGTATCAAAAAGGGGGAGGAAATTTCATATACTTGAAATTCTACAACTGCATGTCCAAGGTCATATAGAGTCCTGATGCCACTGAATTTATCTCCTTTCATTTCTTTTAAGCAGGTGTTTTATAGCTGATGAAAAGGACTTGCTTCATAAAATACATGTAAAAGATCTTTCCTGCCTTACTGTTTCTGTATAAAAAGGAAAGAGATGACTAACATCATACAAGAAAGGGATAATGGTAAATTGATAGGTAAGAACACTTATAAGAAACTCTTATTTGAACTTGATTCATCACAGTCTTTTTGTGTAGCATTTATGCATCTGATCTTAAGAGATGCTTCTTCATTGTGTGAAATGGGGAAAGGAAAAAGAAAAGTCCTTCAAAATTAAAGTTATAAGCCAAAGGAGTAGTGAAAGGAAAACAAGTGAATAAAATAAACAGTATAAAAATGAGCAGGACTGAAATATCTTCAAAACTTTCATATTGGTTTGATGGGTAAATCACTCACTGATTCGACATACATAAAGCTATCATCATTTCCTGAATTCATCATTTCCTCACCATCTTACTGCTTTGTTACCTTAAAATAATGCAAATACATGTATGAAAAGCAGAGAATGGCATGTGCACATAATAAAAACAACAATAAACAAAAACAACAACCAACCAAAAAAAAAAAAAAAGCAAACACCAAAAAAATAGAAACCTTTCTAGCTTTCATTATTTCCCATCAATTACCCCTTCATAATTTTCCTTATGCTGACTTTGCTGACTTTGGTAGTAAAATATTATTTACAATTTTTGTGGCTAAGTGCCTTGCCATCAAGGATCTTTTGCCATAAATAGCTCTGATATAACCTATCTATATCCAACCCTTCTGTTCTCCAGGATTATCTGTATCTGTATTATCTGACTATATGTACTTCTTTATTTCTTAGCTATACTACCAGAAATGCTGTTGGTTTTGTAATTGATTCTACCAATTTCTAAAAAATAAACAAAAAACAAAACAAACAAACAAAAAAACAGCTGCATGTGTAGCTTTCTTTACCTTTCTCTATTTTTTTCTTTAGTTCTCTTTTCTCTAATACACCACAAATCTCCAGTAAGACAGGGTTGGAATTCTTATTTACAATACAGTTCCTTCTTAGTGACTTAGAGGAAATGAAAGTCTTACCCTCTGAGAGCACTCTCCTGAGAAACACAGCTGTGCTGCATATCTTGTGGTGTTTATAGAATACAGAATAATATCTAGAAAAAAGACTCTTCTGTCCTCCGTAGGTAAGTATACATGTCTAAGTGCTCCAGTACACCATCAAGATGATTGCTGCAAAATGGCATCATCCCATTGAGTGTTCGCAGTTATCAAAGGTCAACTGTCTTTAATAAATTGCTCAATCTCCATGGGCAACTTTCTGATGGGGAAAGTTGATAGTTTCATTCGGTTAAAGGTTTCTATTGCATTCAGTTCTGTGAAAAGTAAATGGATATCAGCATTTCTTCGAAAGAAATTTTACCCACCACCACTTGTAAAGGGAAAATAATACTTCCACAGAATTCAGAATTAAAATTGTATTTTGTTTCAATGGGAGATTAAGCTTTCTCTTTGGGCTGACATATCATCAAAAAATCTTGGATTTTATGTTATCAAAATAGAGTTATGATTAATCTGATTGTGGACTCATTGAAATAAAATTCTTACAATCAAGAAAACCATCCAAAAACTTCAGCAAAAAGAAATCTGATTGTTGAAGAGGTACAAAACACATTTCTGAGTAGAGGGCATGTTACTTCTAGTGGAAGGTGTCCCTGCCCATGGCAGGGGGGTTGCAATTAGATGATCTTTAAGGTGCCTTCCAACCCAGCATTCTATGATTTATGATACTTGCCTGGGCTTAGTAAAAACTCTCCAAACAATATCTGATATTCTTTTATATTTCTTTCAGGCTGAACAATGAAGAGACATTGCTCTATTGGTGCAAGGCTAAGAAGAAATTTGGAAATTTGCTGGTTGTGTCCATGCTGATTTATAAAGGAATCTTTTGATATAAATTCCATAATGAAAGACAAAGTAATGTACTAATTCAACCTTAAGAATGGATTTTGCACAAAGGAAACCTGTGGATTGTGACAGCAGTGCTCAAGGCACAGCATATGGGAAAAGACAACCCAGATGATCTCAAATAGTTTACCAGGACCAGTAGGGAAAGGTTGGATGCCTGTCTCTTTACTAATTAACTTCCTGCATTGCTAATACCTCTTTGTGTATGTCTTCAGCATTCTGGCACATCAAGCCAATCAGAGAGAATGAATATTCTTGTTTCCTATGTCTACATCACAGAACTGCTAGCCCTCTGTAATAGTTTCTGATTAATTTTTAAAGAAGTGCCTATAAACACAAAGTAAGCCTTAAGAATGGAGGTGATTTATTGACTAGTGATTCAAATAGCATTTTCCCTACCTGGGACATTCTACTTACTGTTGTGCTGGTCAGTCATGAAAAAAAAAAAAAAGAAAAAAAAAAAGAAAAAAGAAAAGAAAAGAAAAGAAAAGAAAAGAAAAAAAAAGAAAAGAAAAGAAAAGAAAAGAAAAGAAAAGAAAAGAAAAGAAAAGAAAAGAAAAGAAAAGAAAAGAAAAGAAAAGAAAAGAAAAGAAAAGAAAGGAAAAGAAAGGAAAAGAAAAGAAAAGGAGAATCTCTGGAGGCTGCCTAAAATAGGTCTGCATAAGTGCAATGTCAAATTGTCACAATGAGTAAGGCAAATAACTTTTTTCTTTTCTTTTTTTTTTTTTTTTTTTTTCCTTTTTTTTTAGGAACTATTAATGTAAATCCAACCATCCAACCACTACTCAGGACAGAGTTGACTATTCTCTAAAAAGTAAGAAAAAATATCATTTACTTATTACAGTCATCATAAAAAATATTTAAATTAGATAAATTCTGTGAATGTTTTAAAACCGTGGAAAGATTCCGTCCTTTTTAGATGACTTCTACAGATCTACTCATAAAGTCCAGATAAAATACCTCAGTGTTTCAAATATTCCATGTTTGCATTAATTTCTGCTAGTACGCCAATTGCTTGAGAACACTGGAATACAGGAACAGAAAAGAGACTGAATTGATAATTTGTTGCAGATAGAGGCAATGAGATGTTAATTACAGGACAGGAAAAACAGTCTCCTTTATGTTATTGCTTTTGCCTGGGTGTCCCGGTGAGATAAGATATTGTTCTAAATTCAGATTAGTCAAAGCAGAGCTAGATTTACATGGCATATCAGTGACTTAATGGGAGAGAAATGAGCTGATCCAGATAAAAAGCATGACAACCCTAATCTGTTTACACACTGGAACAGATGGCAGTTACATTTAGCTTCACCTGCAAAACCTCCAGCCAGATTCTTTCCCTGCTCCCTGGGTATTGCTCCTCTTTGTTCATTTGACCTCGTCAATGTGTATAAATATATGAGAGGAGGGTGTCAAGAGGATGGAGCCAGTCTCTTTTCAGTTGTGGCCAGAGAGGATGAGAGGCAACAGACACAAACTGAAGCACAGGAAGTTCCGTCTGAATATGAGGGGGCACTACTTTACTGTGAGGGTGTCAGAGCCCTGGGACAGGTTGCCCAGAGAGGCTGTGGAGTCTCCTTCTCTGCAGATATTCAAAACCTACCTGGATGTCATCCTGCTCAATGTGCTCCAGGTGATCCTGCTCAGCAGGGGCATTGGACTAGATGATCTTCAGAGGTCCCTTCCAACCTCAACCATTCTGTGATTTGCTGGGCTGTGCCTGCCTTAACACTGCTGCAAACACATGAAAGGCCTCTGCTTTTCTTGTCCATTGGGGCCATTCAGAGAAATTATACTAATTCAGAAATTTGTTAGTTGCCCTGTTGTAGTAGAAATAAGTCATATCCTGTTACATTTGAAGGGCACTTCTGCTTTTGGCGACAATAAGTGTACAATTGTCATTTTATGTCATATGAGTGCATTAAGCAAAGTGTTAGGTTAAGCCATTCAGATAAAGTAATTGTGAGGTTCTTCTCCTACAAGCCTTGCAGTAAGACATTTCTGGAAGGTACATATATGAAAAGCTGTGTAAAATAAAGGTGACATATAGAGGGTTAAAACCTGACCTATTTCAAACACCATTATTCCCAAAGCAAGTTTCAACCTCTTTGCTGATGGATGGCCACATGAATCAGTCTCTGACCATTACTTCATGTTTATCACAGGGAAATTTAGCATCAAAGCATTTAGTGCCCTCATGAGTAACACCTCTGTAATGGCATTTCATCTCAATTATGCTTCATAAGTCATAAATATTCCAACCTACTAATACTTTCTTGTATTGAAAAGAATGATCCAAATGTGAGCCGTAACCCACCCACTGCTGATGGAAGTGGTTACTTATTTGTCTGTAAATATCTTTAGGTCTGATCTCATATTTTTATCATACAATACAGCCTGAAATGTCTTTCTTAACTAAATGCACCATCCAGTATCAACTTCATGTGTGCCATCATCAAACTAAACAAATAAGACATTATATTGATATATTTGAGGTCTCAGAGAAAAATGTCCAGATCAAACCATCCAATATCTCTTGCAGTTAATTCACTCACCAATAAACACCAACAGTGAACAGCACTGATGGCTGCATGCAATATTGCCAAAGTACTATAGAAATAAGACAGCAAGTTGTCCTGGTTTTGGCTAGGATAGAGTTAATTTTCCTCCTAGTAGCTGGTATGGTACTGTGTTTTGGATTTAGGATGAGAGTAATGATAACATGCTGATGTTTTAATTGTTGCAGAGCAGTGGTTACACTAAGCCGAGGACTTTTCAGCTTCTCAAACCGCCCTACTAGTGAGCAGGTGCACAAGGAACTGGGGGTCAGAACCAGGATAGCTGACCCAAACTGGCCAAAGGGGTGTTCCATACTGTATGATGTCACCATGAGCAATAAATATATGAGGTGGCTGGCTGGGGGAGGCCAGGGGGAGGTGTGGCAGACCACTGTTCATGGACAGGCTGGGCATCAGTCACCAAGTGGTGAGTATTTGCATTGTGTATCACTTGCTTTATACAATTATTATTATTACTATTATTATTATTAATCTTTATTTTCTGTCCTATTAAGCTGTCTTAATTTAAATCCATAAGCTTTTTATTATTATTATTATTTTCCAATTCTTTTCCACATCCCACTGGAGAGGGTGAGCGGAGAGGGTGAGTGAATGTTTGTGTGGTGCTTAGATGTTTGCCATGTTAAACCACAATAAAAGTGCTTGGTGTACATGAGAACTCCTGTAGTGGGTTTATGTGGCAAGGTTTTGGTAGCAGGGGGCTATAGGGGTGGCTTCTGTGAGAAGAATCCGAAGCTGCCCCATGTTAGATAAGGGCTTCTGACAAGAGCTGAGCCAATAAATGATGTTGTGCCCCTGTGAGAGCATATTTAAGAAAGAGGAAAAAAACTAAACACTGCTACTCAGCAGCTGGGAGTGTGTGAGGAGTGCAAAACAACACTGCAGGCGCCAGTGTTGTTGAAGAAGGAGGGGGAGAGGTGCTCCATGTGCTGGAGCAGAAATCCCCTGCAGCCTGTGGTGAAGCAGGCTGTCCCCCTGTAGCCCATGGAGAAGACCATGGTGGAGCAGGTATCCTTCACTGATGGAGGCTGCGGCCTGTGGAGGACACTCACTGGAGCAGATTCTGGGCTGGACCTGTGGCATGTGGAGAGGAGACCAAGAAGGAGCAGGTGACCTGGCAGGAGCTGCTGCCCGTGGGGAACCCGTGCTGGAGCAGTTTGCTGGACACCATGGTACGGACCCATATATGGAGCAGTTCTTGAAGAGCTGCAGCCTGTGGGCCATCCCATGGGAGGGACTCCATGTGGAGCAGGGGAAGAGAGTGACTGAGAAGGAGTGGCAGAGACAAAGTGCTGACCACAACCCCCATTTCTCTCCTTCCCCTGCACAGTTCAGGGGGAGGAAGTGGAGGAGGACAGATGGGGGGAAGGTGGTTTTTTTTTTTTTTTTTTTTTTTTTTTTTTTTTATTCTCCTCTGTTTCTCACTTCTCTAACTTGTTAGTAATAGACAATAAATCTTACTATTTTCATACTCTGAGTCTGTTTTGCCCATCATGATAATTGCTGAGTGATCTTCCCATCCTTATCTCAACCCCTGAGCCTTTTTCATCATATTTTCTCCCCCTTTCCCTTTGAGGAGGGGGAGTGAGAGAGTGGCTGAGTTGGAGTTCGGCCGCCCATCTAAGTAAAACCACCACAACTCCTTGAACCATCAGGAAGTGGGTCTGCTGGGAGGCAAAAGTTCCCATGGATACGGGCTTCATTTAGGAACTCTGAGACTGAACATAGTTTGTGTCTCAAAAAACACAAGCCTCCTAATTTAGTCTTTTGATTTTAAACTCTCTATTCCCATGTTCTGTAAAATTGTGTTAAGCAATTGTATACCTTGAAAACTTTAAGCTGATTAATTTGTATTTGGATAAGTGGATTCCCCACTTATTCTGTCTGAAACACTATCTTTTCAGTTCTGTATACCCTTGGGTATACATGGCTTCTGCTGTCCCTGTTCTCTGTGGAGATATTTTCCAAATGCTATGTGATCCTCCTGACAATCCAGTCAGTCTGTGGGCCTGCATCTTTAGCCTGTGCTTCTAAAATTACCTCACGATATGTTCATCTTAAGTGCCATAGCTTTGTGTGTACCTTTCTGTAATTAGGTGGCCTCATTGCCAATTAGAGATATCAAAACATGTGTTCAGAATGTTCTAGGTCATTAAAATGACTAATGGCAGAAAACAAACTGTACCTTTCCTAAACTCAATCTTCCTTTTATTAATCCATTTTGAAAGCAAATGAAAAGATATTTTTTTCTCATGCATTTATGCTTAACCTATTCAAACAATAGATTTTAGAAACTTTATCATAAGATATTATTTTTTCCTCTTTGTTTTCTTTTCTTTTTTTTTTATTTTTTTCCCTTATCAATTATCTGAGCAATTTTATTCAAAACTCTTACCATAAGTATATTTCAGCCTTATTAATCATAAAATAATGGTGGAAATTATGAATGATTAGGGTTATACTTTTATAACTAGACAAGTCAGGTCCGGATTCATTGCCCAACAGACTCTCCAACTGACTCAATCAAATGTTGAATCAAGTCCTTAACATCCATTTCCTGAGCACATCTGTGCACAGAAGTAATGACATGCAGTGTGGATGAGATATAGAAAGCCACAGCAATGTCTCTCTGGTGTCTTAGTGTTCACAGGTAACAACACACAGATGCCTAATCCCAATGGCGATCTGCTATCAGATCTGATCAAAAAGACTTATGTTTTCCTCATGCATGTGCAAAACCTCTCCTGGTCTTGCATTGTTCTTGCTGTTATCTATTCACCAAGCTGTAAGACAAGATGGTGGTTGTAACATCAAGGGTGTCTTGCAGATGATAGATAGATGATAGTCAGAAAATAAATAAAAAATACAGTTGAAGAGAACATTACTACTGTGATCTATGGTGGCTATGAAATCTTATTCCAGACAACAGGAGAGCTGTCTGGAAGACTCCCTCCAGAGTCTACTGGACTTCCATCTGAAGACTTAATTTTGGTCACAATAGTGCAAAAGATATATCTTTCAGCTTTGCAAATGTACATTTCCTGTTGTACTGGGGAAAATGAAATATCTCAAAACAACTTATCTTGAAGTAAAGCTGCAGAAATTGAAAGGTAAAGAACAGTCAATAAACCAGTGAGAGAGAGTATTTTTAGGTACTAAGAAGAAGAGGAAACTACTCAAAAAAGAGACCCAAGATAAATTCTACTTTAAGTATCAAAATATTGACACAGACTTAGTAAATCAACTGCAAACAAATCTATTAGGTCCAGAACAGAATGCTATTAGCAAATATGATGTCAAAGGGAAGAAAATGGTAAAAGAGATGTTTTGTTTCCTTGAGTTGAAAATACGTGTTAAAGAAAATGGAAGACTTGACAGAAATGTGAAGCTACTGGCAATCTTCTGTAAGTGTAGACACACATTGAGACCTATGGCAGAATTTGGAGCAAATATACATAACCAAAACTTTGAAGGGTTTCTAAAAGAGCTAATGGAAAGATGAGTTCAAAATGAGAAAAATGAAAAAGGCAGACAAAGATGAAGAGGACTCACAGATGGTATGTGAAGCTGCAGATACTAATTTTATAGAAAAGTGGGGAGAGATGGAAGAAAGTAGGGAAAGAAAAATATATATTTATTTTTACATAGAAGTTAACAATCAGCTAGAGCAGGTGTATCATATGGATAAGAAGGCAGATGTGATCAACTGAACTCAGCACTGGAGTGATGCAACAATGAATGAATGAAAAAAAAAGAAAAGTCAATGCAAAGATATCTTCAGAGGATTATAAGTTCTCTTTGGGATGCAGTAAAACTGGTATTACAAAAATTTAACAACAAGATTAATTTGAGTTGGATGTGAAAATTTTCCATTTAAACTCTGATATTGTTACAGTTATTATTATTGTTGTCAACATCATCATCATTATGTTTGTCACCATTATGTTTGTTTCTTAAAAACCTACCAAAGCAAGCAAATTTCTGTGTATTTTCATATTCTAAGCAAATTAAAAGGAATAGGATGTGTCTAAGTTAAGGAGTAATCTATCACTTTGCTAGTCATTTCGCCAAAATTAAATGGTAATTATTTCCTTCCCTAAGAGCTTACATTTTAAAAAGACAGTGACAGCAGGTACATGCAAAGATCTAACAGATAAACAGGGTGAACAATGTGTTACCATGGCACATTAGTTTAACTAATTTTTCTGAAAAAAAAAAGATGAAAATGAAAAGGAAGGAGAGGGTAGAGAAGGACAAGAGAGACAGAGTAGATGGGCTGAGAGACACCCTTACTTGACTAGACTCAAAAAGGAAGAACAGAAGACAGTTCCTCTCAATAATAGAAATTTCTTTCAAATTTACTAATTTTCCAGATGCAAGGAAAATAAAGAATGAAATTAATAAGGAAAAAATTAGGAAAAGGTAAAAACTCAGCTACAGTGCCTGATATTCCAAGTTTTACCATCACTGTTTCAACAAATTAGCGTGGTTAAAGTAACAATTTCTTAGCTACAAATTTCTTGCCAGCTCTACTCTTACCACATAAAGAAGATGAAATATTTTGTTACCCTTTAGTAACTTAGATGTATAGTATTAATTAGAAAAAATTTACACATGGCATTCTATAAGAATTTTCTGTGAGAGCTCTGTTTTTTTTTTTTTTTTTTTTTTTTTTTAATTCATATGAAAAATCATAGAACTACGGACATGCTTCATAAGAGTGGAAGATCATGATGGCAGAAACTAAAAATGGCATCTTTTTACCTGATTTGATAAATAAGCTGCAAGCTTAACATCTGTCACAGGTTAAAACAGGAGTAATCTGATATAGTGTTGAATTTTTAAGGGATGAGATCAGAACAGTGCAATTAATGTCAGTTAATATAATGTTGCATCAGATCTATGGTGGTTTATATTGATGACTGGGAAATAAGTATGACATCAAAGCTGTTACAGTGTGTGGAAGGCACAAAGAGACCCTTGGAGGAGTGAGCACTAAGGGGGAGCAGGTGGTTTCACCCTTCACTCTTGTTTCTACAAGATATTAAAATCCTTGGTGATCAAATGCATTGGGTAGGGCAGACTTTGAGCACTAATAAGACAAATCTGTACTGGAACATTCTTTGCTTTCTGCTTCCCAGATGACCTGGAGTTTTACATACTCACTTGGTGATACAGGGCAGAGGTGTAGCCTCCATTCATAGAGAAAAAGCAGTGTGGATGTGAGGGTGGATCACTCCATGTAGCTCTTATTAGATAAGATGGAAACAGAGACAAACTTTGCTCTCTCTTTTCTCCATTTACTCTTGCACAAAAGAATCCTCCAACAGGTTCCCAAAACATCTTATTTCTTGTGGCCTTAGATTTAATATTGCAGAGCAGAGAAATGAACCATAAAATGGATATTTTACCTAGAAAATTGCAATGAAGTACCTGAAAAACAACTCTATCTATAAAGTTTATTACAAAAATACTGGAAGGTTACTTGCTTATAGTGTATATGTATCATCATGGGGAAACATATAAACAAACAAAACATTAGGAAATAAAGGAAGTTCTATAGAAGAGCACAGTCAGAACTGGTGGCTAGAACCTGAAGTCAGACAAACTCAAGTTATAGACTAAAAACATATTTTTAATAGAAAGTGACTAATTCATGAAACACCTTATCCAGGAAAATTATAGATGATTCATTTTAAGACTTCTCCATACCAAGAAATATCTTTCTGGCAGATATGATTTCATTTGACAGAATTTCAGCATAGGAATGACCAGTGAAGTGTAACAGCCTAAATTGCACTGAAGATTGGAGTGTTTTTTCTGATTGTTACTTATGACATTTATGAGTCTGGGAATCAGAGTCCAAGCTGCTGTGGTGTATACAACTGCAAGATAGCTATGCGATAAAAGATGTGCTGAACATTGAATTTTACATTCATGGACAAATCTATCTTTATTCTTATTCTTTTATCCTTATTCTTTCATCCTTATCCTTATCTTTATTATTTTAAATTGGACTCCAAGAAAACAAAAACAAAAACACCCCCCCAAAAAGTCACTTAAGTTAATTACAAGTAAATTAAAAAACAAAAACAAAATGAGCACTCTTCAAAAACATCGTTCTCAGTTTTCCTGTGAATTAGCATTTCCCATGCAAGACCTCACTCATATCATCTGAGATGGATGTTTTTATACCCAGGCTCTGAGTGCACAGTCCTGAAGTCCCAACCCTGTAGAAAGAGTGACTGGGAATATGGAGATCTGTGGCTGCTTAGGGTTCCCAGGACTTCCAAGACTTTTGGGATGCTGCCTCTCCAAGGTCTATGGCATCCAATAAGTAACCCATGCAGAGCCCCCTTGAAGCCTGCTTTATATCTAACAAAGATTACATCAGATGAAGATACCTCGGCGCCAGTGATTTGGCATTTCCTTGAGAAACTTTGTTTCAGTAAGAATTTTATGGACAGCTTTAATATTAAAAATTTACAATAAGAAAAAAAAATCCAGCCCCCATTATTTTATTTTTCTTGAGCACAAGTCTTTCTCAAATTATGAAGAATGCAGCTAATGTAGCAAATGTGTTCCAAGCTCAGAATGTGTGCTCAAAAATACCATTTAATGAAAAGAACACTTGATGTATTGGTTGCCATAGCAACAAGTCATGTTTACACAGAAGCCAAAATGGAAAGTAATATTTGTGACTGGGGTTCCAAGAGCTGAGTGGAATACTGGAATTGCATGGTCTCTGCACCTTTATATATTCTGGATTTCCTTCTTAATTAATTCTGTGCAGGGATGATGTTATGTGCAATGCTGTAGTTAGTTGCACAGAACTGTAGAAGAATACTAAGTGCAGATGACATTAAATTGTGAGAGGCTGTGGACTCCATCAACGGTAGAGAGGCCTTGCAGAGAGATCTATACAAATTAGAGAGCTGGGCAATCACTAACAATATTAAGTTTAACAAGAGCAAGTGCCAGATTCTGCATCCTGGAAGGGGCAACCCTGTATATATGTGCAGACTGGGGGATGAGAGACTGGCGATCAGGCCCGCAGTAAGGAATCAGGATTCTCTTTGATGGCATGTTGAATATGAGCCAGCAGTGTGCCCTGCCAGCCAGGAGGGCCAACCATGCCCTGGCATGCATCAGGCACAGCATTGCTAGCCAGTAGAGGGAAGGGATTGACCTGACAGCTCTAGTCTGCACTGGTGCAGCCTCATCTTGAGTGCTGTGTGTAGGTTTGGGCACCACAGTGTAAGAAGGACGTAAAACCATCAGAGTGTGTCCAAAGGAGGACTACAGAGATGGTGAAGGTTCTAGAGTACAAGATGTATGAGGAGTGGTTGAGGTCACTTGGTTTGTTCAGCCCAGAGCAGAGCAGGCTGAGGGGAGGCCTCATGGTAGCCTGCGGCTTCCTCACAAAGGAAGTAGAGGGACAGGTGCTGATCTCTGCTCTCTGGTGACAGTGACAGGACTCGGGATATCAGGGAGATGTTCTTCACTTAGAGGGTTGTTGCACAATGGAACTGGCTCCCCAGTGATGTAGTCACAGCACCAAGCCTGTCGGAGTTTAAGAAGCATTTGGACTGTGCTGTCATATGGTCTGAATTTTTGTGTAGACCTGTGTGGTGCCAGGAGTTGGACTCAATGATCCCTATGGGTCCCTTCCAACTTGGGATATTCTATGATTCTATGACCCAAGGGAATGGCATGGATGTGTGACGGGGAGCGTCAAGCTGGGTGTTAGGAAAAAGCTCTTCACCCAGAGGGTTGTCAGGCACTGGAACAGGCTCCCCAGGGCAATTGTCAGCATTGAGCCTGCTGGAGTTCAAGAAGTGTTTGGACAATGCCCCCAGACATACAGGTTTGTTTTTTTTTTTTTGGTGGTTGTCCTGTGTGGGGCCAGGAGTTGGAGTTGATGATCCTTGTGAGTCCCTTCAACTCAGAATATTCTATAGTTCTATGACGCTGTGATAAAATAACGTGCAACCAGCTACATAGTAAAATGCCAATTACTGTAACTCAAGATTTCTGCTTTTTGCAAGGTAAAAAGTATTAGCAATCAGTCAGGCTCTTACTTGGCAACATTTCCAAGAACTCTAGTACTAGCATTTCATCACTCAGACTCACCACCAGAAGTACTGTCATATTTTTTTGGGTACCAAAATCAGAGGCCAGCTTCTAAGATGCTCAGAATGTCAGGTCTTGAGAGACTGCCTGATTAAAAGATGTGGAACAGGATGAATTTAAAAGTTCAGAAAAGGGTGGATTTAAAAGTTAGCTATCTTTTCTGCTCTTCATGAAAATATCAAATTTTAATTTAGTAGATTATTTGTTTGCCAAGTACCTCTATCTTTGTTGGAAAAAAAGTATTCACCTACACTGCCAGAGAGAAATCTTGTATATGCAATTTACCACTTAATCTAAAACAATCTTCAGAGTCTACCTTGAAAACTATAAAAGAGTTATGGTTTTGTAACCCAGCTGAAGACTATACACCCCAGCATGTTGGGACCAGCCTCATGGTCCTCCAAAGAAGCCTCCAGATCTCATGTTCTGACCAGTTTTGCTGTGGAAAGAGATTTATTTTTTATTTTTTAATTAAATCTGAACCAAGTCTTATGCTTTGATCCACTAGAGGCAGATCTGTGTCTACTTGCATAAAGTGATAATCTTATGTATTTACTTACTTCTTGCTATCTTTTATGACTCAGTGCAAATATATGATAATGTCATCTAAATGCAGGCCTGTGAAGTTAAGAGTTTTTTGTTCTTACTGTTTTCCCTGAGCTTAAGAGCAGAGGTTATTGTATGTCATCATTCTTTTTTAAAGCCATCTGATCTTTCAGTGAGGGGTATATCTACATGCCTATCAAACCTATAAGACTCAAAAAAACCCCCAAACCATCTAGCTACCATTCATAAAGTACTCACAGAGAACACTGGTACACACTGAACATGATTCATTACTGCATTTCTTGTCTAGCTCTGTTAATGGAGTAACAAGACGCTGAAGCATGATCAATACGGTCAACCTCACAAATTTCCATGAATAAAAAAAAAATAAAAATAAAAATAAACTTTAAAAAAGCCCACTCCAATATGAAAAAAAAAAAAAAGAAAAAAAAAGGAAGAAGAAAAGGCGGTTTCTTTCTTGGTTAACTCAGTTGTTCAGTCATTAAACTTTAGAAGAATAAGAAATGCTGCAGATTATTTGAATTCTGGATACCAATTAAAAATCAGTTTTTAACTAGAAACATATTTTGCCCATTCTTCTTTTTCTTTTCTGAAACATGTTTCATCCAGCAGTTGGTTAGGCCTTCTTGCTACAGACATTAACCATTTCTTTATATTTCTGCTTATTCAAAGCTTCAAGTCAAAAAGTGTAATGTTTTTTCTTGATAACCAAAAAAAACAAGAACCACTGTTTGATTAACCTTTGAAACCTTTGAAACCTTTGTCCCCACAGCACATTTGGGGGCTTTTTGTACTACCTGCATGCTAGTAAGTTCTAAGTTTTTGTGGATTTGTGCAACTCTGGCCTTTAATTCCTTCTTGTTCTATATGGCTTTCTCCAAAAAACTATCTTTAGTTCGAGGAACTTATTGATCCAGTCCCTGGTTTCTTAATGATTCCTCTGGAAATAATTCTACATGCAGGAAACACCTAAGCAGATCCAACCTTCTCAATGCTTTCTGACTTGGGAAGAAAATAGAAAAAAATCAGGACAACATTGCTATGATTTTCAAATCAGAGGTTCACAGAAAGCTGGATTTAGTTTATATTTGTTTACTTCACCTTTTTCCAGGGCGCAGTTAATTTTTTCTTGTTGTTGTGGTTTATTTTCCTTCTGATATGTCCTTAAAAGAATTTGATGCTGGGGACTGCATCACTGCCTAAGACAGCTTAGTACTTTGTCATTAGAAATTAGTCTTTAATAGATAAACTGATCTTGCTGACTTTTCCTTATTTGTCCTTAAATGACTAGTCGTTCAGTACCTTCATCAGCTTGTCATTCTTTAGCATATGTCCCAGAACTTTCCTATGTTTCAAATAAAGAATAACACCTCCTTCAGAACCTCAACTGGTTCTTGATTCTCCTCTTTGCTCTTCTCTGGACTCTTCCTGATCAGCTCAATGAATATCTCTCCATAATTGCAGTGCCCTAGTCTGGCCATCTTTCTCTAGCTGAGCACGATTAGAACAGTATGATTGATTTTTATTTTATTTTATTTTTTATTTTTTCTGTGTATCCGTGTTTATATTTCCTCTTCTCCATATAGATTTTCAAATTTCTCAGCATCTTCAGAAAGTCATGCTCAGCTTCTGATTACTAGAGGCAATAAGCCTGTTGGCCGGTGATTCCCAGTACTCAGTAGAGGTGGCTGATTATTCCCACCAAGGTGCAGTACTTTGCTCTTGTCCCCATTGAAAAGCATCCTTTTTTGCTTCTTGTTGTCAGGAGAAAAGAGTATGTTTTTATTGTCTCAGTATGTTAGGCCACAAAGTCTTTGAGTGGCCTCCATTATGGCACTAAATGCTTGAACCTTCCCAACACCATCAACATTTATTTTTCCATCTGGCTGAATAAAAGAACAGGCCTTTCCTTGATTTTGCTCTTATTACGCCGGCTAATATTTTATTGTTACTTTGTATTTTCTTTGTGAATATTAGTTCATTCGGTACCTATTAAGGGATTATTATTATACTACAATATAGATAGATAAAATAGATACAATAGGACAATAGATAAAAAGCACTATTATTTATTTATTTATTTTTTAAGTAGTAAGTTGAGGTGCAAATAATTGTTGTTATTAATAAACTAACTACACTTCTGGTACTTGATCTCCTTTCTAAGATCTTGGTATGTGGACTGTTGTTTTTCCTCAGAGGGGAACACTGTGTCTCTCCCACTCTGATGCACAGCCTTGGGCCGCAATGGCCCAACACTAATTGAAATTGTCTCAGCAGGTCTAAGTGCTGTTTTGCACTTTTGTTCTTTCCAGAAGTAGTAATGTTTTAATAGACTGACCAGACAGCCTTCTTAAAGACAAGTATTATTTCTTTAGAACCAAAGCTTTTCAGCGAAAATCAATCTTTATGCAATAAGCTGTCTACTCACATCTTTAGCTCACTGGTTGCCTACATGTGGTTATCTCGATAGGATAAAGTTTACAACAGACCCTCTCAAAGATCTGGGCACAATGATGTCTTCCTCTAGATGGAAGATCAACTACCTTATCTTGGGAATAAAGACAAGTATTTTTGTACAGAGAAAAAACAAAACAAAACAGAAAAAAACTACATCGTCTTCTTTTTCAGAGATGAAAATACTTCATAAATATTTTTTACTAGCTTTTGATTCATCTGTTTCTAGTATGGGCGAAACAGTTTTCCAGTTTTGGGAGATGCAGCACAGAGAGTAGCATGGATCACCCTCCATCTTCCCATTCCCACTGTGCTCATTTAGAAACAATTTATCCAGATTCAGTTTTTGCTTTTCTCCTTGATCATTATAACTATTTTTACCAGTGGCCTACTATTAAGAAAAATCAATACCTTCTTTACAGGATATGTGTCTCATTGGCAAGATTGCATATAGCACTACCAGTATTTCCAATTTCTGTGTGGTACTTATTCAGCTCCTCGTCTTATATTATTCTTGTTTTCTATGTTATGAGATTAATTATAACGACAGTAAGATTCCTGCTCCAGGGAACATGTTACTACTGTTCCAGAAGACTTGTTCACTTTAATGCCTAAAATGTGTCTACATTTTAGTAAGAGATGGAATAATTATTATTTTTTTTTTGGCCCAGGTCCGAATATGCATTTTCCCAACTGACTTTTCAGGTACCTCTGGCATCTCAAAGGCAGGGAAAAAGGTCACATTGAGTTTCTATCAGTCAATGCTTTGAAAGGGGAAAGGCTTCTTCAAAGGTTTAATATCACTTAGGTGACTCCTCTTAAAATAACATCATTAGACTTTATTCATCAAAGAGGAGCTGTAGGGTGTGTGGTAAAAAGGCCACTCAAAAGATCGTGATGACCCACTACATATAAAGAAAAAATATCAACACATCAAAGCAGATACATCATATCAAATACATGTATTGTACTGGAATTGTAGTTGGTGTAGTAAGTCCATATGCAGAAGTTGGCTATACATTGAGAGATAACATGAGAAATGTGAGACGAGAAGCCCTAGCTTACTAGAGAAACTACTGAGAAACTGGGAGTTATAGCTATAGATGTGTAAGAATTATTATTACCTTTTTTTTTTTTTGGGGGGGTGGGGGGGAGGGTGAGGAGGGTGAGGAGTGCAGTGGGAGGGAGGGAAGAAGGGGGATACCAAAATCACACAACAGGTGAGTAAGAGGATTTATGGCTGGACAGCCAAATTCTTTTTGGGTGAAAAATGGTGGTGGAAATCTGAAACAAAACAAAACAAAACAAACAACCCCCCCCCCCCCAAAAAAAAAAAAACACACAAAAAAACATGAAAATCAGACCTGCAGCTATTAAGTGAAAGTACAAGAATATAGTAGGAGACCCCAAACTGCTTAGGAATTAGCTAGGGGTAATCCTGAGCACATCTACACCATTGACAACCTGCCTCTCTCTGTGCCTAGGCCTTCTGTCTAAGTATTAAACAGGATATATATATTTTTTCTTCTTTAACTATAATCTTCATGTGCTAAAATATTCTCAATTCTCAGACTTAACACTTCAGTACATGTGAATAATGCAGCCTTCCTGGGCTTCTCCTAATGCATCTAATTTATATAAATGAAATATTGTGATGTTAAAAGGGACTTCCAGCTGACTGCATGAGGTTAAACAGCTGCTGCTTGTGAATGGAAATAGGCTATTTAAACATCAGACGTTGACTTCATATGAAAATGTTAAGGCAAGCCATAAACACTTATTGAGACCACTGCTTATTCCTAGTATTTAGCCTAATCTGAAGGCAAATGGAAGTTCCTATGGTATGATTTTAGGCTATTTACAGGGAAAAGCAAATGCTGCTGCTTTCTACTAAATAATTTGCACCCTGAATTTATATATATCTGTGTATTTACTTTATAAATTTTTGCTACCACTGACTAACTAGTGCTCTTCATGCCAATTTTTAGTGTGGATACACTTATTTTTCATTGCATTTGAATAGGATCTGGATTTCTGTGATGTTTACTTGTAGTAAACTCTATGGTTCATCACTGTGAATCTGGTTGATTCAGCTGGGCTGTGACCCTGAATGAAAACTACTAAGTGAGTAACACCAAATAATAAATTTCATGATTTTTGAGCAATTTTCTGTTCCACAGAGTAAAACGTGGGACCTGTAAAACCTGCATATCTTTTATCAGTGGTCCTAATCTGGCAGGGTGAAGGACACATATAGGTTTTGAGACGCCATTGAGAAATCTGCCAGAGGACATCTCAAACATATTTACTGTTTCTTCCTGATCTGCTGCAGTTCATCAAGATGACAGCCTGTATTACAGAAATTATACACTGAGAAGAACTTTTGTAAATGGACTGACTATCTAGTCTGCCTACTCTGAACTCACGGTATTTAGACAGGGAGTGCCGCATGATTTACTGTCTTCAGGGATGGTGACAGGGGATACTGAGAGGACAAAAAGAAAGAACCAGAGCTCTCACCAGAGTTTGGAGGGATACAGATGCAATCCAGTATTTGGGAAACTGCCATCTTCAATCAGGAATTGTGGAGAGAGGCTGATGGGATGGACATGAAACTATGGAAAACATCTCTCTCTATAGCCCGATCAAACCAGTCAGAAGCCTTTCTTCTCCTAATTTATATTTAAGTTAAAATTCTACCCTTTTGTGCAGAATTGAGACAGATTCTGGAAAAGGTGCATTTGGTAATTTGTAAATGTGATGGACTAACAGATCAACTGCTTGTGTTGTAAGCTAGTGGTTGCTGTTTGCCATTAGGAAAAAATCCTGACTGCAGGCAAGGTTATTGAGATATGTTTAGTGCTACTGTCTAGAAAAGCCAATGGAGACTACCCCAGGAACGTTATGGTGCTGGCTGCTTACACTGCTGAGGCTATTATAACCTTGAGATACAAACTATGTAGCAGTGAATAACATATATTTGTCTAATAGCTGATACTTAGACCAAACACTTGAGTACAAGAGTAGAACTGCTCACTGGGTGTCATTGCAAAGATTGTACATCTTAGCCACTGGTGGCAGCTTTTTGTATATAAGCTGCACTTTTTATCCCTGGGTAGAATAAAGATCACACAGCAGCCAACATACTATAAAAGCTTAAAGAGCAAATATGTATTTGGCTTTATTTTGCCATTCTTCCATTTATATTGTGATCAGTACAAAGCCAACTTTAAAAGATTAGTGTGAGAAAGTCATACCACTAATGTAAAATGTTAGTATATTGTCTAAACCCCTGACTGACTGATTTTTCTTACTAAGAGTCCCATAATTATTAGCTTGCACAGAACATTGTGCCTATTGTTACTGCTGAGGAAATGCCTATGAAATATTTTGTTGTCAAACAAACACCACCACCACCACACCACCCCAGCTCCCAAATTTAGGCAGGAACAAAGTTTAAAAGGGTCACCACAGGCTTGCCTGGAGTTATTCACTTGGTAGTTCTTCAGTCAGGATGGCAGAGGCAAAAGTTTTGCTGAACACAGGCACCCTCCATCCATGGGAGGAACACATGCATTATGTCTACAAACCTCCCCTAGAGAACAAGCACAAAACTGTGTACAGATCAACGCTTTGCACTCAGCAGTGGCTCTCAGATCAAAATTAGATTTTAAGTTCCACTGAAAAGATAATGAGGAAACTATATGTCCTTCTTTGCTCCACTCTCAAGGAAGAACTTTGCAAAAGTGCAGTCTCTGGTGGAACAAAGAGGAACAAATGTACAAGATATGTACCTGTAGGCTTAATTTAATTTTATTCGTTTATGATTGATTATATGAAATGATAAATAGATCTTGGACTTTTTTTAAATAACAATAATATGATTCCACCTACAAAAACTGTCTGCCACATTGTTTACGCACTAAGGCAGTTACTTTTACCCCATAGACTGTCATGTCCTCAAGGTTGCATGGGTTGGATTGCTGTGTATGAACAATGAAATAAAGTGAATATATTTGTTTGGATTGATCATGATAAGAGCTGTCCTGTTATTTTTCAGTATGATTTGTGGGTGATTATACAAGAAAAAACAAACAAACAGATAAACTTGCATTCAGATTTGCTTCACTGTCAGAGGATTTATGAGCTTATGCACCTGATGGAAATTTGGCCCTAAGAGACCTAAAGCAGAATTAGTGTTTCAAAATAAATCTTCAAGTCGCACTTTCATTTTTAAAACTCCTACGCTGAGCAACTGACACTCTCTTTCACATTGCACCTAGAAGCAGAGTAAGTTCTAAAACAGAAGTGACAATTTCAGCTGATTATATAATTCTTCTTCATTTCATTTCATGTAAGTCACTGTTATGTTTTATGCCTAACAGTCACTTACTCCAACTTGAAACAATTAATCCTGGTTATAGTTCAGAAGCAAGTGTGTGATCCTTGTGGAATGATAGGTGAACGTAAACAGAGAAGATGCTTACTCACTGATAGTGTTCAAACCACTCAACAATGATTGGGAACATTGTGCCAACTGTTGCAACAAACATTTCTGTAACATGAAGCAACGCTTCACAGCAATGCCCTTATCAATACACCAAAAGGGAATCTAGAGCACTCTTTTGGGAGTTCTCTAACAAAACTTTCTATCATTCAGTGCTCTTTTTCGAGACACACATCTATAAAACTGACAGGAAAGAAAACAAATTGTCTTAATTCCCCTCTGTACATATATAGAGATCATTGTGTTCCTGGAAATTCTCCAATGCCATCTCTTCCTCTTATCGCTATGTCTGCCTTAGAGACAAGTACTGCCTGGAGACTAGTTGGTGTTTTTACTATTTTTTATTAAAATTAAAAAATGTATATTTTTTAATATTTTGCTTTCATATTTTATGAAAGAAAACTCTTTTTTTTTTTTTCTACTTTGATCTGAACTCTTTGGTGTCTGGAGGCAGAGGCAATACTGTTTCTCTCAATAAGTTTTGATGAGGTAATACACCATGTTTCTAAACAGATCTAACATCAGGCTTACAGGACTCTTACCATATAAACCATAACTCAGGATAAATTCTCCTTAGTTTACCCATTGCAGTCTGCAAAGTCTTTGCAATCCTCTTCTTATTTGCCCCATGATAAGAAAAAAGAAAAAAGAAAAAAAAAAAAAAAAAAAAAAAGAAGTACAAAATCACTATGTCTTCCTTTCATTTGAAGGCACAAAAACCACTAGGAAAATCTCAAGTCTCTCTTGCTTTTGAAAGCTGATTCTTATTTTTTTAATTCTCATTGGACAACTGACAGAAGCTGTGATGAACAAAACCTGTCTTTCAGCTTCTGAGTATTGGTATTACCAATTCAGATGCTTTTTGGTCTAAATATGCTATAATGAAGGTGAAAAAAATAATTCAGGGCATCTTCCTTTTTAATACCAATTGAAACAGCAGTCCTTGGTCACAGGACAGGGGGTAGGTCAGGCAACTTTGGGGCTAAAAATATCCCATTATTTCTATACATTTATATTAAACAAGAGCTGATGGAAAGGACACAAAGTTTTCCTCTCTCCTATAAAAGTTTTCACTTTGGTAGTATGAGAGGCTTTGCAAGGGGGCAAACTTCCATCTCACTTTTCCACATCTTTTTCTGCTTCCTCATTTGTAGCTTTATGATAGGAGCCTGATAGGGGCATTAACTAATGCCATGAAAGTGATATGTGCTCTGAAACGTTGTACTGCAGAAAGTGTCAAGGTGAGCTAGTCAGAATATTTTAATAATTGCACAACATTATATTTTTTGTCCAACTCAAAGCAGTTTGTGGAGTCTTATCTTACAAAATTTCAGAAGGGTAATGACTAAGGCCTAGGGTTCTCTGGTCATTTCTATTCAGAGAAAGGAAGTATAGGAAAGCTTAAAACTAACCTTTCAAATCTGGAAATAAGTTTTTGTTGTATTTTAATTTTGTCTGAGGATTTTTTTTTTTCCTCATCAGGAAACTATTTTTCTTGAAACATCAAAAGCTGTAAAAATTGGAATTAGTGTTCTTGAGACATCTTAGTTTTCAAAATCAATGAAACATCTTCCTTAGACACTAATGGGCTCTTTAAAAAGTCCCCTGTGCAACAGAGTTGAAACACTACATGAAAGTTATTTCTCTCCCACATTAAAAAAACAGTTTTGTCAAATACAGCACAAAATGAAGTGGTAGTGTCAGATGATGAACATCAATGACAATATGTCTCTGTGAAACCATGGATAACTAAAAATTCTGTATTTAGTGAATCAGTATAGATTCATTATCAAAATGCTTTCAGCACAGGAAATCTGAAGTTGTTGCAAGGTGCGAAACCTGTGCATTGTAAATGAGCATCACAGTTTATCTGCCAGATGATGTTTCTTATTTTTATTTATTTATTTATTTATGGTTGGTTGTTTTATTTGGAGCTACTTAAGCCACATCTAACAGAAAAAAAATATTTCAAGACTCCTCCCCATACACTTTTTTTTTTTTTTTTTTTTTTTTTTTAAACAAACATGGTCATAAGGCAGTCAGAACACTGTGAAAAGAATTATCTCTCTGAGACGTAGAAAAATCACTCTGAGCCAACCTCTCAGTTTGGTGAGATAAATCTAATCATGGGGCTTCTGTCTAACACACCTGTGTGTCAAAAGAATGCCCAAAGGACAAACTGAAAACTGATACTGGAGAAAAGTAAGGCCCACATAGGTAAGACATGAAACCCAATGAAGGTAGAGCAGGTCCAGCCTCTGTACAGTATGAGCAATGACTCAATTTGAGGATTTTGCTCACCCACACCAGCAAGCTGGAGAAGCAGTATGCTTTTGGAGTGGCCATAGGATCCTGACTAGAACTATTTGTTTACTTGAGGATTTGGGACTAAGTTTGAACAAGTGTTGTGATGGGTTCTCAGTTGAATTCTGCCTTTTGAGGCACCATCAGCCTTCACAACATATGGTCCTAATCTGCGCCACTGTGAAAAGAATCCCCCTTACTTTAATTTCTCTCCCTCACTCCAAACTCAATGGAAAGGATAATAAAAAGGATAATAAAGATAATAAGAAGTGTTTTGTTTGTTTGTTTGTTTGTTTGTTTGTTTTTAATATGTAAACAGTAAAAGGAAGACTAGAAATAGTGTGTCCCCTGCTGAATGATGGGGGTGTCCTGGTAATGGGGGACGCTGACAAGGTGGAGATACTGAATGCCTTCTTTGTTTCAGTCTTTGCTATTTAGATTACTCTGGGGGACTCCTGGACTCTGGAGGGAGGAGAAAGTGTCTGGGAAATGGAAAACTCCCCCTTGGTTGACAAGGGAGTGATTTGGGAGCATCTGAGTGGGATCAACACACACAAATCCATGGGCTCTGATGAGATGCAACCATGTGTACTGAGGGAATTTGTGGAGGTGAACGCCAAACCACTCTCTATCATCTTTGAAAGTTTCTGGAGAACAGGAGAGGTGTCTGAAGACTGGAGGATAGCCAATGTCACTCTGGTCTTCAAGAAGGGCAAGAAGGAGGATCTGTGAAACTACAGGCCAGTCAGTCTCACCTCTATCCCTGGAAAGGTGTTGGAACACCTTGCTTTGGATGCCATCTCCAAGCAATTGGAAGAGAAGAAGGTTATGAGGAGTAGTCAGCATGGATTCACCAAGGGGAAGTCATGCTCGACCAACCTCATTGCCTTCTATGATGGCATTACCAGCTGGGTAGATGGGGGGAGAGCAGTGAATGTCATCATCTACCTTGGCTTCAGCAAGGATTTTGATACTGTCTTCCATGACATCCTGCTAGCAAAGTTGAGAAGGTGTGGGATAGATGAGTGGATGGTAAGGTGGGTTGAGAACTGACTGGCTGAGCTCAGAGGTTGGTGATTGGTGGTGCAGCGTCCAGATGGAGACCTGTGACTAGTGGTATTCTCCAGGGATTGGTGTTGATCCAATCCCTTGTTCCGATCTTGATCTGGTCTTGTTCAACATCTTCATTGATGACCTTGATGAGGGAATAGTGTCCATGCTCAGCAAGTACACAGATGATACAAAGCTGGGAGGAGTGGCTGACACACCAGAAGGCTGTGCTGCCATTCAGTGAGACCTGGACAGGCAGGAGAGCTGGGCAGGAAGAAACCAAATGAGGTTGAATAAGAGCAAGTGTAGAGCCCTGCACCTGGGAAGGAACAACTACATGTATCAGTACAGGCTGGGGGATGACCTGCTGGAGAGGAGCTCTATGGAGAAGGTCCTGGGGGTCCTGGTGGATGATGGGTTGACCATGAACCAGCTGTGTGTCCTGGTGGCCAAGAGGGCCAATAGGATTCTGGCACGCATTAAAAGGAGTGTGGCCAGCAGGTCAAGGGAGGTGATCCTTCCCCTCTACTCTGCCCTGGTCAGGCCTCACCTGAAGTACTGTGTCCAGTTCTTGGCTCCCTGGTACAAAAAAGACAGGGATCTCCTGGAAAGAGTCCAGCAGAGGGACACAAAGATGATACAGGGCCCGGAGCATCTTCCCTATGAGGAAGGCCTGAGAGACTCATGTCTCTTCAGCCTGGAGAAAAGAAGATTGAAAAGGGATCTTATTAATGTTTACAAATACCTGTAGTGTAGGAGACAGAGGAATTTGGCCAACCTCTTTTTAGTGGTTTGTGGGGATAGGACAAGGGGCAATGGCCACAAAATGGATCATAGGAAGTTCCGCACCACTACGCGAAAGAACTTCTTCACGGTGAGGGTGACGGAGCACTGGAAGAGGCTGCCCAGGTAGTTTGTGGTGTCTCCTTCTCTGGCGATATTCAAGGCCCATCTGGATGTCTACCTGTGCAACCTGCTCTAGGGAAATTGCTTTGGCAGGGGGGTTGGACCCGATGATCTCTTGAGGTCCCTTTTCCCCTACAGTTCTGTGATTCTGTGAGAGTGATGGCATTATTCCAGGATTATCTCTGCAAATCCATTTCCATTAAAGCCAAGTGGGAACTTTTTCCTTTTAATCCCTAAACTCTTCAGTTCTGGAAAATGGAAGTAATCTTGATTTTTTCTGGTGTTATTAAATAAGGAAATATGTAGCGGAATGATACACTGCCTGTCATTTTATCTGAGTTTAAGACACAATATGTTTTCTAACCCTATGACATTCCTTTGTGTTCTTCTTAATTAGAAAAAAAAGTTGGCATTCAGATTCAGCACAGTTTTGGATATCAAAAATTGTTCATTTCTTTTAAAATCTTTAGCTAACTAATTAGTTTCCAAGGCTGAAATCAGATGTTTATAAGACATTTAAGCAGAAAAAATCAGTATTCTATTGAGAATGCTGTTGGCCAAGCTGTTCACCAAGCTAAAGCTATTCACTTTGCAAATCCGGAAAGTAGCATCTTTATAAATATGAGATCTTCTAAAAAAATAAAGTTTCTATTTAATATCATCCCCAAGTCCCTATACCTTTAAATAAATAAACACCTTCTAAATATTTTTTAGACAACCTCAAAGGTAATGTTTACAATGGAAGGTGTGAAAGCAACAGAAAAAATGACCAAATAAATTCCTGAAAGTTATTTGAAATAAGCCTATTTATACTAGAATGCTTTCCTAAAAAGTAGATTTATCATTGATTTTGTGGTGATAAAATATTATTTATCCTTGTCAAGAGTGGCCAGCCTTTTCAAATTTATTTTAAATGAAAAACACAATAAATACATTACTGCAGGTGATGTAAACTAAATATTATTAGTTATCATCATAGCAGAATAGAAAATATCTGACTAACCTGAAATATAACTAATTATTGATACTAGTTGATCAGGATGTGTTGGAATGATATGGCTGGAAATTATCGTTTGAATTCTCTGATTCCTGCAGGCTTCATCGTCCTTGAAACTGTCAGCCAACTCACAAACTCACACAAATGTGCATATGCAATCCGTACCATACCTTGAGAAAATACTGTAGGAAACTTTTGCTACACATTTCTGCTTTTTTCCTGGGTTTAATTTCTTTTCTTTTTGTACTGAACTGGAGCAGAATAGAATAAATCAGTTTTCATTCTTTTCTTCAGACTTTTCAGTCTTTCCTCATTCATTGCTCCCAACAGAACTATGAGAAAATTTCTCATAGTTTCCAATCACCAATGGTGTAGAAGAGAGGGCTTCTGTCCTGCAACCTCATAAAAGGAGTTCCACCTTGTTGACTCAGGCATGTATGGGAGTAAAATAGTGGAATTTTCAATTCACTGGCTAAAGAAAAATCTCAACATTTATTAAAAAAAATTGAACTTAAGTCAAAAGGAAAATACCATGCCTATTATTATTATTATTATTATTATTATTATTATTATTATTATTATTATTAATTGTATTTTTTAATGCCAGCAAAAACACATTATATTTAAAATAAAATTCAATATCTCCTTTTCCTTGGATAGAATGCAACATTTTCATGGATATAAAAATTATGATGATTTTAAAATGAGAACTAAATTTTAAAATTTACTTCTGAGAAAGAAAAAGAATAGACTTAACATATTTTGTTTCCTCATTTAAAATTCCAACATTTGACAGAAAATATACTTTATTGCTAAGTATATGAGTAATGTTATTCTTTCTGAAGTTACTTTAGCTAGCAAAATCACTTTTCTCACAGTTAAAAAATATCTCCTTATCTCTCTTTTGAAAAGTACTTTAGTGGTTATGGCTGAATCTTCAATGAACAACACTGGGAGAGCCATCCTTGCTGTACTTGCAATAAATTATTATCAGAGGTTTTCCTTCACTTAGTGCCTGTTAAGGAAATGATGTACAACAAAGAAAAAGTAAACATACCCTGGTCCATCTAATTCCTATTAAGATAGTCCAGAACATGTCCAATTTTCAATTCTGAAATTTCACAGCTTGAATAACAAAAGCAGGTCATCTAACCTTTTTTTTTTTTTTTTTGGCTAGTGTTATGATGGATAGGCTTGCTGCTAACAGGGACTGTGGTCTACATCAGGATTAGTTCTCGTGTATTTGGTTATACCTGCTCTCTCCTCTCAAATAAGGTCTGCTCTTTTTGCTTCTCTAGGAGCATTGGCTTCTCTTGGGAGCAATCACCTTATTTCCTGATCCATAAAAATGCATTGGTCTTATCAATGTTTTCCTCTGGGAACATCAACAGAGAAATATTGTGTGCTAGGAGCTTAATTATTCATTAGTTTATGGCCAGCTTCTTCATAAAACTTCCTCTTTTATAATCACCGTTTCAGCTGATGTAATAATAAGAAGACAGTAATATTGTGCCTAAAACAACTCCCCTACTAAGAAAGAAGTGGAAGCAGATGTTTAGAGTGGATGGCTGGTGGATTACTGAAGTTCTTTTCCATTGCTATAGAAGCCCTGGGTAGACATGCATTCAATTTAAGTCAAATAATGCACCTTGCTTTAAATTAAACCCCCTGTGCATTTTGATGCCAGGGAACCAATTCATGAGGGTTCATCACGTGTCTACAAAATAAAATCATTTTTCTCTCGTGAGTTTCTAAAGCTTAAAATATATATTCCCAGAACAGGCCCAGTAGCATGAATTTTTTAGTACACTTACTGTAAAACGATAAATGATACACTACCAATGACACCATGCATCCTATTTTTCCTCAAATCACATATGAATATGATTTTATCCACCTGGATTTTTGTTGTTGTAACAGAATCACACTTACGTCTGTTTCCCATCATGTTTGGGTTTTAGATCTCACAAAGTATTCAGTGGTGATAGTTTTTTCTAACAGATCTTCTTTTTAAATTGCTCTGTTTATGCAAGCTCTATATTAAAAGCATATATATGTGTGTATATATATGGGTGTGTATACATATATATGTGTGTGTACACATACATACATATAAATGTACTTGAAGTTCTTACAGGCATTCTTTCTCTTCCAAAATGGTGATCTATTTGACTATGGAGCAGGACTGTATCATCAGGTATTATGTATTATCTACATTAATTTCCTTTCTACCTGCAAGATTATGATATATTTTCAGCAAATTTATATAAAATGCATATTCTAATGCATCAGATATTTTATTGTTTAGCAGCCATCCAGTATACAAGAGACAAGAAAGAGGACAGAGATCGGCTATTTGCTGGATATGGGACTGGAAGAGTTTGGCTTAATTTGCAACAAATAATCAGACTAGGTATTGGGAAAATACTCAAAGACAGTGAAGCTCTGGAACAGGTGAAGTGGAAATGCTGCTAAATTTTGAACGTTTACAGAACAGGTTAATCAAAATTTGTCATCTGTGGTGCAAACAGAGCTGACCATTTTTCAGGACAAAAGAGGGAGCTTACAGGTATCCTGATGTTCTTTCCACAGACATAGTATTCGCATGTATGGTAATCTAAAAATCATTTATGGTAACCCCATCATATCCCTGGTTTCTGCTGGTTACATAAAAATTTTATTGTTAATTTGCAGAGTTAATCATGAATAACTGATTACCCGAATTTAGAAAGTGCCATCCTGAAAAGTTCAGTAATTTGAGGCATGCCACTATTCAGAGACTCAGTTTAGTTAATCATCCCATGTATATCAGGGAGATCTAAATTTCCAGAGTTTCTGGTGCTTCCCTGGTAGCTCAGACTCATCAGGACATGTAAAAATCAGGATATAAGTGATCCATAATGGTAACATCTCCTATTAGAGTCCTACCCGATCTTAAAAGCCTAACTGATGTGTTTGCTACTTTCTGGCTCTTACCTGAAGCCCAATAAAAGGGAGTCTTTCTGTATTTTTGTTTGACAGCATTACAGAGATGAACCTATGAAATAGTTAAAGCATATTTTGAAAACTGGCATATGTTTCCATAGGTAAATCAAGCATACCTATGTGCTACAAAATATATTACTATGTGGCTGAAAAGGAGAAGGAAAACGAAATCTGAGATGGCAAACTGTTCAGGTACGTTATACATTTATAGACTCATAGAATCATTTAGATTGGAAAAGACCCTTAAGACTATCAAGTCCAACCATCACCTAATACTACCAAATGCTCCACTAAACCATGTCCCTAAGTGCTACATCTACATGTCTCTTAAATGCCTTCTGGGTTGGCAACTCCACCACTTCTCTGAGCAGCCTGTTCCAATGCATAAATACCTTTTTCATAACTAAATTCTTCCTGATAGCCAACTTAAACTTTCCCTGGCACAATGTGAGTCCATTTCCTTGTGCTCTATCACTTGTCACCCCAGAAAAGAGACTGACACATTTGCTGTAATCTCCTTTCACGTAGTTGTAGAGAGCAATGAGGTCTCCTGTCAGCCTTCTCTTTTGACTAATCCCCAGTTCCTTCAGCTGTCCCTAATAAATCTTGCTAGCTTCATTGTTCTTCTCTGAACATGTTCCAGCAACAGAATATCTTTCTTGTAGTGAGGGGTCCAAAACTGAACATAGAACTCAAGGTGGGCTCTCACCAGTGCTGAATACAGAGGGACAATCACCTCCCTGGTTCTGCTGGCCACACTGTTTCTTCCACAGGCCAGGATGACACTGGCTTTCTCGGTCACCTGGGCATGCTGCTGCCTCATGTTCAGTTGGCTATTGACAGAAAAAAACAGGTCCTTTTCTGCCAGGCAACTTTTCATCATCTCTTCCCCAAGCCTATACCACTGCATATAGCTGTTATGTACCAAGTTCAGCCTTGTTGAATGCCATATAATTGGTTGTAGGCCATTGATATAACTTGTTTTTTTACAGGTCCTTCTGCAGGACCTTTCTATCCACAAGCAGATCAACATTGCCACCCAACTTGGTGTCATCTGAAAAGTGTTGAGGGTACACTCGATTCCCTCATCAAGAGAGTTGATAAAAATATTAAACAAAACTGACCCCAATACTGAGCCCTGGGGAACACCATTTGTGACTAGCCTCCAACAAAATTTAACTCTGTTCATGACTCCTTGGGCCTGGCTATCCAGACAGTTTTCAACAAGCGAACAGTACCTCCATCCAAGACATGAGAAGCCTGTTTCTCCAGGAGAATGCTGTGGGAAACCATATCAAATGCTTTGCTAAAGTCCAAGTAAACATTCACAGCCTTTCCCTTGTCAACTAAGCAGCTCATCTTATCATAGGAGGAGATCAGGTTAGTCAAGCAAGATCTGCCTTCCACAAACCCATGTGGATCAGGTCAGATCACCTGGTTGCCCTTTATGTGCTGTGTCATAACACTCAAGATGATCACACTTATACATATGCATTTTATTGTCCTCTGTTCAAAGCAGTTAAATGACCTGCACAAATTGCTCCAGAGCATTGTATTCCTAGGACTATAAAAATATTATAGTAGATAAGCGTTAATAAAAGAGAGGTGACTGATCTTTTTGAACTAGTTGTTTTATAATTAGAAGTACAACTTGCTTAGGAGAGTTCCTTAGTTCTTAGTTCCTTAATTATTTCATGTCCTCTGATGACCCTCCTTTCTCATCCTGTAAATAATTTGATTTTCTTCTAAGTAAAAAATAATAGAAGAGATGCATAAAATGAAACCTGTAATGCAGCCTTCAAGCAAGAATGTCTCAAAGCACCAAAGAAATCAAAGCATTGGTTGCCATCTGTGGCAATTCCATTGTTTACAACTGATATGATCTTTGAAAGCCTTATCTGTCAACACCAAAATGGCATAACGATAATTCAATAGGGATATTCAAGTTCAACAGATTTATTTGAATGTGATCTGCATGGGGCAGCTGTTCCTAAAAACTGGCTTATCAGATGATAATATTAGTGACAAGCTCATAATACTTCATCATCATAAAAAGTGGATACTTATTGCTAATACAGCAGTCTGTTTCTTCTCATTCACAGTAATTTCAGTGATGTGATGTGTGCTGTCTCTGCTTAATATTTTTTTTAAAGAGCCATTAGTCTACAGGGGAAACTATACCACAGCAAAAAAGTCCTCAGTTGGAAGTCAACTACCCTGAACACAATTTCTAACTGATATTCTAGAGGATTCTGATGAAGAGACACAATTGTTAATTTCCCAGGAAAATAATTTAATTTAGAAGAGAGTGTAAGCAAGTGGAAATAAGATAAAAAATAGTAGCTAAAAATCTTGCCTTCCTGTACAATTTTGAGGATTAGTTGCAAAATGCTCAGCTTAAAACATTTAAAAATCATCTTGATTTTTAAATATTTAATTATCCGTCAAGGTCAACTTAAACTTATTTATTTAAATAACAGTCAAGATCAACTGTTTTCTTGTTCTTTTCAATTCTCTTTACAGCCATCAAATTCTTTCTCCTGCTTTCTCAAGGTATGTACAAAGGCACTGAGTAACCCCTAATATGAACACACTCACTATCAAACTGGAATATATCTATCAGCAAACAAATAGTGATTGGGAAAGATATGGTGTCTGACTTGCTCTGTTCCTCCATGTAAGCAGGCCATTTTTTCTGTCTGCTTAGGCTAAGAGACATGAGTGTTACTGCCTGCTAGCAGAAGGAGCATTCCCAGAAGTAAGAAGTTCATGTGGCCAGGTCTGTCGTACCTACAGCTTCAGTTGCTTCCTGTGAAATTTGTTCTGCTTGTGAATAAAGGAACTCAGCTGATCGGAAGGACTGGAAAGAAAAAGATGTTTTAGGCAGTGATTTTGTCATGCTGTGCTTGAAAGTATGCCTAATAGAACAAAAGCTTATAATTTCCGTATTGGTTACCAAATCAGTGCCTGAGAAATACTTCTCCATTGCACTCCACTCCATTCCATTGCCTGAATGGAATGTTCATTCATACAGAACCTTGTTGGTATAGAGCTCATATGAACAGGTTTTCTTTTTGCAAGCCCCAGTTTTAATTTTTAAATTAAATTGAACTATAACTCAGAACACCTAGCTCAGATGTCTGGCAGTGGTATGCACTAGACAGTTACTTATGCTGCAAAAGCAGGTAGGGAAGAACTTCAACATAAACTA
Organism: Aythya ferina; assembly: GCF_964211825.1. Lineage (NCBI taxonomy): Eukaryota > Metazoa > Chordata > Aves > Anseriformes > Anatidae > Aythya > Aythya ferina. The sequence goes on from NC_140296.1 coordinate 144,860,795, forward strand.
AAACTACAAGTTATTAATAATACATTTTTCATTTCTTTTCTGAGGACAGGTCCATCCACAGCTGTCTGCAGGCTGCATAGGTGCCAAAATCATAGTAAACTTGGAAAGATGGAGAAAGAATGTAGTCATATTTAACACTGTTTCCTGTATATATATTTCTTCCCCCTGAAGACCTTTCAAGCTGACAATGTTTCTAAAAATAATCAAGCTTATGAGCAATGTAGTAATTCCTTTATTGTTGGTGATGAGAATGAGTGCCCAAAGGCAAACAAACCCCCTAGGCTGCTGTCACATTGCACTGTTAAATGGGTGAAAGTAGACATTTCTTAACCCCAAAATGTTGACCTATGGGTGAAAAAGAATAAAAACTACAGTTTTGTAGACAAAAATAATACTTCAAAGAAATGTGGGAAAAACTCCAACTCCTGAATCAAATGCTTAAGATGAAAAACAATTGGATTAATTAAAAGAGTAAGAAAAAAAAAATAATAATTTAGACTGAAATTAATGTTGTATGTGGCAGATGAAACAAATCAGGATGAAAAACAGAAAGTTCTTGCTACGTAGCAGCCAATGCCTTCTTCAGCTTCAGCTCTGAGGAATTAACATGGGAATTAACTCTATTTCAAAACAGAAAATATGACTCTTAACAGGAGCAGTCCTGGAGAAGTGGATGGATATACTTTGTAATTGCTTAAGCAGTGCCATTAATTTTAATCTATGCATATCTTATAAAGCTGACAAAAACTTCCTGAAGAAACCATAATGCAATTGGTATGCAAATGAGGTTGGAGATCTTTGACTTATTAAGGCCCAGAGAAGAATAAACCTTTTTTTTTTTTTTTTTTTTTTTTTAATTTTTCTTCCTGACCCAGAGGTCAGACACAACCTTTTGCTCTTCTTAAAAGTGTTTCTATTCAGCTCTCTAATCTAAACCTCTCTAGACTATCCACTGTTATTGCTTCCATTTTTTAAATAGTTGTATTTTATAAAATGAACAAATTCCCCACTTCAGGATCCTCCAACATTGTTTTTTTTTTTTTTTTTTTTTTTTGTCTTTGACACTTTAAACTGGGGCCAATGAATAACCAATGTCTCTTTGAATTTATTTCATTCTCTGGCTTTAGATGACATTTTATTATCCAGAACAACACAAGAATGCATAAGTAATGTCAAGTGAAGTGAGTTTCTTAGTCTGGACAGTCTGGGCAGCTTGGTGTAGTCTCTCTATGTAGGATGATACTTCTTGAGTAAGTCTGGAAGCATTAGCCTATGAAAAAGTCTTTGGCTCTGTATAAGTACTGCTCTGCAACAACTGAAACATCAGCATATTATCAGCATTTTTCTCATCCTAAATCCAGAACACAGCACCACACTAGCAACTAAAAAAAAAAAAAAAAAGAGAAAAAGAAAAAGGAAAAGGAAAAGGAAAAGAAAAAGGAAAAGAAAAAGAAAAAGAAAAAGAAAAAGAAAAAGAAAAAGAAAAAGAAAAAGAAAAAGAAAAAGAAAAAGAAAAAGAAAAAGAAAAAGAAAAAGAAAAAGAAAAAGAAAAAGAAAAAGAAAAAGGAAAAGAAAAAGGAAAAGAAAAAGAAAAAAAGAAAAAAACAACTCTATCCCAGCTGAAACCAGGACACCTGCTCTGCAAGAGAGGTTTGCTTCCTCCCCAGATGTACTTTGTGTTGCTGGCATTAAGTTACAGATTACAGTTCTAGCTAAGACTGTACATTTTAATATAATTATTCTCTTCCTTCTGGTTCAATCATCATTCCTGCAACAGCAGTAACTAAAGCATTTTCAGAAAATAAATCAGTTCTAAAGTCCATGTTCTCATGAGAAAAAGCCAGGTGAAACACTCTGAACGTCACCAAATTTCTAATGCATATTGTCCTACTGTTAGATTTGAAGATCAAGTAAATCTCAACTGTAGAAAAGTATAAAACTAGCATAGTTATTTAAATTTAGTTTCTGATCTCTAGGCTTGATCTTCCTCTTCTTCATTAGAGTAATTTATTTGATCTCAGCTGGGTCCTATTTCTAGACAGGATGAAAATGGCAGTCAATGTCCAATCCTGCCAATCTTTTTCTCAGATTGAAACCTACATGTATATATTTTGTTTATATAAGATAAATGAAAATGAACTGACAGGCAAAACTGAAGAGGAAAGCAAGGCAAAATAACAAGTAGAAATCCAAGTGAAGACAGCAGTGTGCTTATGCAAAAGATAAGAAATTAATGAAGAGAAAGTAGGTATAGATACCATCTATCAGTTGAAACAGATTCTAGAAAATTTAATTTTCATACTCATGGCAAATGCAGATTTGTGTATACTTAAATGATAGATCTGAGGCAAGAGTGGTTGCTAAGATCTCAGTGGAGTGATAAAGCTCTTAAGAAAATCATTTGAAAGAAGAGCAGCATTGCTCCAGCTAGTGTTTGACTGGTTTTATGAAGGAATAATAGATGAAAAATGTTAAGATATTCTCTTCCAATTTTTGTTCAGATTAAGGTACTCTGCAGACTTTTAAAATAATATTAATAAAAAACAAAACAAACCTAAAAAAACACAACTATATTATTCTAGCTCAGAACACATTTGTGCTTGTTCATTGTTTTCATTATTAATTGTTATTGATTAGCAATGCACAGTGTGTTTTAGAAATTATCCAATAGACATAGTATTCTAGTTGAAGGTTCAGGCTCAGCTGTGTCTGCTTACAGTACTTAGCTGTAACTGTGGTTCAGGCAATATATGGCATAGCCAACTCATGCCATGACTTCCAGTGTGCAGATACCACACCAGCAAGGGCTAATGGGGACAGGAGAAAAGAGCTTTTGGAAACCTAACTCACCCTTTATTATTTTGGTCATGTCACCCTATATCATTTTGGTCAAGCTAGGGCTTTATTCCCCAAAAGCTCACCAAGTCTGATTTTTGTTTTCTTTTTAGTGATTACTTAAAAGGGTAAAATAATACATGTATATACATTTATTTTTTTTTTCCCATGTTGCTCCAGTTTTCTAACAGTGGGAATGACAAAGAAGGTTCTGTTTCAGCATGTGAAGTGAGTCTACTTTAAGTAAGATATTACTCAGTGGGGCAAGTCCAGGATATTCAAGCTGCCCAGCAATTTTGTGGTTATAGAATTATTAACTTTAATTTTTCCAACATGTTTCCAGATCTTCCTAATTTTTCTGTCTTTTCCATCCCTACTTACAACACGTCCATGACTACCAATGCAGTCTTTGCTTAGCTTTGAAACATGTTGTAATGAAACATACTGACATAACATTATATTATTGGCAGCCTTTCATAAATCATGCACCAAACTGTGGCATTCATGGACTATGGGTTCTGTAAAAGCATACTTTTTATTATCACTATTATCAACACTGCAGATTTATGGATGCATTTGAGTTTATAAATGTAATTTGTTTTGTTACTTTAAGCAGTTAACTGCATCTCTTCAGTCCTATCATGTGGTAGACTCAGAAATTTTAATCATGAAAACGAATAAAATTATTTCTATTCACTTTATACAATGCTGTTTTATATCTGTATGTGTATTCCTTGGTGACAGCTACTTTCTTCCATTATTTAGCAACATGTTTATAAAACTGTGATTTAATGATAATAGATTTTCCTGATTCCAGGAATACAGTTGTCTTCATAGGAGATTAAATAACAGGCAGGCTATGCTATGAATGGGCCATACCCTTTGAATCTTCCATGTAGCTGCTAGGATATATATCACATCTTAAATGAAGATCAAAGGATTGAACAGACATATTGTAGCAATGTGAAGGGTTTAATTATATGCATGGCTTTTAGAGATGGTTCAATAATATATTATAAAGGGTATTTTAGCACAAAAAGCGCTTGGCAGAAGCTTCAATTGGTTTAGGACTTTAAATATTTGATAGACTGTCTGTTGGTGAAACCACAGAAGAAAAAAGGCTGCTCCATTTTAGCTGGATATGGATTCCTGAACAGTAAAGCAGAGACACTTATTTCAGATCCTGAAAAATGGTCAAAGATGAAATTAGAATTTGAATCTGTTATACCACAAATCAATAACATAACCAGATTTCTAAGGAAGAAATTTTCTCAACATATGTAATGCAATTGCACAAAATGGACATGGTGGTAGGCTCATACACTACTATTGCTTCCTGCTCAAATCTAGTATGAAATGTGATGGGCTACTTCTCATTGACAGCTGCAGCTGTAAATATCTTTTTTTTTTTTTTTTTTTTTTTGATATTCCACATTATGAAACAAGAATATTTCCTAAAACAGAAAGTAATTGGAAAAAAAAATTAAAAAGGAAATCAGGTGATGTGGAAAATGTACTAACCAGAACAGGTTTGTGTAAATATTTCTAGCCGAAGTCCAGTGTTCATGGCGGAAAAGACAGCTTTATGTTTCTCTGTATTGTATAAAATCTGCTTTAAAGTGCCATCACTGTGTCTGGTTATTTACTGCATTACATTTAAGCTTTTCATTCTTGCTTTCCAAGCTAAGCAGAATTCCACAGTGTCACCTACAGCTCTGTTCCTGTTTCATTTTACACCCACTCTTTTGCTGCCTTCATTAACTCCTAACTTCTACTCTTCATGTGCCTTCTTTGTCTATTTTAGCTTTTCTTAGTTGTGATTCATTCCTCAGATGCTATGTCTACTTTGTATTTTTGCTTGTGTGTACAGTTGTAATTATACAAATCCCAGTGTACTGTACAATCTTCTGGGTAGGGATCTGTCTTCTAGGAAGCTGCACACATATGTTGTACCACAAGTAATGACTAATACTAAAGAAGCAAAGTAAGATAATTTTAAAATGTAGTATTGGAAGTAAAAGACTAGCATGCAAACTGTGTGGCTGATTGGAACAAAGTATGACACTCAACATTTGTTTTTTCCTAGACCTGTTCACCCACTTCAGATTTCAGATGTATTTGAGTTTGTACTCAGACATTATGGCTTGCAGACCTTTATGCTTGAGAAGGGGAAAGATAAATGTGGAAAGTGCTGAAGAAGGCAAGCCCACTCTAGTGTTATCAAGTATGAAACCAAGTAGTCCTTTCATCTTTGTTTCAGGTAAAGTCTTATCTCTGTATGGCTAGGTAGAGACTTATTCTCTATTCATTTCTTAAATTTCATCCAGGAGAGAAGGAAAAAGTCCTGGGCTGGAAAATATAAAATGGTAAGCAGCTATTGTGAAGAATATGGTTCCTGAAATCCCTTAGTGAAAGACTTCATGTTTCAGTTTGATAGTCAATTAGTCTCTCCAATTAAAATATAAGTTTGTTTTTTTTTTTTTTGTTTGTTTTTTTTTTTTTTACACAGTGGTGATCAGATAAAATCCACAGCTGGCCCCTGAACTCAGCTGCATACATCAATGGGGTGCTGAGAAATCCCCAGGAGAGGATGAAAGCCAAGGGCTGTGAGACAGAGCAGACGTCTGCTTTGCCTACTAGTGAGTGAGGGTGAAGCTGCAGTGATCATAGCTACTACCGAACAGCCTCCACAGCCAGATACCCAATTTGGTGACAGCTACTGCAAATTACTGATGATGAATCAATGAGCTGCAGATGAGTTGTTTCCAAGCCTCTCAGCCTCTCGCCCATCAGAGTCCCCTTGTATTGCTTTGTTATACAAATATGCCTGGTTCCGGTGTGTCAGACAAGTATCACCAAGTACTTTTTAAAAAATGGAATAATTACCAGTTGTCTACTTTGATACAGATGCAATTTTTGTTATTGTGAAAAGACATGAAAATCTTGCTATGCTTCCAAAGACCAACAAAGCAGCTGTTTTGTTGTTGTTGTTCTTAGTTTTCCCTTCCCTTCCCTTCCCTTCCCTTCCCTTCCCTTCCCTTCCCTTCCCTTCCCTTCCCTTCCCTTCCCTTCCCTTCCCTTCCCTTCCCTTCCCTTCCCTTCCCTTCCCTTCCCTTCCCTTCCCTTCCCTTCCCTTCCCTTCCATTTTATTTCATTTTTTTTATTTTCATTATTTTTATTTTCATTATTTTTATTTTCATTATTTTTATTTTCATTTTATTCATTTTTCCTTTTCCTTTTCCTTTTCCTTTTCCTTTTCCTTTTCCTTTTCCTTTTCCTTTTCCTTTTCCTTTTCCTTTTCCTTTTCCTTTTTTTCTCCTGCCCGTATAGACAAGCAGGAGGATTTATCATTTAGTGTATTCAGTGTTATCTCTATTTAAGAAGGATGAGGAATCAAGGGAGAGGACACTTCAATACAGCATTCTTTCACATTTTAAAACTGATTCATCCCATAAGGCACAACAGAGACAAAAAAGATGTTTTGATTAAAAGAGGTAGGTAGGCAACAAGGGAGCATGGGGGAATGGGAGTTTGGTTCAGTCGTTTCCTAAGATGAAAGGCATATACGAGATCATTTATTCAGTGAAAAACATGCTGGACCAGGCTGACTGTTGTCTTTGTGGCCCCATGGATGTAAACATGCCCTTTTGGCAAGGAAGTCACCTGTTGGCAGAAAAGGTAAGGTTCCCTCAGAACATGGTCCATATCTAAGTGGGCCACATCTTGCCTCTCAACTCCAGATAGTTATTAGTGGCAGTTAGGTGACCTGGATACTGGATATTGGACTTAATTTCCCTGCAGTCAGAATTTTGAAACACCTGAGTTCAATTTTTTAAAGAAAGGCAAAAAAATTGGGCTTTTATGTCCCAGTTACATTTAAAAATAGGCTTGTACTTAGTAAGCAACGTAAGCACTAGAGAAGCTTCCATGTTCCTAGTTTTCTGAACTTCATATTATGTGCGGGTATTTGTTGTTGTTGTTTGTTGTTGTTTTGTTTTGTTTTTAATTTTCTCTCAGATCAAGAGCTGAGGCTGTGGTTCAGAATCACTCGTTCAACACCACAGGCTAAATACCTACAGAGACAATGTAGGACTTTCTCACAGCTCTTCAAGTGTAAGAAGCTGTCCGATGGGATGAAGTCAGTCTGTCATAAATGGATGTTGAGTGCTGCAATGTGACAGATGAGGTCAAACATTTTTATTCTGTCAGTTTGAGTGATATTGCAGACCTGAAGGCTTCCGACTGGCTGAGTTTTAATCACTGAAGTAATTTTCCACATGTGTGTTTCCTTGCAATGTTGTTCCTTGGTGATTCCATTTATGAGAAAAATCTCTGTCTGGTTTAAGAGCCTAGCTGTTTACCAGAGACATAAGGTACAAGACTGACTTCACACTCATGCCATGCACTGAAATCAATGAGTCCTAAGAATTAGATAAATTTGGTGGGATTTTTAAGGATGCCATTTCTGGTTGACACTTGAATGGAACATATGAGCAAAGGTATACACTGTGCTGTATTTCTGCTGTAGCAGGGAAAATTGTGTAAGTTTCCTTACCGTAAGGATGTAGGATGGTCAGTGACTGCACTACTGTACTAGTCTTGCCATGACTTAGAGAGTGTGAACAAGGATTTACAGGAGCACAACAGCCCTGTACAAGGGTGAGGTACATAAGTACACTCCTGATTCCAAAGTGCTTGGTATCTTGTGGACCATGTCAGGATCAATCTTCTGATTCCCACAGAAAATTAGCTTTAAATGGGTAGAAATTATTCTTCAAGGACTTCCTTTCAGATGGCTAAAATATATTGTTTTGATTGGTCTTAATAGCCTGTTAGAAACCATTCAGTTGCTATATTAACCTTGTGACTCAATACATTACCTCACAGATGACGGGAAGAAGAGGAGAAAATACCTTGACACATGGTATGGAATTGAACTAAGAAGTATTTCAGGTTAATGGGTTCTGGGCTTGCTTACTTTAAAAACTCTGCAAGATATGAAAAAAAAATGCTTGGATTATTATTCATTATTGACATTCATACTTATTTTATTTTGGAAAAGTCTCATGAGAATCTTCTGTTACAGAATAGGCAATGTTGTCAGACAGGGTAGGCAACATGACATCTGGTTAATGGTCAAAGTTGGCTGATGGCAAGAGTCAAATGATCCAAGATTCATTGAAGTTTCTGTGCTCTCCTGTCAGCAAAGGTTTTGGGAAGATGTGCATGGGTCTCAGTGCAGAAAAGTAGGTCGAGCGACCACTGAAACACAGATCTATGGCCTAAAGCTGTCTCTCATGACTTATTAACAAATGCTACTCAACATCATCCCACAAGTTCAAGTGGATTAGAAAGTTACTGACTCTTTCAAGCCCCCGGAAGTCAAGGTAAAATTAAAAGTAAAGCGTGCATAATTTTGATGGCTAATATGGCTAATAAGTGGTCCATGAAATGACAATGAATTGTAGACCATAATAAACTGTTTTTAATGCTTATTTTCATTCTCATTTGCATCAGCTGATGTGAGCAGTGAGACTGCTACTATCAGGCTAATATGAGACCAGTGTTCTCAAACTCTGAAGGATCAATCTTTACCTTAGAAACACTCCGCATTTTTTCTTTTGTTTGTCCATTTTTGCCAAAGAGATATTTTAATTCCCAGTGGTGGACACTAGAATTTCTCAGATTTCACCTATTCTGATCTTCTAAATTCAATGTGAGAATAAGTTAAAAGAGCAGAAAAGTATCTTCATGTTGGCTTAGAAACCCTGAAAGTCTCTACACACAGAGAAGAAAACAACTTGCTTGTCTTTCCAGTGACTCTTCAGGATATGTAGCTTCAATTAGAATATTGATTCATATATCAATATCAGCTGATTTTTTCCCTTTTCTAATTGCAAACAGTATATATGATGTTACCATCTGCTGTCATTCAGAAGTAGGTAAACAGTTCAAACCATGCAGCCAGCTCAGTAAGTTTACAGAGTACTGTTTCTTCTTAGACAAATGTGGATTGAAAACAGGGCTGTCAGTTGGCTGTATGGCAGTAGCACTGAAGGGTACTAACAAGAATCTGTGGAAAATGTGATGAAACTGCACCCTGACAATGACACAAAGGAGAAAAAGTACTGTAACCCAAGGAAATCCACAATGTGGAATGAGGTCCAACACTGGAAAGACGAACATAAATAAAAGTGGGCAAAAGACACACTAGTGGTGAGGGGGTGGAACACTTGGTACAAAACACCTCAGTCACAGCAGATTCACCTGGAGACTATTGTTCAGTCATAAGTTTTCATAAAGGTTGTCCAGTAGAAGTATGGCTGCCCAACTCACTACCTTCCCATCTAGTCATAGTCTGGGCTTCTTTTGTAAGGGAAATAATGTGCTCACTGGCAGCAGAAAGAATGATTTTCTCCACAGTGGGCAATCCCAGGTGAAATCCCTGAATGGCCCTATGAATGGTCAGGAGAAGGGCCCCTTCTGACCTGAAGATATGTGCTTATATTATAGTAGAACTCCATATGAATGTAGGTTTCATTTTCCCTTATTCTGACTCATTTCATTGAAAGAATTTTAGAGCCATCTAACCTCTGGCTGTTCTTGAAAGCAATATAAAGGAATGCTCCTTCAAAGAAGCATTTCCATAGCAGCCAGATAGATAAGGAATGGGAGTAATTTCTGAAGCCCTCCCTGCATATTCTCCCAGGACTTGCTATTTTTTATATATAGTCTGATTTTCTCTCTGATGTTCTTAAGCTGGTTTTACTACCATTTGCCATGCTTTAGATAATTATTTTTTTTGCCTTTCTCTCTTTTTATTTTATTTTATTTTTTTTTAATAAACATTGTATCTATTCATTAAAATAATACAATAATGTCTTTATATCTCTTGAGAATCTGTCTTCTTCTCTGAAAATGCCTTTGGGCTTTAGATAGCCCTGTTTGGAAGCCAAATATTTTTTGTTGGTGGTAGTTTGGTTTAGTTCAGTTTTATGCCTTATACACTAAAATGCATGGTGCAGTACCATTACAAAAGGCTACTTCAACCTTTCTAAACATTATGAGGATGAATACATGAAGAAAAATAAAACAAAACAAAACAGCTGTGGGTATTCTGCAGACGGTAGTTGACTAATTTTTCCTTTTTTTTTTTTTTTTTTTTTTTTTTGTCAACAAGTGGACAATAGACAAATTAAGTATCATTGATATTCTAGATTGATGTTTTGAACACACACCAAAAAGCCCACCCTCACCCCCTCAAACATCTTTTATGATGCATTTACCTCTGTATTTTCTATTCATTTAATGTATCTGTAGGCATTATAGAAGCCCCAGGACCCTTTCATTTCTTGTTCCAGTATTATCACATTCTGTCACCAGTATTAATACCATGAAACTGGCAGTGAGCACAGAGATATATTTGATGCTTTAGAAATAATGAAATGTCACTCGCATTACAGAACAATGTGGCATTTAATGATTTAATGGGACTATGCAAAGTTTATTTGCATTATTATTCCACTGTAATGATTTTTGGCAGTCAAAGCTTCCAAAAATATCACTGAATATTAATTCAGATGAACTTTAAAGGCAGCTACATAGGGAGTGACCTGAAATCAAAACTCTTGGTCCTAGCCTTCAAAGGAGTCTACTCTGGAGGGTGTCATTAGAATCCTCTTTTAGCCTCACAGACTTCAAAACTGAGAAGAGGACATGGAGAAAAAGACCCCCTCACACTGAGCAGGATCTGTGTCATTCTCAGAAGCAAAAATTAGAAAGCTGTAATTAGCTGGCACAGGTAGAAATGCTGCTGGATTTAGATATCGTTACCAGAGCTAATTAAATATTGGAAAATGTTACTTGAAAATATTCTGGGAAAAATAAAGTTCCTATTTCCCAGTGATGGCAATTTTAGCAGATTTTGCTCATCTTCCGGTGTTAGCTCTGCTGAACACTATCAATTCTAGTTGTGTTGATCCCTTAGTTGTATGAGTGAAGGTTGTTAGAATGAATTAATACAGGGCATTACATCATTCATCATAAAAAAAATACAAATAAGCTTTTTGGAATGTATATGATGTTTGTGGCTGAAGCACTGAACCTGTTACTTTGGAGGTCCCTGTTTTACTTTGCTCTCTGAACATATATCATAAAGGAACTAGTGCACATTCCAGAGGAGAGGTTTAGACCAGGGGCTTTTATTTAGCTCCCTGTTCCTCCCCAATCCTGCCTTCCTTTTCCTTCCCCTTCTCAGCCCTCCCCTCCCCTCCCCTCTCTCTTCTCTAGATTTTTATCCATTATCTGGATGCAGGAGTGTAATACATCCCTAGTAAGTTTGCTGATGATAATAAAGTGGGTGGTGCTGTTGAATCCCTGGAAGGACAAGAGGTCTTAGAGAGGGATCTAGATACATTAGAGCATTGGGCAATCGTCAATGGCATGAAGGTCAACAAGTTAAATGCCAGGTGCTGCACCTGGGAGAGAGTAATTCTAAACAGAGCTACAGATTGGGAGCACAGTGGCTGGAGAGCAGCCTTGCAGAAGGGAATCTGGGGATGCTGGCTGACAGCAGGCTCAACATGAGCCAGCAGTGTGCTTTATTAACTAAGAAGTTAAACTGCATATTGGGGTGAATTAAAGAGATCATAGCCAGCTGATCACAAGAGATGATTCTCCTGCTGTTTTTAGTGTTGGTACAGCCTCACCTTGAATGTTATGTGCAGTTCTGGTCGCCACAATGTTAAAAATATATTAAAATGCTTGAAAACAATCAGAGGAAGGCGACAAAGCAGGTAAAAGGTCTGGAATGCATGTCCTATGAGGAGTGGCTGAGGACACTTGGGTTGTCTAGTTTGAAGAAAAGGAGGCTGAGAGGCAACCTCATGGCTCACTGCAAATTATTGAGGAGGGAAAGTGGAGAGGGAGGTGCTGGTCTCTTTGCCCTGGTCACCAATGATAGGATGTGAGGGAACAGAACAAAGCTGCACCAGGGGAGGTTTAGACTGGACATTAGGAAAAAAAATTTACTGTGAGGGTGGTCAAACACTGGGACAGGCTTCCTAGTGAAGCCTTGTGGTTGATGCCCCATGCCTGTCCATGTTCGAGAGGCATTTGGATAATGTCCTTAGTGATATAGTTTGACTTTTGCTTAACCCAGAAGTGATCAGATAGTTGGACTCAATGAGCTTTATAGGTCCCTTCTAACTGAACCATTTAATTCTAACTCTCCAGTACAATACATAGAGAAACATAAACAGATTCACTAACTTTCTTTTTATTCATTTAGCTTAGAAAGCAATTAGTACCTGCTCTACCTAAAAACAAAATAAAGCTCACCCCAAAAAAACAGTCAAACAAAACAAGACTGAATTTTTACCTCCTTAGCACCAGGAAATCAAATGAGTCTTAAGAACACAAATCTGAAAATGGTATGCCAGAATTATTATATAAAGAAGACCAAGAAGAGACAACCTTATTGCTGCAGTGAGGATGTGTATAAAAGTCAGAAAGAAATGCAACTGGTGCATTCTTTTTAACATTTATTTATTTATCTATTTATTTATTTATTTATTTTATTTAAAGCAACTTATCAGTATCTTGGTTGGAAGGCTAATTATCTTAACAGCAGGATCCAGGCTGAAATCAACTGTTAATCCAGTGTATTTGTTAGGATCACAGGTTTCTCAGGACCTATAGAAAGCAGCTCAAGCAATTTAATTAAGCTCCCACATACACATGCATACTGACAAAGTCTTTAATTAAATGTTTGCACAGTATTTTCCCAACTGGAGCTGTGGTAAATCAATGGCTTTTGGAGAAGGAAAGGAAGAAATTCTTGCCAGCAGGACCTCTACCTTTCTGGCTGCAGTAAGGAAGACACTTAGAAAATGCAGCAGGGAACATCAAGAAAAGCTGATTTTGTGAATGGGGAGCAGGATTCTCTCCTTGTCTTTGCTCATGTGGTAGCAGCAACAGCCTTTTGCAAAGTTCTGCATTTGTAGTTGTAATACTGTATCTTTACAGGCATCCACCTGAAGTGTTGCTTGTCCTAGGGGACTTGAGGAAGCAAAAAAAATAAAATAAATAACAGCATGCATTTTTTGGGTCTAGATACTGAATTGATAAATATGTGCAGAATCCCATACAGTCTGCTACTAAGTACTCACACTAGGGTATCTACAGTCATAGTCTACACAGTTAAATTAGTACATTTGCTCAGAGAGTTGAAGGCAGAATTTGCAAATAAAAATGGGATTGTGAATATTTCAACAAACAAAACAATACAAAAAAAAAACAACAAACTTGACCCTGCACAGGATTTGAAATAGATCACTACTTTTCTATGGCATTTAGCACTGCAAAAGATATTAAAGATATTATTTTTCACCACTTTACTCCTGTTTCGTAACAGGGAGATGGCTGCAATCAAGTGATAAATAAATTTGTTGTAACATCATTAGAAATAAGACCCAACCCCAACATATATACATCAGTATATGTAACATCATTCAGTTAGCTATTACATTACAATAGCTTGCCCTTGGATATTACACTGTTGTTATATCAAAGATGTGGAATTTACAGAAGGTGTTTTTTTTTTTTTTGTTTTTTTTTTTTTTTTAATACTTATATGTATCTGATCTACTTTGGAGACTAAAAATTACTGGGTACAGACTTATTAAAAGACATAAAAGACAAAGCAAGGAGCCAGATGATTTTCCAGATTCACGATAGTCACCAAAGATTCACTTCATCTAACTTTAGCCATTTAAAAATTAGGTCTTTCTAGCAGGAGTTAAGGCAACTAGGCAATAGCAAGAGATCTGTACTTTCATGGAGTGATTCATTTTGACTATTTTAGAAGGTTCTTTTAAGAAGGCATGTATTATACTCTTTAAATGCACTTCTGTATGCCCTGACTATAGCTGAGCCTAGATGACTAGATTGCATTAATCACCTACATTTTGATAGCTGAATTTAGATTAAATGATTCCTAAGTGTGTGTATCCTTGGTGTACTGTAGTGCTCAGGCACTGCAGAGTATCCAAGAGAATGTCAACTTCAGAAGAATGAGACCCATTTATTTTAGAAATTATTTAGATCCTGAGTGCCTCAAACACACAAAGGAAAATTAGTATGAACTATGGTGAATTGGTGAATTTGTAAAAAGCTTTCCATCCTGTGTTTTGTAATTAACAATTCTTGTCCAGGGGTCTGCTTGCAAAGGAAGATCTAAAAATAAAAAAATTAAAAAATTCCCCATCCCTTCCCTTCCCTTCCCTTCCCTTCCCTTCCCTTCCCTTCCCTTCCCTTCCCTTCCCTTCCCTTCCCTTCCCTTCCCTTCCCTTCCCTTCCCTTCCCTTCCCTTCCCTTCCCTTCCCTTCCCTTCCCTTCCCTTCCCTTCCCTTCCCTTCCCTTCCCTTCCCTTCCCTTCCCTTCCCTTCCCTTCCCTTCCCTTCCCTTCCCTTCCCTTCCCTTCCCTTCCCTTCCCTTCCCTTCCCTTCCCTTCCCTTCATGTTTTGCAAGGTCACAGGTCTATTTAAATAAAAGTTTCTGTCAATAATTTCTGATAAATTATTACTTTAAATTGAAAAGGAAGGGGCATGAGAAATTGAGCAATCACAGAAATGCCTATAGAATTTTTAAAACCATAAACTCTCCATATGAAAAAATATATTGGACTGTGCACTTAGGCACATGGTCTGAACTTTTGGGTAGACCTGTGCAGTGTCAAGAGTTGGACTTGATGATCCTTAAGGGTCCCTTCCAACTCAGGATATTCTATGATTCTATGATTCTATATATTTTGCTATGACATATAAAGCTTATTGTTATTTCTGCCTCCAGAATCTCTCAATCATATAATGAGAATCTATTAAGAACAGTCATGTAGTGCCTCCCCACACACCCCTTAACTGGTAAGAAACAAAACAAAAACAAAAACTGCAGTTTGGTTTACTTGTATATTCTGACACTTTTATCATGAAGAAAGTGTTCTTCACAGAAATAAGGAAAACTAGCCCATACAGCATAGAAATAATAATCTTCCATAGTAATAGTTTACTTTTGGGAAACAATTTTAAAACTAACAAACAAAGCTTCTCTCTACCACTATATTTGTGCCGCTATTAATAAAAAATGTGTATCACAGATCTCCTCAGATTCTTTGTTTCTGAACACACCAACAGGCTAATGAAAAGGTAGATTATCTTCAAATAGGACTTGGTATATCTCTACTGAGGTCAGTGGTGTGTTCCTTATATTTATTTGCAGAAAAATTGGCTCAGTCTTCTCTAGCCACATGTGAATCCTTTTAATAACCTGTTGACTTATATTCTTATTATGCTCTGCAGTGGTGAAAACCTCTGAGAGATGTTATAATATGACCCATAATTAACATTTGACATATAAAGTTAACTCCAACAAGACAGATCAAATACAGTTCCCTGACATCTTGCTTCTAATAACTTAAAGAGAAAGATCAAGTGCCAAGTTTCCTTGATCCTTCTCAAGCAGCTGAAGCCCATGGAGGGTGGTGTTGGCTGACAGTAAAGCTCCTTTTTGTGCAGCCAAACACAAAGTCTGCATATCACTCTAGTCCTGAATTTGCCACATTTTCAAGAGTAAAGTGAGCTTAATATGGCATAGGGGCTTGCACAAAGGTAGGCTGCCTGGGTAGATTCTGGCATGTTTTCCCAGCATTTTTATTTCTCTGTAATTTGCCAGGTGTTTTGGAAAAGCTGAAATATATCAAGGAACAACGTTTAGCTTTGTATTCTGACACAAATTGTAAGTCATGATACTTCAGTTTTGCACAGAAACCATTCATACCTATTTGAAATGTAGAAAAGTTAGTCAAAAAACAAAAACAAAAATGAAGAACTTCTGTTTTGAGATCATTTCAACCAAACTACCCATTCAGATACTCATCTGGCAAACACTAGTTTACCCTCACATGACATAACTGAGAAGCTCATAGATTCTCACCTTCATTTCACACAGAGAGCCTGAACTATGGGAATAAAGGTTTGGCTCAGCTGCTCACTCATAGCCATTTAGTGCCATTTGAGATGCTGCTTGGCCTCCAATTACTATTCCTGGTGGATGTGTATCGCCTATAGTTATATGTTATATGTTATATCAAACAAGCCCCACAAAGATGGTTTCACACAGCTCAAATGGAACTTGACACCAAAATGCAAGCAGCTGAATTAAACCATGGGTGACTTCGTAACTGATCTCTGTGATGGAAGTGGAAAAAGACCTGCATTTCATGATGTGTAAGACAAACTCTTACAAATGTTGTATGTTCTTTTCTGTAACTATTTTAAAATTCCAGATTGCTTTTAAAACTCGTGTGCTGTCTCGTAATTACTGAATTATGGAATGGGGGTCAGCTCCAGGCTCAAAAACCTCAGATTATGTGACATGTCAACAAATTAAGTGTCTATACTTCTCAAAGACAGTGGAGAGCTAGTGAATACTGTCAGTGGAGTCCAAAGCACAATTAAAGTGTGCTCATGCTAAAGCATGTATTTAGTCAGCTGAGCCCTCCCCTGTATTATAGTTAATGCAACCAAGACTACAACCAGCCTTCCCATGTTAGACTAGTTCTTAATTATTTGGGAGCACCAGGTTCAGCAAAGACTTCCCCTGATCTCCTCCATTACCTGCATCACAAATTGTCCTTAACATACTCCAGAATCCCCCCAGAGAACACCTCTGGTCCCCACGCACTTCCCCCTTCCATGCATATCCCTGTAGTCACTCATGCTGTGATAAAAGTTTATCTCACTGTTATCATTGATGATGAGGTTTCATGGGCTGAACAAGCCCTCAGCAACTTCTCCATAACAAACTGGATCTGGATTCCAGGCAAGCAGCAAACTTCAAGCAACAGCAGGTCTGACCAGTGGATGAGTGCTTCTGTGCATTGACTCTTGTGGATCAGTTTGGCTCCCTCAGATATCTCTACCACCAGTGCTTTTCCCTCCTCTCCTGTTGCCAGCTGACATATTCCTTCCATGATAGCATGTCTGGTAGGAGATCACAAGCTCCCAGACAGCCTCCACCTTCATTGGACCCCCACCTGCTGCTCCCAGTTCTGATCAGCATAGGGGACTATATCCTGCTGTATGCCTGCATCATTGCACTGACTTGTATGGTCTCATGCAGTTTCTTGCAGTGCCTTGGGGTTCAGGGCATGCCCTGCTACAGGCCAATAGCAACATTAACTCCTTGGTACCCCTCTGCACTCCCTGGTGCCCCTGTAGAAGGCACAAGGCTGAGCACAACTCCACGCCAAACTCTCTTAGAAGATCACCTGCCCGGTAATTTAGTTTTCATGTGTGATATTTTTACTTGGTATCCATGGCACCTGGAGTCTTGGTTAAGTGCTTCATCTCTGTATTATGCAAAGAAACAAAGACATAAATATTGCTGCAGTCTCTTGCTGCATGCTCTGTGGGGCTTACAGAGACATGGGTACATTTGCTGACAAGAAGATTCACTGCTCTGTTTGGTCTTGGTGTTTCTGTTGTTGTTTATTCCCTGAATAGCAACCAGTGAACCTCAGAAGTGAAAGACAGGCGTATTGGAGCTACTTCAGTTAGAGCAGAATAAATACTTAGTTGTGACTGCTGCCTGCTTGTGCCATATTAACATGTAAATCATCCTACACCTGTGCTTAGGATTGCCCTGGGGCCCTCAGTCTGGGAGTGGGAAAAGATAAAATGAGCACTCATTAAAAGAGAAGAAAAAAGTCACCCTGTCACAATCCATCACTCTTTTTCACACAGCTCAGTGTTGCACTAATTCAGTATACCTGCCTCCAAAAGGGACAAGCTGCCTCTGGGAAATGTGGCAGTTTCCCAGAAAACTTCCCACAAAAAGACAGTGTCATATTTGTGGTACTTCTGTGGAAGGGTTTTAAAAAGGACAGACTTTGTGCATGACTCTTCTCCAGGCTGGGCTGGGAGATAGCCACTTCATTCCTTCAGCAGAAGAATCAAGCTAAATGAGCATGATTGCCGTAATCAAGACATTAGCAGGATATAAGGGAGGCAAAGTTTGCAGGGAAATGAAATACCCACTCCCTAAAATGCTGCAGCCAGTACTTCATAATGAATAAGTCACCTGAGACTTTTTGCCACTTTTCCTTCTTTGTGAATCATCCCTAAATAGATTGAAAATTTCTCAAGAGGATTAGTTAAATAGGAGTGCTACTCCTAGCACTGTATCTTTATAATTCCTCTTCTGTACCTGATTCACCTGACTATGACTATCTGTTATTAAGTATTTCAAGGAACTTTTGCATTCTTAAAGTATCAGTAGTCTGTTGATGCTCATTACAATTTCAATTTTTACTTTCCACAACCATTTTCCAACATTTTTTGTACAACTCACTACATTATTGAACATTCTTGCAAAGAAATTTGGTATTTATTTTTTTTTTACATTTGGTAAAATATTAACTGGAAAGACATCACTATAAATTCTGTGCATAGTATGCCAGCTGCATACAGAATAGTGTTTTAAGGGAAGATTTAAATTACAGAGTTTTACATGTTTGGAAATGTCATATTAGTGGCTATTCTTTGTTCATTTTAATGCCTTAGAATTTTATTATTATTTACTATTATTGGTGTTGTTGTTATTTTCTATTATGTTTTCCTTGTTTTTATTTTTTTTTCTATCCCAATTCATATTTATAAAAATTACAAAGAATTAGACAGTTGACCTGGTCACATTCTTTTAATTTTGCTCACTTTGACTTACGGGACTTATGGTTACCAAAACTGTGTAGGCATCAGGGAAAAAATAAAAATAATTTTAAAAAAGTGCTCAATGATTACTAGGAATATTATGATGCAGGCATAATCAAGAGTAAATCTTTCACATAAAATTATTAGTAATGCAATCAATGAAGGAAAAATGTAGCAATAAGTCATATAAACTTTTTTTTTAGACTAAGAATTATGAAATGTTTGTCCCCCAAAATTATTAATTAATCATGACCATGAAACATGGTGAAGAATAAAGGATTATACAGGAAAAGATAGTTAAATCTAGAAAAATAAAATAAAATGAATGGAAGTCTCAGCAACGGTGCTGTAATAAGTCAGGTTTCCAATAATATCACATACAAGGGAGGGACATTTTTCACCAAATTGTCCAAATATGTGTAAAATGTTCATTTCCATGTGTAAACTGGAGTTACAGAGCAAGTGCTAGCTCATTACAACTTGCAGTTTCATGTATCTGTGTATTGAACAACCTATACTTTAACTCTGAAGTTTCATCTTCTACATGGAATTGCCTCTGGTTTTTTTTTGTTTGTTTGTTTGTTTGTTTGTTTGTTTGTTTTGTATACTACATATAAGAGTTCATTTTAGATTTCTGTGGGAAAACTTTTCCTTGGATGTGTTTTGGAAAGGACCAAATTATAGTTTAGTTAACCAAATATTTTCTGAAATCACCCAGATGCATAAATAAATTAATAAATAAATAAAACACAAAGATAACTTCATATGCCTATGAAGTTATTCATATGCCAGCAGTCAGCTGCTGCCATCAAAAAGAAAGCAAAAATCATAGGAATACAAGAGCAGTAAATGTGTTATGTTGTCATGACAACTGCCATTTCTAGTCTGGAGAGCTGAGAGAGAAAACATGCATGCACAGTGGAACAGGAGAGAAAACTTTATAAGCATAGATATCCAGGCCAAAATTAGAATTGAGTCAAATCTTCTCAAGTATTTCCAAGGAAAGCCAAAAAGCATTTGCTCAATTTATTGAGTGATACTTAAAAATGCTAAGAAATATGTAAGTACAGAAGAAAAATCACTATCTTGAAATGTTAAGTAGTTGTGGAGTGTTTGAAAGGAAAGGCAATGTTGTTGTTAAAAGAAACAAATCTGAATAGAAGTTTCCATCTTCCCAGGTTTCTTGAAAGCAAAATCATTCTAGTTATCAAGGTTTAATCAAGTCATGTATGCAGTGCCATCTTTATCTAACATGCTGTTTGTTAGGACAAAAATATCCTCTGTGCATTTCCAGAACTTGTCTTAATTATGGGCAGATACTGTAACACAAAGAGGGGTCAATTTGATATCCAGTAAGGGAGATGGCTTCCATGGTTGGTGTTTATCATTTTATTTGTTTCACTTAGGTGAAGCACTAATGAGTTAATTTTTTTGGCACCACAGTTCTTAGAGTCACCTGAACTTACAGATATTCCTATGAAGTTGTAACACTGAGTCTAACGAGACAACATCCTATTGATCACATCTCATACTATGAGGGAAACTTAAAAAGTGAAGATCATGTCTGAGATACAAGATTTATTTTTTTTTTTTCCATCAGTCATTGAATGTATTAAAATTATTTGTAGTTGGTAAGCTTATACTGTAAAGCTCAGGCAAATAAGCAGAAAAAAATCTCAAAATTTGGACATATGTCAGACATATGAGGATAAAGTATGCCTAAATCTACCTTGCAACTTCATGGTTTACAGACATTTATTTGTGTAAATAAATAGTACTGAAAAGTAATGAAAAATTACAAAACAAAAATATAGAGAATAATATGAATACTTATTTTAAAATACTTTAAAAGTGACTTGTGTGTTGCCTCATCATTAAGCCAGATTAATAAGATCTTGCAAGAGTGCCAAACTGAATAGACATTACAAAATACCTTAGTTCTCTCCCACTTTCCAAAATGGCATTAGGAAGATCTTTATTTTGCTTGGCAATTCATACATTTTACATGAAATTTCATATACTTCTTCAAATTGTGCCTCAAACAAAACATTTCCCTGTGCTAAAGCTAGTCTTACTGATGAGGTAAGGAGAAAGCTAGAGGTATTAATAATGAAACAGAGGACCTCTGGGAGCAGGAGGGAGCCAGGAAATCACTGCAACTAGTTTTAGAATCCAGAAGACAATTACAGCTTTGATAATAATAAAAGATTCGTAAGTAGCAAGGTTTCTGAAAGGCTTTGCAGATAGTTCCAAAGTGAAAGGAAGGAAAAAGAAAAACAAATTCATTACTTAATAGGACAGGAAACTAAGTAGGGAGTGATGCAAGCTTATGTTCTCAGTGAACTCCCTGATTCAATTTTTACACAAAGACATTCAGTTGCAACCAGATGCTTAATGCAATTATATTTACAGTGCACAGGTGTGCAGATCAGAGTAGGAGAAAGGAATAGATAATTTCAGTCTATTACAGAATTTATTGTGGAGTGTATTCTAGTTTGTGGGGCCTGATGAAAATCACTGATGGGACTAATAAAAACAAACTTTCTTCCTCTTCTTCTTCTTCCTCTTCTTCTTCTTCTTCTTGGAAGGAAGGAAGGAAGGAAGGAAGGAAGGAAGGAAGGAAGGAAGGAAGGAAGGAAGGAAGGAAGGAAGGAAGGAAGGAAGGAAGGAAGGAAGGAAGGAAGGAAGGAAGGAAGGAAGGAAGGAAGGGCCCGAAGACTGGAAAAAGGGCTTTTTAAAATCTATTTCTATATAGTGGGATAAAGTATGAGAATTAAGAAAATCTTCTCCAAGTATAAATTGATTTAAATTATTCAAAAAATAAACAAGTACAAGCATGTAGGAGAGACTAAGGAATAATTAAAAGAACAAACAGCTTTTTTTAGAATCAAAGCAGTCAAGAAAATCATGTTGCCATGAGTCTGCTGTACACATCAGAGCAGAGAGCAGAAGATGGCCTAGCTGCTGTGATGGCCTAGCTTCACGGGCTGTGAACTTCTGACTTGAGGTTAACAAACCCCCTTCTCTGTTTCACAGCAGCTAAAAGGAATCATCCTGTTTCCAGATGTGTGACCAGGGACTTCCCACCAAAGGGCAGGGAACAATAGTTCTCCATGTTGTTGTAGCAGCACTAGGCACAGAACGGCACTTTATTGTTAATGTAGATATTTTTATAATGGAGACTGCTGAAAAAGGCATGGTGAAAATTATTCAGGGGGTTCAGACTAATGATTTATTGGAAAGAATTAAAGCTCTGATTCAAGAAGATGCTTAAGCAGTATGTGGCTTGAACACTTGAGTCCTCTCAAATTATGTTGTATTCTAATTCTTCATTAGAATACAAAGACTTCCGTTATATTCTGGTAAATACCAACATTTAGAGTAGAACTTTCTTCCCTTTTGTATATAAAGTCTGAAGAGGCAGAACATCAGAAAACACACTTTTGGAAAATATTATTTTTTTAGGAAGTTGGAATAGACTGCCAGAAGTGTCTCTACCCACCTCAGACTTTCTCTGTGCCTGTGTGCTATGTTCTTATTAATTCTATAGCTCCAGCAAATACTTGCATATGACCATTAGTATGCAGTATCTTTCCCTATCCTTTTTTTTTGTACAGATATGTGTCTGTACCTTTCACCTCCCCTTTCCTGCACCCTAATTGTGTACATACCTTTTATTTCTCACTCAAACTCAAAAGGACTTGCTATTCTACAGTAACAAAGCAACAGTGATTTATTCATACAATATAATAATTAATATTTTAAAAACTCAAAGAAAGAACCAAATAGTTCTCAAACATTCTAAATTTAACGAACTCTTAAGCTTCTCCTGGATAATATTTTTCACTGCTTTAATTCTTGCTTAGTCATTTATGCCTTTCGGTTTGATAGAGTTTGATGTCTACTTTGGATCATTGTAAAGAAAATGCCCATTGTAAAGAAAACGCCCAATATTCTGCAGACAGGAAGGAATGTGAGGTGCCTTAAAAATAATGTGAGTTTATAGTAATAAATGTACTCATTAATGAACTGCATGGATCCAAAGCATGAACCTGCTTAAAAAATCAGAAAAATTTGTTTGTATATTTGAATAGAAAATGAAATTCTAACTTCAAGTTATATACTGTGAAAGCAATAGTAATTATATTTACTTTGCAAGGGTAATCATCTCATTTAGTTTTCTTACCCTTTCATCCTTATTGCATGGAGTATGGTGAGCCTTCCTGTGTTTTGCTTTCAGATGTACTTGATAGAAAAGAAAAGGATCAATGAAAACATACTCTGAAGTACTATGTGACACATGGCTCACTGATGTTTATGTCATAAAATTAAATGTATTCCCTAAATACAGAATTTCAATAATTTTTTAAATAAATGACAATTTTGAAAAAGATTTTTTGTCAAGATGAAGAACAAGGAATGATAATGGTTCTCTGATTCACTGTGAATATACATACCTGTTAAATAGTCCCAGTGAATGTAAAAAACAGCCACAACAGCTAAAGAATGAAATGAAAGAATACAGTATTAAAATTTATGGCTCATATGAGGCTTTAACACAGTCCTTAAGCAGGAGAAATAAATCATCATTCAAAAATAAGTATCTTACAAAAAGGTATCTTATAGATAGAAATGTTGACTGTGCTTTGCCTGGTCTGATGAATTTTTGGCCATTTGAGAGATAAGGGGAATTAGACAGTAGTTTGACAGCTCTCTCACAAAGTTTTAGGATATAAACCATATATCACATATATTTGATTTATGTAATGACCAAAATATGAGGAAAAGAATGCAGAACAGATCTGTCCCATGCATCAAAATGAGCACAGGGATAGACATTTCCTGCTCAAGCAACCTGTATTGGAACCAGTCAAGAACTTCAGCACGATACAAAAGCTGTGCAAGTGTAGGCATGCTGTTCTGAGAACTGAGGGGCTGTGCAGTATTCCATTGTGAGGCTTCATGAACTAGCTTGGTTATATTGTCTCAGGGATGATGGAGACTTTTCATAGCATGGACAGGTTTCCTTACAGTAAAAATTATCATTAAATATCAAAACAAGTTCAAGGTTTTGGTTCTAATCTTCAAAAGTCTGTCCCCAAACAACCAGCAAACAGGTCACACTGAGTATGACCTCCCACAGTAGCTTTGTGATGGCACTGTAGCTTGTGATGGCATAGTAGCTCCTGTGATGGCGCTGTTGAATATATCAGGGGAAAAAAAAAAAAAAAAAAAAGCAGCTCTAAGAGACATGAGAACGAACCTTATGTGCTTATAGAGAAGTAAAGAGCCACGGACATACATGGACCATGGATGTCTGAACAAATGTAAAAGACACTTCTTCATCTAAGCTTTGTGTAATACAAATTCCTTCAATATAAATGGAGGAAAAAAACATATTCATTTATAGAGTGATAAAGCCTGTAGAATTATGGTGAGTAGAAGAGTAGAAGTCTTTCTACACAAAGATTATGTGAAAAATCTTTTATTATTCAGGCCAAAATTGGAAGGCCTGGAAATGTAAAATTAGGAATTATCATTAGAAACATTAATTTTCAGTGATTGCATCCACTCTTGCCATAGATTTATTGGGTTGAGCAACTGAAAACAGCTTTTAACAGCATATTTTTGACTGTAAACAATTTATTAAATATGAAGAGAGGGTCTCAAAAAAAATTAAAAAAATTAGCCCTAGAGCACAAGACATTACATCAGAGTTCTATAAATTTTCAGTGTGTGTGTTCTGTAGGCAGAAAGAACATTTATGACTAGAATTAGAATGACATCTATTTGGTGTTGTGAAGGGCATTTTTATTTTATGTTCTTGTCTTGTGTGGGAAGTAGGTATCACAAAAAACTGTGTATTTAACAATATGATGCAGTTAATACATATACATGTAAGTTTTAGGGATTTTCTTGTACATCATTCTTCATCATTTCTGATGATGAAGAATGGATAATTGGATAATGTGCTCTAGTGAGATCATATAATGATAGTAAACTCTCCTCTCCTCTCCTCTCCTCTCCTCTCCTCTCCTCTCCTCTCCTCTCCTCTCCTCTCCTCTCCTCTCCTCTCCTCTCCTCTCCTCTCCTCTCCTCTCCTCTCCTCTCCTCTCCTCTCCTCTCCTCTCCTCTCCTCTCCTCTCCTCTCCTCTCCTCTCCTCTCCTCTCCTCTCCTCTCCTCTCCTCTCCTCTCCTCTCCTCTCCTCTCCTCCTCTCAAGAATTTACCTTGATCAAGGCAACTTACAATTGATTATTTTTTTTTAACGTTCAACGTTTTATTAAACAAAACGTGAGATGGTTTTTAGGTATTAGGCAGTTCTGTAGAACAAGATACAATGCAGTTCTCACAGTTTTTATAATTATCTTTGCAACCTTATGTATTTTTTAAAGCCCAGTTCACAAATCCATTTGCTTAATGAGCTTTGAATCAATATTCATCAATGCTGTAACAACTGATGGTCTAAGTCAAAGAAGAACCGAAAATATGTTTTAATGCATGGCAATCAAACAGAATACAACCATTTAGAACAATTCCTTATCTGAATTTTGTATCTGATTCCAAAAACATATCTGCACATCTTTTTCTCAGCTCTCAGAGCTTAATATAGCTACATTTCAATGTCAGAACACTTTACTATATGTCATTATACATACATTGGAAAATATTTGAAAAACATTTTGAAAAACATTTGAGAAAGATTTTCAAAAGAGGGAATTTTGATATGGATTCTCAGCTGCATGAGTGGAATGAGAATAAATTCCCTAATACATATTTAATGACAGTAAATTCTCATTTCATTCTTCCCCAGACCCAGAAATCTACTGAAGTTTTTGTAGTTATGTCAGTTTGTATTGGTTCTGATTCAGCGTTTTAATGTAGGTACTTCTGTTCATAAAGCACATAGTGATCCTGAACACATTAATACATGCTGGATGCTTAAATTTAAGTCTTTTTAAGGTACTGGGGGTTAGAAATTCAAAAGCTGAAGAAGAAAAAAACAATTTAATCATGCAGTGAAGTGTAGTCTGTCCATTCAAAGTTTTGTGTTAAGGGTCATTCTGCTTGTTTCCTGAAGAGAGAAGGTACTGCAGGAAAAATCTAACAGAATTTAAATACATTGCCTTTCTATTAAGTATTTCAGTGTCAGCTTCTCTTTCTAAAGAACAGAGCAGTGTGAAATAGGAAGCTGTAGTTTTTTATGTAAGATAATACTGTATGGTTTGTTTCTGTTATTGTTCCAATTCAGCCTGTCTTCATTAGAGAGCAGCCCCATTGATATCTGTGGGAAATTATATAATAACTCCTTTGTATGCCTTCTCTTAAATGTTAAAAGTAATTATCCTGTCCCTTCACAAATCATTCTACCATTATTCAGGAGAGATCTCAAGAAGTCATGGCCTTATCATAGAACGAACTATGTTTTGTGACCAACATACCTATTATCTGTGAAGGAAAAAAAAGTATAATTTGTCCTTTTGTCTAGGGCTTTCTGGCATATTGCACAGCACAAACTCTGAGGGAATAACTTCATTTGTACTACCCCATTTTGTCTTCAAAAATAGGCAAAGAGAAAAAATGAGACCGGAGTAAAATTAATCTAACCTACAACTACTCTTTCACTCAGGCACTGAATTCATTTGTATTCCTCTTTAGTATAACAACATTTTCATACAAGACAAAATAAAATCTTATTATTAATATGTATATTCTGTTGCAATATGATTTTCTCTGTTGAATTGATCTCGGTAGAGCATTCCACAAGGTTCACAGTACTGATTCTTTGCTTTTGTTTTGGACTTTTGTGATTGTGAAGTTTGCACTCCAACTTAAATCACAGTTTTCGTGATAGAAGAAAACTGAAGAATTCTTTTGTTATTATTTTGAGAAATATTTCCAAATTCTTGCAGTAGTCTAACATATGTTAAATTGTCTGTGAGAGTTTTTGTGTATATGCATGGGTTGAATCAATGGTTTTCAACCTGAAGCCCTAGGGCACTTATTGAACTGTACACTAAAATTCATGGCGAAAAGCAAGACAATCACAGTAGGCTTAAATTTGCTGTGCAATGGAAACGTCTACACATTCAGTAGAGCTTTTATTTATTTATTTTTTTCATCTATATATAGTTATTAGAATAAACTTTTCTAATGACCAGAATGACATCTGGATTTCTCACCCTTTCTTACAGTTTTGGCATGCTTTGTGATTTCTGATTTCCACCATTATTTTGAATGTCTAAAATACACTGTTTGTTAGACCTTAGGCCTGACTTATTATGGCAGCTTGAAGATAATCCCTAAAGCAATGGGAGACAGTTTGCTTTAAAAGTGGTATATGACAGCATATACTTGGGCTTTCTTCTGCTCTTATGAGAGAGGATATTATAGGTGTAGAGGGCTGGTGAAATTGGTGATCTGGCAAATGGGCCATGCACCTGATAACAATTTTATTACTAGTGCAGACCCTGGAAAAAATAAACAGTCTATGTTTTTACATATAAGTTTGAAAGAAGGGAATTTCTGCTATTGCCATTGCACCATGAAATAGTGACAGGACTGCATAAAGGGAAGGTTTATGAAGAATGCAGCCCAGAAAAATGATTCACCTGTCTAAATGGTCATTCAGAAATTACAGAATACAGCAGATTGCTCACAACTGTCTCAGAACACCATTCCTCAACTTTTCTCAACCAAAAGACTATCCAACCCTTTCAGAAAATGCCCCCAAACTAATTTTAGACGAAACATTCAAACTAATTTTTGGATGAAAGAGGAATGATAAGGAAAGGAGAGGGAAAGCTTGGCTGGAAATGACCTGATAATGGCCACGATCTCTGTGACCAGTGAGTACCTTACACTGATATGGTGTGTGGAAATGGGACTGTGAAGGTGTAGCCCAGAAGGAGATCCCTAGACGTTGAATCAGGAAAAGGTTAACAGAAAAGACAGTGATGCACTAAATTAGACTGCCCAGGAAAGTTGCTGGACTATTAGACCAGGAAAACAAAACAAAAAAACAAAACAAAACAACAAAAACACAAACAGAGCACAAGTGGACTTTAGTGTGTTAGTGTAGCTCAGACAGGAAGATACACGTCTCCTCTTTCAGTCTTATTTAGTGTGATTTTGGGGGGTATGGTTTTAACATATGCAATGCTTACATTTTTTAGACAGCCGCCCAGCAAAGTGCTCTGAAAGAAGTAGCATACACAAATCGATTTAAAAATCACATTCTGGTGTGTTTTGAGTTTATCTACTGACAAGGAAACAAAAGTGTGATAAGTGTGGTATTTATAATGAAAGGATTCTCTAAAATGCTTTGCTGATTCTTTTTAAGTCATATCCATTTATGGAAAAGATGGTTCTGGTTCAGGATTCATCAAGACTGATCCATGAGAAAGGACAGCTTGCGAACTGAAGCATGTCAGAGGCTCTGTCATTTACAGGAGATTTCTGGAGTAGAAAGGTAAAACTTCTCCTATGCTGCTTCCTGTCCACTATCATCTGAATGTCTCTTCCTAGCTATAGGGAATATATTTTAGGAATAAGGGATGTCCTTATCATGAAGCCATTGCCAAGACAAGTCTGGGGGTGTCTAATATTCAACCATTACTAATAATGGCAGTTAATGTTAACACTGAGCTCCCTTCTTCCAGATTATGTTCTTTCAACTTCCTTTTTTTTTTTTTTTTTTTTTTTTTTTTTTCCAGTGAAGTCTTCTTCAACACAGTTGACTTCAGATCTGAAATTTGCTTCAAGATTGTTTGTTTCTGTTTTATTTGCTCTTTTTGTTTCTCAGTGATCCAAGTACATATTGTTTTGAGTATAATTAGACAGTCAAAAGTCACCATTTATCTTTTTCCCGTTACGTGTTTCCTTCCTCCATGTCAACAAGAATTCCACAATTTTAAAATTAGAGTTTAATCAATCATTGTATTCCTTAAACTGATCATCACGAAAGCACTTATGAAACGACATTTTACTTTTCCAGTAGCATGGCAGCAGGTGACAATGCTAAAAATGCCCTCAATAGTGCTTTTGTATTCATTGCCTTCACAGCTCAGCTATTAAATATCTTAGTGGCTGGAACAATTTCATGAACTTTCTGAGGCAGCTTAAAAGGAGTGTTGTTTCCCAAATTCAGTGGCTCTATTCCCAATACAGTAACTACAGATGGGACAGTTAGCATGTGAATGATGTAGAAGTAGGACTGCTGCTCATTGACCTTAAACTTTTGTGCCAGTGTATTATTTGTTCTCTTCATCTTGGAGTTTCCCCAAAGAACTGCTGGTTTTGAACAAACTGTGATTTATTTTATTGTAGAGAAGAACATCACATGACATTCCACGACAGTTGGGAAATAAATAATAAATTAAAAATAATAAAGAATAGTCATAAAAGAAGAGTCTTTTTAAAACAAACAAACAAACAAACAAAATTTGCATTTGAAATAAAAGTACTTAATTATTAAAATGCTTAACAAACATAAAAAAATCTTGGTTTGCCTGGCAAAACAAAAATGCTAACATTGTTAATTATGTCTGTCTTTAGTAGCCTTTAGTACCATTCCACAAGGATGATTTCTGTTCCAAATAACCCATAGCTGTAGAAAAAAGTGGGCAGAAAAGGAGACAAAGAACAAAGGTAGAAAGATTTTAAATAGGCAGAAGCCTTACTAATGAGTTCATTTAAGGTGTGATGGGCCAGAGAGACCTCTTTGGGACAGAACAAGGCTAAGCTGAGCAGTCATAACAATGCACTAAGAGTAATCTGAGGTTGCCTGGTGTATTATGTTTAAGGCCAAAGCATTTATATAGAAACATCATGGATTACTCTGTTTTCCACAAAACTAGTTTCACAACAGCAAAAAGCCTTCCACTGTAATATAATTGATGAGTTTTTCTTAGTAAAATCAGGGTGTTGAGTGAAGCAAGGAATACATTAACAAAAGTAGATGTAGTCTACTGAGGGATGTGGTAAGAGAACCACATATAAACTGTAATAGATATTGAATATATTTTATTAGCTTACTGTCACTGAAACATATGGTCTGTGGAATATAATCACACAGTAAAGAGAGTTTTCTTCCAAATCCTATGTAGAACTACAGAATTTTGCTACCATTGGTAGCTGGATTTTTCCTCCTTTGTATAACCTAAAGGGTACATATGCCTTAATTTGGAGACTGGCCAGGTGAATAGGAAGGGGGCATGGTTAGAAGCTTTTACAGTCAATGAGAGATCAGAGAGAAACTAGAAAGCCAATGAGTCTGGAAGCCTTCCCTGTAAAGGATGAATAAAATGTACTGCTGCAAAAAGGTAGAGGTATCTGTCTATCTTTAAGAAAGTCAGTATGTTTCCATCAATTAACAAAGTTCCAAAGAGTAAATTTTGCTGTCAACTGACATTATGTCTTCCGTACTTGTTGGAGAAGGGGCTATTCCTTGTAACATGAGTTTTAGTCACATATGTTGTAAATCTCTTGTGAAAATGACAGTCACAGAAATCTTTCTCACATGTTAACCTCCAACGATTTGAGCCCATAGTTGTCCCTGTGTTCTCCCACTCCCATCCAGTTGAGGACAGAATGCAGTGACAAACAGGGGAAAAAAAAAAAAAAAAAAAAAAGTTTTGGTGGAGGTTTGAGAGCTAAACAATCTGTTAAGGCACAGGGGAAAACACCCATGCTATGACACAAAGAGTACTTTAATGTAAGGAAGATGTAGCCAAATCAATCTGCTCAGTGCTGCAGGAGGCTAAAGAAAAAGGCTTTTTAGGAATTTAATATAATTTAGAAAACATCCAGAACCTACTTTAAATAGTTTATATTTTAACAGTAGCAACAGTGTTCCAGAGCAGATGGATCTTCTGTTCAACTCTGGAGCTCTCAACAGTTTAGCTCTCAAAATCTTCCCTGGGTTGCACTATTGTAAACTCACCTCTATTGTGAAAGCACTGTTGTTCATAGCACTTTAGTTAAAGGCATACTGAATGCTGCCTTTCCTTATTGTGAGGAACATTTTGCCTTAATGTGTCACATGAGTCATAGACTCCACTTAGAGGTACCTTAGAGGTAAAGATTAACCATTAATTGGTTAATCTTTAGAGACACTTTTTTCCTATGGCTCAGATGCAGCCTTCCTGTGGATATACTGTCTGCTGACTTGATATTCTTCCCTCAGGCCACAGAAATTAGAATTTTTACCTTCCTGATTCAGAATATCAGAGCAAGTGAATAAAAATCAACAGGGATCTGATGTTTCAGGAAGGAGATGGTGACAGTATGAGCCACTGCTCTGTTTCATAATCTTGAGAAGTAGCTATTTAGGGAATAAAATTAACTTGAAACTACTTTCTCACATTTCTCATATTTCACATAGTTGTTTTCAACCATTAACTTTCTTAGCCTGTTAATGTCAGTAAAGAATATATGTAAAATATGTTATAAATAAGGTCATCAAGTTTGTATAATCTAATAGAACAATGGCTTCTTGTCACAAAGAACAAGATGTCAAATTGTGATAGGGCAGGCTTGTATTAACACTTGGCTCTTTCTCCCTTGTCAGCACAGTGATATATTTGACTTTTTTTTTTTTTATTTATTTTTTTCAATGACAACTAAAAATATCTGATTAAAAAATGCCCTGACATTTAACACTTACAAAAACAGGTTAAGGAGAGACAGGGTAGGTCAGTCGTATAAAAGGGTGATTAGGTGTTGCAGAGAACACAAACTCTTATTTAAGACTTGCCAGGCTGTTTAGAAATCTTTGCCATACCAGACACAAAAACAAATCAACAGGTAGAGACAAGGAAGATGAACTGAAATGAAAACAAGAGTAAAGAACCACCGTCCTATGACAGAATTTCTAGCAGTTTCTGAGTTCTGGCAAAAAAGTGCAAACCAGTGCAAAAAGTTTGGACTCAACACCTGAGAGATATTTCTAACCTATTGAAAATTTAGGCACAGAATAATGATGTTCTAAATATCTTTGCTTTTATTTTATTTAGATGAAAGGCAGCAATACTCCTTCTAAATGTGGCCAACACACTACATGTGGTTGTCTGGTTTACTGCAATGGCTGATTTTGAAATCCAATTTTCTGCTTTAGTTTGCCAATTGTTTGAAAGGAAAGCTGCTACTCTTGCTTGGCTTAGAGGTACTTTACACTTGAGAAAGGTCTTTTTGCTTGTCTTAACCTCATTCTGATGTCTCATCCAGTGGGAAGGTGCTGTTGGCAATAGATTATTTATTTATTTATTTATTTATTTATTTATTTTCAATTTTTTTTCTCTTCCAAAAGACATAATCTAATGAAAGTTTGCAATTAAGCTTCTAGGTGTTTATAAAATGGAGGAAGTAACCCAGGTTAGATCCATCCTTCCTTCCTTCCTTCCTTCCTTCCTTCCTTCCTTCCTTCCTTCCTTCCTTCCTTCCTTCCTTCCTTCCAAGAAGAAGAAGAAGAAGAAGAAGAAGAAGAAGTTATTTATTCAAATAACAAAACTTGCCAGACTGATAAAAGTTTGTAGCTTTAAATGCTTAAAACTGGACATTTACCATGCACTTATAATGAAATTACCTGGAAGAATTACAGCAGCTTCTAGCAGACAGAATATTCAATTCTGAGAATCCATTTTAATTATGATTAATAACTTTCTGGTGCCAGTTAAAGGTTACCAGGCTAATCCTTCTAGTACTTCAAGGTAGATAATCATATTGCTTTAATGTAGACATTTAAGTTAGGTATCTGAGTAAGGAGTCTAATCTCCTTGAGCTGTATCAATAACCCTCCTCTGCAGTGTAATTACCCTCCAGAGGGTAATTGTAGTGGCAAGGTTTCAGTTGCAGGGGGCCATAGAGGTGGCTTCTGTGAGAAGAATCCAGAAGCTGCCCTATGTTAGATAAGGGCCCTGCTGCTGGCCAGATCTGGGCCAATAAGCAATATTGTTTGTGCTTCTGTGAAAGCATATTTAAGACAGGGGAAAGAAAAAGAAACAAACAAACAACAACAACAACAACACTGAGGAACAGCAGCTGGGAGAGAGAGGAGGCAAAAACAGCCTTGCAGGCACCAAGATCAGTGAAGAAGGAGGGGGAGAGGAGCTCCAGGCGCTGAAGCAGAAGTCCCCTGCGGCCCGTAGTGAGGACCATGGTGAAGCAGGATGTCCCCCTGCAGCCCATGGAGTACGATAGCAGAGCAGGGTTCCACACTTCAGCCTGTGGATGAGACCACAGTGGATCAGCTGGACCTGCACTGACAGAGAGCGTGGCCTGTGGAGGACACTCGCTGAAGCAGATTCTGGGCTTCACCTGTGGCCCGTGGAAAGGAACCCACGCAGGAGCAGGTGACCTGGCAGGAACTACTGCCGGTGGGGGACCTGTGCTGGAGCAGTTTGCTCCTGAGGGATGGACCTTGTTGTACGGACCCATATCTGGAGCAATTCTTGAATAGCTGCTGCCTGTGGGCAGCCCACACTGGATCAGTTTGGGAAGGCTGGGGAGGGACCCCAAGTTGGAGCAGGGGCAGAGAGTGACTGTGAAGTCGGAGACGAAGTGCTATAGACTCACCAAAACCCCCATTTCCCTGTTCCCCTGTGCCTCTCAGGGGGAGGAGGTGGAAGAGGGTAGAAACGAAGTGCTATAGACTGACCACAACCACCATTTCCCCATTCCCCTGCGCCTCCTGGGGGGAGAAGGTAGAAGAGGATGGGTGGGGGGAAGGTGTTTTTGGTTTCCTTCCTCTGTTTCTCACTTCTCTAGCTTGTTAGTAATAGGCAATAAATCTTACTATCTGCCTACTCTGAGTCTGTTTTGCCCGTTATGATAACTGTTGAGTGATCTCTCCTTCCTTATCTCAACCCTTGAGCCCTTTGCATCGTATTTTCTCCCCCTTTCTCCTTTGAGAAGGGGGAATGAAAGAGTGGCCTTGGTGGAGCTCAGCTGTCCACCAGAGTTAAACCACCACAGTAATTCAGAGAATCTGAAATTTAAGAATTCCAGAGAGAAACTGAAATTAGATGTCTAAGTTAGGCAGAATTCATCCACTATCTTTGCAACTTGTTAAGGGAAGAAGAGAGGAGGAGAGGAGAGGAGGTGTTTCAAGGGAATGCAGTCATAAAAAATATTGCCCAGAAAGTCTAAAGCTTTTAATATTACATGAATTATGGAAAATTACATAAATTATGGAAAGTAACAGTCAAAGGATTTCCAGACATTTCCCTGCTGATGTACAGTCTTCTATCAGTCATTGTCACTTTCTGTTTATATCATCCCATGCATCACAGAACTGGCTTCATCCCACAACAGTTAATTTGTTAAGTGCTTTTCTACCTAAGATTCAGCATTGTTGTAATCAAAATGTAACAGAAAAAAAATGTGGTAAAAGAGAAACATATTTTATCTGTAGTTCATCTCAACACAGCTTTTGCATTTCACCCATTTTGTAACAAAATAATATATTGAGAAATATCAATAAATTCTCAACTTTCATGGTGATCAGCAAATTTACACCACTTGCAAAATAACTAACAAAATAAAAGATTAGCATTTACACACTTCTGAGTTTGCTGTTATAGATCCACAGATGGAGTTAAATGAATCAGTTGTGATAGTTTATATCATTGAAGGATCTCCTTGTGCTTCTTTTGTTTCTTCTCTTTCTGTTCCCTATAGTCCAACAGAGTTTTCACTATCATCTTTCATCCTAATAAGAACAGCCTAACAAACCTGCATTTGCTCACCTAATATAAATGTCATAGTTCTTTTGATCTGTCCTATTA
Source organism: Aythya ferina (assembly GCF_964211825.1). Classification (NCBI taxonomy): domain Eukaryota; kingdom Metazoa; phylum Chordata; class Aves; order Anseriformes; family Anatidae; genus Aythya; species Aythya ferina. Next base: position 144,895,181 of record NC_140296.1, read on the forward strand.
GCTGTTGTACAAATGACAAAAATTTACAGTGATGACTTTAAATCTGAAATATCCTGTCTTTCTTGGGTAATAAATATGCCAAAATGTTGAAGCAATTTAGATCAAACAAAATTTAGATCTTCTTTCTAAACAATCTTTTAATAACCACCTACTTACTTATATACAAGGGACTTCCATTTCCTTTTTGTCTTCTTCTTTCTGTTTACTTCAAAGTATAATGAAGTGGTAGTGCAGTATACTATTTTCTCTGTTTGCCTTTCTTTAAAGATCTCTGTCTTTATTGATCCTCTTGCAAGCTGGCTACCATCCTTAACTAGGGAATTTCATAGCCAGCCTTGTGCTCTGATGTTTAATGGGAGTTCATTAGAGGAACACAGGCAATTTAAAAATCATAGTTTTATATCACTCAGCTTCACTCCAAACCCTTTTGTGACTATTCTGTTCTAGTAGCCAAGCTGCTGAAAGAAGAGAGAAAAGATAATTCTGCTTCTGGTTCTTCCTCAGTACCTCTGATTCCTTAGTCAGTTCTTTGTCCTCCTAGCAGGAGCCTCCCTTGTGTTATAGAGCTGCTCCTGTACTTAAAAGTAGTCACTTCTATTTTCTTCCTGTTAATAATTGCTTCATAGAACAGCTCATAGATAAAATAAGCTTGGGGAAAAATCCTGCTAAATACCACATTTATTTTAGGAACCAAAACTTTTGATTTCCCACTGGGAGGGAGAGGTACAGAAGGGTCCTTCGGCACTGCATCTGGGCATAAAATGGCAGATTCAAGAAAGAAACACTGTACTGCAACATAAGTAAACATTGCATCTGTGTTTATTTTTCAGAAAAGGTACTATCTGATTCAGCTTATTAAGCCTGTATGTATATCTTTCCAAATTCATGAGAAGAATTTCTGTCTCAAGAAAGTTAAAAAATTTTTAAATAATACAAACATGTAATCAGACAAATCTGACAGCCTGAGTGACAGTAATATTCTGGAGATTTTGTTTGATCCATCATATGTTTCATAGAATCATAGAATCATAGAATATCCTGAGTTGGAAGGGATCCTTAAGGATCATCAAGTCCAACTCTTGACACCGCACAGGTCTACCCAAAAGTTCAGACCATGATCCATCATATGTTACTTCTTGAAGCAGAAACATAGGTAATGTGAAAAGGATGTTTACAGTTCTTGTAGTCTCTTAGTCATAAATAAAAGCCTCTTAGGTTTTAGTCTTTAAACATACACCACTATGTATGTTGAAGTATATATTTTTTATCTTCTTAAAATTACGTTGACTTCTTTAGTATTCGGTTACAATATAGGATCTCATGCTATTGTATCTCTAAGGTGAGGAACAGAAGTGGTAAATCTTGTATACTGGTACTATGTGGTCTTAAACAGTCCTATTTCTTGAAACACAATAGAAACACCCTGTGAATAAGTTTGCCCAGAAATTGCAACAGCACCAGCATGCTGGAGTGCAGATTTTGGAAAAAAAGGAGTTGCCTTTTACACTCAGTGAAACCTGTTGTTCAAATGGCTTGACATGACCTATCATAGTGTGTGTTGCTTGGGAGCATATGTATGACTGTGCTACACAACATTCTTAGTTTTTCTTCCAATTTACCACTCTGACAGACTTCAATGATTTTCATAATTGCTTTTGTAATTGTTTTAGTGCACAATGATTCATTGGTGTCCATAAGCATCAGTATCCCATTGTGCAAAGGCACTTTGATTTAAGACACTGCTGTTTTTACAGAAACTGTCATAACTACCTTCCAGCCTCTGTTATGATGCAGTTTCTTCAGAAAGAGCTAAAATCATATTGTCTGCTTTCTGGAGCTGCAATCATGACTCTGCAACAGAAGGTATAATGTCTAAAAGAGTGTTTTCTGATGCTGTCTTAGCATCCCAGACTTTTCAAACATGTCTGCTTGGTTGATCTAGGCTCTTTCTGATTTGGATGAAAATTAAAAAAAAATTAAAAAAAAAAAATCACATGTTGCAATAATTAAAGTATTTTTGCAGTCTCTCAAACTGCATTTGAGTTTTGTTTAGCTATCAAAGGGTCATTAACTTATATATTTATTTATTTATTTATTTATTTTTGGCTACATAAAGGCCTTCAGAAGAAAGTGGAATTACTTCTACAAAACAATCAAACAAACAAAAACCACAGACAACATAAGAGTCACTCCTGCAATGTGCAGCTCTGTTACATGTGAAACAAACATGCTTTGTTAAAGAGCAGGTCAAATAAAAAGGGCATTTCTAATTTCATATCTTGTTTTGGGGAAAGTTCTGTTAGTTAGCAGAAAGATTGACTCTAAAGGTTTTCTACACCAAATAGTACTATTTCTTGACTTAATTGAATGAGTTTTGATATTTCAATTTATTTTTCTTCTTTTATTTTTTTATTTATTTTTAGCTGAACTATCGTGAAATTACACTAGCAATGTTTTTGAGTGAAATCCTTTAGAAAAAGGAGATAAAATATAAAATTCAGAGAAATCATTGATGTGCATAATTAAATATAAAATGTGCAAAAAAAAAACACAACAGACAAACAAAAGGAATAAACCAGAGAATAAATATCTCTACCCCCTCCACTTTTTTTTTTTTTTTTTTTTTTTTTTTGATTTGTTCTTTGTTCAGTAAAAAGATTATGGGGAAAAATCAACAATATATGCTTATCTAGACTGCCTCATCTGCAATGTCAGCTCTAGAGAGAACTTTATGTAATGGAACTGATCCAAAAGATATCAAATCATCTGAATTTTTTCAGAGCGCTCGATGATCTTTATATTTTATGCAAACCACTTCTCCTGATATCATAAGGACTTTAAGTAACAAAAGATATGTATTCCCTGAAAGTACCATGAAAACTATCATTTAGTTCTGCGGAAAAATCAGAAACCTGAAATGAGGACAGTTTTTGAAAAAAAAAAAAAAAAGAAAAAAAAAAAAAAAAGGAAGGTTACATGTATTATTCTGGTGTGTCTACTGCTAACTCTACTTTGGAGTAACAAGTAACAGTCAGGAATTATCTTTAACAGTGGTTAAAGTGGTTTTGTGTTGTCTCTAAGAATATGTTTTCATCATTTCTGCCTAGCTAATTTCAGCTGTCACCAACGTCAAGAGAGTACAATTGGTAAACAGCAGAGAGATAATAATAGGCTTTCTGGGCAGTCCTCAGGAGGTCTGGTTTGACTGCTTTCAAACATCTGGTTGAGCAATTAAACAGAAAGCTAGCTAAAACTGATCAAGGTCACATCCTTGTGAAGTCTCATTTTTCCAAAAAAAATCAAGGAACATGGGGTGTCAAAGAGCAGTGTGTTGGGACATCCCAGGAGGGGATGAGTCAAGGGTGACCTCTACCAGCTAGGCTCTCACCAAGAGGCCTATCAACATCCCCAAGCACAGTGAAGGATGAGACCAGGATCCAACCAGGAGGTGGGGATGGAGACCACGACTCCATAGGAGAGTTCAGGGAGGAGCTGATGGCCCTGGGCTGACCTGAGATGGCCCCAGAGACGAAGGATGTGTCAAAGAGGGGGGAGCCTGAAGCTATGGCCTAACTGGTACTCTTGGAAACCTTGTTGGGGTGTGTGGGGGGGAGGCTGTGAAGACCTTTCCGTGGGATACAGTGCACTACAGTAAATTAGAATATAGAGAATAATGTGGATGTTACCGTGAAATATATGACATTAGCTTACATCTTCACAAATAATCCATACTTAAATGTATTTGAGTATGAACACATATTCTGAAATGGCAAATGTTGCCTAGAGACTTTACAAAAGACAATTATTAATAAATTGGAGTGAGGAAAGCTTCATGATCCAAGGGGTCATTACAATTAAAAAAAAAAAAAAAAAAGTTTTAAAACAAAACAGACAAATCTCCAATTTTTAAAGTGATTTTCTATGTGGAAATGATTGACTTGCAGTTCTCTGTCCTTCAGATTTATTCTAAAATACTTAATATCTTTAAGAACTTTAAGATCCAAAACAAAACATTTACTCTATCCCCAAATTATTTTTTTTTTTTCTCCTTGAGTTATCACCAAAACGTGAAACTGTTTCCAGTTCCTCTGTTTCAGGGAAATTCTTCAGGATTGACAGAAAACAAACAAATTAAGCATTGGTATAATTCTAGATGGATTTTAATGACATTTTCATCTTACCTCCATAACAGTTGTTTTGAGGCTTAAATTGCATTTTTCATGCATTTTAAACATTGAAAAATCAATATAAGACATAAATCATTACAACATAATGGTAAACATATGAATAAAAAAATAGATATATGTAAACAAAGTATTAAAAACTGTAAAAATATCTAAAATGTTATTCAGTTTAAAAGGATCTTGACACGGGAAACTACTGTCCTCTTTTAAGAATTCATCATGGTTATTTTCAGTTGGTAATCTCTCCTCTACTTAAACACCATTAATTCCTTAGCTACTAAGAGAAAATTTCTCACAAAATATCACAATTAATTTGCACACGCATTCTTTTTCATTTTTAGACTTGAAACTATTTAATTTGTATGGTTCTGTAAGACAGAGGAATATGAGCTATGTGAAAGAATGATTATTATTATTATTCATTGAATCAGATAAGTCAAACTGAATTTTGTGGTCCAGGTTTTTGTATCAATTACATCATAGTAAATAGCACTATTTACTGAATTTATAATTGAAATCACAACCTGATCTCCAACAGCAGCATGGTATTTTAAATAATACTTTCTAGCATTGTGCATTTACAAATGTTATGCAGTACTGCACAAACAGCTTTGGAGCTTAGGGATATGGTTTAGTGGGGACTGTTAGTGTTAGGTCAGAGGTTGGACTCGATGATCTTGAGGTCTCTTCCAACCTAGAATCTCTGTGATTCTGTGATTCTGTGTGAACTTTAACATGTCAACTAACTGCAAAATGATATACTTTGAGGAGTAGAAAGAAGTCTTTCTTTGTTATATCTTTCACGTGCTTTTATTTTTAAGTGTTATCCTGAATGGATACTACCAGAAACCACATAGATTTGCTTTTCAAGATGAATCAGAGTAGAAATCATTGAAAGAATGTCTGTTGTAATGGTCTATATGGAAGAACTCAATATTATCTGATTTTTCAAATTTACCATTGACAGAGTTGATGAAAAGGTGAACAAAAGAAATAATTTTTCTTTCTAAATGAAAATTTGTATTTCAAGAAGTTAGCATGTGAATTAGCCAAGCATTTCCAAAACAAAATTTTTAAAAGATTGGGAAGTAAATATTCAAATTAATACTTCATGTAAATTCTTTTGATATTTCTTTAAAACAAACAAACAATTTGCTACCTTAAATATATCAAATTCAGAAGAATTTTGTAATTATTTCTGGTTCCTTCAAGTTTGTTTTGTTAAATTCAGTTGTTAAAAAGACCTTTCATTTTCATACCCACTGTCAGACTAAATCTCAGTTTTATTTTTTGTTCGTTTGTTTTTGTGTTTTGTTTTTTGTTTGTTTGTTTGTTTGTTTTTTCCTTAAAATTTAACTTTAGTTGATTAAAAAATGAACCTGAGGTCTTACACTGACCAGGTAGGTCTTAAAAATTTGTTTTTATCTCTCCTGAATGCTGAGAAAATATTGAATACATGAATTATGAAGTGTCCATAAGGAGAATAAAATGAGAAAAGGCATCATCTGAATTGTCTTTTCAGTTTTATATTTTGAAGTTAGTCCTTCTGACTTTGGATATTTGATTCATGGTTTCAACACTTGCAGATAAGTTTCAGTTTCCTCAAAGTGGAGAGCAGTCATTAGCAGCAGGGAACATACATTTGATCTCTGCAAGGAAAATTCTCATATTCCTCCCGAAACTAAGAGCAAAGATTTCTGCTGAGCAGCTCTTCTCAATTTTTATTTGAAATATAATGTCTAACCATCTCTGTGACAGCACTTTCACTCTTCATGTGAATTTCTAGGTCAGACTTGCAGACAGAAAAGAGATTTTGGACAATTTGGTTTTGTTTCAGATACGCTTCAGCATGTCTGAGTGCCTGGCATTTGAGCATACGAACGATTTCAAGTGCATGGTACACTACTTAGAAACTGTGTCAATCTTCCAGGCTGATTTATTAAGTAAGGTCCTCAGCTGCATCCTGGTCCTATTTGCATGCATAAAAAGGCTAAAGCAGTACACAGAGGCTCACAGAAACCATTATTCATTCATTCAGGACTGTCACCTCTACAGCACAGGCCGTATGGGAGATAAGCTCATAGGAGTCCCTCCCAAGCTCTGCTCCAGGTATTATGCCAGAGCAGGAAGCATGCAGCAGAGCTTACAATACCGTCATTGTTCAAATGACATTGTGGTAAGCTCATTGATAATGCAGCCAAGTCAGATAAGCCTAATATGATTTTATTTTATTGGGGGGGGGGGAGGAACATAAGTCAAATTCTGGTTACTAGAGCAACCCAGAAGTAGAAGAGCATAGAGATGACTGAAAATCATTGTCACCATTCCACCTCAGTGCTAGGGACTTTAAAATATACAGCTCAGAATCACACTTGTTCTGCTTAGGTCTGGTGAAGAAATATATTTTCCTACCACCATCACTCAGAGGACATGGACACTATTATATAAGCAGCTGTTGAAGGTAACACAAGTCTAGAACAGTATCAGGGCAGACGTTTTTTTCCCCCTCCAGATGGAATTTCTCTGGTGCTTTGTCTTCATAAAACACATTACTAAAAAAAAAAAAAAAAAAAAAAAAAAAAAAAAGTAACCTTATTAAAAAAATCTGAAAAAGATAGCAAGAATGTATTTGAAATAAAAAATTTATCTCATCTCATCTCATCTTTCTATCATATATTCATATTCTAGCTGCATGTTGAGGTTTCTTGAGAACTTACAGGTCCACCAAGGAATAAATACACTTTACATCATATTCAATCTACCAGTTCTGTTTGAAGTATGTGTTGATGACATACATGCTTAACATTTAACTTCCATCTTAACCCATGCTAATTCCTTATAATGTAAACGGCATTTATTAATAACTAGTATATCTTGTGCAAAAGTCATCTATACAACTTTTGCATATCTTCCAAGAACTAATTACATGGATATATGTAAACCTTTCTTAGAAAACACAAGTTTTAAAGCTTGTTTCTGTTCTTTTCAGGAAACAAAAGACAGAGGAGTAATTGCTTCATTTTCAATTATTCAGTCAGCTTAAAATGCAGTATAAAATATTAAAGGGCAAACCTTTCTATTAATTACGATTGGGTACTTTTTGCTTAGCTTCTAATTCCAGCAGATTTAGACAGTCACCTCTTCATAATTGTTATCCTTTTATATTTAGTGTAATCTTAGATTAGTTAGTGTAGCGACACTGTAAAGAAGAAATTCTCTTCGTGACTGTCCTGCTAGCAGCCCTTTTCTCACAGAAATCCATTGTAAGAATCATCTGGGTTTGACTGAGGCAAGTAGCACCCAAAAAAAAAGAGAGTCAAAAAGACACTTGCAGGTGTGAGTATTGTTTGACCACAGAGTTGTAGGAACTTGCAAGGTCATTTGTGTTGAAGCACCAGCTCAGTTCCCCTAAAGACATTTAGCACTCAGATAAGACACCAAGGAAGCACTAACTGCTCCTTGTGGGCACCATTCAGGGCAGCCCTTGGAAACAGAGCAGGTGTTTCACAGGGAGGGAGATGCCTGCACCTCCCAGCTGTGGAAAACTCACCAGCTACCACAGCAGCTGCCATACAGCAGCTGCCCAGCTGCATGGGAAAAAAAAGAGAGAGGATGGATGCATAGCTGAAGACTCTGAAAACCATCATTTCAAAGGAAACCTTGGTGATAAGAGTCAGAAAGCGTGGTACTTTGTGGTCAATTTCAGTAGTCTGATGGAGATAGGCTAATAAAAATAATTAAATAAATAAAAATAATAATAATAAAAAACTTGCTCAGAAGTGACTTTTATGTGAAAATTTATGTGAAAAGTGAGATTCATTTTAAATAATATTGTGATTTGAGATATTAGAGTGAAAATAAGAATTTCTAGGTGTCATTATAGTGGGGTATCTGCTACAGGCCACCTGGTTAGGAAGAACAAGTGGATGAGGCCCTTTACAATCAGATAGGAGGAACCTTACATTCACAAATCCTGATCCTCATGGGCGACTCCAACTACCCCAATATCTTGTGGAGGGACAACACAGCAAGGCATAAACAATCTAGGAAATTCTTGGAATGTGTTGATGATAACTTACTTCTCCGAGTGATAGAGAAGACAATGAGGAAAGGTGCTATGTTGGACCTCATTCTCACTAACAAGGAGAAGCTTCTGGAAAATATGAAGGTCAAAGGTAACCTTAGCTGCAGTGACCATGAACTGGTGGAGTTCAAGATCCTTAGGGCAGAGAGGAGGGCACACAGCAAAGTCACAGTCCTGGACTTTGGGAAAATAAGCTGGCCTTTTCAAGGATCTTCTCAGTAGAATGCTATGGGATAAAGCCCTGGAAGGAGGAGGGGCCCAAGAAAGCTGGTTAATATTCAAGGATTACCTTCTTCAATCTTAGGAGAGGTGACTCCCAACAAAGACGATGTCAGGCAAAAAATTCAGGAGGCATCCATGTATGAACAAGGAGCTTCTGGCCAAACTCAACCACAAAAAAAGAGGGTGAAAGCAAGAATGGGTAGCCTGGGAGGAATACAGAGATGTTGTCCAATCAGCCGGGGATCAATTTAGGACAGCTAAAGCCCTAATAGATTTGAATCTGACCACTGACATCAAGGGCAACATGAAGGGCTTCTACAGGTACCTCAATGACAAAAGCAAGACTAGGAGAAATATGGACCCTCTCCTGAAAGAAACAGGAGACCTAGTTACCTGGAGCAGTGAAGACGCTGAGGTACTGAATGCCCTCTTTGCCTCAATCTTTATCAGGAAGTCTGGCCTTCAGGAATCCCAGGTCCCAGAGGCTAGGCCGAATGGCTAGAGCAAGAAAGATGCACTGTTGGTAGAAAAGGATCAGGTCAGGGAATACTTGAGCAAACTGGGCATTCACAGTTTCTTGGGCTCTGATGGGATGCATACACAAGTGCTAAGGGAGCTGCAGATGTGATTGCGAGGCCACTCTATAATCTTTTCTCAACCATTGCAACTGGGAGAATTACTTGAAGACTGGAGGAAAACAAATGTCACTACTATCTTCAAAAAGGGCAAGAAGACAGACCCAGGAACCCAGGCTAGGAAACCTCACCTTGATCCCAGGGAAGGTGATGCTGGAAACCATTTCTAAGCACATGAAGAAAATCATTATGAGTAGTCAGCATGCATTCAGCAATGGGGAATTGTGCCTGGACAACCCAATATGCTTCTACAATGAAATCACAAGCCTGATAGGTAAGGGGTTGGGGTGAGCAGTAAATATTGTCTTTGTGGTCTTCAGTAGGGCCTTCAACACTGCCCAGCATAAGATGCTCACAGAGGAGCTATTGAAGTTTGGGCTGGATGAGCAGATAGTGATGTGGATCAAAAACTGGTTGAACAGCTGGAACCAGAGGGTAGTGGTCAGTGGTGCAAAGTCTAGTTTGAAACCAGTAACAAGTGGAGTATTCCAGGGGTCAATATTTGATTCAGTCTTGTTTAACATCTTCATTAACTATCTGGAAAATAGAATGCACCCTCAGCAAATTCACACTTGACACAAAACTGAGGGAAGTGGCTTACTCACCAGGACACTATAGGAATGCTGTGTAACTATATAAATAATTTACTGATGATAAAGTTCTATCATATTGCAAAGAAATAAAAGAACATTTTCTTTTCTGGCCTAGTACGATGCATAATTCTGGGATAGAGAGACAAGTACCATTTCTACATCACCCTCTGAAAAGAAAATTAGCTCAGGAACACTTCTTATTTCCCAGATAACTGAATCCCCTCCCATTGTCTGTCAAAGCAAATATGACAAGATCATGAATTACACTAATATCATGCAGTTTAACCTTTTTCTAAATGTATTTGCTCAAAGTTTCAGTGAAGGGAAAAAGAAACAAGACCTATTACAGCTGGAATAAGGCAACACCTAGAATCTCTTTGACCTCCCTTGAATTTTATGTAATGATAGTGGCTCATAAAATGAAGGAGAAAGCTTGTTTTCTTCTTTGGCTTTAAAATCCCCAGTTCTCTGAAGCCTTAGACTGGCTATATTTCAATTTGCATAGAAGAGGCTACTATGGTAACCCTCTGTGTTGCTAGGGGAACCATTTAATAATTAGTTCCTTTAAAACTAATTCACCTTTAATAGAGTTAGAGATTACACACAACACTTCCAAAAGGTGTGAACTTTGTGGGAAAGAGTCATGCTATTGTTTATAGCAAGTAAGAAATGCACTTTTTTCTCCTTTAAAAAAGGAAGCACAATTATTCCTTTTGTAAAGTCCCCAGCTGTCCATCCATATATATTTATACAACTGGCATCCCATCTCCAGTCTCTAATGTTTTTGTTGTTTGGAAAAGATGTACTAAATATTACAAAATCTCAACAGAACTGCACCAATTCAGACTTTTCTCAAATCAGAGTCTTCACATCTCTATGGTGTTCTGCTCTAGCAAAAAAATGCATGCAGGGCAACTCTGTTCTTCCACCATCAGTAAGAAGGGATGAAGTTTATTACCAGCAACAGTAGAGAATAGACATATTGCATTGGACCATGTACCTCAGGTCAGAGAAGGCCTCAGGATGGCTGGGCAGAGCCACAAGGACAGGGACAGCTCAGTGGGGCCCATGGCTACACAGGACTGTAAGGAGCTGAAGACCAGCCCTACTGCATCAGAATCTGACTGCCCAGTGGGCTGAAATGGCATCCTGGGCCATGGGCAAATGGGGGAGATGGGCAGGGCTGGTTGGGCCTGGCAGAGCCCTCAGGGCCCAGACACTTTGAACCTGGCACTTGAAGCAGTTTTGAACTTCAGGAAAAATTGATTTCAGGTCTAGGCTACAAGGCTCAGGTGTGAATTCCATAAATGACAATTCAACAGCTGTGAAATATCAATCTGAATGCACGCTTACTACCTAATTTAACTGCTAGGAATACAGCTTTTAGAGACATTCTCTACTTGCCTCACTGCTCAGTGGGGTTTGGAAGTTTAGTGTGAGAAAGCCCAACCATTGATGACATTTTTACTTCTAATCACCATAGTTTAGTTTTATACCCCTACAAGCTGAAATGGTCCCCAAATGCACCAATCTGTCCTTGCTGTAACATGAGGCTGACACAATTAATCTGACAGTCTGACAGTCTTTTTTTTTTTTTTTTTTTTTTTTTTTTTTTTTTTTTTAATGCATGTAGCTATTACTAAAGACATCCCTTTGAAATGTGACCAGAAAAATAGTGAGGATGCATACATTTTATAATCACTGCCAATTTGTCTGGCTTTTCATCTCAAAATATTAGGTAACATCTGATAAAGAACCCTCCTCCCCATTCCCAGCACTTCTTTTAAAGCAGAACCAATGAATCTGTCTGACTCTAGGAGCTATAAAAGCAAAGCAGATGGCACACTTATCACCTAGAAAACCAATTGCACAACCTTGTCCTTTAGAAGCGTCTCTAGTGAGGAGGGAACTTGCTAATGACAGCAATTAGCATCATGGAAATACCAGGAAGGCTAGAACCTTGCAGACAACGTTTCTGATAAACTCAGGGATTGATGCTTTTGAATCCATCCAGACAGGTAGAAACCATTAGTGTCTAACGTTAATTCATCACAACTAATCAGCTCCTATGGGTTTTTAGTTTGGTGTAACAGTAGCTTGTAAGTAAATGACTCTTCCTAAATCAAGGAGAAAAGTGGAAATCTTTGTCTTCTGCAGGAGTACCAGAGCCTCCCGTTTTCATTTATTACTTTCTACTGTACGAACATTCAACATCAAGCTGTCTTGTATATGTTGTGTTTTAGTGAAAGTCACTCTTTCTCCTCTAAATAGGAAAAGAGAGAGAAGGGAGAAATGCTCCACAATTTAGTTGAATGAACTGTGTGCACAGAAACTTATTTCTATATGGCTTTAGCCTGCGATTTTATTCCGTAGTTGCAAGACTCCTTGAGAAGGTTGCAATGATAGGCACAGAAGTGCCTGGTTAGATCAGGACACGGTTTTCAAGGAACTATAGTGTGCAGAAGACTAATTTGGAAGGGCCTATGCAGCAATATACATAAACTGAGCCCTCTTACTAATCCTGATTTATTAAAATAAGTTGCAAATGTTGCATCTTATAAATTATTTTTCTTAATAACTGAGTTGCATTATAAGTACATTTTTTTCTTGGTACAGCTCACAAAAACATTTTGGTCACAACAACAGTAAGCTGACTTTTTCTTGAAGTCGAGGAACTCTATCAATTCCTTAATGAGACACATCCCTTTTTTTTCTTTAGCGCATATCCCAGGGTAAGTGCTTTCCCCCTTGTAGGTTATGGGGAAAGTAGTGAGATTGTCTTGTTCCAGTAAGTAACCTTGTGTTTTGCCCTGGTGACTCAGTGGGAGAAATCCAGAAAAATCATAATTCTAAAAATTCTCCAAAATTCCAAGTAGTTTGAGTGGTGAAAGCTCCCAAAAGCCTGAAGTAAAACAGTTCACTAATGTCATCTTCCATTTAAAACTGAATAAAATTTGATCTCTATGCAGATTTATTACACAGGTAAAAAACTCTACAACACTCATTAGGAAAAATATTTGTCAAATAAAGCTGAAATAAATCAGGTAAATCTGTTTTAAGTTCAACTATATTTATTCTCTGAATCTTCATATTAGAATTTTCATCTACAAGTTATTTTTCTTAATTTAGAGTCATTACAGGCTTATTTTAACCTGAAAAAATGTGTTTCTTATTTTATTAAGGTGAATTCTTCACAATTGCATAATTCCTTATTATTAAAAGTGGGACTAAGGGAAAATGAATGCCTGGAAACAATGATCATATATATATATAGACTATATATATATATATACACAAATATATATACACATGCCTCTTTTTCCACTTCTGTTGAGTGGTTCAGGTCTTATGCCAGGTCAACAACCTGTGGCTAAATTAAAGCTCTATCCATGACAGAAATCAGTACCTACAGTGACTCTGGGACTATCAAGGGCCTGGACAGATAAACTGGGAACTTTGACTGAGCTGTTTGATCTCTCTCAGTGCTTTCTCCAGTCAGAAAAGTGGTACATTAACAAGGCAGTGTCTGGCATCTCACACAGTCACATTTGTTCAGAAGATCAATAAAAGACCCCTGTTCACAGGGAAGTCTATCTGTTACCTTTTATAAGCCCTGAATTCACTTAGCAAACCACAAAGAACAAGAATACAATAGAAATTCATTTACTTTGATCACAGCCAGATCTTGACATTTAGTTTCTACTGTAAGGACAATAATTCTGAATGGTTCGATGTTTTTCCCCTCCCGAGCTATAACACTAAAAAGCCAGTGCTAGTAAGTACTGGAATAAAAATAATTTTAACTCAAAAGATATGAAAATATAGCAAGACTGTTCCAAGACATAAGTAGTGAAGCTTTGGTCTACCAGTTATTTTGAATATCTCTTAAGTGTTGTTTTCCACACATCTAGTAAATAAATGCACCTTTAAAAATTGCCACAGGCTATAGCTCGACAGTAAAGAAACCTAAAGATCTCAAATTGTTTACATTCAGTCAGTAAACAAATAGTTTGTGAATCAAGACTACTGTAAAAGTCAGAAATTCAAAGCAACATGAGAGAAGAGTGTGCCAAAGTTCTCCCCTTGAAACACTAATAGTCTTACATGATTAGAAAAATGTATTTCTAATAAAATAAGAGTCACTGACTTGTTTCCTTTATTGTTCTCAGTATAATTCTCTTGCCATGAAAAAAAAAAAAAGCTTTCAGAATAAAAATATTCTGCCCATGACAGGGGGTTGGAGCTAGATGATCTTTAAGGTCTCTTTCAAACCAAGCCATTCCATCATTCTTTCTAGACACTTTTTCATTTTATTTTATTTTATTTTATTTTATTTTATTTTATTTTATTTTATTTTATTTTATTTTATTTATTTTTAAAGGATACTTTTTCACAACATAATACACTTTCCTTGTGGTCTTTAGAATTTTTCTTTATGTGTTGTTGATCTTGTAAAAAGCACAAACAATAGAGTAATATTAATGTAATTGTAAAGTCTTCTGGCTTTCTTAGGCTTTTATTTTACTGGGATTTGTTATTTTGCAACCTCACACATTTCTGATGTCAGTTGTATTAATCACAATAGGAATCTAAAAAGCAAGCATCATTCAGGAATCTTGTGTTCACCATTTGAGATTGCTCACAACTCTCAGTAAGTACATCTTTAACAGGAAAACAGCTCTCTCAAAGCTGCTCACAAAGATTTCAGAGTAGCTAGCAGTGTAGAGTATCTCAGACATTGACTTCCCCAGCTATGATTTCATCTCTTTCCAGACCTGAGAGTAGACTAGACAGCCAAACCAATTTCTATTTTACAGTATCTTACCCCCAAAAACTGTGTACTTCCACACAGTTTCAGTTTAGATTAGGTCATGACATTTCTTCTGGTTGAATTTACTATAAAGCTGATCTCTTGCAATCCCTCCACATCCCTCTCCCTTTTGCAGAAGTTTGCAAGACTTCTCATTATCAAGCTCCATGTCACTTCTCCTCTCATAGGTTCCCCAAATCCCACATGGCAGTAATGACATCTGCTTCTTTTTCTTCCTGTACATCTGTCTATGTACTGGACAATATACTGCACTTTTTTGCTTCTCTCCCATGTGCTTGAGTTCAGAATATCAGTCCCTCTGCTGTGTACAGTCTATGTACATTTTATTTCCTCTCTTCATAATTTCCAGTCATATACCTAAAATGTACCTAAAAATCTTCTTGACATGCTTCTCACCAGAAACCTTTTCACCCCCAAACCCCTTCTTTTGTGTACTGGGTCTGGCTGGGATGTTAACTTTCCCTGCAGCAGCCCATACAGTGTTGTGCTCTGCACTTTTATCTAGAACAGCAGTGTTATCACACCAGTGTTGTGTCTGCTGCTGAGCAGTGCTGGCACAACATCAGGACTCTCCCTAAGCCTCTTAAAGGGTGGGCAAAAAAAAGTGAGAAAAGAAACATCACCAGGGCAGCTGACCTAAACCAATCAAAGGGATATTCCACATCATATGATGTCACACTCAGCAATAAAAGGTGGGAACAGGAAGAAGAGGGGAGGGGTGGGCTCTCATTGTGAAAACATCGGACCTCCTCCTGAACACTGGCTACGTGCATTGAGGCCCTGCTTCAAGGACGTGGTCAAGCATTGCTCATTTGTGGGAAGTAGAGAATAATTTATTTCATCTGCACTTCCACATAGCCTTTATTCGTTTAGTTTGTTTTGTTTCTGTGGGTTTTTTTTTGTTTTGTTTTGTTTTGTTTTTCCCCTCCCTTTTCCCCTTTCCCTTTTTTCCCCTTTAGTTAAATTGTTTAGTTAATAATAATCTTTCCCTAATAATAATAATAATAATAATAATAATAATAATAATAATATAATTATATAATTATTATATAATTATTATTACATATAATTATTATATAATTGTTATTATATATAATAATAATTATAATATATTATATATATATATTATAATATATATTATATATATTATATATATTATATATATTATTATTATTTTCCCTCTAAATTATCCTTATCTCAACCCATGAGTTGTTCTTTACCTTACTTCTTCCCCTCCTCATCTAAGGAAGGGGAGTGAGAGAGCAGTTGTGGTGTTTAGCTGCCTATCACAATAAAACCACCACATCTTGCCAAATAATGTATATTAATATACATTAATATACAAAAAGCTGAATATACAGCTTTTGTATATTAACCCCATTGTGTCTGGCCAATAGTAATGGAAATCACTGATCTGAATAGCAGTAAATATAACTGGCAAATAGATAAGTAATTTATATGTCTCAACAGTCTGTTTTCCATTTCTTTGCATAGTTTCTTTCTGATTTCTTTCCCCAGATGAATAGCCTATGACTCAATAACACTATAAAATCCCCTGAGATTATAAATTCTAGTACAGAGTTTAGAAGTTGCCATACTGAGTCCATCCAGAAGGTCGAAGAGGTGTCAAGTTCCTGAGAATTGTGACTGTGGTCTCACTTTACTTGTCATGGGGGATAAGATTTTGGGATTTTGTTAGCATGGACCATGGAAATCTCGTATAGCACAAAGAACTGTAAATTTCACAAATCCTTACAACAGCTTTATTTATGGCATGTGTTGGTGATGAGTTTCAAGTTCATAAAGTAAATACTTTGTCCTTCATGAACTGTACAGTTCTTAGTCCATCAAGTGACACTATGTAGTGTCAGACTGTTTTTGAAGAAGACTATACAATAAAACCTATACTGTGCTTGCCCCAACCACCTGTTGCACTTGCAGCTCATGTTTCTGCTTTGACCCCAAGAACATCTGGCAGAAACTGGTAGTCAGCAGTTTGAGAAATAGATAACACTGAAAAACAAATCAGCTAACATTTTGGACAAAATTTTCTTAATAACAGAAGTAAACGTAAGACTTTAGTGTGTTACCAGGCCTTTGATGAGATCTTAGTGATATGCTGCCGAACTAACTGCATTTAAGTTTTGGTTGAGATCAGGAAACAAATTACATTGTGCTCAGGATTTTTCTTCAGCCAAGCATTTAATCCTGAACAAGAGATAATGAAAGTATTGATGACTTTGACAACTTTTGTTTCAAAACTCATTTTATGAAATTGGCTTATCAGGATTTGGAATTTTTCCCTCTAAACTTTTTACAGAGTTCCGTTATAAATTTAATTGTGTCAGAATTTAAGCCATAAAGTTATATGAATCATGGCTCTCAAACATATTTTTTCTAAGCAGCTCATGATGAAGTAAAAGGAATTTACTCCACTGTTTATTAGACTTATAAATCTCTCCATATAAGTGCCTGAGTCCACCACTTCAGGATGCATCCATACAAATACCTTACTTCTAAGTTCAAGCTGTTATTCAAGCTAAAAACCCTGTATTGACCACACAACGTGTTACCTCAGATTTTGGCTTTAGTCCAGAACAAGGCAAATGGCAGCCCTAGCAGAAATATTTTGTGCTTAAAGGGAAGCACATTTCTGTTTTTCAAACACAGAAACACAAATTTTCTGGCTTCTGCAGAAATTTTGCCTTTTACAAGCAGTGTTGAAGAGGTGTCATGAACAGGTTGGTGCTGGGAGCCAGAGTCCACATTTGATTACAGCTGTCAAGGATGCACAGAGCGTATGTGTACACAGTGAGGTCAAATGATTCTCTGAAGTGAGGGCACCTCAGAGAAGCAACCAGTAAGACAAACATTTATGACAGAATATTGCTTATGTGTCCTTAATTCCTAAAAGCCTAAAGGATGATAAGATCTCTGTATGATAACTTGCTTTGGATGGCCATCATGACTGTATATTTAAACAGGAAAACGACTGACACCTGGAATAACTTACTGCAACAAGTTCCTTAAGAGGCAAAGAGAAGCTTCCAATAGATATAGCAGCATACCTTAAATGTTTTGTGGCTAATGACCCAAAGGAATAAAGACAGAGCCGGTTCCTTGTTCTCTTGAGGAAACTAACAGGAGGAGACTGAAAGGGCTCAGGCCTTGAAAGGTCAGTGAAAAAAAAATTCTCAATGGTGGAACAACTTTTATGGTTAGTCCTTGCACACAATGAGACCTATAGTTTCTCAGGAACTTGTTCAATGAGATATCGCCCGCAACGCCCCCAACCCTCCCCCCCCCCCCCCCTTTTTTTTTTCTGCTACTATCACTGTCCTGCTGGGAACAGAACTGATGAACTGATGTCACGCTGTACTGCTGGGATTTTTGCAAGACATGGGATTCCCTGGGACATATATTTATGAAGAAAATGGACTGTGGAAAGGTGACATAGAATTTGAATTCTGATGGCCACTGAGGCCATGGGAGATGATACAATTCCCTTTACCGTTCCTACCTGCCTTACACACTCATCACTCCTCTCTTGGGAAATGTTGAGACTTTTAGAGCATCTTATGGGCAGAAGATTCCCTTACATTACCATGAGAATTAGTGAAATTATGGGTTAAGAGGTTTGGCAGAATTGCATGGGACTTACACATGCAATGTCAGAGTTCTTGAGATTTATTTTGCTTTGTTTTGTTTTTCCTAAAGTGTAAAGAGGAAATGGCTAATTGGCAATCATTGTATCGCCTTAAGTTGAAAGTGTGAGTGTAGTAGAAAAAGTGCAACCATTTCCTTTCTTACTCAGTGATTTTCCTTCCTGTGTGATTTTAGTCTTACGTACCTATTTTGCAGACTAAAATAAGCTTTTAGCATTATTTACTGCTTAGTCCTGCTGAGCCAGCACGCCCCCAGGGGAGTGAGCTGCACTCTATTAGGACTCCCACGTAAGCAGCAACATGAATAAGTGAGTTTGAATCACATAATCTTTTCTACTGAGGGTGTTCGTGACTGTCTTGGTAAGAACCTACTTGCCTTTTCAGTCCCAGATCAAGCTTGCAGGGCTGGCAGTCAGGAATACTATTCTTTAAGCAGAGTTTGATTTACCACATTCAGTTTAATGGAAATGTCTGGGGAAAAAAATTAGTGAAGAATTTATATTTGCATTAACTGTCAACAAACAGGATCAACACAGCCTCTTGGAGATAGTTCTAGTACAGTTTTGATTACATGTTATTTGAGAATTGCAGATGATAATTAAACTTGAAATAAGCTTAATATAATTCACAGAATATCAGTTTTGTTTAGCCTGGTGAGATACTCCTATACCCTTTCTATTCATGCATCTTTAGCCAAATCTACAGTTTACTCCCCTCTGATGTAAATATTAAGAACAAATCTGCATCTGGAGATCTGCAGACTTGCATTAGAAACTGTGTCAGAAGAAAATATATACCGAAGTGGCTAATTGAATGACTGCTTTAAAAAAATGAAGGGGAAAAAGAGATGGGAAGCCACTAAACTATAAATGGGGGGTGGGGGAGGGAGAGGGGGAGAGAATATGATGCCTGTGGGAAGAATAACATTCAATTCTGAGAGGAATGAGTGTTGTAAACAGTTTCTTTTTCTATCTTTGGGTACTATCTTGTGACATTAGAGAGAGAAGTTATTAGACCAACATAATTTCCAGATGTGTTGAGCTACCTCACTTCAAGATCAAGTTCTGAAGTCAGAACTGAGTGAGATCAACTAAGAAAAGCATCAGAGGTCGACATAAAATATTTTGTCTTGCATCCTGTAGTTTCAGTTAGACATATATGGAATTATAACCCCAAGTCTACCTCAACTCCATTTCTTGGTAAATCTTATTGTTTTATTTAACAGGAAGAAAGGACTACTGAAAGAAATAGGAAGCCAAAAGAGATCAGTGAAGAAAATAAATCTTCCAACATAAGAAAATATAAAGCAGGTAAGAGAAGGGAGGTAAGAGGGCAATAGAAAAAAATGAAATAAAATGAAATTTCATAAACATGGGTGTAAATGTTTTTTTGTCTCTTGAAGGAGCATTCAACAATATGTGACATTGCATATAATCAATTCCAAGCAGGATATAAAACACTTTAGAAAGGGTGACAACTAATTTTCTAAGTGACTCGTCTTTAATGATCTCTTTTATTCAGTTTATTGTTACAGCAGACATTTTGTTGCTGCACTGAACTTTATAGATCACTTATAGCCAAAACTGCATTATTTTCCATGAGAAGGGATTCACTTACTTTTAGTTTTGCATGCTCTTTGTTCTTCTATTATGAAAATGAGCTTTGCTACTTCATGTATTTCTCAATTCAGTTACTGCATTGCTAAAATGTTGGTTCTAGCTTGTTTGTTTCTTTTTTATTCCCTGCATTTACCACATTAGTTGTTTAATTAATAAATAAATAAATTTTAAAAAAAGTAAAAATTGACCAAGTTCTTTTGTCCCCATTATTCTGAACCTTCAATTTCCTGTTTGCAGAATCATTTCTCAGATATAAATTCTTGGTATTGAACAAGAACAAGATGTCTTTGTTACACTGAATTATCTAATAGTAATAATAGAATTTACTAATATTTTATTGGCTTGCTTTCAAAAGGTTAAGAGCTTCAATAATGCCATGGCCTCCTGTTCCACCACATCTTCTCCTAGTGTTGCTCAGCCTCAAGGAATTCTGTGTCACTGTGGTCCTCCTTGCTGTGTTTGTGTAGATACTGGGGAGACGGCTCTCTCTTGCAACCAGACAGAGTGAAAAGACAGGGGGAGATTTTTTTGCCCCAGAAAACGGTCTTTGTCAGGAGTCAAAATGTCTTAGCAGAGTTGAAGGAGCTTTTCTGCTTGTGAAAGGAAGAGAGGAGTAGAGAAGAGGAAAAGCCAGCCAGACACCCTCAGCCCAGGGCATTCATAGGGTCACAGAATCACAACATGGTTGGAAGGGGCTTAAAGATCATCTAGTTCCAACCACCCTACAGGGACACCTTCCCACACCTGGCTCATCCAACCTGGCCTTAAACACCTCCAGGGCTGGGGCATCCACAACATCTCTGGACAACCTTTCCCAGTGCCTTACCATCCTCATAGTAAAGAATTTATTCCTTCTGCCTTTCTGTCCTGTCCTGTCATTGAAATGTACCAAGTTGCTTGACTTTTTTTGTAGTCTCCACAAAGGCAGATCACTTATTTCCTCTTGGCAAAATAAATTGTATCAGAAATAGCCACCAAGGAATAAGACATTAAGGAAAATATCTGAAGGGGCTTAAGTTTGGCTCGCTCACCTAAAATAGGGAAGATAAAAAGGTATATAATCTTCCTCCTGCTCCTGAATAATATTGAATTACTGCCATGCATAGTGGTTTTCACTGAGGTTTTGCTACAAAAAATATCTTACATGCATGGGATTTGAGCAAAAGACATCACAACACCCATTTATAATAACTGCCATGTGTCAAGACATTATTTCATCTGCCTGACATATTTTATTCATGTATATTTAGGAATTTCTACAGAAACTAGTTAAACACTGGGGATGATTTGAAACCACTGGAATTAAATATGTGCTGTTCCATAATGAGATATTAAGGCAGATCTATCCCTTGATAAGGAAAAATGTATTTTCTGAAGTGAATCCCAACATAGAACCCCAACAGAACAAGTCCTACGAGGAGCGGCTGAGGGAGCTGGGCTTGTTCAGCCTGGAGAAGAGGAGGCTCAGGGGTGACCTTATTGCTCTTTACAGATACCTTAAAGGAGGCTGTAGAGAGGTGGGGGTTGGCCTGTTCTCCCACGTGCCTGGTGACAGGACGAGGGGGAATGGGCTTAAGTTGAGCCAGGGGAGTTTTAGGTTAGATGTTAGGAAGAACTTCTTTACAGAAAGGGTTGTGAGGCATTGGAACAGGCTGCCCAGGGAAGTGGTGGAGTCACCATCCCTGGAAGTCTTCAAAAGACGCTTAGATGTAGAGCTTAGGGATATGGTTTAGTGGAGGGCTGTTAGCGTTAGGTTGGAGGTTGGACTCGATGACCTTGAGGTCTCTTCCAACCTAGAAAATTCTGTGATTCTGTGATTCTGTGATAATTTTCAGACGAGAACAAAACACATTGTAAAATGGTGGGGAAGGGAGTTTGAAAAAGAATCTTAAAATCAAATTGAATATTACTAAATGAATGCAGAAAATTCAAATGAAGTTCTAATAACATTAAAATGTGGTTTTATAGCATAAGAACAATAGCTATTTTTAAGCTCATCTTCATAGTTTATTGGTTAATAAACTATGAAGATATAAACTATAAACACTGGAAGTACATTATTTTTCTTAGAATTTAGATAAAGCCTATGATGAGAGATTTGATGAATACTTGAGCAATACAGATTTGTTTGCAACATGTATGTAATAGCCTTAGTAAAATCAATGGATTTAAAGCTGTTCATACCACCTGTGGACTAGGCATTATTTATTTAACTGATTCTTATCTAAATGAAAGGCTGATGGAGCAAAGTAGCCTGGGAATCTCTCTAGAAATATTTCAGAAGTGCTTCCCCCTGCTTCACCTCTTGTCCTCCTTTACAGTACATATTATCTTACTATATTGAGATATTTTTATTTTATGGCTTTCCAAGAAAGAACACAGAAATAATTAATTAGACAATGATAGCAATGCCTTTTTAAGCTTGAAACCATTTTATCAGTGTATTGACTTGAAGGCCAAGAAAAATAAATATTATTTTAGAACAATAACAGCCACAAAAATCATTTCATTACATAATTATCTGCTGAGGACAACATCTTGATAAAATTACCAGAAGAAGGTTTTAACAAGATAAATTGGACTTTTAGACTTAGAATGTAATCTTATAGATATGTTCACAGGGGTTGATAACAGTTTTTATGTCCAAAAGATCTCATAGCATGTCTGAGAGAATGACCAGACTAGTTCTCTTTCTGGCTACTAAAAACATGCACAACAATTCTTCTTGTATATTTGGAGAGACTAACTTTTTAGTATAACTGCAATATAACAGCTGCTGACTTCCATAACAGCCTCTGAAAAACTTTGGGTTGTTGGATCTTTCTCATTTTGTAAAAGGATTGCAACATGTTGGTAATTTCACTTGCAAAGATCCCAAGGCTGAAAAAAAAAGGTGTTCAACTATAGCTGGAATCCATTCTGTCCCATTTCTGCTTTATCTTCTGTTATTGCTGAAAGGTTTGTGTGAAAAGAAAGGTCTTGATCTGAACTCTGAGTGTAGCTGGGGTTTCTATTCATTCTAACACCTCTGGCAAGGTCCCAAATCCAGGACCTACAGGCAATTTCAAAAGGGATATAGTATTCTTGGCTGTGGTACTATCTCAAGTTAAAAAGACCAGCAATTAATTTAATACGCTTTTTACTCTTTTGGTGAGAATGATGAGGAATTATCAGTGGAGGATGAGATCAAGATGTAATTTAGCACAGTGTCTCTGCTCAGCCTTGTTCAGGCTTAATTTCCTCTGACTGCTTACTCGTCATGAGGAAGCAGCAAAAATCTCCTGAATCACATGTAAAGTATTGAAAACACAGTTGCAGAAGCCAGTGTTCCATTTTATTGTCACTGCACACTGCTGTTAGTGTGTCTTTAGCTACACCTATGAACAACTTTTCATATCTGGCTAACAATATATTCAATATATTTTATGTATAAGTTGTTGTATGGCACAGTGTAATATGACAGAACTGTGGAAAAAGTTCAGGGTTCTTGTAGGATAAAGGGTACACACAAATATTGAAGTTTATTCTAGCAAAAATCATTGCCAAACAAACAACTTGTTCCCCATGCTGAAAAGGTCACTGGCAAATGAAATGTTCCTTAAAGGATTATGTAATTCCTCATATGGGTTTTAATACCAATTTAGTGAGTGCTGCCTCCAGGTTCACAGAGCTTTAGATTAGATTTTCAAGTTAGTAATGGATAGAGATCTATGTCACTTCTGCAGTCAGAAACTGCTTGAAGTAGCAAGCAGGAAAGCATCATGAAATGAATACAGTGGGCATTTATCTTCACAGAACCCATTCTTTCAGCATAGCATATCAAAAAGCATTATATTCAGATTGTCCCCATCATGCAACATGATCAATATGGAATTGACCTTTTGCATTCCTTGGACAGTTGCAGTGTTCTAAAGCATTAAAACAAATAAATAGATGCTCTCAAAAGATGGTATATGGCTGCTCTCCATCTCTTCTGTAAATAAATAAATAAATAATAATAATAAAAGAACTTTCTATTTAACACTTTGACTTCTATCTCTTTGCAAGGCATAGAAAAACAAAGATTGCACAACTTACATAAGAGACCAGTCTACCATCCAAAGCTTTCTTGATTCAGAAGTGTAGAATTCAACTTGAGTTTTGAGTCTCATGTAATACACAGAAGAATTTGTGTCTCAAATTAGAACCAGTTGCATTTTAAAGCAATATCTATGTAAGCAGAAAAAATGTTTTGAAATAATATTTTTAATTAAAAGTATTTAAAAACTCATTTACAAAACTTCTTATAAAGATTCTATGATTAAGACTTTATGAATGAAACTTTAGAATTTAAATGAGTATGATATGAACCTCAGATACATCAGTCATGAAGGTAAATAACCTGTCACCTGCAAAGGAACATCTGTTAATTCTAAATTAAATTTGTACTACACAACAAAAGATTACTTAGCATCCAAAATAAAACAACAAAACAAAACAAAATGCAGCTTTTCTCTTAAGACACTTTATTTTTGCAACTGATTTTCTTGTGTACTTAGAATCAGTTCTGCATATATAATACAGAGTTTTTGTACTCTGCTGTGCTTTCTCCATTCTGTGCTATGTTCTGCATTCTCAAATTTCAGAAGAGTTTTTTTACAATGTATTTCACCATCTTCTTTGCTACTCACTATTACTTCTGTGTTCCCAGATGTTTGAATTCACTCAATCTTTATTTTTCTTAAGTGACTGAAAAAATTTCTTCCCTTTTTATAGCATCTATCTCTTATCCTTGCAAATGCAAGTCTAGCCCTTCAGCATTCTAGCAATGTCTCTTTAAATTCCGTTCATTCAGTAAATTCCCTCTGACACCTGAGGTCTTTCTCTCTCCTTCATTGTCTTCTGATTGCTTATGTGCTTGAAAATTAGATATCTTAAATATAAGACATAATAATCTCATAATTCTTTAGGATTTTCTTTCCCAAAACTTCGTTCCTCCTAATTTATTTTAGTAGTTATCACCTTGTCACATCTCTATGCTTTCTTCCATCCCAAGGTCTGTAACTCCAGGAGCTGAGACTGTACAGTTTGGTATACTAACAGTATATCTTCAGTTACTGTAGACTATGAATATTTCTTCTTTGCTGAGCATTTTCACTCTCTGCGTTGCCCCACAACACAGATTGGAACTCACAGCTCAAATTTTGACTTTGAAAACCTGTTTAAGCATTGATCTGATTACGAAAAATTCGGAATGCCCACTGCTATAGTGGGCTTCAAAGTCACTCCCAGAGTGGTTGAGAGCTTGGTGCTGGAACAGATGGTGTCCACATAACAAATACACAAATGTTGCCTTTGTAGGCATAAATCTCGTTAGCAGCTGCTGGGTTCTGAGTTCTTTAGAAATTCAAAGAGGCATGTGACTACAGACTTCAAAAATCCCACTTTGTATTTCCAGTTTTTAAACCCTAGAACTGCAGGTAAAACTTGCAGAATGCCATACAACTT
This sequence comes from Aythya ferina, assembly GCF_964211825.1. NCBI lineage: Eukaryota > Metazoa > Chordata > Aves > Anseriformes > Anatidae > Aythya > Aythya ferina. The sequence continues at coordinate 144,920,501 of NC_140296.1, forward strand.
ATGACTGTAAATGATGTTAATATTCAATGCTTTTGGTCTGGAAGATTGCTATAACAATACACATTTGTATCTCTTTCTCCTGTTGTTTGTAGTGCTTCTTATTTTCTTGATTAAGAGGGGAAAGCTTACTGAAGAAAGCAGTACCAAATGGTTGTATAATGATCCTAATGTTGCTTAAAGGTTCCTTCAGACACAAATCTGAGCCGTAATTCACTAGTTATCAGCCACTGCTAAAAGGCAAATTGAGAGGGTTGTTCATACTATCTATAAGTAAAGCAAAACTTAAGGTAAGGTTGAAACTGCTGAGGTTGAAACTACTATATGTCTTTTATTAACTGTGGGGCCTGATGGGACTTTTTCTAGGCCTTGGAGCTTGAATTGAAAGAAATCCAAATTTCTCTTCAGTCTAATTCTCCCATTATTTTTTGTGCAGCTGGCTGCACTGAAAACATTCTATTACTTGCGAGAAAATGTGTTTGCTATTTGTGTAGTCCTTATGATTTTAGAATACAAGTGAGGTATAAACACTAATTTATTTTTTCTTACAGTAACTCTGAGGGGTGAGAGCTATTATTCCATATTTTTCCTGACAAGAAATGAGAGATCAAATTAATTCCACCAGATTGTACAGAAAAGCCAAATCAAAGCTCTTGGGCAGGTCTTTCCTAGGTGAATGGCTGTGAAGAGTGGCTGCAGAATTGGTATTGGCATTGAGAATGAGAATTTTCAAATACTGTAATCTTAGTTCAGAGAACAGTTGTTATTGGAATTTTAACTAAATGGATGAAGAAATGTTTTAAGAAATAAGTATCAGCCTTTCCTGCTCATTATTTTTGGAATTGATCAAAAGTTAGTGATTTAGTCATTATGACTCTTAACTGAATAATCTTGTAAAAAAAAAAATCTATTTGCAAAAGATTGTCAAAATATTGTCAGACTGTGATCTTTTAATCCTACTTCCTCATCTATTTTCTTCTTGAATGCACTATTTATTAACTCAAATTCCTTGTGATGCTTCAAGAAAATTATATGAAATATGTTATGTAAGACTAGAAGAGAGGAAGTGATGAGGAACAATAATGGTAGGTGACCCTGAAGAGAGGCAATTGCCAATGGAAAACATTTTAGAACAATTTGAAATAACTGTGGACATTTATTTATCTGAAACATCTGGACAGTGCAGCATAGTGGCCAAATTAGGGTGATTTAAAAAGAGATAGATCTCACCTCTGAAAATAGCCATTACCCTCTCATTCCACATACAGCAGGTAAGATTTTGTCATTACACATAGGCAGGCATATTCTCAGCCCAAGGAATTTGAGTCCCACTGCTTTCGTCCCGTTTTCTGCTTCTTGAGTCACTTCTATATCTCCTTCTCATTCTATTAATTCCTTCTGAGTCACATTTTATTCCAAATATAAACTCTTGAGCAATGAATGTAAGATCCAGAAATACTGAGATGACAAACATTTGCTAGTGTAGTCTAGATTAGTCTTGGATATTTCGTCTTAAAATTTTCCTTTCCTGTGTATTGTATATGGTTTGCAGTACAGAAGAACAGAATTATATTTTTCCAAAGTGTCTTTTATTGCATTCCCCAACACATGCTTCTCTTAATATTGTCCTCCTGATGAATTTTTCATTGTTTTCCTAAACCTAACTTTTGACCTTTGCAGCAGTTCTGCACTCATAACTTTCATGACATACTGAGTTCTTCTCTTTTCCTTTAGGCAAAAATGTACAATGTACCTTCTATCCTGTCAGACAGAGTCTGTCTGTCTTCTATTTGGTAACCCCTTGCCATTTATTACTGGCAATAACTACTTTTTAGATATCTATTTTTTATCTACTTTTTACTAAACATCATCTTCAGTATATAGCTCACCTAAGGTCATGTCAATACCGGCCTTTTGCTCTCATCCGTCTCTCCTCCCAATTTATTTAGCCTTGTATAGGCTAAATAGGAGGATGCTTTTCCTCCTGACTTCCTTTATTTTCTCCTTCTCCTGTAAATATAAGTGTCAAGGTTTAGCTCTCTTTCATACATAAACCTTTTCTTTTTTGCCCCAGTGTAAGTCTGCGCTACCAGTAAAGCCTTGGTTACTCCCCAGTACCTTTTCCTGTATCTTTTTTCTGTACTCAGAGCATTTATGGAAGAAAGGCCACAAAATATTTACCACATCTTTTCTGTCCTCCTTTTCATAAACAACTCTTTTCCCATTTAGTGGGTTTTCTCATCTCAAATATCAATCGCCTTGTCACTGTCTTCAAGACTTCCCCTACTGCAGCCACCTTTTCACATGTCCCACAAACAATCTCTCAGTCCAAGAGGAACTGGACTGAGTGCCTTTGCCTTCCTTTTCTTAAACTATTGAACTTACCTGTTAAAATATGATGTTTCTTGACTGTCCTTTCCCTAACTCGTTTGCTTGTTCCAATGACCTCACTGCATAACCTGTCCTCGTCATCTTTTTTCATCTTTCTGCTTTACTGTTTTCACTACAGAACAGTGCTTCCTGGAATGTTTTTTCTTCTCACAAAGGCATCTTTATCTTTTGCCTCTGAGACATCCCTTTTCTGCATCATTGCAGATGCTTGTGATCTGCCATTTAAATTTGTAATCTAGGTTTAATCTTTAATTTAGAGTGCTTCTTAACAATGATATGCAAACCTGTCTTTAAATGTGGCAGATACTTTTTTGGTGGTGGTGAGAGCTTGCAGAACACTGCAAATATAGAGTTTTGTGGTCCATTTTAATTCCTAAAGCTTTGCCATCTTACATTTCAGTTGCTGTGACATCATGTTATCTGTTTCTGTCAAAGGCAGTTTTGCTCCCTGTGTGCATGTAGAAGGCTGCTGCTAAGGTCATTTTCTTAGTCCATCACTTTGATTTTCACACTCCGCAATTGCACTCTCCTTCTGTATTGCACCAAACAACCTTTTTATTTATTTATTTATTTATTTATTTATTTATTTATTTTTAGACAAAACAAAACAAAATCTTTCCGAACTCTTTAGGCCTTATTGCAGTATCAAGTTGTCATTTCCCACCTCCAGTTGGGCTTTGAGGCCAACTTTCATAACACCCATATTAAATCCTCAACTGCATACATTCAGGCACTGAGTGACACCTTCATGCATATTATATCTCCCATGGTCTTCCATAAAGTTCTCTTATTCCCTTTCAAGTTGCAATTTAACATTCTCCTTTGGTGTGGTGCTCACAAAAAATGGGGATTGCTGAGCTTTTGGTGTTCTGAGACCAGAATCCAAACACACCCACAAACATTGCCTCATTGTTTTCCTTTACTCCTCCCATCTGTCTCTGTCCATCTGTTTTATCATATAGTTTAATTCTAGGCAATTGAAGCAAAAAAAAACCCACAAATTTATATGTCCACAGTGTCACTACCTACAGCACTTGACACATTGGCATCACAATCTGTGGCTAAAATCCAAATCTAAAGGCCATAAGATAATGAAAACACATAAAAGTAGATGTAGATGTAATTATTATGAGGTGTTTACTAATATTTTACCATTTTTCTTTCATTTTCCTGAAAGTGATATTATTAATTTATTAAAAAATATATATTCTTGTCTTTTACCTGTTAATTTAGAACTGCAAGTGCTGCTTATTATTTTATTTTGTGTTTTTTTTTTTTTTTTTTTTTTTATCTTCTGTCACAACAAGCTATTCAACCTTAGTGTGTGTGAATTTTGGCAGAATTTTCTCATCAACTGTTCATGAACAGTTTCTCCAAAGCAGTCTGTAATGTGATGACACAAAATGTGTTAAAAGGACACATTAACATTCCTGCCAATGATGACAAGAGGGAGTTAATCCATATGTTGATATGCTGTCATTCAAAAGCAATGTAAGAAATAAATTTATCTTTAGGCAAAAAATAAAATGGACATTCCTTGATTTTATTGTTTTAATGTTGTCCTCCCCCATGAGTTAGAGTGGCAAGTGTTCATAAGAATAAATACCCTGGCTCTTGCTAAACATGTTGTGGTCTGCATCTCAGGAAGATGAATTAAGTTTGTGTCTCTTTTTCTGAAAGCTGTTCTCATTGCACAGTCTAATATCTTGAAGTAGAGGGGAAGACAGATAGTTTGGTGTCCTTTCTTCTTCCATTTTCTCAAAACCTTAATTGGAGATCCATGTACATATAGTGCCACTTCTACACACAACTACTTGCCCTGTCGAAATCTCAGTGGCACAGGTGTGTCAGGAACGATGACTAGAATGTAAAAACAGCAGAGCAGCACTTTTAAGGACCAAACTATACAGGACATACTAGTGTTTTCAAATACTGTTTTATTTTATATCTATTTTATTTATATTACATTATTTTATTTATTTTCATTTTATTTTATTTTGATAAGGAATATCAGTTGTAATTATATTTTTCCAGCATCTGGATCTCTCTAATGTCTACTGTGTTCTCCTAAAATGCTTTACAGGGGGGAATTAAGTCCCACCAAGGGACTTAATCATGTCTTTAAATGATTTGATGAATTCAGAACATGGTTTTATTCATGGAAAGTTATGATAATCTTTCATGTGTGTGCCTTAGTTAACAAGGTATTTTGATAGAATTTTATCCTGATATGTAACGTCAGAGCCCCTAATGTCCCTAACCTCTGAAACAATTTGTATTCTAGATAATGAAAGCCAGTGTCTGCCTGTCATATGTGTCTTTGAAAACGTCTCCTGAAGCCCAGCAATATAATGGAGTGCAGTTTTGATGCTGACTGCTCAGAAGAACAGTCAGTCAATGGTGAGACTTTTTCTAATCTGGACGCATGAGATAAGTCTGTTAACAAAGCCCAGTGAGCTCACTATAATGGCAAGTGTCAAATAATTTTGTCGTTTGATATAACCAAGTGTTCTACAAAGTTGGATTTGGCACTGCATTACTCAGTAACTTTAGAAAGTGCTATCTGCTTCACCTTAATTTGTGTACATATATATGAAGTTTCTCTGTCTAATGAATTCCTCTGCTAACTCCACTGTGCAAAAAGATTCCCTCCATCAGACAGTGACAACTCAATCACAATGTTTAAGCATTCCTATTTCCTAATAGTCAGAATATACAGCACAACCACTGCCATAATAAAAACCTGATGGAATTACTTAGCCAGACCGCTTCTGGTTTGCATTAAAAATAATAATAATAATAATAAAAATAAGTTATAAAAATACCTATCTTTCTGTACTAATTCATTTCAGTCCTCTTTGGACCCAGGAGATCCTTATCAAAAAGTATGATTTGATACTGACAGAAAGAACCGTTGCAATTCCTCTTTTCCCTCCCCATTCAAACTGTATCTGTACCCACACTGACAACCAGTACCCCAAATACAACAGAAGAAGTGACAATCAATCCTAAAAATGGGAAGTTACAGATTAATGTGTTTATAGGTAAGGTTTCACCTTAACCTCCGGTCCTACTAGGGGTTTTCTTGTTGACTTATAATGCATTGGGATAGAAGCAAGATCTATCTTGGACCCATGCAATTCAGTGTCATATTTCCTTCTTGAGTTCAGTAAGGATACATGTTTTCTCTGAGACATTCCTCTCAGATTTCTCTCTAAAATTCTGCTCTATCTACTTCCCCTTAAGAAATTAGGCCAACCATCTCTGGAGTCATTAGCAATAGCAGAAATGACCTTTAAGGTTAGCCAAAGAATTTTATGGAAATCTTACATTTTTCTCTCTTTCTATCACTGTCCCAATACTGTTAGTGAACAAGATCCACACCACTTGCTGTGTGAAAGGCAGGACATTTGGATGTGTAATGGTTATATTATTATAGGTAGGTCTTGACAGATATAAACACATAACAGTCAACAAATGAAAAAGTGACAAACAATACAGCCCTCTAATGGTAAAAGTGAATACTAACATTTCAAGGAATGAATAATAATTATATGAGAAAAAAATATATAAATCATACAAAGTGTAGTATCCTTTCTTCAGTACTGCTGATACCAGCCAAGTTTAAATAAGGAAGATGTTAAATCTGCATAGTGGAAAATAATGAATCCCAAAGCCTAGCAAAAAAATTAAAAAAAAAAAAAAAAAAAAAAAAAAAAAAACCAAACTTGTTTAATTTTAAAAGGTCAATAGAAGTGAAAAAGGCAGGAAAAGCATGAAGGATGCAACACTTCCTCTGTGATTGCTCTCCATAGCTGCACAGCTCAGAATCTTACACTGTGCTTTGGAGACACCTTTGCCTGGTTTCAAAAAATAAAATTAATAATAAAAAAACCCTTAGACTCACTGGGGACATTTTTTCATCCTAAGCTATACTGAGATCTGACTCTGACCTGAATTCTACTTTTAAATGCTGATGTCTGAGCCTAAAGCTGCTTTGGTGGTTGACTGTACGTATGGTAATGCCCTACAAATTCTGTTTTCCAAGACAGTGATCCTGTGGTGCTATAAAGGCAACAAGTAAAACTAGGGCATTTTGCTCTCTTTGTGAATGTCATAAAACATAGCTGTTTAACTAAAATGGAATGGAGATGGTGTTAGAAAGTATTCAGAGTTTCCTGGCTTTGTTCTTCATCCACATGTCTGATCTGCTCACTTGTCTTGCAATCTAGCTTTTCCATTGTGGAACAGACCAAGGGTAGGCAGAGGCTATGTGAGAAACTGAATGAAGATATGTCTTAATAATATTGTTTATGTGGAATTATTTCTGTTGTTATCTGAGGATAAAGCTTCAGTTTTAAGGATATACTTCTCCCTGTAGAGTTTTCTGATGTTTTTCTATTTCATGTCCTTTTAGGTCCATCTCTAAATAAAAGGACTATGATCAGTCCTTGCTAACAGTCAAACCTAAGAGCTTCATCAGTATCTCAGTACCTATGTTTTACTTTCACACCCCCATGGCAGCCTCAGCAAATCTGACAGGCTGATATGGAATCACAGGCGATTTGCTCTCTTACCTCATGAGGAGTTTACAAATGAGGAGTTTAATATATTTTGTATGTTTAAATCGAAATCTTTTTCTACTGGAAAGCTTAGAGTTGAGTTGTAGCTGGCCAACAGTCAGCCAGTGTATCGTATGCAAATATTAAGAACTACAGGAATAACCACTGTTATCACCTTAATCTCTTCTTGATTTCTATGACTTCCACATATTACTTCACACAATTGCAGTCTAAGTTTTTATGTTTGTGGAATAGAACACTGACTTTCTGCTGATAAAACTGGGTGATAAATACATGTACGTGAATGAAGGACTAAACTGTGTTCTTACAGCAATCAATGAATGTAGTTATTTAATATCTGGGCAATCTTTTAATACATTCATATTTTCAGCTGGAGGTATCATTTGTTTTCTATAAAATTTAAGCTGCTTCAGGGCTGATAAAGCCTTCTGGATACTTATTTAAGCTACTTTTTGAATCCAGAATTTGTACAAACACTGATTATTTTGGGGTCTGTTACAATTAGAACCACACAGAGAATCTTATATTACTGAAACTCTTCAGTTAAAACACAATAAACAAGGCATACATGTACAAGTTTGCATAGGGCACAATAGTTTAGAATTAGTTTGCACATTCTCTAGAATGAGAAGAGACAGCAAATAAGGACATTAGTCTAATCAAAAACAGCTCCAGAAATAACTACACTAGAATTGCATCAATGACATTTCAGCTCATTTCTCAGTTCCTCTGAGCTTGAAATGCAAGACAACCAGACTTCAGCAAATAAACTAATAGCAACATTTGTTCAGTTTATAATTCAGAATAAATTAAGCATGAACATAAGTGTGTGAGTGATACCAGCAGTGACACTGGTGAAATAGAATTTATCATATTCTATTTATCATATTCCACAGCATGCCCCATACTATACAGCAGAGTACTGCTTTCTCATCTACTTATATTTTTAATAGAAGTAATTGTATTTTCATTCAGAATCATTTAACATGTCTATGGCTGTTTTATCTATGAGAAACTGTTATTAGGGGAACAAATTAGTTTTTCCTCTTCAGTGTTTTCCAAAGCAATTTAGCAATTGCAAATGAAAAGATGAGAAAGCCAACTTTTTAGACTACATACATGGTATTATGGATCATGTCTGGAGAATTTGTGATTTGTATATATATATTCTTTGGATTCAAAATAGTTGATTTGTGGGAAAGAAGGGCCTTGACAAGACAACTTATGTTTTCATCCTCTCAATAAATTGTTCTCTTCTCATTTCAATAATGAATGGCTGTTTTGCACGGATACTCAATACTAAAGTTCTCTCTACTGATTAAAATCTCAAATATTTTACAATCCATTCCAGAACAGGAACTTACATTGTTCATTACAGTTTGTCTTCTCAGCTTCTGATCTATGTAGTACATTACGTTTTATTCCAGAGATTACCTGTATATAGAGACTCCCATAAATTTCTTCTGTTTATATTCAGACTCCTATAGATTCCTTCCATTACATGAATTAATTTCTATGACAAACAAGTCTGTTAGTTCCTTGCAGTTTTACTCTTATAAGTACAATTAGACCAATTTCCTCTGTCCCTATTGCATTTGTCTGAGAATCTTACATGGGGAATTTAGTAATGCTAATTGATCTCAACAGTAACAAATCCAACTTTAAATATCAATCCAGACCTGATGCACTCACTGGAAATGTCTCTACCAACCCATTGATTTTACTGGGAACACAAAGAACTTCAGCTCTAAATGCAAACAGTACAATTTAGTGTCTTAAGTAGGGTGAATTCAGGCTCAAATTTATGACTTTCTTTTAAAGATGTTCTCCAATGTTATCTTTGTTTCTTTGAAGGCCAACCTTAGTGGAAGAAAAATTGTCTTGAAGACACCTAAAGATGCTTGTAAAATAAGTTATATTTGATTTTGGGATTCAGGAGACTCAGGACACCAAACAGGAATCTTGCATCCTGTAATATATTTCAAAACAAATTTCAAAGCAAATTTTTATATCTAAGCAAATTTTACATTATTAAAACCCAGAGGCAGTATTTCAGTGTTTCTAGCTGCTGAAAACCTTCAAGAATGTGCTGCTCTCCTCACTTCATCACACATTACATTACAAAGATGAATTTTCTTTCACCTCATTTTCCTGGTTGTATACTGTCATTACAGTATCCAGTCTGTAGTTGAGCAACTGCAATAACAGTGGGTTCAGGAGGAATAGGTGGGTGGAAACGTCATTTATTTCTCATCGTGAAGACACATAATCACATCTAATTTTTTGCACGAGTGCTTTTTGCAGGAGGAATGACAACAGACTATTGTTTTGACTAGGACTTTTTACATGCAGGCCTGATTTGTAAGAGGTGTCTTTTTCTGCTGCCTAGATTTCTGTGCCTCACTAAACCACAGAAATCTATTTGGTCAAATCTAATTTGTAGTTTTGGTTTTTCAGTTCAGAGTAGTATAATTTGAGCTGTAAAAATGCAAGACATAACACTCACTCCTCTTTTTTCCCTTATTTGCAAAGGTGAATCAAATAGACAAAGAGCACCCTGACACTTTGTGGGGTCAAAATGTAAATGCATTTTCAAGGTATTTTCAATAATCACCACTGACATTAGATATAAAGCAACTGCACAGAGAAATATTTCATCTCTTTATAGTAACAGAGGCTTTGTCAAGTACTTTGACATTTATTTAGAAAATGATTATTACATACTGCCATTTCTATAATTTATTAACTTTTGTTTGTTTGTTTGTTTGTTTTCTTTTCTTTTGGCTGAACCTTTGATTCTGTATTTGCATTTCATTTATTACATTTTAAAGAATCCCACTAACCAGCTCAAAGCTATGTAACATTGCCTGCAATGAAAGCTATATATCATCTTCCTGTGGCATTAGTGAGACATTTTTCAGGAAGCCATCTGCAGTCACAGGTGAGCTGTACACCTTCTTCCATAGTAGCCTATGGATTATGAAATCCTTTAGAGAAAGAGAGAGAAAGGTCATTGCATTGGGGTACCTTCTTGATAAAGCTCAGTACTCTGCAGTTTAACCCTTGAAATAGAAATTAAAGGAATTTGTTCATTCAATAAGTAATTCATTTGGGAGGTTGCTTGTAGAATTCTGTTGGGAATGTGGAGTATTTCTAACCACCTAAGGCTTTGGCAGGACCCAGACCAGCTAGTGATGCCAAACTTGGAGACCAGCCTACCCACAGCAGAGAGTGAAGGCAAAATAGTCACAGCCTGAAAGAATATCCTTTGCATATGGATAGGAAAGAAGCAATAGGTGCTACTCTGACAGGTTCAGCAAGAGTTGGGGCAGCATAATCACATGTGGCTAGATCAGCAGCAATTTCCACCCAAACAGTCTGAGAACCAAAATCTTCTAACACAGTTAGTGAGCATCAAATATTCTTCAAACTGACCGTAAGTGAGTGTCAAATGTTCTTCAAACTAACTATAAAATAGACTGTTTCCCAAAGAACAGTCTGAACTAGCTGGGTGAAAACTGACAGATATGATGTAGAAGGACAGCTAACAAAAGCCTTATTCTGAAAGTTCTGAAAGATAATCTGAGGTATTGCTTTTAGATACATGTGAAGATATCTTGCATTGTTGATACTTTCTTCACTGCAGAGCAAGTTACTAGAAAGTAGGAAAATGAAATTTGAAATATTTTTTCAATAAAATGAATATGATCTTTGAATCCCTAACTGATTGACTGACAATCCCACAAACTGCCCGATGAAATGTGATAAAATATTTAAATTACATCTAAGGAAATAGGAAGATTAAATCTCTTATTAATAAGCTAAGAGATTTAAATGCCATTCCCAGGTTCTACCAATGACACTACAAGTAAACTTTTTTCTGACATTAGTAGAATAAAACTAATTATTCCTAATTGAGTTTCCAGCAATAACAGTCCTCTTAATTGATCTCTTGTGTAACAAGATATTTCACAGAATGAAATGATCACCTGTGTGTGCAAACATACTTAATAGGACCAACTGTGCTCACTGTGATGACTAATGCTTTGAAACCCAGAAGATTTTAGTATATAGACACCTATTGAAATTTAAGACATTATAAGCTTGTGAGGAAGAGAGACTCTTAATGCATCTGAAACAAAGATTTCTAATATCCAGCAAAATAATGTATGTGATAGTAGAAAATAATCCCATAGCTGGGGAAAACAGCTGAAATCTTAAAACTGAACCTGCAGTGGGGTTCACTAGAATTATTACACACAGAGGTCAAATCCCAAATGAAGTCTCTATTTATCAGTTTCACTGATCAGTATCACTGATACTGTCTGAATTCTTTGTTAATGACCTGAATGAAAGCATGGAACACCCACCCAATGGACTGAGCAAATAGGAGGAGTGACTGATTATGCTGGAGAATTGAACTACCATTCAGAGGGACATTCACAGGCTGGACACACCATCAAGAACCTCATGAACTTCAGCAATGACAAATAAAAGGCCTGCACCAGGATTGTAATTACCCCATACAACAGAACAGACTGGGGACCAGCTAAATAAGTAGGAACTCTGGAGAAATAGCTTTGGCAGTCCTGGTGTACAACAAGCTGAATAGTAATCACCAGTGTGTTCTTGTACTGAAGGAAGCTGTAAACTGGGTTTTATTAACAGGTACATAGTCAACATGTTTGGAGAGAGCTTATGCCTTCCTCTTTCTTCATTTAGCAAGCTTTTTATTCATCACCTCATGCTGTTAAAAGCTGTGGGAGCATTAATGAAAATGTGAGCTAGATAAATGACAGAAGTGTTTTTCCAATCTGATTACTCAATAGAAAAAGTGCATTTAATTTGAACACTCCTCTTAATTTATGTGATTCTATCATTTAACAGGTATTTATGTTTCACAGGGAAAAGACTGGTTAGGATGGCTTTTACAAACTAGGTTGGGCATTATCAAACACAGCAAAGAAGGAGATTTTGTTACAGAACCTCAGAAGATAGGTCACAAAACTAGTGTGCTCACAAAGAAATTCAGGGAATTTGCAGTCTCTGGTGCGTCTAATATTTTGGTCAGTGTCAGGGCAAGGAAACTGAAACTCTTCTGAAAGGAGAGCCTCTCATTGTGGACATAAAAGGATATGAAAGCTGTAAAACCAAATCCATAATATAATATAATATAATATAATATAATATAATATAATATAATATATTAATTTATTAATATATAATATAATATAATATAATATTATATTATATATATTAATATATAATCTATATATAATATATTATATATATTATATTAATATATTATATTATACATTATAATATTATATATTATAATAAAATTATGATACTACATATTATATATAATATAATAATATAATATAATTTATTATTATAGTATAGTATTGTATAGTATATTAATTATATTATATATAACCATGTTTTTCAATGCCATAAGGAAATGATTTCTTCCAAAGTTTGCATCTTTCCAAGGAATGCAGCTGATTCATCACTTATGACATTGAGCTGGGTTTCTGAATTTCATCTGATGCTTGTTCATGTTAGTGGCAAAGTTCATCAGTACTCTTTCATAGCCAGAGTTCTTGCCACAGTGGGTGCTGATTTTGCCAAGAGTATCTTCCTAATGTAGTGGCTCAATGATTGATGATTTCCAGATATATAACCTAAAACAACAATAGAATCTTTCTCTGTGGTCCTATCAGTATCTCTTTTACTTCCTTTTTCATGAAAAGATGTTTACATTCTCCTTTATTGATTTATCTCTGAATACCATATTAACTGGGGTCATAGCCCTGGTTTGATATCATAGATTCAGAATATCCTAAGTTGGAATGGTCCTACAGGAAGTATTGAGACCAACACCTGGCTCTACACAGGACCACCCAAAAATTAGACTATCTGTCTCAGAGCGTTGTCCAAATGCTTCTTGAACTCTGGCAGGCTCGGTGCCTTAATCGCTTCCCTGGGGAGCCTGTTCCAGTAAAACTTAAAGAAGCAACTGAGGTAGGAGGACTTTCTAGAAACATCAGTAAGCTTCTGAGAGTCACCTACACTGACCTTGGTAAATGTTTTCTGTATCTAGTAAATACAATACCAACAGAGGTTTTATGGTACATGTTAATACACTTAATGCTATTCAGCACCAAAAGAAATACAACCCTCACAGGGTGAGTAGAAACAAAGCATTTCCATTACACAGTAGCTGAAACCTACCCATATTAAATGTTTAGTAGACATTACCTGTAAAAGACAAGAGCAACTGCAGTTCAGTCCCATGGCAAAGATGGCACTATGTTTTTCATCTCCATCCAGTTTTTAAATTCAGCATCTTCTGGCAGGGCACAGCTGAAGGCTGTCCATAGCTTTTATGAATACTATAATTGGAACAAGGAGAAGGAAGCCATATGGCCTTTTCTTCCCCTCTCCCATGGGCCAATTTACAGCTGGTGACAGAGATCTAGACTGAAAATCTGATCTATGTTAATATTCTTTTTATTCAGTTCTGTTTCACATTTAGGATAGGAAACAGCACACAGATGGAAAAGTTGAAAAGTATTTGTGTTTTAGACACAAGTTGAATATAGGTTTTAGACACAAGTTGAATATCCAGCCCCTGAGTTCCATGTGAAGACTGGAAGGAAAAAAATAAGGATTATTTTCAGCATATTTTACTACTTTCTACTTATCAAGTTATAAAAGAAAAGCATCTGTGTTCCCAAATCACATTTATAGGAGAAAAAGTGGGGAGATCAGGCAGATACATCTAATAATTTTAGAGGAATAAATACTGTAAGGGTATAAAGTTACTGCAGCTGAGACATCTAGAGACCTCACACTTCCAGTGTAGTTCTTGGTAGGCTACTGGGAGTAACATAGATAAAAAAGCTGCAATTACACAAGGAAACAGCAAAGTTATAGGAAGTTTAATCACAATTTCCTTAGAGATTAGTTAGAGATTGGTATTGCTATATGAATTTTGCAATACCCAACAGTTCTTCTCTAGCTCTTCACTAGATTCCTGAATGATAGTAGCTATTATTACATCCCAGGATAACAATATGACTTTAAGTATGCCTATTTACATCATGTTTCTTTATCCTTACCTTTCACATGAAACAGTTCTACCCCATGCAAATTTTGCATCTCTGTCTTTTACCTGATTTTTTTTTTTTTTTTCTTTTTTTACTCTCTGACTGGACCTCTAGTTCTGCAATAGTTGTCGTCTGAGAGACACCTTGATTTTTGTATTGTAAAATGGACCTCTAGTCCTGAGGGGAAAAAAAAAAAAAAAAAAGTTACACTGCCAACTCTTTTTCTGCTATGCTTGTGCAACATTTGCCATAAACGTTTTGGTCAAGCAATTCTCCATTCTCCTTACTCAACCTTAAATCATACTGAAATCATCCTGAAACCTGGTGAAAGGAATAGGGCTAGGAACTAAAGAGAAGAAGAAAGGGCAAAAAAGATTTGTTGTTATCAAAAAAATCTAGCAGAATAGATGAGCTGAACATAAGTTATATTTAGTAAGCTTACAAGCAGCTCCACATGGTATTCCTGCTCCCAATGTATTATTAAGATGATTTTTCAGAAATGAAAATCATTGAAATTACATTAGAAGAACCAACAGCACAGAATAATAACCTACAGCTAAGCTACTGGTTTCTGACTAAGGGTTTCTAATTCTCCATAAGCTCTTTTCAAATTCCTGTTAATATGGCCAAAGACATTCACAAATTGGAAAAGCTTCAGCCAATAGAATATGGCTTACGGACTTAGTGTGAGAAAGAGTTGGCACAGCTTCACAAAGCTCCCTCAAGGTTCTCTCAGGAGAGACTGAAGTGACCAAAGACAGTGGCTTCTCAGACACTCTTGTCTTTAATAACTAAATCCAATATTAGTTCATGATCCCTTTAAAAGTCTTTTTGAATCCTCTTGCAGCTGTATGTCTCAAAAAAGCCAAGGAATTTTGAAGCGAAGTGGATTTCTGGTGGAAGCACATTTGAATGAGAAAAATGTATTTCTCTCACACACAAATAATAATTCTGTGCAAATTCTACAGACCAATGGATTTGCAACACAGGATATGCAGCATTTTGGAGAACTCTGAATGTCCTTGTAGAGACTAGCTTCAGTTTAATAGCTGTGTAGTCCCATTGTCAAGAGAACTATTGTGCTTCTATTGCTGTAAAATTTAATTTTACTCTCCAGATTAGTTATTATATAGTAATGAACCCTGTTACAAAGATATAGTCATTTTTATTATAAATGGTGATAATAATTCTGTCTATGAGGCACTCCTACTTCATGCAATGTATTGCACTGTCACAGGATTAAGCACACTCTCTGTTCCAAATCACTGTTGAATGTAATATATGACGTAGGGCTCCTTTTTACTATATTCAGCATCTTCAAACCCTTTCAGCTGTTTAGAAGTCACTGGTATGTTTTCTTGTTTAAAATGTTCCTACCTCCTATTTTTTCTAATTTTGCTGGTATTTTAATTCTCATCAATAATTTCAATATAATTAAAAAGAGATGAAGAAAACCAGCCATTGTGGAGAAAAAGTCTAATGATCTCCACAAAACAGAGTAATTGTGGTTCAGCTTTTGTTGTTGTTGTTTTGTGGAAATGTTCTGGCATAAGATACTATGCTGAACTACCACCTATTTACTGGTAGGTTTGTGCTTTGTTTTAAAGCACCTATTGTGACAAACAAAATTTCATGCCAGGCCTCAATCCTGCAGAGGACTGTCATTACAATGAGTTATACAAAATTTCTTGCAGGGTGGGAAGCTGAACCAACAAAAGGAAAATGAGGGAGTGCATATTTATCACTTCTACTCCCACTATTTCAGTGGAAAACTTATGTGCTCCAAAGATAAAATTGAATATGATGAAGAAGAGGGACTCAGACTGGTTGATAATCTGAACCATGTATAAATCGATGCAATATGTTCTTGTGTCTATAGATGCCTTGAAACAATAGCTCAGAGCAGGATGAACCACTATGCTCACTTCTGTTAAAAAGTACATAAACACAGACAATACAAAGACATTGTTATCTGTAATCCTCGTTTTGTATTTCTTCTCCATGGGATTCATCTCTCTGTGGCTCGAGGCTTAGCTCCAATGCAGCCTGGCTACAAAACCTGGAGCTAAATGTCAGAACAAATTGTTTTGTTGTGAGAAAGGTCTGTGAGGAAGTGCACAGAGCCATCCAAGATAAAGAAGCTTAAACTGAGAATTCATAGTTAGCAGCTTGAGGATTTAAGAGGAAAAATATGAACACAGCATGCTGGTGCATAAATTCATAAAAGAACAAAACAATGAGCCAGAAGACAGCAAACTAGCAAAATCAAGGGTGGAGGCTGACCTTTTGCCCCCTTGCTGATGAGTGGCCAGCAAAGACTAATAGGGTATCTTGTTGGGAATGTAAATATATTAATGCATAGTCTAATGGCTTGGCAAATGTAGTTATTTATTGCATGTATTTATCGTGTGTAAAATTCTCTCTGGACTTTTAAGCTGTGTCTGAAGCTCTTAGACACATGGCAAAAGCTGCCTGACTCAGGAAGAGTTAAAACAATGATATTGCAAATAAATTTGTAATTTGCAGTTTATTTTCTCCATCTCAAAGGAGTGGGGTTAGCTATTTGTATAACCACAATTCAGAAAACAACTAACAGCTTTTGTTTTCTATACTAACCTCTGACAACTTAGATGGGAATGGAAACCAACAGAGAAGGAAAAAAAAAAAAAAAAAAAAAAAAAAAAAAAAAAAACTTTGTCAACTGGAATAATTCACTGTAGTCTTTTTATTTGACCTTCTTTCCTAAAGTATGATTAAAAAAAAAAGAAATTTGACAACTTTTCTTCCACCACGTTTGCAACCTTCTGTATTTCTGACCTGTTCGTCATTGTTCCTATCAGTATCTAAAGCTCTTAAACATGATAAACATGATATAGAATTCACAGATAGGTAAAAAATATTCTAACATGGAAACGTATGCTCTATGGAGAAAGAGAGAAAATATAAATAAAATTATACCTAGAAAGGTGGTCTTGCCAACCAGTGGGGGAAATTTGCAAATTACTCCATCTTGCTGATTATTTTTGAAAATCTAGGATATTAAAAAGAAAATAAAATTATTCAAAGCATAGTTTCTAACTTTATATCCTTAGTGAGAATAGTGAGAGAAATAAACTCCAATTTTGTTT
The DNA here is from genome assembly GCF_964211825.1 of Aythya ferina. NCBI lineage: Eukaryota > Metazoa > Chordata > Aves > Anseriformes > Anatidae > Aythya > Aythya ferina. The sequence goes on from NC_140296.1 coordinate 144,937,712, forward strand.
AACTGTCAGAAACCCTTCAGAAAGATGGAACTAAACTCTCAGGAACTTAGTTAACATTTGGTCTCTTTTCATTATGACATTTATTTTGTTTATTTTCTTGCTCAGAACAAAAAAAAAAGATGCAGAAGATAGAGGTGAGAGCCAAAAAAAAAAAAAATGTATTATTTGGATGAATCTTTAAAGTTCTTAAGCAGAGTTGTGGAAGAAAATAGAAAATGATGCTTCAGGTATAAGATGTAAAGCATATCATGTGTCCGTCAGTTTATAGTAATACAAAGTATGATGGAGAAGACATGCTTTGGGGTAAAATTGCATACTAACTACTTTCGAATGGAGGCAATGCAAATGGAAATATTAAAATGTAATAATACCTTTATTGAAAAGTCAGATGCGAGAAAAACTGTCTGCTGCTATTTTCTTCTCAGACCTTTATGTGGTCTGACATTTCTAAGCAGACTAGCAGCAAGCAGCTGAACAGCTCTGGGAGATACACTAACAAAGATTGCTCTCCTGTAGAGCTGAGCCATCAGGACAAGCTTCTTAATATTTCTGGCATGAAACAGAGATCTTTCCTAAGATTTCTCTAGAGCCTGTGCACAGAAACAGCTGACACCATGTGGGCTCCCTTTAAACAGTTTTGAAATACACTATGTTCTTCCGCCTTTGGCCTTTCACACTGTAAACAATACATTTACGTCTTTGATTTTAACGACTCTGATCCTCCAGGCCTGATTGTTACATCCCCACCCCTGATAAATGGGTCTCACACCTCACCTCAGCATCTCTTCTGTTTCCTCTTTCATGTCTCCTCCATGCCCAGGAGCCTTTCAGATTCTATCTTCAAACTATCGTGAAGCCTCTGAATGTGTTTGAGCTGGACATTACAGCAAATACATCTTTGTGAACTTTGTGATTAAAAGATATCGGGTAGTTTAACTCTACTGTGATTACATTCAACACACGGCAAAAATCTTGATTTAGGATGGATGCTAGGGTGTGATATGATCACTTTGAACATGCAATCAATAAATTATAGTTCCAGAAACACACGCAGATCACTGAGGAGAATTACCTTGCTAATGAAATGCCCATATCACTACAGCAGAAAAATAGCAGACACATTTTTAACATATTTCACCTATGTGTGAGGGGTGAGTAGAATTAAGGCAATCTTCTTATACTCAGCTGATGCCCAGATGTATTTTCAGAGTGCTGGGTTTCTTAGTAGTTAGGGTGGCCTAACCTCTCAGACAGCTTCCTGGTAACAGAAAAGGTTTACGTTATCTTTGCAAAGTCTTCCTGACTGGTGCAATGTGCTTTGCAATGATAAAGAATAATTGTTCCCCAAAGTTGTTCTTGTACTCTTTTTTTTTTTTTTTCTTTTTTCTTTTAGTGACTCCAGCACTGCTGTTCATAAACATTTCTAATGTAGCAAAACACAACCATTTTTAAAGAGAAGGTTCTTAGAAATTGATGGGGAACTCCATTTTATTTCCATTCCTGGATTTGGATCTTTCTGTTCCTCCATGAAAATAACACTACTGGATCATATGAGAAAGTTTTCCCTTGCATGTCAAAAAATATGCTTCAGACTGTTTCATGAACCTAAAAGTATCAACATAACAGCATTCTCATGTCATTTGCAAACAAAACACAATTATGTAATTATGAGATTTAAAGTAGATCTGGAATAAGATAGTAAATTTAATTCCCTTAGAAACTATTCTAGGGATTTGCAAGAAAATAATGAATATAAAGTTAGAGTTCATTTTCACCAATATAATACTCCTCATAGTCAGATGAGTACTTTATAGATTTATATTTTTTTTTCTTCAGACAGTGTGATATCCTAAGACTGTTTTAAGATGCTTTGTTGTCAGATTTTTAAATAGAGATGTACAGAGAAAACACATTTTGAAAACAATACGCTATAAATTTAAAATCAGTGTTTTCCTTGATTGCATGTCTACCCAGGAGAAAAGTTCTAGTTCATTTACAGGCTATTAGGTTCAAAACAGAAATGACTGGATGAAATTCAGTGAGTCAGATGAAGTGGTAAGTCAGAATAAATAATGCTTATGGCTTAAAATCTATTCAACTGTTTAGAGGGGAAAAAAAAATCAATCCAGATAGATTTGTAACATACAGTTGTTTGTTTTGTTATTTTTAAGGGAAAGAGAGAAAGATCTAGTCTAGAAATACACGCTTCCCTGGGAGCTCTGCTTGGTTTATCACACTAACTGTGCATTTCTACATACTTTTGAAGACCAAGAATAGGAGCTGAAAACTTGGGCACTGATTCAGCAAGGTACTCAAGAATGAGCTCAGCCTTAAAATTGCTCTAATCAAAGCAACATTCCGGGTGCTACTGCTTGATTTTAGAAAGTAAATTTAGCAGTAATGAAAAGATGCCAGAATGAAAGAAGTGAAGGCTGTCATCTCTTTATGCACAGAACAAAATGACAATAGAAGTAGCAAGGAAAGCTTTTTTAAGACTTTCCCCTCCACCCCATGCTTATCACCCCTGTCCTCATATATGTAAACTTAATTTGCTTTCTGATGCAGTCCTTGAGATGCCCAACAATTTTAGTTAGTACCAACTAAGTAAGGCTATCACTGACACCAATTCAAACTAACAACGTAAAAGGTTGTAGCTCTAGTCCTATCAACTAGCCATTCCCCTTAACAATTCAGCATCTTTTTCCCTCTCTCCTTGTCACAAATTCAGTGCTTGAACTTGTTGCCCAGAGTTCCCACATTACCAACAGCTCATCACAGTGTCTTCTACCTTTTCTGTCTCTGGGAACATGTCAGGATATTTGCCTGATTAACAGGTTTAATTATGAGTAGCTGGAGAATGATAGGGTCAAGGGCACAAAGGTGACAACGAGAAATGAGATTTGGGGTTGATTACTGGGGGCCTTCAGTATCATTGTAAGCTTCCAAAGGTGTTAGGTTGTGAAACAAAGGTTTTCTTGGTGAAAATTTTTCAGAAGAGGTGTTTTGGTTTCTTAACAAGCACACTGCCTTCATAAATCTTAAAGAGTATTTTAACTGAGAAATAAAATGTTATACCTGCACAATTCCTACTTTTTGACATTGACACACTTCTTATCAGTACCAAGTAACATTTTGTTCCTGATGTAACACTGAAAATAAAACTCTTCTCTGTGTTATAACATGGGAAAGATTTTTATTTATTCATTTATTTTTTCTTCAGTGTCCCGCTGTTGTGAACAAGAAGTCTGCAACTGTCAACAAGATCTTACCAGACTTCCATTAAGACACCTTTTGCATTGTCATGCAGCAACAGGACAGGAATGAGATTCCTTCTGTACTTCTTGTACAGGACACTCTACAGGATACCGGACTGCTCTTTATTACTGTCCCTAACCTGAGGTACTGAAAAATTTCTACAGTCTTCTCAGAAACCTGTTCTCACAAGGATTCAGAAACAGGTTGGGAAAGAAATAAAAGCTACGTCCACTCTTCTTTCCCATCTTGCCCCAGGGAAAGATGCACAGGGAAAAAGATAGCACCAAAGCAAGGAGAGAATCATTGTCCCTGGATATTTTTCCTTACTTGGAGAAATTAAAAGTTACAGGAATTAGATGAGCTTGTTTAACTTTGAACATGATAATGATTTTTTTTTTTTTTTTTTTTCCCATGACATTCTCTGGAAATAAGGTTTCCATAAGGTCCAAATTACTAATGCATCATTTGAAAAAGAACTTCCTTGTATTTATTTTAATTTTGGAGAATGATCAGAGAACTCCTAGCTCTTCTGTTTTGAGTGTCTTATCTCCTTTTGGATGTTTCTTTCCAAGCTGAAAAGTCTTATTTTAGTTAGCCTTTCTTCATGTCTGATTGTATTTGCTGGCCTACTCTGCACCCTTTTTACTGTATCCTTCTTGAGTATCTACACTAAGTATTCAACGTATAGAATGTTTACATTTTGTACCATGGTGCAGATAAATTTTTTAAGCATTTTCTTTGATATCTTTTTTTTTTCCCCTGAGTTTATGATTGTGTTATATTTATAAATTTGTTTTACTCTGTCCATGTATATCACCATGCATTTCTTAACACTGAATTTCATTTCCCGTTTTATATCTCTGTAACTTAGTCTGATAAGGTCCAGCAAAACCTTAGGCATATTTAATTTTTACTATGATGACTAATTTTGTGCCAGCAGCAAATTTTATCACCTCACTAATTTCTCCTTCTTTCAGATCATTTATAAATACATGGAATAGCACAAGTTCCAGAAAAGATTCTTGGGTGTATCAATGGTAAACCGTCTATTTAACTTTGCACTAGCTTTTTGGAAATTCAATAATTGAACTGAAATTCAATAATGTTATATTTGCCAGAAGCCTTTTATCCCTTGCTTTATGACTGTTCCAAAGGATCTAACAGGTCTGTGAAGCATGACAACCATGCTGATTTTTCTGTAATGTTTTGTATTTATGGATAGGAAACTATTCCTGTTTTATTATAATGCCTACCAGTTTTCCTACACCAGAAGACTTGTAGAGTTGTACTTTTCTGAAACGTCTCTTAAAAATTGGCCTAATGTTCTCTGTTTTCTTATACAAAGCTTAGCTGTACCAGTTAGATATATGTTTTAGTAAAACATTTTAGAAGTTATTAGTTGTGTAACTTTGTACTCTATATCTCTTAAGCCAATCCTTAAATTTGTAAAATTTTCAGACTTGTCTCCTCAAACCTTTTCAAACCTTTCTACAGTGAAAACAGGGATATTACAACCAAATTTAACTTTGTTACTTTTTTTTTTTTTTTTTTTTTTTTTTTTTTTTTTCACTAACACCTAGGTAATTTCATATCCTGACTGACTTTCTGGTAGGCTCCATTTTCTGATGCATTTTTAAAAAATCCTATTAGATTTTTTTCTGCCTTTTACAATTTTCTTCTCAAGGACTTTGCTGACCTGCTTCATTGCCGTTCTGTGTGTCACATGCCAATTTCTGGGTTTTGTGTGTTTTTGTTGTTGTTTTTATTTTTTCCCCTTATTTGGACAATAAAGGGAACACAAATACTTGTTTTTCTTCTCAAACTGTTAGCCACTGTCTGGCAATGCAGTGAAGGGATTCAGTCCTCCTGGATGAAATGTCTTCACAGAAAAACTAGGGAGGTATGTGAGAGTTTCTTCAAAGCAAAAATAGTTTTGCCAAGGACAATAGCACATCTCTAAACCATTCCTAGCACTGAAAAACTTCAGAAATGTAGCTGGTTTAATCCAGTAGGTTTAACCTTTGAGTAGAGATATTAAATACTGCATGAAATATGAACTGCTGAGTGACATTTGCCTAAAATGTCACCTTATAAAACTCCTGAGTTAGAAAGGAATCTTTAAAGATAGCATATAAAACTCTCTGTTAAACTGGCAGTCACATTTGTTACTAGTTATCACAGGTTTTTCATGAAAAGTGTTTTCAAGAGGTCTGCTAATTCCTGAAGTGAGAGTCACTGAAACAACCACTCCAACTGGACACAGCAGCAGCAGAAGAAACAGACTTAAATTTCAGAGGGGGAAGGTTCTTTCTCACTCCTTTGCCCAATCACAGTGGACACCACATGGCTCCTCTCTAATCTGGTCACGGTCCTCTTAGTTTACTTCTCATTGATGAATCTTCCCTTTTTCACTTTCATTTATCTAATTTTTCTTATTGATGTTCATCCAAGACCAGAGGCCAAAGTCAAGTGAGAAACAAATCCTATCTTTCAATATCTTTTAATATATAATATACATATATATATTCATACTTAGTTATATATGAAAAATGGAATTATATCTGCCACGTTTTCAGTGTCCCCTGGCATTATAGGAATTCTGTCCTGCAGTAGATCTCTGCCCTTCATTTAATTCACCTATTTCACTTTGATCTTCCTGGAAGGAAATGTTTCTTAAATGAATTCCAACTGCACTGCAGAGTTCCTGGCAACTGTTCTTGGATGTCCCCATGAAGAGAGTAGAAGATTGTTACTCAAGAACATGTTGATCTACTTTGTTGATCCAACAAAGTTTTGCAGTAGTTTGTGCTAATGGCATTACTTTTTAATTCAGCAAGGTAGACTTTTGTGCCTTACAATCACTGTTGATACTGCATTCCTAGTAATAGTTTTAGAGACTGAAATACCATTAAGAACAACAGGTTTTAAACTGTAAAATTATGTACAGTGTCATTTTTGCTTTGTATTCTGTTACCGTAACTATGCAATCGATGGAAGTAAGTCACCATTGTAAGTCCCTTGAATTTGCTGTGCGTACCACACTACAGAGAAGCACTTTTAGTATTAAATCCCTTTGTATTTGAAAGCAGCACAAATTGATAAAAATCAATGCACTTTATATTCTAGATGGTAAAAAAATATTATTATTATTATTCTTTCCTTATTTCAAAGCCAGAAAAGAACCACATGTATTTTTTTTCCCTCCAAATTACACAAAACTCTTCAGGTATGTACTCTGACGATCCCAGGTCATATTGTTTCTTTTAACAGAATTTTCAGAACAGATGAGTACAAACAACTCATGCAGCAAAGACCTTCATTTACCTCCCAGTATATTCATTTTCTCAGGTTAATACAAATAACAGTGGATGAGGTCATGGTCACCTTATTGAGGTTTATGGATCACCTCCTGAGATTAACACTCGGTACAAAGCTGCCTACTTAGATGATACAAGCCATCTATGATGAAGACTGGAAATGCGACCTGCAGAGACTCATGCCTGCTCTGTAATCACTGCAAAACATAGGTCACACTTGACTTGGCCAAATATTCTGCTAGCTGATGAACAACCCCTTATCTAGCATACAACATGGAAAATAGCTAGGGAAGTGTGTCATTTTTAAAACTGCTTCTGTGGCTTAGAATTCGACCACAATATTCAAGGAAGCCTGTTGTGGGTTAACTCTGGCAGGCAGCTAAACACTGCAAAATAGCTTGCTCACTTTCTCTGCTGCAGGATGAGGAACAGAATAGAAAGAGTAAAAGTGAGAAAATGTGTGGGTCAAAAGAAAGACAGTTTGATAAGTGAACAAAAGTGGCACACACAAGCAACATGAAGTAAATTATTCAGTCATTACTTCCCATTATCATGCAGGAAAGAAAGGCTTCTTTACATGTAATAGTTACTTGGGCAGACCAACACCATAACCCTGAATGTCCCCTGCTTCTTTTCCCCAGATTTTGCTGCTGAGCATGGCATCATATAGCATGGAATATCCCTTTGGTCAGATGGGGTCAGTTATCCTGGCTGAATCCGTTTCCAACTTATTGTGCATCCCCAGCCTACTCATGGCAGGGGACAAAGTAAGATACAGAGAAGGCCTTGATGCTGTGTAAGCACTACTCAGCAATAGCCAAAACTGCTCTGTTATCATCAACATTGCTTTGGTCACAAATCCAAAACATAGCATAATATAAGCTGCTATAAAGAAAGTAAACTCCATGCCAGATAAAAAAAAAAAAAAAGTAGTATGATCTCTACTCTATCCATACCACCAGGGATTGTGGGATCTAAGCATGACATAAAAGATCAAAAACGCACAGTTAGGGAGCTTAACAAAATCACCAGCCATTCTTCTGGTAATGCTGCTGAGCTCTGACTCTTTCTACAATATCTGACAAATATATTTTCAAAAAGTAGCTATTTAAAGAAAGATCTGAAAGATCTGAGGTGACTGGACCTGCTGACAGAGTGAGATACTTTGAAGGAGACCTGCTGGAATCAGATTCCCCTCGGATGCATTTTCATTTTGCAGGGAAAGAAGGTCTCTCTTAGAATTGTGTTTGAATGGGAAATAGTACATTTTTCCTTTTCTACATGGATCCTACTCTGTCATTTCAACAAGGAGACTGTACCCAGCATTACCTTACTCAATGACATTGCAAAGTCTATGATCAGTTTAAAACATTCTAAATTTGTCTGTTCTCTACGTTTAGTTATTTCATCTAACATTGGCTCTTCATTAACATATAAATATAAACATAGTTATTGATTCTTCATCCAAAATCATTGCTGTAGACTGCTCTAAATTCGAAACAAAGAGTGGGGTTCTAAAGATTTAAAATGATTACTTTGGTACTGGCAGTAAAATGATATTGTATACAGATTTTTCACTGTTGACCCTGAAGGAGTGGGGGGTGAGGGGGAAGAAAAGAAAGAGAACTTTAATAATGAAAAGTGCTTGCAACAGCTTTATGCATAAGAAGGAGTACCAAAGGTGATTCATGTCACCCAGGGAATGAAGAATAATTAATAAAATACAAGAGAAATGAGATTTGGTTCTTCTGGGAGAAGAACAGCTAGAAATCTGAGGGGAATAAATATAAGAAATACAGAAAGAATAGTTAGTTGTTAGATAACATTGAAACATAAATTAATGTTCTAATAGAACACAATCAAACATACACTGAAACAGGTTTACTTTCCGGAATATAAACTTTAGCATAAAATGTTAACAATGACATTCAAAGAAAGAAAAATAACACACACACATAAATATACAATGAAGTGGGAAAAAAAGTTTAGGAAAAGTCTAGGAATACAAAGGAAGTTTAAGACATGCTGTAAGACTGGCATTTTGTTTTCATTTTTCTTTCAGTATTCTAGAACACTATGCAAGAGGCCATGCATGGGGTAAATTTCTTGAGAAAGTCAAACAATCTTCTGTTTACTTATTTATTTGTTTATTATTACAAGTTTCCAGTATGTAAGTATAACTGTTGACATAGATGCCCAGAAGACCTAAGTCATCACTAAGTTCCTGATCTAGTAGAAGTAGAAATGCTTGGCTTCTGTATTACTAAATAATTTCTGTTATCTAAACGCTAGCAAAACCTCTGTCCAATGAAAAATTCTTAAAATAAGTCTCAGGAAAGGAAAGAAAGTCTTTTATCAAGACACAGCTACAGTGCTTTTAAACTTTGAAATAAAATTACTGAGAATATAACATACATTAAGTCCAATTTTCCAGAAAACAAGTAGGAAAATAAGTTTTTGCTTAGGAATAGAACTCTGTTTTTGCAGGCAAAAAAAAATAAAGAGTGCTTTTGGATTTCTCTCAAAGTGTCTCAAACACTTGTTGCTCTCATTTTTGTCACATACAAATGTTCACACAACCTTCCATAATCCATTTGTACCCTGGTGTCAGTCCTGGCAGCCAACCCCCAAAGAACCCACTCATCTATATTGTTCACCTTCTGCTGAGCCTTATGCTTCCCTACGCTTCTGGCAGTGGCCTCCACCACACCAGCTGAACCACCAAATGCAAATTTAGACAGGGTTGAATAAGTTTGGACTCCCTGGACCCATTAGTGACAGCTGCTCTGGCACATGTTCTCTGGAGTCATATGGCAGGAATGCTCAGTGCCACCCTTTAGGGACAGGTTGCACCTATTCCTGACTTCCCAAATGTTTAATTGCTCCTTCCACTGACACTGAAAGCAATGACCCAACAGCGGTGATGACAATATTCCAATATAATACAATTTTAGTTATGTGTCGTAGGAAAATGTAATATTTTATTACATGCAAATTCATTTGGATATAGTATCAAAATGCATTCTTTACATCCAGGGCTCCTGGTCTCAACATCCTGTAACAAATTAAGGGATATCTCAGCAAAAGAGGGAAAAAAAAAAAAAAAAAGATTAATCACTTCTAATTTGAATTATATGTGTTTTGTTTATTGCTAACTATGGAGCTTGGAAAATCAAATGAGAATTTACTTTTTCTTTACTTTTATCTTTATTATCTTTACCTTTATCCTTATCATCTTTATCATTTTTATTTTTATCTTATCTTAATATTTTTCTTTGTCTCTTTTATGTTTTACCATGGATTTCAAGTGCTCAGCAGTGTTTGATAGACTGAAATTTGGGGATTTAGGCAGTGTGAAGTAGACTACAGAGTTAATTGCTTCAGTATCACCTGAGCATTAAATTGTCTAGTACTCCTAGGGTACTAATGGTACTTTGAAATCCCTCTAGTGATTGGTTTTGTCCTGGTATCTTATGAACAACAAGGCTTAAAAAACCCTTGTGAGATAGATTTCATTACAGCTTTTAAATAGTTATATAAACCGGACTGCAAAGAGATCAAGTTCCTTGCTCAGTGGTGTGCTGTGAATCAATGATAGACTCAGCAATAGACCTGAAATGACCTATAGCAGTTTCCTTTCTTTTTACTGACAGGCTGTATTTTCTCAGATAACAAATTGCACAGGCCTTTTCTTATGCCCTATAGAATACAAATTATCAGTAGCTGGAGTTAGACTTTTACTCTTTTTTAGGAGGCAGCATAATGTTTTCACAATTAGGCAGTCTCCTGATAGGAAAATTTTGCTTGTTTTTGTAAAGTTTTAGAGCTCCACAAACATTCTGTCTGTTCCGTTATTTTAGATTTTTTTTTCTGTAAAACAAACAAACAAACAAAAAACAAACCTTTTGATTTGTGCACACTTATTTTGCCTTCCTACTTTCTAGACCTGGTCTGGAAGTTGAAAATAGAAGTGAATCTTCCAAAGTCCTTTTTCAACGGTAGTGCTTATGAACAAATTGGTATGGGAGAGGAAGAGAGAGTTGTAATTCATTATAAGGACTTCAGAACAAAAAACCACTGCCTTAGGGAAAAAGTAAAAAAATAAGAAATAAATAAAGAAAAAAGAATGTAGGCAATTGTGTCTTACTTTCAGTTGTTGTTAATAAAATGGAAGCAACGTTTTACAAAGCTGTAAGAGAAGTTCTGTCAGAAATCTCTTTATCTGAGACATCAATATAAGGCATTAAAGCAAATTCTTCATTCAGATCCCATCCTTTTTCTCCATTAGAATCAGCACTATTTTCAGATCCAAACTGCCTCAGCGAGCACTTATTGTCAGGGAAATAGCTGTTACAAAATGAGATGCAGAGTCTAGAGTAGCGTCAACAAAATATTGCACAGTCTGGTGCAATAACAGTGAAGAATCCCTTTCACTTCCCACTAAACAAGCAAAATTGTGGAAAACAGCCCTAGCATTGAAGCTACTCAGCTTCTTAAGCACTGAGTGTTTGTTTCATTTCCTTTGATGGTATTTGTCAACCATCTTCTGTTATGCAATATAACAAATGGTAAGAGCCTGGTTTTGCACAGCTGACTTGAGCTGTCTCCAGTGACTGACAGCTATGAAATCAATGGCTCTTCATTTGCTTTTGATCTTATATCTCCTACATGCTTCCTAACTGATTGCTAGCTTTACCAGCCCACAAACACACAGGTTACTTTCATTTACTATAAGACACATGTTCAACATACCTGTAAACAGTTTTACAATGATTTGTTTGTACACTCTGACTGTGTAATGCCATTCTTAGACTGGAAATGGTGTCTGTTAGCATTTGCTAGTCCTCCACTGGGCAAGAGGTATGTTGGATCAATTAATATATGTCCAGTTGCCTCCCTGAGCAACTAATTACTCCACCATTCATTGTCAAATAGTGAACCCTGGTGAGAAAGTTAGGTCTTTCCCATATAATGCATGAGGACCCTGTTTAGATACCAGGTCAGCATGAGGTCACAGGTGTGATAAACACTCTTTCCTAAGCCAGTAAAACTATCATACTATGTTGGAGCAAGCCTTAACCTTCACTATACTGATCAGCCTTGACCTGTTTCACATTATTTTAAGATGCTCGAGGGATCAGTCTGGATGCTAGCAAGACAAACACCTACATACCAGATGCTGCGTGTTTCTTAAGGACAGTGAATGAAGTCAATACAAAAATGGTTTAAGCATTGAAAAGATTAATTCCTTAGCCAGTTATCCTGCCTCCATAACCTAACTTTTGCTTTGTTCTGTTTCAGAAACAGGACTGGATGGAGGAATGAGAGGGTATTTATTCCATAGCTCACTGCTCTGGGCTATATAGAAATATCTGTGTGAGTTCTCAGTATGCTGACAAGCCCAAAGAACAGCTCTGCATTGTACAAAGATTTGACTAAGAAGCAGTCTGATTCCCATAAGGGTAGCTGCACAGCTTTGCAGCATGGTTCGCAGTGCAGTGCATAAGCTGCTTACATGTATTAGCTTGATTGAAGATAGACAGTCATGTACAGTAGTGGAGGTATGTGCAGAGGTTGGTTTTGCTGCATGTGACAGACCTTTTTTTAAAAGAATATGTCAATTTCATTACTTTCTTTTTGCAGGTAATTGAAGCTTCAGTAAATTCAAAGTATTTCCGTATAACATGGAATCCTACATATTTCCCACATCTACTCACTCAGTAGTTCAAAAGACTGAATGAAGGAAACTTGTATTGGTATTAAAACAGTTTAAAAACTTCACTTAAAAAGATCTGTCTTTCAGCTGAGAGTTTTAGAGAGAAAAATATGCTCCTGGAATTTAATAATTGTTTTTCAATAGGTCTGCATATCTTTGGAGTCCAAGTCCCACTGACATGCAATGAAAATTATGCTCTCACTTGTCTTAGAGGACTTTAAAAATCAAGACAAATATTCCAAAATTACTGGAGTACCTTTGAAAAGTTTCACCTCAACCACTGCCGTGGACTGCTGCATACATATGAGATCAGGATTATGTTTCATGTTCTTGTTTCTCTTAACTAAGAAAATGATTTCACCTTCTTTTCACTGCTATAAACATCATGTATGAGTATAACTTAAAGGCAACAAGCTTTTATTTCCACTATCAGCCTATGGTTAAAGTGAATTATAAATGAGAAAAATATCAACAATTCAGTTCACAGATTCTCTAGAGTTAACCTATGTGTCATTTTAAACCTAACATTATAGCAAATAGTCTAGCCTTAATAAAAGAAAGATAATGGATGCTGTAGTACATAAATTGTTAAAGGAAAATATTCCAGCCAAGTTAAAACAGAGAACATTGAAAATCATCCTCTTATTCTATCTGTTGTCAGGTTAGATCAAATAAGGTGATTTTACGCTTTGATCAAAGATTTGTTTCTTTGAAGATATTAATTTTGCTGAAAGATTAACAAAAGTATATCTAGTGCTTCAAGCAAGATAGCACAGAAGGCATCACAGACAATGAGGATTTCACACATTACTCCCACATAGCTACAGATGGGGTAAACATGGCACTTCTACGGATCAGCTTCCATTGCAAGAAAAGCTAGATATCTCTTCTCAGGCATGCTGGTAACCCAGACTGAAATCTCAACTGACTGTAACAGGGAACATCAGGCTTGTGAGTGACCTTAAGGTGGGAAAGTAAATCCATCAAAATCAGGCCTTTTTGATCTAAAAAATAAACTATCTGGAGACAAATAATCTTTGTGCATGAGAAACAGCATCTTGTCCATAAAATACAGACTTTGTGGACTTCTCAGGAAACACACTGCTACCCAGTAAAGGTAGGAAAGTCTGTACATAGCCAGTGACTGCTTGTGCAGTGCCTTAGTTTACCTACCTACATTCCAGACCTGATTTTATTAAAGTTTTGATAATGCTTAGAGTTCCTGAGATGCAGAGATTCAAATAAACCCAAGATATTTTTATACCTTCTCATCTCTGCCATTTAGTTAGGTGTTCTGATTTCTTGTTCCCAATAAGGACAAGTAGACAGAGAGACAGAGAAAATAAAAGATGAATTAGCCCATCTTCTTCAAGACCTCCGAAAAATACAAGCCTGAAATCAAAAACCTCTATCATACGTAATGAAAAGACTTAGGCATCAAGAAATTTCCTTTAAGTCAGAATTTTACAGGTTCTTTTTCCCCACTCTGCAGTCCCAAAAGCAAACTCCTGTCTCATTAAGACAGTCACAGGACCATGTCCCTACAGTTGCACCAGTATGTACAGCTTTTGGCATCAGCACCTCCCCTGCATCTCACAGTGCAGGCAGTGCATGTATCTGCCTGAGTGGGCACTTCAGTCCTGCCACAGAAGTTTGGGTGAGCTCTGGATTTTCTCCTCTCCTGTAAGATACTTGCACAATCCCTCCCTTTAAATTGCATAATAAGGAAAGGATTTTGCCAGACTGTAAAGGATGGATTGGTTTTGTATGCAGCTTTACATTTGTGTATATGTATATATTTGCCTTTCATCTGAATGCCATGCTTTGACATATCTACATAAACATGGATAGCATGTGCCCTGTCTGGTCCATATACCCAGTGCGGTGATGTTCCTGAGTGCAAGGCATAAAGCTCCTGCCAGCTTAAGGACGAAGCTCTGTCTGACTGAAATGTCAGATACTATATTAAAGAGGTAGCAGATTGTGATGATAATGAAGTGCTACAGCCTGTCGCTATGTTACCAACTGCTCTGAACTGACATGTCAGAAGGAATAGGAAAATGCCCAGAATCCCTGTTTGGATCCCCTTCCCACGCCTACCACTGACTAAAGTATTTAAAATATTTACAGATATAGCCAGCATGTTTTTTTACAAACAAAGCCTAAAATGATAAATATATCATCCCGGTGAGTCCGCTGTCTAAAATCATCCCCTTGCCTTTTCAGTTAGCCTCAGATTGCATCCTGCACTCTCCAACAGAAAGAGATCGATTTGGGAATGGGCACTTCTCTGCACAATCTCTGTCCCTTACAGAGGCCAAATTCCCCGACTGCTGCATTGTGTTTAAAAGTAGATTGAAACAGGAGGAGAGATGGGTTCCTGCTGTTTGAGGATGAGGTGAGAGCTGCGAATGCTCTTTTAGGGAAAGGGAGGGCAATCTCCATCCCTCAGCCTGCTGATTCTGCCTATTACCGTCTTATTTATACCACATTAGCGTCACTGACCTGGGCAATGAGCCTTTTGGATAATAATGCTCGCTGCAGCTGGCCCTTAAGGGGTGAGGGCAGAAGTGAGGATGGTGCACAAGGGCACAGCAAAACCATCGCCTTCATCCTGCACAGAGCAGCGCTCGCAGCAGGCTTAATCCCTTCCCCTCCCTCAGTAAATCTACTGCTGTGCAAAGCAGAAAGCTCTCGCAACCAAACCACTTCTGCTCTCATGGAAATTTTTTTTTGTAAACAAAGAGACCAAAACAGTGTCCTTATCACGACGCTGGGGATGTGCTACGACTTGCCTGGCAGTTTTGATATGAGATGGATCTTCATCACAGGGTGTGTTTGCTGAGGAGAGATTGTGTTTGGAAGGGCACTGGATCTGGATGTGATTCTGTGTTCACAGAAGCCAATGTCATTTTTAAAATCCTCTGTCTACTCAGTCAAGCAAACAAGCTGTGTGGAGTTGATTGTTTCCTGCTGCACACTAAGCTGAAACAGAATTCTTAATTATTTTATCAGTTGTGGCTGAATTTTCAGTTACATAAATTGGTACGTTTCCCCAACATTTTGAAAATAGATCAGTTCTCTGAAAAGTCTACTATATTTAAAATAGAAATAGTTTTGTTTCTTTGTTTGTTTTGTTTTGTTTTGTTTCATGAAAATCTACCATATTGTTACATTAATTTGGCAGTAATCATTTTACACTGGTTTGGGGTGAGAGTAAATTTGTTCTAAAAATACAGAGCAGATACATTTTTAAGAGTTAATAAAACAACTATAGAAGTAATTCCATTGTTTCTGAAAAAATCACACTCAAATATCAGAGACTGCTAGACATTTGAGTTCAATAATGATTTTTTTTTTAATATATTTTTTTTTCAAGACAATGTGAAGCTGAGCATCAGAAGGAGTCTGTAGCTACAATGCTCCAGGTACCAAATGAAATGGAGGAATCAGTGTGGTATGTTGCTTGGTGGGGTAGTCCATGGGTAATGGAAGTCAGGATTAAAAGAAAGAGAGAAAGAGAGAGAAAGAGAGAAATGAAGAAAGAGAGAGAGAAAGAGAGAGAGAGAGAGAGAGAGAAAGAGAGAAAGAGAGAGGGAAAGAGAGAGAGAAAGAGAGAGAGAAAGAGAAAGAGAGAGAGAAAGAGAGAAGGAGAGAGAGAAAGAGAGAAAGAGAGAAAGAGAGAAAGAGAGAAAGAGAGAAAGAGAGAAGAGAGAAGGAGAGAGAGAAAGAGAGAAAGAGAGAGAGAAGGAGAGAGAGAAAGAGAAAGAGAGAGAGAGGAGAGAGAGAAAGAGAGAAAGAGAGAAAGAGAAAGAGAGAAAGAGAGAAAGAGAGAAAGAGAGAAAGAGAGAAAGAGAGAAAGAGAGAAGAGAGAAGGAGAGAGAGAAAGAGAAAGAGAGAGAGAAGGAGAGAGAGAAAGAGAGAAAGAGAGAAAGAGAGAAAGAGAGAGGGAAAGAGAGAGAGAAAGAGAGAAAGAGAGAAAGAGAGAAAGAGAGAAAGAGAGAAAGAGAGAAAGAGAGAAAGAGAGAAAGAGAGAAAGAGAGAAAGAGAGAAAGAGAGAAGAGAGAAGGAGAGAGAGAAAGAAAGAGAGAGAGAAGGAAAGAGAGAAAGAGAGAAAGAAATAAAGGAAAGGAAAGGAAAGGAAAGGAAAGGAAAGGAAAGGAAAGGAAAGGAAAGGAAAGGAAAGGAAAGGAAAGGAAAGGAAAGGAAAGGAAAGGAAAGGAAAGGAAAGGAAAGGAAAGGAAAGGAAAGGAAAGGAAAGGAAAGGAAGGAAGGAAGGAAGGAAGGAAGGAAGGAATCTGTTTTTTTTTTCTTTTTTTTTTCTTTCTTTTTTTTTTTTTTTTTTTTTTTTTTTTTCTTCTGAATGCATGTGGAAAAAAATATATGCTCAGACCACAAAAGAAGCCCTGTACACCTAGGAGAGTCCTACTCCTGTCCTTGCCCTCCTGATAGAAAGGGCATGTTATCATTACTATTTTTCTTCTGAAAAGAAGGGTAAAACAGACATTTTAACAACCTTCTGAGTAAGAGGCCATGAAAGCGTCTTGGCCTATCTCACTTGATCAACTCTATTTATCCTCAAGACACCTCAAAGCACTTGTCATCAGTCCTGCCATATAACACAGGAAAGTTGGAAGAACTTCTGCAGCCACACCAATAGCATCTAGATGTTATATTTTCTCCGCTTCCAGCTCTGTTTTCTGTTCCACTCTTTTGCACCCACACTTGGGAATGGGCAGGCTCTAGACCGAGCTGAGACAAGAATCTGAGAAATTCTTTCTCTTTTAGCTCTTCTTAGTCACAGCTATCAGTAGGTGTATGTGACTACGCTAATATTACATATAAAGGAAAAAGAAAGATTACAAAGGCTAACTCCAACGGTCCACAGCAGCTTCCAGTTGCAGTGTAAAACTCTCTTGGGTAGACCAGGCCAGAGCTTCAGGTAAAAAGCATGTGATTTCTCATCAGAGATCTATTGCTACTAAGGAACATGATTAGATTATCCAAAGAAGCTGTAGGATGTCCACTGCTCAAAGCAATCCCGATGTCTGACAGCAATATTTTAGGCATAAGTTGCCTAAAATACCTCATGATCCTGATGATTAACTGAGGTCCCTTCCAGTTCTATTTTCTATGACTGTATCATTCTGATGCATATTGTAATGTATTTTCTGCCTCCTGTGAAAGTGGAAACGTTGCTGTCTTGTTTCTTTAATAGTATTTGGTGGTATACTTTTATTGACAGCAAGGCCCCTGGAGCTCAAGATGTCAGATGTATTGACTCAAATATAAATAATTTAAAGTTTGTTTTTTTTGTTGTTTTTTTTTTCTACTCCATTATTTCTACCCAGCTCTTTACTCCGATCCGCCAGATAGATTCGTGATCAACATAATTGGAGCAGAGATTTTTTTTACTTTTCAGTAGAAAGTTTGGTTGTGTGTATTTTTTATTTATTTATTTTTCTTCCCCCACAGGACCTCAGTGCATGAGCTTGACAACATCAGACTGGTTGATTGAAATGTGCCTTTTAACTTTGTCTTAAGAGAAAAGCTGGAGAAAAAGCATGAAAGGAAAACAACACTTTAAATGAAAAGTGCAAGATATATACTGCTCCACAGCTCTTTCCAGCTTCTGTGCTGAGTGGATCAACATGGGTTGATAGAATAAAACTAGGGTCTGCCTGCACCAGGGAGAATTGTAATGAATGAATTAAATTATTGGGGGCTTCAGCCAGTTTAGCGGTAATGAGGAGAAGTCTTCTGTGGTCAAGGTTCTTGGCTTTGGTTGTTTTTATCCATTTTCTGTCAGTGCATGTTTTATAGATGAACCATTATTGGCAGGATGTCAGCAAGCACGTGTGCACACAGTTGGACACCAAGGAGCCTCAGTAAATACCGAGATTATCCATAAGCACAAACAAAGTTTTTTGAAGATAAGTTTCAGCCATAGCAAAATCTGACAAAACATCAGTTTGTCACATCCAAATACATTACCACACACACAGGAGGTGATACATTTGTGTTCTCTGTTTTCTTGAGCCTGAAATGTCCCTTGGATTATTACAGTTCATGGGGGTTTTCTGAGTTACTGGCAAAGGAGAAGAAGCTTAATGGATGCATTCCCATTTTCATATTTTTTATGATGGGAGACATACAAGATGTATTTTCTAGCTTGTAATCAATAAACACTACCATCAGAGAGAAAGTCTTTAAATAATTTGACAAATATAATTTCATAAATGACAAATATATATATATATACAGCATCTTATACTGTGTGATATAATTTCACAAAAGCCAGTGCTATAGGATATAGGTACCTGTGAACTTTTTCTATGTCACCCAGGTTCTGCACAGAGACTTTGTTCTTCTCCAGTTCTTGGAAGTGCTGATCTTTATGCATGAAAGCGGAGAACATTTCTGTACCTTGGTGTTTTAGAGCTCAAGTGCATCCTTAACTAGCTTTCTGCTCTCCTGTGAAGAGAAGAATTTCACTTATATGGTTATCAAGTTTGTCATCTCTCCCCTCCGCCTTTGAAGCATCCAAAACATATGCCAGGGAGTAACGCTACAGTGTGCTACAAAGAGATAAAATGAAGAGATGATCAATCAAATCCAAAGATGGCATGGCTGAGAGCTAAAAGTCTGGTCCATTTAGGCTGCTGGTAACACACTCATCTCTCTCTCCCTCTTTCTTTCTCTCCCTCCCTCTCTCTCTGGATCTAGATCTTCTGGCTGTTCTGAGTTCAAAGTATGGCATTTAGATGGAAATTCTTTCATATTGGCCACTGTATGGTAATAAGGTCATTACCCTGGCTGGCCAGCCAGAGAGTGTGCAAAAGTTACTGCTTCAGAATGGAAATGAAGAGGTTGTTTTTGTCTCGAGAGTACAGACAGTTAAAGTGAAATGATCTGAACTGGGATTTAGCAGATCCCTAAGGACAACAGCCTGCCGAGCAGGGCATACTGAGTGGCTTCAAGTGGGCTCAGCCTCTTCCTGCCAGGAGAGCATCCAAACTGACCCCTGTTATCTCCTGCAAAAGGAAGAGTGTCACCTCTAGTTCCTCCACAGCCAGCAGCCTATGGAGTTTATTTGCCTGAAAGTTCACAGTCTGCTAATAGCCCAATCATGTCATTTAGAAATGATAGTTTCTAATTATTTAACTTTGCAATATCTCCTGTAGATGTTGGGATCAAATTTATCCTCTGAGCATTTCATTTCAGTGCGTCTTTTCATATTTCCTTAAAGATTAACAGTGATTTCTCCAGGAAGAGAGAAGTGCCTGAGAAATTACTGACTGACTTCCACAGTAGCATAGATATATTATGCTGACATTTCTAATGAAATCATAAGCAACAATCCAAAGAAAGAGGATACAAAGTGATTTCAAGACGTTCTGCTAGCCAGTTTCTAATTGGTTCTTGCTCTAGAAGTAACAGAGGATTGGAACAGCTTCGTGACAATTTAATAAGGAAAAAATATATATATATATATTTGTTAGTCTCCAAATTAATAGGAAAGTTTACATTGCTGGCAAAAAACACTTGGTCCCACTGTCTCATCCTCTCTACCTTCCTACCTACTATTTAATACTTAAAAATGTTCCTCTGTGACTGTAACAGATGTAATCATCTTGAAAGAAAAAGAAAAAGAAAAAAAAATCAGTGTCTTGTATTCAATACTTACTAAGTTATTATTTCTTCATTATAGCTAATATGAGTTTAATTTCCAGTGTCTGTGATAATAGAAATGCACCTCTTCAATGGAAAAAAAAATATATGTATATGATTACATTTTACCTTTGGGACAATTTTATGAAGGTTAACTTCAGTTTACCTAAATTGGTTCGCTGAGATGATAAGTTAAAATATTTTAAGAAGTAGCCATTGCACACACAGTCTGCTGTTGTTCTCTACTATATTAAAGTATTCTGTGCAAACATGATGAGCAATAATCTAAGATTATTATAAAATGCATGTTCATTTATCAAAAAAGCCTATTTTAGATTCCAGAAGAATCATGGCAGAAACTCAGCTAGAGCCATTTAGGTGTTTATAAACAAATTAGCAGTTTGGAAGACAAGCTCAGATCAATATATGTCAGATCAGCAGGGTCTCTTGAAAAAGAAAAAAAAAAAAAAAAGAGGGAGGATAGAAGGCACAACAGAGATTTGTTTTCTAATGGATTACAATGGTGAAAGTGATTAGAGACAAGATTATTCTGAACTCTCTTTGATAAATTGTGCTACTCAATGTTGTGCAGAGAAGGTGATTACTTGGCCTGAGTGAATAGTATGGAATTAGACTTCCAAATATCTCTAGAATATCTGCTAGCAATGTGTGCATATATATCTACAGCTATGCACACACACTTTAAATAAGATAATGTTGCAGAAAATGTTGGTGTCATGCTCCAGGCTCATGGGCTGTGTTCACTGTGGTACTACCAGATAAATGAGTGGCCTTGAATCAAACTATGTTACTTCTTTGTGCCTAGGTTTCCCAATTTACAAAATGATGCTAATCATACTGATTTTGTCAGGCAGTGTATTGTCATGTGCTGATAAAAAATATTTCATGTTAATGGACTGAAAATTATTTACAGCTATTTCTCATTAGAATGAGGTAGTTAAAATTACTGCCAGGAGCTTGATTTCAAAAGAAAAGCCAGCACCAGTGTCTATATTTTTACCTCTCAGACAATACGCTGTTTTTTGCTGTGCTTATCTTTTCTTTCCATTGGCATTGTGTTACAATTTAGAAGTCTTATCAGATCACGGTACCCACACAGAGCACAGAAAGGTTTCCTTGCCCCAAAGAGCTCAGGAATCTATAAACATGAGTTTTCAACGTATTTGAGTCAACTGGACTTCTACCCTTCAGCATTGCTTTCGCCACAGCATTTCCAATATTGCTAACTTTCATGCTGTTAATGTTTTTTTCTCTGAGGCTCAGGAATACAAGGGGGAAAAATAGGAACAAAGAAAAACTTTCCCTCTGTAGTAAAAGCCTATTCACTCACTCCTTTTCACACTCCCACTCTGGCAGGCTCTGAACAGCTACCTGCCTGCCTGCCTGCCCTAATGATTTTCCTGTTCATCAAAATCTTTATTGCAGGATGGCTAATTGGTATCTTTTTAGATGTTGCCACACATCTCTCTCAAAGCAAAAATGCATCTGAATAATGCCTGACAGCCAACAGATGTGTGGTCTGTAGACACAAAATCATTTTGAAATTCTGCTTCTAACAACCTAACATCAACGTAGCCTCTCTTTGTTGCAAGATATGAAAAGCAAACAGAGTAAGAACTTATGCATGAAATGGGCCTTCTTTTCAATACTCAAATTTTCCAAGAAATTAAAATCCTTTTACATGCAGCATTCAGGTAGACTTTGTAGTTGTGGGGCTGAGGGAAGCAGGAACTCAGCAGGCTGATTTGATAGCTTTTATGTTCCCTGTATCCCTTTATTTTATCAGGGAATCAAAGGAAGAGGAGGTGAATTGGTCTACTGCTAAGCCCGATTTGATATTGCCTGGCTTGGTTTCTGAATCAGTTCAGCGCAGGATCAAATAAATGGTGATGTTACTGCAAAGGAGAGGGTGCAAATGTGAGGTTGAGATAATGTGTAGCACCACTTCAGCACCCTTGCCACCTCAGCTGTTCCTGACTATACACAGAATTAAATGTCCTTCAGCACCCTGACCCACAACACTTCCACAGCACAAGAGCCCTGCTCTCCTTTTTGTTTAAAGTAAAACACCAAAACCTTGCTGCTCCTCTTTCCCTGTAAACTTATAGGCTGCTGGGAAGTGACCCCTGACTGCAACAAGCTCTTGAGCTCACATCTTGAATTCAATGCGTGCTGAAGAGCTTTGCTAGACTGCAGAGCTAGACTGCAACTGTGTGGGATCCTCTGAATGGGTTTTTCTGCTTCCACTTTAAGTGATGATACATTGGTCTGCTTGAAAGAAAAAAAAAAAAAAAAAAAAAAAAAAAAAAAAGAGAACTGAAGGGCCACATAAAGTAAAGAAAACCATCATAGTCATTACTGCCATCTCTGCAAAGAAAGCATTGCAAAGGCACTTTGCCTGTGTCTACTTTACTGTCTTCCTATGAAGAAATATATTCAAGTACTAGGGAAGAACGTGCTTGTTTTGCCTAGTCTGCAGCCTGGATTTTTCAATAAAGGCTCTTCTCTGTGCTTCTGAGCTTTTAGTCTTTAACCGATGCCAAATAGTAAAGGAGGTAGAAACACTGAAGTAGAAAAGTCAGGGTAAATTTTTTGGGATCCTTGGACAGTGGGAGTGGAGATAATGATGGGAGAATAAAATAGGTAATTGGAATGGAAGGCAAAGATAATTTATGAATGACAACCACAAAATAGTTTTATTTCTCCAAATAAGACTTACTTGCATTCTTCACCTCTTTTTTTGGATGTTTCTATTGGCCTTTTCATTTGAGGTAGAATAGGGCTTTGTCTGAAAATAATTTAGAATGTCCTGAGGCACTCACATCATAAATAATATACTGCAGGCAAAATAATTATGTCTTATATGGAAAAATTAGGCAGTGCTAGGATTATAAAGGACTTTTTAGCTGTGCTTCTTCCCCTTGTGCAATTCTGCTCCTGCACAGTCATGTAAGTTTTCATTTCATGCTTACATACTGTTTTTCTCAACAGGCACTGTTCCTCCTATAAAGAAGTCTCAAGGCTCTCTGAAGACTGTGTTTAAGCATTCCTTCCCGGGGTCCAGGCTATCAACTCAATAGACCATTTGAAATGAACTTGTTTTCTGTGTTGCTGCACATCAACAGACTTAACAGGGCCATGTGGCACAACACAGCTGTGCTCTTCTGAGTGTTTTAGATCGAAGGAAAATGAAACTTTTGGAAAAACAAATCAAGATTCTGAAAGGGAAAAAAAATAGATACAGATCTGGTAAAATGTAAATAACAGGACACTGTCTGGGGAGGCTTCACTGATTTTGGATATTAAGGCAAACTGCTCTGATTGGCAGTACAGCTCCACCAGACACACTTCATACTGTGTAACCTGTGACACTACTCTGTTGCTCAGGGTTCACACCTCTTCATACCCCAGAGCAATGCAGGCACACATTTGTAGTGTAGGTTAAACCTCTCCATAGCTCAGTAATTATCTTGCTTGATACCAGATCCTTTAGGTGCTAGCTCAAGAAAATGCGGAGAGAGCTGTTTAATTCCCTCTTCTCCTTTTTATCATTAAGATATGACTTACAGTATACTGTGAAGAACTCCATAAATACAGAAGCAGCTCAAGCTTTTTTTTTTTTTTTTTTTTTTTTTTTTTTTTTTTTTTTTTTTTTTAAGCTGTGACTTAATTTTCTTCATGCTTCCACAGATGTGAACCATAATAATTAGAGCATAATAATTTGAGCTAGCTTTTGGAGTTGGCTGTAAGGGTAATCACCTGGGCACCCTGTGTACAAAGTGAGGATGGAGGGATCATTGAGTTTGCCTACGCTGAGATGCTGGGTGCACCTTAGTCTGTATGCTCTCAGACATGGCATGACCTCTTTTGGTGTTTCTGCTGGGATTTTCTTTCCCTGGAAATCCAGTTGAGATGAGGAAAGGAGGAACTACTGTGTGCACTGAAAAATGATCCTGGTTTTGCAGTTACCATATAGCAACGTTGGAAAGGAAAAAGAGAAAAAAAGGAAAAAATCTGTAAATTACTTTCTTGATCTAATGCTAAGATTCTCCTTGCTTTTTGCCAGTTTTCTGTTCTATGGATAGCTGGCATTTGCTGAAGGTTACATTGAAGGAAGATGCTAGAAAGTAGAAGAGGGTTATATCTAGCCATCCTTCTTCATGATGGGTAAGTGAATTGTATGTGCAAGGTGCTATCTGGTGTACAGAAGGAACAGGAAAGGGAAAATAATTTTACTTTTGTAAGTCATGGAGTTGTTTTGCTGCTTTTTAACCTTAGAAAAATGTTTGTTTACCTGTGAGTTTCCACAGAAACTCAGTCTCAAATATAAAGTAATTTTTAATGAGGTTTTTGACCCTCATGTGCAGGGATCTTAAACAAAAAGGATAGGAGAAAGTGTGGATACTTAAGAGGTGAACCACTGTGAACTGAGCCAAAGATCTACTGTATGGTACAAATTAGCAGCCATTTGTTCCTGAAGTTTTATTCAAAATCCAGTAAATGTTTCCATTTACTATAATAGGGAAGTAGCTGAATAGTTGAGGGTTAAATTTGCATTGACTATTGGGTTAAGATAAATCCTCAGTGGGGAGCGAATGGTTACTAAGGCAACAGGAACATGCATTCAATACCTGTTATTCAAGTCTATATCCTCATCCTTGTTAACTATCACATTGTTTATTAATATTCACTCTAAAATGACTGTTGCCAGAACCTCTTTGCTTTGACCTAAGTAGCAGGACATGAATTAGCACAAAAAGAACTTATAACTACTAGAGACATATTAAGATGCCTCTTGAGCAGCACAGGCCTTTGTATCTGAAAAACAACTTTTGTTTCCATGTAATAAAACATCAAAAAAGCATCTGTAAACAGGGTTCTGAAGGGAGTTCTGCCTGGAAAACAGCAGGACCTATAAAGATGGGGTCACATCTCCTGAATCAACTAGTATGAAATCAGCAAAAAGCCAGGCCAAAACACCCAATTAGCTTCCTAGCACCAGTATGTAGGAACTGCCACGTAGGATCATGCTAAGAGTATCTGACTCTATGTGTCATTGAAGACCATGACCAAGACAAAGTGTTTTAGGGGAAGCTGGAGTACTTGTGTTTACCTATTTATTTATTTTTTTTTACTCCTGTGATAAATGAGATTAATATCTTTAGAAAATATATGCTACAATATTGGCCTATGGTTGTTTGCAGACATTGGGAACATTATGGTAAGGATTTGCAAGAACTAGTACACATTGTACAATATAATAACACTTCACAAAGCTCTTAAGAAACCTTTGTCTAGCCTGCCACAAACACACAGAATCAAATATAAATAGCATCTCATCTCCAAGCTTATTTGTTCCTCTCCCATTCAGAAATTACATATCAACAGCAATAGATGCCTCAAACTGAAACAAATAAACAATTTAAAATGTTTCCTTAAAATTCTTCCCGTTCAGGGAACTGCTCTCCCTTTCCAATCATCAAAACGTATTATTTAATTACATTTAGATTTTCACACTATGTTAAAATGTTTGCAACATTTTATACAATGTCACTTATACATGAACTTGGGGTGTGATTTGAATAGTGTATATATATGACAGTGTGACTTACAAATTTCTGTTTGTGGCAAGCAGGAGCTTGCCTTGCTCTTTCTTGAAACAATACCAGAGAGGTTAAGGTCAGCTGGATCTTCTCAGTTTGTTATTTCAGTAACCTTTCAGGAGGCAAGGCATAACGTTATTTCCTTTGTATATTTGGCCTCAAATGCCCAATGCTTTTCTTAATTTTGAGTTAGGCCTTTAAGTCTATTGCATTTTGTCATCCACAGAGTTTAAAATCTATGAAGCTGAAATGCCCCCAAGTGTAACAGAGACTTATCTATCAGTCAATCTTAAAAACTTGGCCATTGAGGCAAAGTATCTCATTCCTTATATCTAAATGGGTCTATCAAGATGGGGGCACTCAGCTACTGAAACAGAACTAAAACACCTGTTCTAAATGACATATTGCAGAGAAGTATAGTTTATAGTATATATAAACTTCCTTGTTTAAGATAGAATTTCATATCCTCCAATATCCTTGATATAGGCTGTCTGAAACCACAGTGATTTGTATGTTCCCTGTAACATCACATTGGTTCAAACACATGAAATGTTCAAAAGATTAAGAAAATCATTGTAAGAAAATTTTTGTACAGAGTATGAATTCCACATTGTTATTAAATTCTCATAAATTATCCATTCTGTATGGGCAGCTGTAAAATGACACCTGGCACACACTGGAAAGCTGTTGAAGAGAGGTCAAGACGCCCTCATAGTTAGGATGCTTTTATCCAATGGAATAAATATAGTGATTATCAAACAAACATTAAAATCCATGGGGAAAAAAAAAGGATTTCTTACAGAGATTTAAGAAGTATCTGAATTTTTCACTTGAATTGGTTTTCAATTTCCTTCCTTTTGTTAGCCGCAGACGCTGGCTTTCTCAGGCAGTGTAAAGATGAGACTGAGATTAGCCATATGCTAAATATCCAAGACTTCCTACAATTAAAACCAGTACCTCAGAAAGCAATCTGAAGTATTTTGGATTTTACTAGCAATTGAAACTCAAAATCTTCTTTGGGCTCTGTTAAAATATTTAGCCCAAACCCCAAAGACAAGAGAAGGCTTATGACATTGTAGGGCAGAAGAGCTCTGAGGCTCCCAGACATAGCAAGCAGGAGGCAGGGTCAGGACACTCAAAGAACATTCATGGTTGTGTCTCCCACATTTGGCCATCTGGGCTCTCTTGTTTAGTGAGAAACACTTGGGAAGTGCCAGCATAAAATTTCTTGGTAACTTTATAACCAGAAGCATTTGAACTCTGCTTGCCATTGAGTATAACAGTCATCAAAGAAAGGAAGTGATTATCAAATATGTTTAATCAAATACATGTAAGTGGGGTTTCTCAGTCTTGTGTGTGATGTATGCAGGTTTTCATTTCCATGGAAATCCAGAAAGAAATATAAACAAGGTTCATCATAAGGCATTGCATTTGATTATTTTTTTTTTTTTTTCCCATCAGAATTGAATTGAATATTTAAAGCTACAGTGACAAAGGCATGAACTCCGTGACTTGTCCTATGAAGTCAACTGAACTATCCCAATGCAAATGTGGAAGTCTTTCCAAGACAGAAGTTTTTGATTGATTTTGAGAGCAACTTTAAAAATCCCCTCTTTTTGTTATTGCTACTGTAAGGGGAACAGTTGGTAAGATATTCTGACCCTATATTCCATCTCATAAGGACTGTCCTTTCCAGTCTCAGCACACATTTATGCCAAATTGCAGTATAACTTAACATTGCCTTGAAAGCATGTAGTTCTTCTGCACTTGAGAGAATAGTGAGCTCCTGAGTGAGATTCATTCATTTAGATTATTTTAATAAACTGAAGAAGTGAAGTCTAAGAAAATAACACCAGACAGTACAATTTTGTTTGTTTTTCACAAAAAGCAGAACAACCAACCTTATGATAGCAAAGGGGAGAGTTTTCTAATTCTGGACAGAAAATCTCTTGAAGAGCTTCTTGGTAAAGTGTGACACTATAATTAGATTATTCCACCAGGTATAATGAAGTAGGTCAGTTAAACCAATGTCTCTCTGCCTGTTATGAAATATAGTGAACTTTAGGAAGGAAAAGTGTTTGAAACTTAGTTTTTAAATAGGTATTATCTAACTGTAGGATAAAAGATTGTAAAAGGTTGATAATATTTTTTGATTCTTTGAAAAATATGTCTTAAGTTCTTACTTGGGAAAAGAGCACCATCTACTGATCATCAATCTGAAATTCTAATGTGATGTTTCATTTACTTAAATTTTCTTGCATCAGTCAAATTGAATACTTAGACCCACAGTAACAAAGGCATGTGCCTTTGTCTTATGGATTTTACTTATATATGTCATAACCCTCTTTCTGGAAGCTTTGGAAGACTCTTGAATGTGTGTGAAAGAAGGATTATGTATTTTTAGCTACCAGCTTAATGTGATGTTTTCTTGTTATTAGCAGCAGCAGAAAGCATGCTTAAGAACTTCAGAAACTATGGTGATATCGATAAGCCCAAATCATCATCAAAAGGATGGTACATGATTTCCTAGTACAGTTGCTTGTTAGAGATGCCTACTTCTTGATGGCACAAACACCTGCCTAGTCACCTGAAGAGCTAACCAAAGGGTAAAGGATGCTTTTTAAGTAGTACCCTTTTGTTTTCAGATGTCCCAAGGGAGTGAGGACAAGGACAGCCCTTTCCAATCTCTGCACAGATTTATGCCAAATTACAATATAATTGTAGTTCTTCTGCACTTGAGAGAATAGTGAGCTCGAGTTCACCTCCAAAGCTCTTTTGAGTTTTTTAATTCTTTTTCTTTTATTTATTTTTCTTTTTCTAGAGAGCCAGCTGTGACAAAGAATGGTTGATGGAGAAGCAGTCACCGGTGAGAGCAACACTTATCCAGTGCCATAAACACTCTCTCCACTCACACACATAAGATGCAGCTGTATTGAAATCTCAGAACATTACTCATTTGTTCTACCAGACATATTCCAATTATATTCTTTTAATTATATCACATCTTCTTTTTATAGCTGCTCTGAATGCACTGACTTTTCTTCCACAAAGGTTGCCCGGAAAAGTTCTTTTCTTTATTTTCCTTCTCTCTTATGACAAAGTGATTGCACTCTGACTCATTAGAACAAAGAAGCAGTCCAAGAGCATCAGGGTGGAATGTCCAGCAGCTGTGGGGAGCTTCCCACCAGTAAGCGTGGTGGTCAAGCAGGCCTTAGAGGGGCAGAGACCTGGCTGAGCAGGAAGCTGGTCTGTGAAGATGACCAGGACAGCTGCAGCCTTGGTCTGGACAGGACCAAGGACTGGAGTGCCCATGAAGTCCATGAGCCAAGCCTGGAGGCCCCCAGCAAGGTTTCTCACAGCTCTGTCTCCAAACCTGGGGGTGGGGGGGTGTAAAAACTGCAGAGCCTGCTGGTGCGCTCAGTACCCAACAGTAGCAAGCAAGCTTAGCTAAAAATGATTTTTTTTTGTCTTTTCTTTTCTCATTTTCCTGCACATTTGATAGGACTTGAATTCTTAAAAAGCTCTAATGCTATTCCAGAAAATTAGCATGCTGGTGATTGCTGTCATCCTATGAGTGACAGGCTATTTTCCCACTGTCTTATACCTGATGTGATTGTGACAGTTGTCTCTAAACCAGAACATAGGGAGCTGAACCCATAGGGAGCTTCATGCTCCCACAGCTGCATGAAGTTACAGCTTGAAACTCTGAGCTGAGTATCTGTGACCACCACTTATGCTTTCTGCAGGCCTGGAACGGAGAGGAATTCATGACATGTTTATTATCTATTCATGAAATTATGACTTTCTGTGACCACAGGAAAATTAAGGTCCTTCTCATATTACTGCCCTTCTCAGACCACAGTCCATCAGCCAGAGCTAAAAGCTATTAGTGCTCAATAACTGCTTGCTTAACTCAGCCTTTTAAACATTCTTGAATTCCTTGTCCCAGAGGCATGCATTCATGTGAACATCTCAGCTGGGAAAGGAGTTGTTTAGAGAACATTTCTAGACCTTGTGGCTGCAGGGGAAAACTTAAAACCATGACTTATTTGCATTCAAGATACTCCATTACCCTGTCTATATATAAAATTGTCCTATGGTGTCTTTTGGGTTTGTGGTTTTTCTTTCTTTACACACTGGAACTTTTACCAGACAAGTTTGTAATTTGGCTGGCACGGTTGACAAGTATTTCAAGATTTTTGGATGCAAGGTTTGTTGACTTAAAAATCTGTTTCCTCTGATAGAAGGAAGAAGAAAGAATTACTAAATTCTTATTACTTTCTAAACAGAAAGCGCAGTAAAATCATAGCATAGGATGACTCAAAAGGGAAGGTGTCTCAGAAAAGTCTCTAGTCTAACCTTCAGCTACAAGCAGAAGCTCTGAGCTTGGACCAGGTTGCTCGGGGCTTTACCAATCGAGTCTTGAAAATCTCCAAGGAAGGAGATGGCAAGAGCTTGTCTTGGGCAACATGCTCCACTGCCTGACTGCATGGTAAAACAGTTTAAGGTTAAATGAGTCAAAGTAAGAATGTAAATTGCCTATATATATATCTGTGCCTGGAAAGAATGGAGAGAAACAGACAAAATAGAGCTATTTATATGAGGAAAGACAGAACCAGTGATGTGTGTAGTCAGATACTAAGCAGGTGAATTACAAGCATCTGTTGGCTATGCTAAGGGTGTATCACCAGGAAATGTACTTCAAAGGTATATGATAAACTCACAGGTAGAGTTTGCAGATTTTCTTTTGTTGAAATGCAGTACTAAATCACTCTTGTAAGGCAGAATGAATGGCTTATCTGGTCAGGGAATGCATTTTCACATAGCTACAAGAATAAAGGCAATGTTCAATATTTATTTTTTCATTCAAAGTATTCATCTGAAATTTATGTGATTGGTCTGTTTTAGAAGCACCTGATTGTAATTACTTTGCATATAAAGAAGATTAATCTGGTATTTTGGTTTGTTGAGCTCCTTCTCAAGTCCAAGTACTTCCATTCATGAAAAGCAACTTGTGGGGTTACTCTAAAAAGGGGCAAGTCTTAATTTTTTAGGTTCATAGATTGAACCCAACATCCAGACCATGCCACTGGAACAAGGAGCAATTTCTCTTTTTGTAGGAAAATGCAGAAATAACCAATCTTTAATGATGCTAGGCAAGGCTCCAATGTAGATGCTCAGCTCTGCCTTGGAAATAATGCTGTTCATCAGTCCTGCTGCTCAGGGACCTTCTGTAGGTTATAGCTTCTTTGTTTCTCCTGTAGCTCATTCTCCTCATGCTCTAAAGTTTCCCCGTTTCTGGAAAAAAGGACTTTAAAGATAAGGGAGAGCTCTGGAGTTCACTCTAGAGATTCCTGGACTGGGTGGTGTCTGACAGGGTCTCCCTGTTCTAGGTGTAGCTCTGGTGTTGGCCCATTGCTGCTGGGGCAGCAGAGAAGAGCAAACATTGCAGGTTATCACAGGACTGGCAGGTCTAAGCTGTGCTCTTGGCCCCTGAAAATTTGGTCACACAGAGCTGGGCAAACTCAGTTGTCCAGTTAAAATAAAGAAGACTTCAGTGTGCAAGACTTCACATGCATGATAAGGAAAATTATTATTTATTTTTTTTTCTAAAAACAAAACAAACAAACCCTTTTTTGTGAAATTCATTTTTTCCCAAACTTCAGCCTTTCTATTGTACCAGGCCAAATGTCTGTGTTTTGTGGTGCTAGGAAGTTTCTTTGAAATTCACAGTACTCTGTGTAATGATTAGACCTCAGAAGACTTAGCATAAATGACCATAAAACTACATTTGAAAACTTGACCTTAAACAACTTCAAACTTGTATAATGAGTAAGCGACATCTCTTATTTATCTGTGAAAAATAAACAAAGCATTGATCTGAGAACTCCAAAGGAGCTCCTAAAAGGATAGAGGAGCTCCTAAGAGGATAGAGGAGGGAGAGGAAGTTAATTTGAAAATGATGTTTTCAGCAAGTTTAAATTAACAACAAACTACAGTTCCACTGGAAAATATTTGAGGAAATATTTAGAAAACATTTTTAGGCAGGCACTTATACTTGGTATATTTAAAGATATATTAATATATTTAAAGATATATGTGCATAATACATTCTGTGTGCATTGTATATTAAGATGTGCATGTCCCCATGGCAAGACAAAAGAAACACCTGTAAAAGTAGAGATCCTCAGAAACTGTTCCATCACAACTCAAATTATATAAAAGGTATTTTAACAAGACAAAGAAAATTGGCAGAACTGAACTCAAAATCTGAAGGTTAACCATAATAAAACACAAACAGAAATCTTAATATGTGGTTTTCTGGCTCCATCTGGTGTTTATTTAACAGAATTTATAGTTCAAGGAAATCTGATTTCTACTCCCCTTTCCAGCTCTACATTGGAAATGAAAAGAGGTCATTAACAAGATTAAAATTAAAATTAGGTAGTCTGAGGGCTTATAGTCAAAGTTTTGTATTTGCTTCTCTGAAGGTACAGGAATATTGTTTTTTATCAGTATTTATCTCCTGTGACTTAAATCATATTCAGATCTAAGAAAGGGCTTTTCTTACCACTTCCCTCAGGATGCCAATCAGGCTGCTAAAATACTATTCCTCTCTACCAACCTTGCCCCACAATATATCTTCATTTTGGCTAAATCCTCAGTACTACCTCTTTATTCAAGTTAAAAGTTAACCCCCAGACACTTGTAACACAATCATAAGTCTTTACATCTTTTTTTTTTTTTTTTTTAATTGTTCCTGCTTTCAAGTCTGATAATATCATATTTATTTACTATAAAGCTAGTTGGAAGAATGAGAAGGCTACCAGTTGACCACTCACTGGACCAAATGTTTGTGGAGAAAGTATGTGTAGAGTCCAGGACAACTTTCCCCTTCTTTGTTAGTATTTTTCATGATTAAATGGCATAATACCCTTCTTTTTCTATTGGGCCTAACATACAAAACTGTCTTGTCCTGGTATGCTCTTACACCAGCAAGCTTCTTTAAAAAAAAAAGAGGTAAATTATTTACTATCATTTAGGAAAGAGATTCTTGAATTTGTTCCATAAAGAGGACTATAAAAAGATCTGCCCATACATTAGACAATGATGAATACATTTTCAAATATGATTTGGCAATTGAGAATATTGTAGAATAGCCAGTACTTCCTGACAAACAAATTTTCTGCACATGTCACCTGCTTAACTATACTTGTAGAGCACCTGAGTAAAGTAGATAGCATTGGGAAAGTCTTCTGCAGCAGCAAATGTATGAGAAATTATTTTTTTTTTCATTTTTTTTTTTCAGTTAGAAAGATGTTTTCCAATCTTACTATTTCTAAGTACCTCACTTTTCATTATTTTCAGTTGAAAGTAACAATCTGTATCAATGTCACTGCTGCTCCTTGACTCATACACTCATCTTTACATTACAGATGTTCACACTTATGGCTTTTGACCTGTTGTTTTCCCACATAAGAACTCTATTTCCTAAAATATGTGTGTGTGGTGGTGGAAGTACCTAAAGCAAAGATGTTGTAAATCAGCTGTCAGTCTCTGTGGCCTCAGGTTTCACCAGGGCTTTCAGCTGAGGGCAGCCAGCTCAGTATCATAAGCTCAGTGCACTTCTGTTTGAATTGTTGCTCCTCGTCTCACCTTTATTCTTCACATTGCTGCTACCAGTCTTTACAGGAACAGCTGGTAGCTACAAGAGAAGAAGCTGCAACAGTTGCCCTAAAAGAAGACCCAGACAGCCTCGAGCCCCAGGTCTAAAAAGGATTATTACTTGTATCATCCCCTGACAGGAGAAGCAGGACATAAAAAAAACAAACAAACAAACAAACAAACAAACAAAAAACAAACAAACAAAAAAAACCACCACAAAGCAAATGAAAAGCAGCCCCTGTAACCAACCCATCTCCAAGCAGGCAAAACAAAACCAGTGCCACATGGCATGATGGACTCTTTCCATCCCTGAACATCCAGAATAGCATCAGTGGAGTTGGAGTCTTTTCTGTGTCTCCCTGATTCCTTCTCTTCTCCAAGACTAAATAAATTAACTCCAACCAGAGTAAAGTCAATGCTCTGGCTGTTTTGGAAAATGCCTCCTTGTGACACTTTCTGGTCTAAGGTTAAGACAAATTGGGGAAAACTCAAAAAGGGCTCTTTTTTTTCTTTTCTTTTCTTTTCTTTTCTTTTCTTTTCTTTTCTTTTCTTTTCTTTTCTTTTCTTTTCTTTTCTTTTCTTTTCTTTTCTTTTTCTTTTCTTTTCTTTTCTCTCCTTTTCTCTCCTTTTCTCTCCTTTTCTCTCCTTTTCTCTCCTTTTCTCTCCTTTTCTCTCCTTTTCTCTCCTTTTCTCTTCTTTTCTTTTCTTTTCTTTGCTTTGCTTTGCTTTGCTTTGCTTCTCTTTTCTTTTCTTTTTTCTTTTCTTTTCTCTCCTTTTCTTTTCTCTCCTTTTCTTTTTTCTTTTCTTTTCTTTTCTTTTCTTTTCTTTTCTTTTCTTTTCTTTTCTTTTCTTTTCTTTTCTTTTCTTTTCTTTTCTTTTCTTTTCTCTCCTTTTCTCTCCTTTTCTCTCCTTTTCTTTTCGTTTCTTTTCGTTTCTTTTCGTTTCTTTTCGTTTCTTTTCTTTTCTCTCCTTTTCTCTCCTTTTCTTTTCTCTCCTTTTCTTTTCTCTCCTTTTCTTTTCTCTCCTTTTCTTTTCTTTTCCTTTTCTTTTCTCTCCTTTTCTTTTCTCTCCTTTTCTCTCCTTTTCTTTTCTCTCCTTTTCTCTCCTTTTCTCTCCTTTTCTCTTCTTTTCTTTTCTCTCCTTTTCTTTTCTTTTCTTTTCTTTTCTTTTCTTTTCTTTTCTTTTCTTTTCTTTTCTTTTCTTTTCTTTTCTTTTCTTTTCTTTTCTTTTCTTTTCTTTTCTTTTCTTTTTTCTTTTCTCTCCTTTCCTTTCCTTTCCTTTCCTTTCCTTTCCTTTCCTTTCCTTTCCTTTCCTTTCCTTTCCTTTCCTTTCCTTTCCTTTCCTTTCCTTTCCTTTCCTTTCCTTTCCTTTCCTTTCCTTTCCTTTCCTTTCCTTTCCTTTCCTTTCCTTTCCTTTCCTTTCCTTTCCTTTCCTTTCCTTTCCTTTCCTTTCCTTTCCTTTTCTCTTTTATTTCCTTCCTTCCTTCCTTCCTTCCTTCCTTCCTTCCTTCCTTCCTTCCTTCCTTCCTTCCTTCCTTCCTTCCTTCCTTCCTTCCTTCCTTCCTTCCTTCCTTCCTTCCTTCCTTCCTTCCTTCCCTCCCTCCCTCCCTCCCTGTCCATCTTTCTTTCTTTCTTTCTTTCTTTCTTTCTTTCTTTCTTTCTTTCTTTCTTTCTTTCTTTCTTTCTTTCTTTCTTTCTTTCTTTCTTTCTTTCTTTCTTTCTTTCTTTTTTCTCTCTCTCTCTTTCACTCTCTCTTCCCTCCCTTTCTTCTTTCCCTCCTTCCCTCCTTTCTCTTTCTCTCTTTTGTTCTCTCTTTCTTTCTCTTTCTCTCTCTCTTTTTTTTTTTTTTTCCCTTCCTTTCCCCTCCTTTTCTTCCATCTATGAAAGCAAAATAATTGCATTTATATGTCAGATCAGACTGATTTTTTTCTTCAAATAAAATATGCCATCTACCATATCCACCCTCTACAGTCTCTAACTCAAAATGATTCAGCGATGGCTAATATAAATGGAATGGGCTTACTTTAAAGGAAAAAATTACTTTTGGCTGCCCATTAAATGTCACAGAGGAAATTCATGGCATGTTGGAAAACAACTGTGTACAGAACTGTTGAGCCAAGACTGCCTAGCAGATGTTGTATTCATTATAGTGTAAGCATTATAAAATCATTTCTTATGAGCAGAAAACAGGAAAAGCCTGTCTCCTTGTGGCAATACTGTGAAGGCATTACTGTTGTTATAAGTCTTTTTTTCTTCCTTTTGATTTGTCATGTGCTAAGACTGGAATTTACAAAATTTCCTCAGTGCTATCTATACATGTGTAGAAGGCCTCAGGATTTAGGAAAATAGTTATTAACAGGTGATTTTTTACTATTTCCAGAACCAAGACAATTTCCAATGCTTTTGAGAGCACTGATACAGAAGGCAGGCAAGGAATGTTTCAGGGAAGTGAGAAATTCCAACCCTAGCACTTGTGCCACACCAATACAAACCTCTTCTTTCTCTTGCCAGACATCAGCTCTGACTCAAGTAGAGAAGCACAGCACAATGACTTTGGGATACCCTGAAAGTTGTACCATGTCCAGCTCCTTGCTACAGAATCACCACCACCAAAAATATAATTTACTTAGAGTCTCTTTGTTTGCTTCCTTTTGGAAAATGGGTAGAAGATATTTCTTTGTATACCACTTTCTCACTGAGGTACCTGCTCTGGAAAGGCAGACTGCTACTCATTTTCTGATTAGATAAAGCATTTGAGCTTTCTGGAAACTGGTCCTCATATAGAGTTAACTTGGTTTTAGGGTAGAGTTGCCTAACAGTTCTACAATAGCCATGTGTTTTTTGTTTTGGTGGGTTTTGTTGTTATTATTTTGTTTTAATTTTGTTTTCTCTTTGTAGTTGTTGATGGGTAGCTATTTTTGGTTGTTTCTTTCAGCAGGACTAACCCTCCTAACTGACATTTGCTGACCAAGTCTCGATTAATTAAATGTAATATTTAAAAGAAATTAAATCCCAAGTGTTTCACAAAAGACAGCTATTCTTCATTTTTAATTGTGCTGGTAAAAAAAAAAAAAAAAAAAAAAAAGGAACACAGACTTTTTGAAAGCTTTTAAAGGATTGTAGGATGATTCAGGTGTAAATGGAAGGAGGCGTCAGGAAGGCCTCAGTCCAACCAGCTGCTCTGGGCAGGGTCCATTCTGAGCTCAGACTGTGTTGCTCAGTGTTTTACCCTGCTGGATCTGGGGTAAAAGGATCTACCTCCAAGGGTAGAGATGGCACAGTCTCTCTGGGCAGCCTGTGCCGCATGCAGCATGCAGAATAAACAAGGGGATCTGTAGGTGTGAGTACAGTTGCAGGGTTATGATCTCGTGGCAGTTACTGAGCCATGGTGGAACAGCTCTCATGACTGGAATATGGCCATGGACGCCTTTATGCTTTATAGGAAGCACAGGCCAGGAGGGTGAGGTGCTGGAGTTGTTCTTTACGTGAGTGAGCAACTGGAATCTATGCAGCTCTGCCTAGTGGGGGACAAATTGCCTGTTGAGAGCCTATGGGTGAGTATTAAAGTGCAGGCCAACAGGGTTGACGTTGTGGTGGGTCTTTACTACAGGCCACCAGCTCAGGAAGAGGAAGTGGATGAGGCCCACAGGCAGCTGCAAGTTGCCTCATGTTTGCAGGCCCTGGCTCTTATGGGGGACTTTAAACACCCTGATATTTGTTGGGAAGACAACACAGCTCAGAACAAACAGTCCAGGAGGTTACTGCAGAACACTGCAGATAACTTCTTGATGCAAGTGGTAGGTTAGCCAACAAGGAGAGGGGTGCTGCTAGACCAGGTAGTAACAAACAGAGATGGTCTAGTTGGAAATGTGAAGGTTGAGGGCAGTCTCAGCTGCAGTGACCACGAGATGTGGGAGTTCAAGATCCCGCAAGGAAGAGCAGGACAAAAAGCAGTACCGCAACCCCAGGTTTCAAGAGAGCTAAGTTTGACCTCTTCAGGGGCCTAATTGGAGGCCATGGCCCTAGAGGAAAAGAGGGCCCAGA
The DNA here is from genome assembly GCF_964211825.1 of Aythya ferina. Taxonomy (NCBI): domain Eukaryota; kingdom Metazoa; phylum Chordata; class Aves; order Anseriformes; family Anatidae; genus Aythya; species Aythya ferina. The sequence continues at coordinate 144,975,003 of NC_140296.1, forward strand.
AGAGTTGGCTAATATTTAAGCACCACTTCCTCCAAGCTCTGGATTGGTGAATCCCTCAGAGAAAGAAGTTGAGCAAGGGTGTCAGGAGACCTGTGTGGATGGGCAAAGAGGTCTTGGGAAAACTTAAACAGAAGAAGAAAGCATACATGATGAGGAAGAAGGGGCAGACCACTTGGGTAGAATATAGGAATATTGTCAGAGAATGCAGAGGTGCAATGAGAAAGGCCAAGGCCTGGTTAGAATTAAATTTACAAAGAGACATCACGGACAACAAGAAGGGCTTCTTTACATACATCAGTAGCAAAAGGAAGACTAAGGAAAATGTGGGTGCGCTGCCTTGAGCACAAAAGGAGGTGGGTGCCTTGGTAATGGCAGATACAGAGAAGGAGGAGTTACTGAATGCCTTCTTTGCTTCAGTCTTCACTGCTAAAGCTAGCCCCCAAACACTACTGAGACCAGAAACGAAAGAAAATCTGGAGAGAGGAAGACTTTCTCCTGATTGAGGAGTATTGGGTTAGAGGCTCAGGGGAGACCTTATTGCTCTCTGCAACTACCTGAAAGGAACTTTTGGGGAGCTGGGGGTAAGCGTCATCTCGCAGATAACCAGCGACAGGACTAGAGGGACTAGAAGGACTAGACAGCCTTGAGTTGCGCCCGGGGAGCTTTAGGTTGGAAATTAGAAGAGATTTCTTCTCAGAAAGAGATTGGACAGACATTGGAGTGGGTTGCCCAGGGAGGTGGTGAAGTCACCGTCCCTGGGGGTGTTTAAGGAAAGTTTGGACATGGTGCTTAGGGACATGGTTTAGTGGGTGATATTGGTGGTAGGGGTATGGTTGGACCAGATAATCTTGGAGGTCCAACCTTAATGTTACTATGCTTCTGTGAGGAAACAGTGTGTCCTTAAATCCTGCCAAGATCTCATGTTTCAGCTTGTCCCCCTGTCTCTGATCCACTCAGCTGTGAAGGGTCTGCATCTGTCTAAGCGCCAACCCCCTTTTAGGCCCTGAAGGGGTGCTGTTAGGTGTCCCCAGCCACCTCTCCTCTCAGCTGACCAAGCCCTGCTCCCTCAACATCCGCTCCCCAGCCCTGACCAGCTCAGTAGCCCTCCACCGAGCTCCCTCTAGTTCGTGTGTCTTTCCTGCACTGGAGGCCCCAAACCTGGCTGTGGTACTTTACACATGGTCTAGAAAGTGCTGAGTGAACAGATACTTCTGTCAACCAAATACAGCCCTCTGTACTTTCAGTAATATTCCACATTTTGAAATTCCCTTTTGGAAATTCCAAAGTGCTAAAGTACAGCCTCTTCTGCCTTTTTTCTTTTTGTATTTTCACGCCTGAAAACCTTTCTTTCAGCATTGGCATGGGAAGCCGAGATTTCCGGAGGCACTGAAGCAGGACGCCCAAATCATTCATGATTTCGCCTGCATCTTGAGTTTCCCTAAAGCCTCCATCTCAAATTTGTTTTTTCTGTATTTACTCGGATTCTCATTTCAGCAGTGGCAGGCTGGATGGCTGCCACCAGACACCTCCCCGTGTTTAAGAAGGCATTCAGAAGGCGGCCAGTGGCCCGCTTTGCCCCATCCTTATCCCCCAAAGCGGCAGGGGGCTGGTGGAAGCGTTCCCCAAGCCTCTGCCCTGCCGGGGAAGCCCAAGACGAGGACCGAGACTGTGGGGCCGCCCAGGGGCGTTGGTGGGCGCACCCGTCCCCGCGGCGATGAGGGCGGGCCGGGACCCGGAAGAGGAGCCGCTGTCGACCGCCTGACTTCCCAGGCAGGCAGACAGGCAGGCAGGCAGAAGGGGCGGGCGCCATGCTGCAGTTCTTGGTAAGGCTCCGCCGGGCAGCGGCGGCGCCGCCATTTCGCGGCGGGGCGGAGCGAGGCGGCGGCCGGGGCGGCGGGCTGAGGGCTGCGCCGCAGGGCGGGCGGGGGCGGCGGGGGGGCCGCGCGTGGGAGGCTCGCAGGAGCTGGCGGTGGAGGAGATGCGGGGTGTGCAGCCAGCCCCTGTGGCCGAGCAGCCTCGCCTCGGAGCCTCCCGGCTCAGCGCTGTCAACACAGGGAGACCGAGTTGATCGAAGCTGCGAGCACGGTGTCCTAGTGTTGGTGGTTTCCTGCAGTTTCTCTTCTCCCGCTCCTTAAGGGCGATCCTGGCCGTTCCGGTCGCACCCCTTTTTGTCAGGGAGCTGCACGGGTGCTCAGCTCCTCTGTCGTACGGTGCCGGCTGCGGTTCAGCTCCCTGCAGGGTGGCTTTTCTCTGTTTCTCTGAAAATAAGGATGTTATGTCTTGTTTATATCTAAATCATGCCCTTAGTTTGTCTTTAAGATTCAGCAAATTTTCCTTGCTCACGGTGGTAACCTCTGGCTGCTCAAATACCTCTGTACTAGTGCATACATGGACCTCCCTCCTTTTGGGAGAGCAGTCGCTTTCAGCCCTTGCCATTTTGCACACCTCTAAAAATTCATCAGTGGAGGTGCTACTTTGTGTGTGTTTAAGTTATGGCAAGTGATAATGTTTCATTACTGCCTTTCTTTAAATCCCCATCTATTTAATAGATTATTTATTTATTTATTTATATTATTTTTCTCTCTTATTTTCCTTTCTGCCTTTATGCTTCCCTAAACTCTTCTGGATGTCTAAGGTTGGCCTGTCAACTCTTAATTAAATACTTAATTAAATACTTAATTTTTACTGTCAACTCAGAAAATAAATTACCTGTCCACAAATAAAGAAGCTGTAATCTGTTGTAACAAAGTACAGAAACAGTCTCCCATTTTTAATTCTAGTTCTGTGTGTCATTGAGGGTGGTGCTCTAGGTTTTCAGTTTTGTTCAGATGCTTCCCAGTCAATACAATTAGTGGTATCCTTTAATGCTTTAATAGGGAAGAGTAAGTCTGTTGGTTAGTAAGTTTCATACAAAGTGTTGATAAGGACAAGAAGAGACGGCCCTTTCTAAGTTGAGACAGCCTTTTGTGATTCTATGGAATGAATAAAAAGACCCATTTCGTATCTCAACTTCAAAACAAAATGTAACAATAAGTTGATATGAAAACCTCAGTAATTTCTGTAGCAGTCTTTAGTTGTCTCTCCACTCAACTGAAAATACTCAGTAACAGTAAATACGCCTAGCCAGTCTCAAAGTTTGTGTTTATCAACTCTTTGCTTGCTGTTAATGTTTTTTTTTCAGTTTCTAGATAAAAACCTCATTATGACATCTCAATTAGTGCCTGAAAGTTTGAAAAAAGATAAATTTATTCTGAGCTTTTTTCTTCTTTGAGTGTAGATTGGGTGTTTGACTTTTGCTCTCCCTTGTTAGGGCTGTAACAGGGAGATAAAGGGATAATCTTGACAACCTTATTTTTTTGTTACCCGGAGTTAAGCATAACTTAACTAGGCATTTGCCTAAAATATGTCTCGAAATGCTGGGTAGAAATTGGATGACCCTGAACTTTCAGAAGCTTTATTGTCCTTAATTAATACGCAAACTTTAATTGCCTTTATATTTTGCAGTCCAAATTTTTTGAAGTCTAAATACTGAGATTTTTTCCCACTGTTTGAATTGTCAGCTATTGAAGTAAATGTAACTGGGTAGATTAGCATTTCATTCTAGAGCAGACTTTTCAGTAAAAGAGCATACTTAAAAGGTGTCCTAATGTCAGTACCATATGTACCAAATAAGGCTTACCACATAGCAGAACAAGAGATAGTTGTCCCATCTTTGGAACTATTCTAGGTTAAAAGTCTAGAAACCTGCTAGGATCTAGTTTGTGTTTTCCAGTGAATTCCTGAAGATATGTATGCTGGGGACAGAGGAAACTTGTTGATGACCCACTACATTAAGAGGAATCACAAGACTGGTTTACTTCAGTGCAACATTTGTTAATGTCTCTGAATAATTCTTTAACTGATAATTAAAACTACAACAGCAAATTATAACCGATGCAGCACCCACAAAAAGAACTATGCTTCTTTGTAAATTATAAACACTGATCCTTAAAAAGTAATTACAAACAGACAATAAGATCAAAAGTATGGAAAAAATTACTGAAGTTATTGCAGTCATGGTTCATGGGGCAGCTTTCAACTGATTTTAATTTTCTGTAGCTAAGTTTTCACCAGTGCTACTTAAGGAATCTGAGTCACTGAAAAGATGAGCTGTGCTGTATACCACTTTAGGCTTGGAAAAGATGTCTACTCAGACGTGATGGGAAAGTTGTTGTGGACAGTGGTTTTAATTTTCTTATAATAGTCTTATTTTGGCAGCAGTGCCTGAGTAATAATAATTTTCTTAAATAGAATTGGCCTCAGCTGAGAATGAATGGAGGCACAGTATTAGTAGTCTCTACTTCCAAAACAGTCAAATGAACTTTTATAGTATAGTGTGTCCTTATTATGGTGTGTAACAATTAAAAATATCCAGAGCTTTTTAGAGCTGCTGAGTGAAAATTTCATCATCTGCATTTGAAGAGAGGAATTTCTTTCCCTTGCAAAATGAATCATAGAATCATTAAGGTTGGTAAAGACCTCCAAGATCATCTGCTCCAACTGGCCCCCCCCAACATTACCCACTAAACCATGTCGCAGAGCTCCACATCCAGCGTTTTTTTTTTTAAACACCTTCAGGGATGGTGACTCCACCACCTCCCTGGGCAACCCATTCCAATGCCTGACTGCTCCTTCTGAGAAGAAATGTCTCCTCATTTCCAACCTGAACCTCCCATGGCACAACTTGAGGCCGTTCCCTGTAGTCCTATCACTAGTTATCTGCAAGAAGAGGCAGACCTCCACACCTTCCTTTCAGGGAGTTGTAGAGAGCAATAAGGTCTCTTCTGAGCCTCCTCTTCCCCAGACTAAACAACCCCAGTTCCTTCAGCCACTCCTCTGCATAGGATTTGTGTTCCAGGCTCTTCAACGTCTTTGTAGCTCTTCTCTGGACACATACCAGAGCCTCAATGTCTTTCCTGTACTGCGGGTACCAAAACTGAACACAGTACTCAAGGTGTGGCCTCACCAGAGCAGAGTACAGGGGGATGATCACCTCCCTGGTCCTGCTGGCTACACTATTCCTGATACAAGCCAGGATGCCGTTGACCTTCTTGGCCACCTGGGCACACTGACAGCTCATGTTCAGGCAAGCATCGACCAGAACCCCAGATCCTGTTCCTGTGAACAGCTTTTGAGCTGCTCTGCCCCAGGCCTGTAGTACTGCATGGGGTTGTTGTGGCCAAAGTGCAGGACACATCACTTAGCCATATTGAACCTCATTCCATTGGCCTCTGCTCATCGATCCAACATGTCACCGTCCACTTGAGGCTTTTCTTTGACTGGCAAGCACGGGAACAAGATGAGAACTGTGCTTCCATTTTGTTCTTGCTCTCCTTCCAGAGTACAGTTTCACAGACAGCGTTCAAGCAACTACGAGTTTGCAGTTGTCAAAATAGGTTGTGCCCTGCACACATTCCAGCAATGCCTTCCTGCCTTAGGGGAGCCCCTAGATCAGAGTAGATTTGGCGTAAAGCTTATCTTCTGAGGTCCAGGGGGCCTGGTGGTTGCAGAAGAGAAGTAGCAGCAGTACTGCACTGGAGCAAAGTGGAGAGGGATGGGAAGCCAGCTGCCCATCAGTGACAGTACAGTTTTGCATCAGTTGAAGTTGATGGGGGAACACCTTTTAACTTGAGGCTGAGATCTTTTTGCTGTCAGAGCCTCTGTTGTGCGATTCCAGCTTGCAAATCTTTTTGTTGCTATTGTATTATTAATGTGTTGCATCATTCTGTGTGTGTATTCTTCCCCAGCGCTGAGTTTTACTCAGGTATTGTTTTACTGAGGTATTGATGTAAGCTTTTCAGTTGTGGACAAGGACCTCTGAGGAATGTGGGTCCCTGCTGCTATGTAGTTGTACTTTCCCAAGTTACTGCCTTTATGGGTTTGCAAATAACTTTACAAAGATGATCATAGCCTTATCCAGTCTTGGAGAATTGTGTTTAAAACACACCATTATTTCCAAAATACAACCCAGTTAAGGTTTTCCTAGAGAAGTGACTGGGTAAAATTGTGTCTGCCTTTGGAAGAAGGGCACAAAAGTACAACTAAAATTGAAACTCTACTTTTCACCTTTTTATTTTTCTTTCCTCAACCGATGTGCTTTTGATAGGATGCTAACAATTCTTTTCTTTCTCCCTTTTCAGCTTGGTTTTACTCTTGGCAATGTGGTTGGGATGTATCTGGCTCAGAACTATGATGTAAGTATCCTTGCATTCTCAGAATTGAATTTAATCTGAATTGAAAATATAAGGATGTTTTACTTCAATCAAAATTGAATCCATCTTAATTTTGTTGTTTTATTGGATTTGAATAGAATACAAATTGATATACAAATAGAATACAAATTGGATTTGAGTAGAATACAAATACAAAAAAATACAAACCGTAATTACAGATAAACTCAGATTTAGATGGAACCACAAAGAGCTAGATTCTTTCTGAATTTCACTTGTCTGTGAGAAAGTAATGGGTAGAGCCTTAACTAATACTGGGGACCCAGAGCACAGATATTGTAACCAGACATCTACATAGGTAGTGGCAGGAGAAATAGAAAAAGTCTAGCCAGCTGTCTGGGAGATTTCAGTACCTGCTTCTATTTCAAACAGTACACTGATCTGCAGTCTTTCTGTCTTTGTCTGACTGAGAGTTTTCTCAGAGTTAGAAAAGATTTACAGCCAAGTTTTCAATACAAGCTTTCAGTTTCTGCAGAGTAAGTAGAATCCCTTATAAGACCAGTTCCGCTTAACTGCTTGTGGGCTAAAGGAGTTACTGAATTTTAACATACTTTTTTCCCCCTTTCTTTTATAATCTATACTAGCTTTTTCTTTTCAATATTTTTTACAAAGTTAGGAAAACGCAGTCAAAAGAATGTATTGTGTATCACTTTGTATTGTAAGCATAGTATAGTGTTTTTCTGGAAGCACTAATGATGTGTTGCCACAAGAGGGGGACTTCTGCTTTTGATTTGGAGGAAATGGTTCCCTGATAATGTAATGCTGACCTGCAGTGGTAATTGGTAATTTGGTAACTGGCAATGGTAATTTTATTGCTGGTATCAAGAATTATTTTTCTTAGATAACTTCTAAGATGAACTTGTCTTCATGAGATGCTAATTCTGCAATGATAGGCGTGTGTGTTTAATTATAAGCATATGGAGAGTTCTGCTGATAACAATGTACTTCTCTTGGTTTATTTTAGATGTCAGACCTGTTAAGGGTTGGGCTTTTAATTTTGCTTTCTCAAAAGGAGCTTAAGTTTGAAAAATAGGGAAGACAGGAACTTCTGACATTTCCTGTATTATCATCCTCAAACCATCCAACCAGAGGTCTGCAGTCTGTTTGGATTGAATATCCTTCGCTGTGGTCAGGGTACAACTGAAGTAAAAGTCCATGATTTTCTTCATAAATACCAGTGAAAATTTTGGTTTCATTTAATTAGTTCACTTGTAAAATCCTATGTTGATTCCAAATTTAGGTCGGAGTCATAAGTTAATCTTTTCCATCCCCTTTAAAAGTTCCTTTAAAAGTTCCTTTTTTTTGCCCCCCAAGTTGTCCAAACATACTGTTAGATTCCTTTTAAAAATGCTTTTGTTTTTAAATGAAAGCTGAAGCTTTGAATTTCAAAAGCAGCAAATTGAATTTTCATTCAAGTATGAAGCTGCAAAAGCTTGACAATTTGCAATGCAGTAAACTTCCCCGGTGGGGAATTTTGGTGCCCACAAAATGGACCAGCAGATGTACTTCTTCACAGATTATTTTAAAACATATTGGCTGTTACTAAGCATCTCTTTTCTCCTTTTTTTTTTTTTTTTTTTTTTCTTGGACCAGTATAGTACAATCTAATTTTCCCTCTAAAAGTCATTATTAAAGCCTGTGCATCAGTGATTGAATCACTTACTCTTTGGCAGTTCATTCTCTTTCAGTGAGGAAGCCAGACTGGTCTTACTGAATTTCTTCTGAAGTGATTTCTTTTCCTCCCTCCTGTTCCCATCAACACTGGCTGATGTTTTTTCTTAGCAGTCTGCCTATTCCAAAATATTTCCCAAAGTCCCATGTGAGGAGCTTTCTTGTGCTGTTTGCTTGAGGCTACGTTGCTTTTAACAAAATCTGTGCAAAGTAACAGATCCTGGGAGCAAGCGTCTATTACAAAGCAGTGTAAACTTTTTAGAATTTCTGTGTTTATGGTATGGTCTTACCCGCTGAAGTTCATGAGATCACGTAACTCATTTTTTGTTGTTGTTGTTATTTGTTTCTTGTTTTTGTCTTTAAAGATTCCTAACATTGCAAAGAAGCTTGAAGATTTTAAGAAGGATGTGGAAGCTAAGAAGAAACCTCCCAGCGACAAGTCCTAAGGGAGCGGTGTTACCCAAGTCACCTCTGTGCATGCATCAAGGATGCAATTTACCTTTCAGGCAACAAAGATCAAGTAGAGGTTTGGCATGGGAGCTTCCTCCACTTTTAGTCTCCTAGAGCCAGAATGTCCTGTTTTGAAAAAGCAACCATGAACTTTTTTGTGGGACTGATTTTCAAGGGTTTCAGAATTTTGGATTTGCAACAATATGACTGGATAAGATCACTTGTACTTTTCGTTATTGCTTTTCCTAATATTTTGTAGCACATTTTTACCTGATCCAACTGGACAATAGTGTTAGTCCTATTATTATGTATACCTCATACTTTGTAATACCCTAAGTCTTAGAATACCGCAAAAGAAATTAAATGCATCATGAATTAACTTTCAGGGTTTCTTGTAATTTGTTGTGGGTACTTCTTAAGATCTGCATTCCATTTGAGATGAGAACTTCCTGAGAGGTGCAACAATAAAGTTAATTTATCAAGCTATGAACTTGGGGGGAGGGAGAAGTTTCTGCTTTTTCCGTTATGTTAAGTGATCACTTCTACCAGTGTAAAATTTGTGCTATCTCTGATGATTCCGGAAGGCATAAAAGGTTGTCTAATTTAACCTACGTTTCATTGTTTCTTCTACTGTTGTCTCTTCCTGTTCTTTCCATTTGACTTGGTTGCCTGAGGATATCTCTGTAATGATGGGTAGGATGGCATAGAAAAGAGTTATCTTCCATTTGTGGTAACTAAGACATTTGGTTACAGTAACAGTTTGAATCCAAACCATTGACTGTGTATTTAATGGACCAATTTGCATAATTATTCCTGCATAGAGACAGGAGATGGATTTGATGATCTTTGTGGTTCCATTCCAACTTGGAATATTCTATGATTCTATTTCTATCAAATATATTTGGTATTACCTATCACTCTGCATGGTCTTCAGCCCACTGGCTTTTCATTTGGCTCAGTTTATCTACAAGGTATTTTCATAGGATTAGAACCACTTTTCTACTGTGCCCCTTACTGTCTGTCTGGTATGTTCCTCTTCACCTTTTTCTGCCACTAAAAACCCCAGTCTATGAGAAAATACACACCATACTACACCACTATCCTTTTCTGTTTGAATGGAAATCAAAGTCAGCATTTGGAAAGTATGGTTTTATACAAACTCTGTTGTAAATTCCTAAGAAAATATTGCAGTAGTTTAAGTAGTTACAAGCTTTATTTGGTAGATTGTTGAATTAATATCATTTCCTTTTTTTTTTTTTTTTTTTCCCGTAAAGTTGAAAAGTCCTATCAACATTGTAAGGTGACTTAAATCACTAAGTCCCCTTGACAGTCTTGAAGAACATCGAATTTTTGAACTTCACCACTAAAGACACTACCTATTTTGCTCTATAGACTCAGGGCACTGTGCTGCTTAAGGTAAACACACCCTTCAAGCTTTTAAGTCCAGGATTCCCCTTGCATCCATTGGGATTTTCACCCCCCTACCCCAAACCCTTTACCTTGGAAAGATGCATGGATTCCAAGCTCATGAATTTTCACGGAATCACAAAAATGTTTACAAAATACCAAACACCAAACTTACACTTCATTTTCCAAAGTAAGGTGATGATAAGAGTCCTTCTATAATGCAGTTCTACCATTGAGAAAAGTATTTATCATCTTAAGATTCTCTTTAGAGAATATATATAGCCAAGATACATATCAACTATAATTTTTCATTCTGTTTCATCTTGAAATGTGTATCTGAAAAAGCTTTTGGTCTTTGCAAATTGGTATTTGGCAAACTTAAAAGCCACCTCATGTCAGACAATTTTAGAAGCTATGCTACCAACTCTTTATATAGTAAACACTTAAACAACTCAAGGGAGAAATACTTCATACGACCTAGCACAAGTTAGTAGAAACTTCATGGTAGCAGTATGTATTAAACATGCTAAGAACGTGATTGGTGAAGGAAGTTCAAAAACAAAGTGCAGCCATGTTAAGCTATTATTAAACTTCCGAAGTGTATTTTGGTCTTTGAAAGGAGTTTTTATTAATTTTCACAGACTTCAGACCAGACTGAAAGACCTGTCCTCCACATGCTAACTTTCCATAGACTGAGACAGTACTGTACAGCTGTTTTAATGCTGTCATGAATGCAATGAACCTAGTTTCCCCTCCTTTTTAATATATATATATTATTTATTTATTTATTTATTATTTTATATTTCTTTACTTCACATTCTTGAGCAGAGAGCTGAAAAATACTGGCTCTAACCTACTCATGTTTCTTTACTTGTCATATAAAACTATATTATCATGTAATATTGAACTAATTATTTCATCAAACGTGCTTTATGTTCTTACTGTTCTTTACACATAAATGGGAAGGGCAAGAATATTCAAAATCTATGTATTTGCTGCCAGACAGGCCTGTGTCACTCTAAAAGTGCAAGTTGGATTTGAAACTTTCAGCTGAGCATTCCAAGCATACATTGGGATTCTTTTCCAATCAGATTATGAATTGAACCAGCCACACCTGTAGTGTTGTAGGACAAGTATGTGTTAATACTAGACACAAGACTTCTTAAGCATTTCACAGAGTTTGCAACACTTTCCAGTTTAGCTCATTTCTGTCCCATATAATAAGCAGGAAATTAATATAATAGTGCAATGCAGTTCTTGTCAACTTTGCAACTACTCTATAATACATTTTACTGGTTCAGCCTGAGGCTATCCTAGGTGATAACAAAGGTTAAACTTGTGTTATATTTCAGATGGCAGAAGGTCCACATGGATAGTGCTTGATGCAGATCTTGCATGTGAGTGCTCAGAGGGACTTTGGTGTTGTCTTAGCAGGTCACACAGATAGGTTGAATGCACCTTCTAGACATCTAGGAGAGAGTTTCCCACTTAATATGGTTGCTGTGGATTTCTGCACATTCAAAATGTCTGTGTGGATAGCTGAAATCACCAATTAAAATATGCAATCTTCCTTTCTTTGCTACAAACTGTTAGATAAATGCAGTTGCATCCATTTTCTGGTGTTGATTGCTTTGTAACATGTCCTAGGAGTTGAAGATTTGAGGCAAAAGGGGAGAAAAGGAACATATGAGCTACTAACAGACTGCTAAAATATTTACTTTGGATTGAGATTTATCTTGTGATGGAAAATGTTGTCCTAGGCTCTTGTGGAGCATCATGCTTTGAAAATAGTAAAAGGTTAACACTGAAAAGATACAAAATGCTAGATAATAAAGCTAATTATTAACTTACTGTGCACCAAGAGCTAAAATAAGGAAGGTGGATTTTTGAGAGAAATTCTGGCATTTTACCTCACAGAACTTCACTGAAGTGAGCTCTGTGATTCTGTGAATGCTCAATGGTGCCATCACAGAACCACAGAGCCTTGTTGCACGATGGATGTTCCAGTCTCTTGGTTTTCATGGCCCTTGGGCAGGACTCGCTCCAGTATGCCTATGTACCCCTTGTACTGGGAAGCCCAGAACTGGACAGAGCAGTCTAGATGTGTCTCATCAAAGCTAAGAACAAGAGAATTGTAGAATCATTAAGGTTGGAAAAGACCTTCAAAATCATCTGGTCCAACCACCCCCCTACCACCAATATCATCCACTAAAACCATGCTGCTACGCATTAACATTTCCTTAAACACCCCCAGGGATGGTGACTTTACCACCTCCCTGGGAAACCCATTCCATTTACTGACTGCTCTTTCTGAGAAGAAATGTCTCCTAATTTCCAACCTGAATCTTCCTTGGCACAACTTGAGGCCATTCCCTCTAGTCCTATCACTAGTTATCTGTGAGAAGAGGCCAACTCCCACCTCTCCACAACTTCCTTTCAGGTAGTTGTAGAGAGCAAGGAGGACTCATCCCCCAGAGCCTACTGATTTACACCAGCTTTTGCAGCCCATACATCAAAGTGAGTGCAGTATTGTGAATGACAGAGATATCCTACCTGAAACAGCTCCTAAATAGCTGCTGTCCTGAACAAGTGGAGGGCAAAGGTCTGAGGGGTCATTCCCAAAGCACCAGCCCTACAGCCCTATTTACTCCATCTGTTTTCTTCCCCCACAGCAGGCCAGCACCATTGATACCTTACACACTGGGCAATACGAATGTGGTGTGGTGGTCATTTCTCCTATTGACAGGCCCATGGACCAAATGTGACCCGCACCTGCGGGTGTGTATGTACACAAACACATTCACACAAACCCTCCAGAGAGAAGCACCAGCGGTGCACAAACCCAACCACAATCTCTCGACATGCCTTTTTTTCCCCCATATATCCAAGCTTTTCCCTCAGGATTTTCCCGACGCAGCCCAGAGCCTCAGGCTCTGCCCTGACCATAGGGGAAGCTGGCCCCCTGGTGGGAGAGCCGCCATCTTCTCCCCTGCGCCACCCGGTGGCGGCTGAACTAAACTCAACTCTTCCTTCAGCCTGCGGAGGGTTGTCTGCCTAATGCAGCTGAGCGTGCTGTTGACCTTCCTTGCCACAAGGGCATATTGCTGGCAGGTTTTCAGCCGGTCTGCCAGGACCCTTAGGTCGTTTTCTTCTTACTTTCACAGAATCATAGAATATCCCAAATTGGAAGGGACCCATAGGGATCATCGAGTCCAACTCCTGGCACCACAAAGGTCTACTCAAAAATTCAGACCATGTGACTAAGTGCACAGTCCAAACGCTTCTTAAACTCCAACAGGCTTGGTGCCGTGACTATGTCCCTGGAAAGCCTGTTCCAGTGCACCCTCTTAGTAAAGAACCTCTTCCTGATATCCATCCTGAACCTCCCCTGTCAGCTTGACATCATTTCCTCAGGTCCTATCACTAAAAGAGGCTAGATCAGCACCTGCCCCACCACCCCCCCTTGTGAGGAAGCTGTAGACTATGATGAGGTCTCACCTCAGCCTCCTCTTTTCCAGGCTGAACAGGCCAAGTGACCTCAGCTGCTCCTTATACTTCTTCCTCTCTAGGTCCTTCACCATCTTAGTAGCCCTTCTCTGGACACTCTCTAATAGTTTCACATCCTTTTTGTACTGTGATGTCCAGAACTGCACACAGTACTTGAGGTGAGGCTGCACCAGCATAGAGTAGAGCAAGACAATCACCTCCCTTGACCAACTAGCAATGCCGTGCTTGATGCACCCCAGGATACGGTTCTCAAAAGCTCTTTCTAGTAATAGCCTCCCACAACAGATGATTGTAGACATGGCTACAGCATAGGCCCAACCTCCTTCCAGGGATCAAATGAGGAGGCAGACTGGAAGCTGAATCTCCAGGTCTGTGCTCGAGTGGGGCTCGTGGGCCCAAGGGAGGGAGTTGTGGGTAGGAGTCCCAGATGAGGCTGCCGAGGGCTGTAAAGGCTCTTTGGTGCACTCAGGGCCCTGGCATTGGCTTTCTGAACCCTATCTGAGTTACTTAAATTACTAGTATCTCCAGCCTACTTGTGTAAAATTGGGTTATACTACACAGGAAGTACTCAAGGACAAGGAAAAAAATAATGAAGATAACTCTTTATGTTTTTACATTAGTTAGCATCATCTACATCAGAAACTTTTATTGTGAGTTTATGTAAGGATACATGACTCCTGCTAATGTAGCATATTGTTTACAATATTTCTTACAAGACAGCTCTCATTTTTGATTGAAGAGTGCATATCTAGTTCATGAACCACCTTAATAGAGCTACCTATTTAGAGTAAAGGAATGTAGCACTGATCTGACAGTAATGGACGTTTCTCAGTGGTGATTCTGCAGGGAATTGTGGTGGGACTCAATAAACGTATTGCCTTTGTGAAGACAGAATATTTCCACTGTGGTTCTCCTTTGTCCTGTGTTGCTGTTGCTGGCAGTTGTGTGCACCAACAGCTGTTATGACTTCTCTGTGTGTTCTCTCTTGGAGCGATACTATATACTATACGTGCTGAGCACCTGGAAATATGCTTTGAATGGCCTGGACTACTGTTGACCCTAAGCACAGACTGCCTGTAGATTGCTATTGAGGTTTAAGTGTTGCAAAGGAAGAAATCAGTATTTCAAAATTAACAAGAAGTTGATTTTATAAGCCTAGATTTATAGGCTGTATTTGTAGAAATAGAAATGACTGTAGAAATACAGAAATTATATTGAATTGATATTTGTATGTAAAAATTAATAATCTCCATTATGTCTAGTAGAATTACTTTGAATATTAAGAGGTAACAGTGCACATTACAATGTAGATGCTACTGCTAAGTTACATAAAGAAAGTTCCCTTACAGGTCTATTTTTGCCTTAGATGAACAAGAAAAAATGCTTACTCTATTTGTTACACTTCTCAGTGGTATACGCTAACCTTTGCTTTACAAATCCCAAGCCAAGGTCATTTTTATTGAATTTGTACTGAGATAAAATAGCTGAGGATGTTATTTGCTTTTTCACCTGGAACACACATTAATCACAGAGAGCCAAGATTACTATATTGAAAAATAAAACAAATTTCATAAATTGACCTCAGAATAGCTGCTCCCACCAAACTCAGTTCTGACTGTAGTTTTTAATACATCTGCATGACACCTAAATCCCTCACTTCTGTAAATCACTGACTCAAAGCATAAATATATTTGTAAACTTTTCTAACCTTTCCCTGACTAAGATTATGTATTTGTCTTTATTTTATTTTCTTTAACTGGGTTCCTAGAGCATTGGCAATCTTCTAATGTGGAGTTGATTCTTGTCAAAAATAAAAAAGATTAATCAGGCTGATTTTTTTAAGACAAAGACACTGCACAGATCTCACCTCTGCAGACTGCCTCAAAAACAGAGAGAAGTTCATTCTTCTAGCCTAACCTTTCCCCAGGCTGCCTGATAGCATCTCCTGTGAGCCCAAGTGCTGGAGTAGAACATACTGTTGGTTTTCTATGTGAAAACAGAGATTCTACAATCTTTCATCACATTGATTTCATCACCCTTCTCTGTAACCTGCACCTTTGGGTTCAAAGGTGGAACCCAAGCAGCAAGATCGGTATATGAAAAACAAAAAAAAAAAAGTATATGAGGGCCTGTTTTAAATTCTGTTATTCAGATTTTTCTACAAGCAAGAGATAATTGAACAACCACTGTAAAAGTATTACTATCATGCTCTGCTGTTAAGAAATAAAGCATTACTCTATCAGCTACAGGATAAAGAATTGCTCAGTGTAAATCACCTCAGTTTACTTCAGTGAAATTGTTCAGGTTTTATATCACAGGAAAAAATAGATATGTAGTCTTAATAAAATTCTAGTAAAAGGTAATATAAAATTGTCAGATGAAATAGTATCCTGCTACTAGTTAAAGTGATTATACCTTTTGGAGAGAAATTTTAAATTCTGGGCTGAAATCAGAACTTCCATTTTTATGGCCCGATGAATGTGATGAATGTTCAAAGCTTCTGGAAATCACTTCATTTGAAATCAGGCTTTCCCCTCGAAGAAAATACTTTGGCTTTGGTTATTGGTTCTGACAAATCAGAAGTTCAGTGACAGTACGTTTTAAAATGCCAGTTAAAGGTTCCTTTTTGTTTGTTTTGTTTTGTTTTGTTTTGTTCACTTGCCATTTATCCTCATTTCAAAATAGAAAAAGAAGCAATTGGCACCCATCACTGTAACCATATGAGCTGTGCAGCTTGCTCAACCCTAAGCTTGTAGTATTCTGCTACTCATCTGCTATATCTTGTAGTATTCTGCTACTCATCTGCTACTCATCTGCTATATCTGTAGTACTCTGCTATTCATCTGCTACTGTTTTCTCTTTTCCACTTTGAGATGCAGCTTCTGCCACTAAATACATTCTCATGTACTTTCTTGTTTCTTAAGTGAAATGAAGGGAATCAGAAATGTACATTTAAGGGCAGAATCTGGCTGTGCTGCATGCACTGACTGATCTGGTATGAAAAAAGTGCCAGTGCAGCACATTGCCTTCTTGGTGGGATGTGGCAGTGACAAGTGCCAGAAGCTGTGGACATCAAAATGTTCTGAGAGCTCTGATACAATAGGGAAGGCTGCTGGGGAAACTCCCTGCCAGAGTTCACTCCAAATGTCTCTACATCTGTCCTGTGAGACACAAACTATGCCAGAGGCTCATGGAAATGTTTCTGAAGAAATGAAATATTGCTTTAGGTGTGCAACACAGCTTCAAGCAATATTCTTTGACCTAGTGCTATTGGTGTGATTACTGGCAGCTACCCTATTTGATTTGTGAATAAGCCTACATCTCCCTAAAGCTGATTGGCACACCAGCTGCTTTCCTCTCTTGCAAAATATAAATACACCATGTTCATATCCCTTGGGAATTGTGTGGGATAGCAAGGCCTGACGGGAGCAGAGCCGAGCCAAGAAATAAGTATTAAGCAGTGGAGAGTGATTTGTTGCCAGACAGCTAGGGAATTTGAGGACGGTGGTGGATGGAGCATGAATTGAAAAGGATTAGAATATGAGTGCAAAGCAACTAAAGCTTTGGGAAGGAAACAAGCCAGAAAAAAGTTTGTTGTAAGGGGGAGAATGGCTGAAAGTAACTTTGGGGACTGTGAACAAAGTGATGTCCTGCTGGTTGTGCATGAGGACAGGCCCTTTGGATGGGGAGGATCTGTGTTCCTGAGTCAGGCATGGGTTGCATGTGTTGGGGTGCAGCAGAGATGCAGGCTCAGGGTGGAGGAATACAGGAATCAGGGAGGCGAGAAGGGTTTTCTTTCTTGGATTAGGATGGCATGGGGATGCACCAAGCCACGGATTTACAGAAACACTTTGTTTTTCAAAACCGAGTTTACAGGATGTACTATGAATAGAAATTGTTTTGTTAGAGGATGTTGTCTCCTGCTTTTGGTACAAGGAGTTAAGAAGTGCTTTTGTGATTTTCCAGTTTTGTTCCCCCTCTGCTGACCTGTAGGCTCTTACTGCGTCTGTTTATTTACAAGACAAGACTGTGGGATCCCTCTGTTTTGACAGAAGTCATAAAGCAACAGCTCCTGCTGTCTCAGCAGTGCTTTCCTAAGGGCTTTGTGGATTATGAGGTGAAATGTGTCTTATTTATATTCTCACAGAGTACAGAAATATGCAGTAGTGAATAATTTCTTTTATTGACATCTCATTTATGCTGTGTAGTCATTCACACTAACGTCTAGAGAGCCTAGATTATAAATGGAAAGCATAAAAATGTGTTAAAATATGTATATGAAGAATGTGATTACATGAAATCCAATCATCTTAATATACAGCTTAAAGTCATTGACATTAAAGAAATGATTAAAAGCAGCACATAATGCAAAAGAAGGTTTATGATGTATCACAGGTATCCAGTCAGCAAGGGCATTCGCTTTGCATACGATAAAGAGATTGGCCTTTTTGGTCTGCTAATTATCTGCTCTATGTGACAGTTTCCCACATTTCAAGTTCCTGTTCTCTGGGCTGCTAGAGGGCAGGCGGGTGTGATGTTCAAGTGAATACATACAATGATGAGATATGCCAGTGCAACTCCACTTCAGCCCTCTCCCTTCTTACTCATGGAGTAGCACTGAGGGCTATCTTAGAAGAGATGGTACTTTCTCTGTCAGGAAAATCATAAATCCTTAACCACCTAATCAGAGCCAAAAGAGAGGACTGCAATGGGCCTGTAGACCAGGCTATGTTTTGCTAGTCATGGCTCCCTTTACTGAGAAAGCTTCCACTGCAGCACAGTAATAAGGAAAGAAGATATTGACCAAAACTTTCTATCAGGGATTGCAAGTGCTGCAATACTGGAAACTTTATACTAATGCTGTGTGATAAAAAACAAACCAAAAAAAAAAAAAAGCAAAAAAAAAAAAAAAGTCATAACAACAACAAACCACCACCACCAAAAAAAAAAACCCAACAATTCTCCTTTCTAAGAGTCTTCTTATCTGTTTTGTCATTTCTTATTATCCCTTTGAAATGCTGTAGCAGATAGTGGGTAGCTGTATATATTTCCAGGCCATATGGATTCACTGATAAACTTTTTTTTTTTTTCCAACACAGTGATGACTTACTTCAAAAGAATAATCATAATTTGCCTTCAAAAGAAGTAGGCTTAGAAAACTCTGGCTTTGGGAAGAAGGCTCACCATTTACAATGGATTTATTCATTGTAGAAGTCAACAATGAAATTGAATATCTAACTACTGAGTACACAAGTGTATTCATACTTGTCTTCTCTCATTGAAGTCCAATATCCACTGTTTTATAGATCATACGTAATTGTTCTAGACCATGAAAAATCTATAGGCAGAGAATTTGGAGGAGACTTTTTTTTTTTTTTTTTTTTTTTTTTTTTTTTTTTTTTTATGCAGAAGACCTTCTTGTTAATTTTCTTCATATTTTTCCCCGGGATCTTGGTTTTGTGTATGCTCAAATTTTCTCTTTTCTTTCATATGTATTTAGATTTACTATTTTGTCCTTACTCGCTTGGTCTTGCACTTTTATTTATTTATTTATTTATTTATTTATTTTATTTTTAATTTGAATTTGTTTTGTTTTGTTTTGTTTTTAAGACTAGATTTGGCTAGTGATGTTGCTTACTGCTGCCCATTCCGGAAAAGTATTCAGCTGGAAGAGTCTAATTCCCCACGTGTTGATTGCCACCATGACAACAGCCAGACCAATGAGATTTACACCCAGGCCAGCTTTAACCTATGGATAAACAAACAAACAAACAAAAACAAACAAACAAACAAAAAACATTAGAGCATGATCAGTGATGACTTGATCAAAGACAGTTAACATGGAAAAAAAAAGGAAGGAGACAGGGTGCATGCATGGTGCAGAACTCTAACTTTGATGGAATATATTTGTAAATGTATGTGTACTTGTTTATACATATGATAATATGTATGATAATATATGTATACTGATTTGCAAGGTGACAAAAAAGCACAACTATTATTTATCATAGCGTATATCATGAGAGAATTCAGGAGTGGTAGATGCTGATGGTCAGAGGCTGATGCACCTCATTGGAAAATTAATTTGTCACTTGAACTTCTCAATCACATAATGAGAATGGGGTTTTATACTACACACAGAAAGAGGATAAGTGCTTGTTTTAGTGTGGAGCTACATGACAAATCTGATTCCTTGTGCTCTCCTCATTTCCCCAAGCACTGTGTCTGTTTCTTCTGCAACTGCCATTGTGCTTGTCCTAACAGATCAACACAAAGTATTGTGTACTTCTATTCTTTTCTACCTGTTTGACCATTATATTCATAAAAATAAAGATGAGAAATGTGCATATTCTACAGTAGATATGTAGATGTTCTTAACCTGGCAGTTCTGTGTCATAATAGCAGTGCCAATCAGCATGACTTTACATTAACACTAATATCACCATTATTACTGGCTGCTGGATGTGGGGACAAGGTGTCAGGGTTGCATGAAGCACTGGAGGATATACCTGATCTCAAGACTCACCATGTCTTTAATCTGGCAGTGCCCATAACTGAAGACGATGGCATTTGGAGGATTACCCACCGGCAGCATCACCGCAAATGAGATACATATGGTGACAGGAATCAAAGTGTATAAAGGATTGATAAGAAGGGTTTCTGACTGGAAGGAGAGAGGAGGAAAGAGAAATTTTACTTAATCAGTAAAAGCTGGTGCTGATAATTAAGATGAAAAAACTGTCTTTGCTTTATGTGAAGATAAAAAGTTTATGCATCTCAGCTCCCTCATTTCTAAACCTAAGTGTGGAAGTATTTTTTTTTGTTTGGTTGTTCTTTAAAGTGGGATAATGGTTTAATTTGGAGCTGGTCACCCTTCAGGGATTTCTGCTGAGCTATTTCACACTGGCCATGGGTGAAGATTGCTATTATTAGGCATTCCTCAGTCTTTTGCTTGTTTTCCCTGTCATTCTGTGCTGTGTGTTCTGGATCTGTCACCGGGAGGTGCTTCAGCCTTCATCCAAGAGAGATCATAACAGGTTGAAATGAAGAATTTCCTTATTACAGCTGCTGAAGTTGATGAAACAATTCTGTAAAGCTTTCCCAAGTGGCATTTAAGAAAGCTAGTTGCTTGTGGTACAAATTTACATTGTGAGGGGGCCATACTGATGGAATGTTATTTTATTTTATTTTATTTTATTTTATTTTATTTTATTTTATTTTATTTTATTTTATTTTATTTTATTTTATTTTATTTTATTTTATTTTATTTTATTTTATTTTATTTTAAAGTGGTCTAAATAATTTTTCTTCCACTACAGCCTTCAGTGGGGGTGAAATTTTGTATTTTAATTTGTGTTGTTTTAGCAACACAATACATAGTTCCATGGGGGAAGGAAAGGAAAGGCTAACTGGAGAGTGAAGGCTAACTGAAGACAGAAGTGTTTCCAAGTTACTTTCACAGTCAAAAAAGAAATACTGTCTAAAAATGGGTATTCATGCTACGAAAGTAGATTACCACACTAAATTTCTCTTTAGGAGAGTCTCTTTATGTGTAGCGCAGAGGTAAATTTGAACTCATAAGCCATTCTAACATAATTACTTATTTTCATCTGACCATATTTTCATATTACCTCAGAGCTGTTCACATAACATTCTTTGGTACAATCTCATAAAATTGCTATAATAGGGAAACAAGATTCATGGTCTGCATTCTTGGTAAGGAAAGCTTCACATTACATAAAAAAGAAGAAATAAGGTACATTTCTGTAACTGCTGTTCTAATATGGAAAGAGATTTGCATTTCTTTTTTCTGCCTTTGTCAACAGTGTACAATTTTTTAACTTTTCCTTACAAAAATCTCTGCTTTCCATGTTGGATGATAGCACACTTACCAGATCACACCATTTTAACACATTTCAACACATTTCAACACATTTTAATCTGATACTGAATTCATTAATACAGTCTTTTCTTAGAAGTAATGAGTGGGTGACCACTAATTAACGAACAACACATTTAAAATAACATTGATAAGCTTCATGCAGACTTCACCAACTATCTTGTTGATTGCATGATCACCTTTCCTTTTATTTAAACTATCTATTCTTCAGGGCAGGAGCTATGCTTTTGCGTTGTCCTAGAAGTCTCAAATAAATTTATCAGTGCTAAAATTGCGTATCACTATTTTTTGCCAGGCTGAGTTTATAAAGCCTTCTAAATATAAGACTGCAGACCAGTAGTTTGGGAACCAAGGCAGGGTTTCTTGAGATCCAAATGCCAATACTCTGCCATCCTGAAACATTCCCATGGGCCTATGAGAAAACAACAAACTAAAAATGCCATTGTTTTTACTCACCATGCTGCATAAAATAGGCAGAAATATGGTTATAGTTGCTGGGTTACTAACAAACTCTGTAACAAGGGACACCAAAATGCAGGCCAGCAGAGTTACAGCCCAGTAGGGAAGGCTGCTCAAGGAAAGCATTTGGCGTCCAATCCAAGTAGAGAGGCCAGAGGTCTGAGGAAAGGACAGAAGCACAATAATGACTAAGTACATGGGATATTTGTTAACCAGTTTGTTCTCTTTGGGGCAGTTTGCGTCAGAGAATGCCACCAGCAAATAAACAAAGTTTAGATCAATGCTTTCTCCATTACCGTTTGTTTAGTAAACTGGATTTCACTGTAGTGTTTAGATCAATGCTTTCTCCATTACCTTTTGTTTGGAAAACTGGATTTCACTGTAGTGCCTACTAAACAATTCTCCATAGTATCAAAAAATTAATAACATGAGTTGGCACCAAGGCTGATCTTTCCTCTTTCTTCAGCATGCAGACTGAAGTACTGCAAATTGGTGATGAAGGATTTCATAGTCTAGGATTTCATACTCATACACAAATTTATTTGCCTACAGATAGGTGTCTGTAGGAGAACTAGGTGTATATTCACAAATTGTATCAAGTGGAGGTACAGTCAGTATAGCCTAGAGCATTATTTGTTTTATCAATGCTGGATGTTTGACTCAGTTGCCCAAATATGAGCAACCAGTGGCAACTGAGATGTTCTTCCCACAGCTAGCTAGCTACTAGTTGAGATTTCCCTCAGGTGAGGTTTCCCTCAGATCCTGTGTCATTTCTACCAGCCTTGTATAAATATCTAGCTCTACTAGAGCATCTGAAATGGTAGTAGGTGCCTATGCTTACACAACTGATTTGAGCGCTACTCATTCTTTTGTTAGCTAGGTATCTTTCCATTGGGTTTAGGGAGTAGGGGCTAGCTTGTGTACAAACTTGAAAGTATCTGCTTTATAATTCCAATCTGAGGAGAATACGAAAGGATAAAATGCCAAGTTTGCATTGTTTATTTATTTATTCATTTTAGGAAGGGGAATATAATCTAAATCCGTACCTTGCATCCAGCTGCTAAGGCATAACCACCTCCAACCAACACTACAATTTCCCAGGGCATGGTCTTCTGGAAGTCCTTCCAGGTAATGATGGGATCCAGTGTGTTAATGTCTGTTGACCTTTCACTATCTCCTATATGAAAACAAGTGTGTGATCAATGTTGCATTGGCATTTATACAAAGATCTTCACATTTCATGATAGTAGTAATAATGCAATAACCATGGAAGTTATCTTGAGACCTGTCTGTGAGAGAGATGAAGAAGAAAAGTATAGCTTAATTCTCTGGATAGCTCAGCCTCAGAAAATGCAGCATATTGATTCCCAATACCATGACCTCCCCTTGGCTGCTCTCTTGATGTCAATGGTTACAAAACCCTGTGCTTTATGCTACAGCTTCTTGAGGGAATGTCTGCTGTGTATATACCTGTGAAAATTATGTGTAGATTAAAAAGATGAAGTAAAAATGCGTTTATTTTGTTAAAGGACATTTTCTCTCTCCAGTAAGTCATGAAGCTTAATAAAATGCATTTATGTCCCTGAATCATTTATTGAAGTAGAAGCTAGATGGTGTTATTTTTCCTGATTGTTGCATGCATTTCAGTATAAAACAAAACAAACCAACCAACCAACCAACAACAAACACATATCTATATACACTTGTAATTTTGTAATCTCTACATAAGACTGTGCAGGGAGTTCTGTTTCCATACATTATTGATGAAAGTCTAGCACTGCAAACTGATCAATACTTCTGAGTGCTATCCAAAAATGAACATGAAATGTTGATCATTATTATTATTAGGAAGATTGCAAAAGGAGCATTACCAAAAATTACAACTGTCACATATTTACTTACCTTTTTTACATCTACTTCATGAAATTATCAATGACTTCTTACATACAAGGAATGACCAAATTATTTACTAGAGCATTTATTTACTTCACCCAACTTTGAAAATCTCTGCTTTACCATTCTCAATAAGGAACTACATTTCAACCTATCCTAAAGCTCAGTCATAAATTTTCAAAACTGTGTAAATACAGAAGAGATGGTGGCCATCATTACAAGACTGAGACTGTATCTGTGGCCTGTTAGTAAACTACCTAGTTAGATTACCTGTTAGTAAGGAGGATTACCTGTTAGCAGAGGACAAAAATGGAGTTTGAAATAGGAAAGGATGGTATCAAGGAAAAAAATATCTACACTTCCACTTGAGAAAAAAAATGTATTCTTCAAACATTTTACAGAGACCAGAAAAATATTATTAAAAGAAAATGTGCCAGGGCTTACTCTTGCCTTACCTTTTTCTCTTTTTCCAAAACATGGCTTTTTTGCTGGAATGAGGAAGAGAAGGAAACCAAGAAAAACAGAGACAGTGGCATCAGTCCGGTAGCCTTTCCTAAGAAAGAAGTGGTGGAGTTAGCATAAAAATTTACAGAAGCTTTCTTCAAATAGGTACGTAACAGTTATAGAATCCCAGAAACCCAGCATGCTTAAGGCTGGAAGGGACTGCTGGAGGTCATCTGGTCCAAACCTCCACTCAAGGAGTTACAGGTGAAGTTTTATTTCCACATCTAAAGTCTTAGCAACAGCCTTCTAAAAAAATGTCTGCACATCAAGGATACAAACAAATTTTTAACAAAATTTTATTCAATATAGAAAATTGTCTTCAGTAGCTAACTGTAATTATTTTCCTTTATTTATTTATTATTTTTTTTTTTTTTATTTTAACATTCTAGTGATAAAAAGAGATCCCTTTTGGTTTACAAATCTGTTAACTCAGAGGTACAGTAAAATAATTTGTTTACTAGAAGGAATAAATAGTAAACACATTCTCAGGAAAAGCCAAGCTCAAATGATCCTCTAGAAATGAACTTGACATTGATTTCTAATTAAACCATTAAAACTCAGCATGAAAAGTACTTCAAGGTATGTCAAACTACAAAGATTCTCAGGAAATCCTAACAGTAAAAACTGTTCTTCAGTCAAAATTAGGATTATAAATTAAAATAATTTTATACAACAGAAACTGAAACAAATATAACTTCATGTAGTCTTTGCTGTGTATTGTTTATTAAAGTTACTTCAAATAGAAATCTTTTCAATATTATTTAAAATAAAAAATAAAGTCAATTGTTTCAATCTTCTAATAATTAATTGAAATATATTCTTGATAAACTTTATCTCCACAAATTATATTTTGACCAAAAAAATCTTTCAAAATAAAATAGAAAAAAAAAAAAAAAAAAAAAGCACCCCAAAGTTTTAATTTGAAATATAACATCAATACGTTTCAGAGATAGCTTCTCTTTGAATGTACTAAAAAGTTTTCACTTCAGTATGTGACTTTCCTATTTATTACATATGGAATATGTTTATTTCATACAGTTAATTCCTTTTTCCTTACTCAGAAAGAACACAGTTTGCTGCTGTGTGAAGAGATGTAGTTTAAAAGACAAAAATGCTAAATTTGAATAAAAACTTCATTTTTTGCCACCTTGTTAAAATTGGCTAATGACATTGTGTAGCCAAAATTTATGGCAGAGCCAGAAGCTGCTGGGCTGTACTCTTCTGCATTTACATAGGGAACTTCACTTACTTTTCAAAGAAAGATGACCAGCCTGGTACAAAGCCAGGCTCACGAGTAAACCAAAGCAATGTCATTAGAATGAATAAAAACCCAGTCACCATCTCAGGATAGCTAGAAACAAAAACAAACAAACAAATAACAATAGGAGTCAAATCCAAGGTCTGTCTGAAAACTCGAGAGCAGATTCCAAAAGAATTAAGCAATTATAAATGCTTCACACAAAAGAGGTATGAACCATAAGGAGAATAGAAAGGAAGATTAACCTGAATTAAATAATTCTATATTTTGCTCTCATCTGTGAACCAACTAAACCTAGTAAAAAATGAACTAAAAATATAATTATCTGTATTTTCAATTCAATTATTCATAGGGAATTTCTAAAGGAACATATTTATAAATGTTTGTTATGTATTTGCACTGGTTTCAATGAAACATATGGTAATGAGTTAAAGTTAATTTTACCATTCTACTGTAAAGACTTTGTATTGCATTTTTTTAAAAGTGTAATAAGCATAAGAGCAATTGACAAAGTAAATCTGTACAAATATTTTTTGTGGATGATCCTGCCTGGACAAGCAAATTCCTGAGTAAATCAGGTCTGTTTTACCTAACATTTCCCAATTTCTTATATTCTTCCTGAATCCTTTTCTCTGACATTTCTTCCCGTTTGGTCTTCTTCTTCTTGCTCACAGAACAGGTCTCCTTAAAACTAGGGTAGATAGCACAGTAAAATTAGACAAAGGTGTCAAGTGAAATAAAGAGTTGTAAAAAATAACAACACAGTGGCAAGCTGAAAATTCCACTTTTCATTCTTCTTGGGAGAAGATATGACTGGGACAAGACCTGATGGCAAGGGAAGCAGAAATTATTGCTTGTCACCTTTTCATGGTCTAGTTCTGTGTTTTCTGAGATGCAATCCTGCTTATGGTATGAAGGTTCCCATGATGCCTTGTCTAATGCTGACTGGTATTGCTGAACATCTCCAAACTGTGGTTGGACACCCTTCCTGTAGGCTTCCTCAAACGGCTGGTGGTGGCTAGATTTTTGCTGTGCCTGAAATCTCCAAAGTTTATGGCTAGTTTTTATGAGTGAAGGAAATGTTTGCTTCCCGGTAGGATCAAGTATGGTCAAAACACTTGGATTTTAGTCTGGCTTTTGAGCCAAAGTTTGACTTGAATATTTAGGTTTTCACTATGAGTAATGGTGAAAGCTGTGCTGGAGATCCACATAGCTTTCAGAGCTTGTCTGTCTCTACTCTTCCTAGCCGATTCTGAACCAGACATAATTAGCATAGGACTACATCACCTCAAAAAGGCAACAGCGTTTTGTTCTGTTGAAAAATGTCTGTATTTCCACC
Organism: Aythya ferina; assembly: GCF_964211825.1. Classification (NCBI taxonomy): domain Eukaryota; kingdom Metazoa; phylum Chordata; class Aves; order Anseriformes; family Anatidae; genus Aythya; species Aythya ferina. The sequence goes on from NC_140296.1 coordinate 145,001,660, forward strand.
AGGTAAATGCAAGCACAAGCACATTTCACATCTGAACACATTTAAACCTGCCACACATTCATATGCAGATTGGGTTAAGCCCTTAGTTTATGCAGCTTGCCTTCATGCTGTAAGACTAGACTTTCCTAATTGAAATGAATACACTTGCAAGCTCATTTAAACCTTTTTTTCTTTTATTCTTTCCAGTAGTGTCACTTTGCTGTGCTTTGAGCCAAAGTTCTCTGTTTTTCTACTCCAGCTGTACTATCTGTCAGACAGGGGCTTATGGAGGGGGTTAAGAAACTTCTGCAACTAAGCCAGTCTAAGATAGGTTTTTTCAGAAGCTGGTATGTTAGTACGTTAGTAACGTAAGTACGTTAAGAGCATAATTGCCTGGTTTTAAAGTTCCTGCAATTTGAATGTGTCATTTATTGTCCCACAAGAGATCTGTGCTACTGCACTGGCCAAACTGTGCACTAATATCTCCCTCAAGAGTTAAGGTCAAATTATCAAAGGAATTTGCATACCTAAAGATACAAATAATACACGTCTGGTTAAAAAAGAATAAAAATTCTTTAACATTTTTTTTTCATGTCCCTTGCAATCAAACACCTATATGACACTTGTTTTAAGCACCTTTAGTACAGTTCTACAAATACAAGTATTTAAATTTCCTTGTGAACTTGTTTTTAAACTCCATTAAATCCACCAGCAGTAATGAATCTGCTGGAAGTATGAAGGTCTTTTTAATGTTCAATTCTATAGTGACAATTATTAGCTCTGCTTTTCTGGCAAAAATTGTTTGGTGGGTCTATTCTTCATCCCCTTTGAATTAGTCAAAAACCTACAATCCAAGTCTGAGATGTTGTTCCAATTAGGCCAAGTCATAGCCTAGTGATACTGGGCTTCCTAGGAAAAGAACATGCAACACGTACATCATGGGAGTCTGATAAACATTTATGCACAGACATTAACAGCTGTTTCAACATGTTGTGAGTGTTGCTAGGCTTAGGAGGATGTGAAGGCAAAGTATTGTAATCAAGCTCTTAACATAATATATTCTTTAATGAACTGCAATAAACAGAGATTTAAGAGGCTTGGAATCAAACAGCACTTCTCAAGAAGTCAATAATGCTTTCGTCTCTCGTATTATCTACAAAAACATTAATCAGCATGAGGTCTTGGATGCAATGTGGAATTTCAGTAACTTTTATTAAAAAAAAAAAGAATGTTTTTGAGGGTAGTGTTAGGGCTTGCTTCCTCTCAAGCTTAAAAAAAAAAAAAAAATGTTAGCCTTTTAATTTGGAACAACAAGGCTCAGTGACTGAGAGAAGGACATGGAGCAGAGCTATTCCCCTCTAAATTACCTCTTCAAATCTAGTCAAGGTCAACAGCAAGCAGAATTCATTATCATATTTTTGGTTGTCTTTCATGGAAGAAATTTGTGATGTCAGTTCATCTTACTTTTAAGAGTAAACTAAATCAAATTAAGGCCGCTTTAATTCTGAGTAAATGTGTCTGCACCACAATTTAAAGCAAATGAACTAATCCACTCTAAATGCACATACTTAGTCAATTTTCATTAACTTTGCTGAATACCGCTGCAAAGAGAAGACGTGGTACAAATGAACTTGGAGACTGAGCCTTGTTCTTATCTGGGGGCTCAGGGACTAGCTGGTATCAGAGGATATTCACCTCTTAGTCTGAGTCCTTTCCACATTACAGACAAATATAAATGGAGACAGTTTACCTTTAATTTTAACTTGTCTTACATTAACTTAATTGAGCTGGGGGAAGATCTGAAAAGTAACTTGTTTCATTTCATGTGTCTCTTGCTTTGTTTTGTTTTGTTTTTCTTTCATCTTTTCAGTTGTATTTTTCCAAAATACATTTTGGAGATTTTTGCTCCACAAGACACAGTTATGAGTCAAAAACAAAACAAAACAAAACAAGACAAAACAGACAAATAAGAAACAACCACACCACAGCTGACTGCATAGTAACGATTTCTATCACCATCACCTTTACTCTCAAGCAGCAATGCTATACACTGCTGCCTATCCAGTGCTGCTAAGAAATATGACTTCCTCCAGTAATTGTTCTGCTAAGAAAAAAGAAATTATACATTAGCTTTTATCATTTACAACTAGAAATGCTTTAATAAGACCCATTCTAATAAAGTCAGACACCCTGCTTTTGGAATCCATACTTTTTGAACAACTTGCACTCACTTGCAACCCAAGAACAGCCAATGCATCCAGAACCAAGTAAGGACCAACATGATGAGGGATATTGGGAAACTGAACAAAAACCAGGTTCCAAAATTCACCACTTCAGCATTTGGGTAGTGGCTGTAAAGGAAAAAATAAATAAAAATGTCAGTGTGTAAGAGTTCAGAATGATAAAAAACACCTCCAACATGTACAGATGCCCACGCATGTACTTGCATATATATATCTGTCATGATATGACAGGAAAAATTAAACAGTATATATTTGTGACAGATACAATACCTGTGCATATTAAAGCTATTTACCAAAGAATGTCAGTCGCTGACCATGCTTGACCAAGAGATGAGCCCTACAGCACTTCACACCTTTAAGACCAGATGGTCTGGATTGTCCAGCCAGCTTCAAAAAGCTCTTATAGTTACCAGGAAAGAGATCCTGGCCTTACTTAAGGTTATTGTTAGAAATCATTTAAGCATCAACAGACCTAAGAATGATTCACCCAGAACATCTTTGTATGTCTTATTGTGGATGATAAAAATAAAAACTATATTCTACCAGGTTCTGACAAAGATGTCTGCTATGTGCATTTGATAGAAGTGTCATAATAACAAGGTCTTTGGAAATACCGTGAAATCCAAATTCTTGAGCTAGGGATGAGTTCTGTATTCAGTTTTCTTTGTTGCCACCATTTCAGAGAGAGAAGTGCAGCATATTATGACAGCAATTATGGCAGCATATTATGGCAGCATTAGATGATGAGAATTAGCTTTGAGCTTGATCTGTGCATGAAGAGAAGTTCTACTGGTCTTCTCACAGAGCTATCTTTGTGTTTTTGAGACTCCTGCGAATATATGATAAAGTGAATATTTAGCTGATCTCAGAGCTGCTTTCTGGTGTAAGGCCACATTTCTAAATGTAGTTATTTTTTGTAACACATGTCGAACAGCACACATGCCTATAGATTCACCTCAAGAACTGGCTTTCTAAGAACACATAGAAAAAACTTGAGGCAGGTTTTATGACTTTTCACCTTTTGCATAGATTTCCTTTTGTCTTCATTATTATGTCTGCATGGCTTTAGAAAGTAGTTTTCCTGGGTGTCTGCTGCTTTCATGATAATTGGTTTGTAATATCAACAGAAGTTGCTGAAGAAATATCACATGCTGAGGAGTTTTTAGTTTGCATGGGAGAAGGACATGGATATGTATTAACTTAAGCTTCCCCTTTCAACCATTAATCATTAGAGAAAATGTTAGTAGAGAAGGAAAGAAAACTGTCTTCAGAGAGACCATCTTAGAAAAGCTCCCTGAAGCAATAAATAACCCATGGGGAATGTCACAGATATGATAATGAAACAACCATATTCTCATGCACTCACAATGTCACTTACTTGTTGAAATGCTCTAAGAATATGAGGCTAGTAGAAGTCCCTATGATGGTTGTCAGTCCTCCAATGGTTGCTGCATAGGAGATGCTTAATGAGAGGCATTTACAGACCATGTGGTCATGTCTGGACTGATACCGGAATTTAGTGCTCAGGTGTGGTTCTGAGGGCTGAGGAGGCAGGACCAGTATCTGAGCCTGTGAGGAGATACATTGATCAAAGAGAGCAGGAGTTTAGAACAGCAACCCAACTTTTTCTAATGCCGTGGTGCTACTGGTCTCAAAGAAACAATAGGTTTGCATAAAAGGGAGCAAGCTTCTTTCTTCATGGGTATTAGTTGAGATCAGAGCTAGTAACCTGTCCAGGAGCCTGAAGTTGCCTGTCCTGAGGCAGAAATGTAGGACAAACAGTAATCAGGCTTCTGGCCATGGTATGGGTCAACTCCAGTTCTTACTGGAATCTCAGCTGGATACCAAAAGCCTTTGTGGGTTGCAGAGGCAGGACGCCAGCACTGCAGTAGAAAGAATTTGTAATCCTTGAGGCTTATGAGCAGCCACCAGACAAATGCTTGGTGGACTTTTTGCACTCATACTGGCTTAGGACCTCTTATTAAGAAAGGAGTGTTAGGACGCTCAGAAAGTTCATGAAACAGGCTGGGCAATGGTGATATGAAAGAAAAAGCTACAGAAAAAAATATTGCTCCAAAAGTTTTCTTAACAGTGACAGGAAAGATGCCATGTTAGTAAATCAAGCACTTGGAAACTGGTAAAAAAAAAAAAAAAAAAAAAAAAGGTACGGAACTTCAGAGCACTTAGCATGCAACCCAAGGCTGTAATTTAGAATCAGGAGAAAGATAGCAGGGGAGTTAACAGATCTGTTAAATTGTTAATTTGAATTTGGGTTTAGGTCATAAAATAAGTTATGCTATAGATTCATCATTCTTGTGAGGGTACTCTGGTTCACTTCCCTGTAGGTTAAAAGTGAAACAAGTTTACTAGCAGCAAAATAACCACTGAATGCAAATAGAAAATGGATATAACAGGAAATTAAATATCAGGAGCAGTACATTAGCCTTTATTTTAGAAACACATGTTTAGATTCTTTTGAACTACTAATAAAAATACATATGCTGAGTTTAGGTTAATCTTTTCTGGAGATCAACTTATGCCATTTAGGTACTATATAACTGTAGAAGAAACAGCAGCCACTCATTGAATCCACTCAGGAAAAGTAGAGATACTGCACTGGAATGATGTAATGGAGGATTTTGGTAGAGGATATTTGTCAGAACAGAAAGGAGGAGGATACTAAGACTGCCAAACCCAGTTAAATGGTTCATGTCTGCTGTTAGTATGTTGTGTGTCAGGAATTGATGTTTTTTGTGTTGCAGTATTTTCCAGGGAGACTTTGTAGAAATAAAGTGGGTAGAACAATCAAACAAGGGAAACTTGTGGTCATTAAACTGAAGATAAAGCTAAATGAATTGTACTAGATATTAGGAAATATCTTACTGGGGGAAGGCCCTCCAAAATTACCTGTGCTGTGTGTGTCTAAATAGGAGCAAGAATCAGCATAGGGCTAAAATGTGACCGCGGTTAAGTTGACGGAGAGTAATTCCATACAAATTGTTCCTTACAAGGAACAAAGATGTGAGTGAGCAGTGATGAGCAGATGATGTTCATCTCTGTCTTTTCCTTTATCCTCCATGTCTAACATTTCCTTACCTGAGGTAGGTGCTGCCCGTTGCTCTTGGAATTTACTGTTCCATTAGGATTGGCTATCATGTGCACATTATTCATACTCTGTAGGGAGGCAAATGCCTTTAGATTAGCCTTTCTTCTGTTCCTGGAGACACTTAGATTAGAACAGATGATGCTTTGCAAAGGTCATGGGCTGTGGGCTTTCAAAAGAAAACAAAATAAAACAAAACAAACAACAACAACAACACTGACAATAACAAAAAAAAATCTAAAACTTCAGCTATAAATTTTATACTGGAAAAAAAAAAAAACAAGTTTTTTTTTTTTTTTTTAATACTATTTTATTTTAAAGTGATGTTAAAAATCAGATTATAATAAGTTTAAGATTTCTCCTTCTGCCATGTAGGAGGATCTAACAGATCCCTTGCTAGAGACTATGGCTTTGTAAGAGATGCAGTTTTTTCTAACCTACTGAAACATCTCAGATGCAAACCCTACAAAGTTATTGTTACCCATCTTGATTTGTGCAAGCAGGCTGATAGGTTAAATACAAAGCTGGACATCTTGTACTATTCAGTCTCTTTACTCTTTCCCAACAACCACTTTTTTTTTTTTTTTTTTAAATAAAGGAAATGTAAGTTTGTTGTAGAGCTATGTAGACTGTGCTCTGATGGCATTACCAGGCAGTATAGCTCAGAAGATACAGGTACTACCTATGACAATACCTTTGAATGCATCAAGGAGCTGAAGTCAGTAGTAGTAGCACTAAAAACAAAGAAAGGAAAATATATTTTAAAAATGCCTGTTCACCCTGCTCCCCCAAAAGGCACAAATCATTGATAGGAAGGGCAATATCTGTGGAACTAGTGCCTACTGAAATGGTGAAGAACAACATTTATTAATATCTCTTTTTTTTGGTATCTTGGGCATATATATAGGAAAAGTCATAATGTTCCATAGCTCTGCCTCCAGCCTAGCAGCGATGAGATTCCACTTCCACGTAAGTACAAATAAGTATTCTTGGTTGTGTATACTACATTCTAGAAATGGACTCCATTCACAGTGGAGTGAATCACTGGGCAATCCAGTGTTACTACTGTCTTGTTCTACTCAAGTTTTTCCTCTACAAGCTTCTTTAATGCTGTTTCTGAGCACCTTCTTGCGCCACATTAAAGTTTTTCACTAAAATCTCTCTTGTGTCATATGGACCATGCAAACATTCCAATGAACTTTGTCATTGAAATCATATTTAATTCCAGAAAATGGGCTACTTTTCATTTCCCAACAAATTTCAAGCTCTCTTTCAAGTAATACTGTTTTAATAGTAGCTCTGTTATGAAAGTTCTGTTATGAAATATCTCTCACATATTTTTCAATATGGCTTAAAGGAATTAATGACATAATGTCAGACTGAAAGTTTTTATTCTATACTGAAGAAAACATGGTTAGGATTAAAAGAGATAGTGGACAAAATATTGGAGAGTGCATTAGTCTCCAAACAAATGAGGAAACTATTCAGAACTTGCAAGGTAACTTAAAATCATCAACATGAGCCATCTGGATAATAATATTTGTTTTAAAGCAAATTTTCAATGGTGTGACCAGAGCTTGTTTCTCTTTTATTTTGAACTCTTAGAGATAAAATAGAAGGAATTCAAGAAACAATTGTGCATTTTAATCTCATATCTTGTAAGGTTTTTCTCAGAATTTACCTGTAGTATAGTTTGAGGACAAGAACTTTGTATATTCTCCTATCTAGCTGGTTAATTTGATAATTTGACATTGAAATTAGACATTTCCTTGATCTGCCCTTATTCTACCCCAAATAGAGGCCTGGTTGAAACTGTTAGTGGTTCAAACTTTTGAATAACCTTGGCTGTATTCAAAGAAATCTATTAATCTTTTACAGTTTTTTTTTTTTAATTATTATTATTATTTTTGTTTTTGTTTACCCCTCTTCTGTCATCTGTCTCTTGAATGTTCTTAGCATTCAGAGTTTTCTCAAGAATCTTCTGTAAGTGGATGTTTCTTTCCCTTTATAATGGCCATAGTGTTAAAATAAAACAAAATAAAATAAATGAATCCTGGCAAGGTTTCATGACATCCAGACCATTACATCAATTCTATTTCTCACATAAGCCTTCCTTGTTAGTCGCATCTAAAACATTCACTTTTAAGCTTTTGATTGCCCTTCCTGGCTCTATTCCTAGGTTCATTTCATTGCAACCTGTGTAGGGTTCAAATCTCCAGTCGTGATGTACAGGGTTCATTCTTACTCCTCATTGGTGAAGATAAGCTCCAGTGAAGGTTGGTCATGCCTTTCGCTGAGATCTGTAATGAAGGAAGAGAAAGCAGCTCTTGGGGTAAGAACTGACCTGAGCCCCTGGGCCATGCCACTGAACCTGGAGGTTCAAAAAAAAAAAAAAACCAAACTTGTTTGTCTGAACCTTCTCAGGTACTCTCTGACTGTTATGCAGCTTTTTTTTGTGTTGTGTTGTCCTCATGACATACTTCTGACAAAAGTCAGATGACATTGTTTGGCTGGAATCTTTGAAAGGAAAGAAGAAGGAATTTTTTTTTTCTTTTGAAATCCTTGCTTTCTGGGAAGGAATGAACATTAAAAGCCTCTAAAGTTCTTATCAGTCCAGAAGATTTTTTTTTTTTCAGTTTCTTCACAGAGATTTCCTTCTGACCCTGTAAAATTACATGACCTAAGAGTTTATGACACACAGATTCCAGCTCATCCCATGATTCAACCTAAATAGTTTCCCACCTCCACTTCTTCCATCACATCTTGAAACTCTCTTTCAGTTTTGAAAGAAATATCACTATGCAGAAAGAAAAAGAATGGACTAGTATCATTGGCAGTACAAATCAGACAACTCTGCCTGACCTCAGTAGAATTTGACTCGTGTGTCAGTGATTCTGGTCACTGATAAATAAGAAAAGAATGGGCAACATTGGCAAATACCTATTGGCTCGTTTTCTTCAATAATGGTGCTGCCTGCAGTACTGATGACATCACGTTCCTCCTCAGCATTCACTAGCTCCTGGAGCACAGCTTCCACAATTGGCATCACCATGGCTGTGGTGGATGTGTTGGAAAGCCACATGGAGAGCACCGTGGTGCAGCACATAAAGCAAAGAAGCAACCTGGAGTACAACACAGTAAGACCTTGAGGCACTTTCACAGATATTAAAGGTTTTCTTACCTAACATTTTTGTTAGACCAATGGTAACTTTGTAAGGTCATTTTCTTTTTTTCTTTGTGGGTACAAAAATACTATCCTGTGCTTGGATAAAATGCTGCTTTGTGCTAATAACTGTCACAAGACCACGTATCATTGAAAGCCCTTTGTTGCCTCACTTGGAAACCATCATGTGATGTGAGAAACGCCAATTTTCAGCACTTCCAGGGATACTTTAAGAATCCTTTTATGTTTGCTAAACAAGCAAAGAAGGAACAGAGAGACTAGGAGACTAGGAACAAGGAATAAGTAAAAAATAGGAAGCAATGGAAAAATAAGCCAAGAAGTAAGAAGTGGCAGAAAAAAAAAAGAAAAAAAAAAAAAAGAAAAAAAAAAGAAAAAAAAAAGAGAGAGAGAGAGAATATTTGAAATCTTTCAAACTCTGAAAGGAATGGTGGGTAGAAATAGTCTCCCCAGACTGAGCTAGCTTTTGCCTGTAGATGGAGAAGTTTAAGTTATGATTTGATCTTTCAATCTGCAGCTGTGAACCTCAGACTACCCTGAAGTCCCACTCACATGCCTGGCTTTGCTCCAGCCATCATGACCATTCGCAGGGCAATTCGCTTGTGGAGATTCCATTTTTCTACAGAAGCTGCTACACAAATCACACCCATTAGGAGCAAAGTTGTGTTCTTGAAATATTCTGCAGCCACCTGCATTAAAGGCAAGAGAGAAATAATCAATTAAAAAATATCAGTAAGTATCCTACACAGAGAACATGCTGAATAACAAGACATATTGTAAGTTTCTGCCCTTACACCAGAAGAATGAGAGGAAGCAGGAGAAAATGAACAATTAATTATTCATGTTTTCTTTAATTTCTTTTATGTTGCATTTACAAATAACAATGCTCCATGCCCACTTGTCTGTAGATTTCTCAGGTTTGAAGAGACTGAGAGAAATCTTACTTCTTTGGGCAGGATGTTCATTGCTTGCAGTTAATCATATGCAGTGAGGTCCACACTGAAATGGCCTTATGTACGCTTCTGCACTGAGGGCACTTTATTCATGTGCTTCATCGTCTTTTTCTTTATGCAAATATAATTGTCTATCTCATTTGTATTTCTTATGTTCAACTATCTCTCTGAATACAGTAAGCAAAGATTGCTGTGACTGTCTTTAGACACTGCACCAGAACTTTTCACAAAGACGCCTGCATTGTGTCAAGAAAAGAAGTGAAGTTTAAAAAACAAAACAAAACAAAACAAAACAAAACAAAAAACATGTCTTAGGAAAATATTCAGAGACCATGCAGAAAACACTCCAAAGCAAAATTCTTGAATTTAGGACTCACTAAGATATGAGAAAATGTCTGTGAAGCTACTACAAAATTAACAAACAAGAAACAAACCAGAACATTCACACACCCGCACACATTTATGTGTGAAAACAAGCTAAATGGTAGAAATAGTGTATATAATTGAATGCTTGGAATTTAGCTGATTCTTTTCTTTCTTCCAATGGATTTTTTCACAAAGTATTTCTGGAATATTTTTCCCTAAACATTGGCTCTTCAGTTTAAAACTATTCGTGTAATAAAATGTAGACTCGAGTATTTTAAAGCAATTAAATTCAGTAGAAATAATAGCATTTCTTCCATTGTCCTCTTCCATAAAAGTTCATGAATGGCTCTAATATTTTGTGAATGTTACAGTAAGTGTTAAGCATTTACTTATATTTAACAAACCCTAAATAGACTTGGCCATCATGTTTGTGTGCCAGAAATTTTAAATATCAGTGTTTTTTTTTTGGCTTTCTTCCACTGGTTACTTTCTCATTGACTTTATTTATTTTCATTCTACTTTGTTCAAAAAAATCTTGAACTGAATGAAAGGAATCCATCGAATCAGCAGCACAAAGAATCTGTTGTTTCACTTTATCCCTTTCACAGTTATTTTGGAGAAAAAAGTGAACACTAATGTTCTTATTAATACACATGTACACGCATACAACACCCAGGCTCATGCTCTTAAGCCCTTGTGAGTTATGTGTGGCTCAAACTGCAAAGCTTGAGACCTGGTTTCTATGGCACCACAGAAAAGCAGACTGGAAATACTGCAGCATCATCAGCCTTGCTTATTTTAAAATACAAGGTTTTATTTATTTATGTTCCTAAAGTAAGTAATATATTCTCTGCAGTAGTCCCACTGCCATTTAATTTGATAGTACATTGAATTTCTGTCAGGCTACCCCTAAATTTTCCTTCTCTGATATGCTGCAGAGTTTAGAAATGAAAAAGTGTAACTACTTTAACTTTTTGTTAAGAAAAAAAAAATCAACTGAAAATATTTAACTGTGTTGACATAGAAATGTACCTGGTTATATTACACAGCTGTTACACCATTGGGAGGAATAAGACAGGTCATAAAACTCTTGGTTAATGCTTGACTCAATCCATTTATGGGCATGCATGGTATTAGATTGTGTTAGAAATCCAACTACCTTATGGTTTCTTTATATTCTTCTGTGTTCTTATCTGTATTTCTAGTCCTAAAAAAACAAGTGTTATCCCCTCTCCGTCCCCCCCTTCCGAGAGAAAGAGAGAAAAGTGAGAAAAAAGCTGTAGATGAAATCAAAAAAATTCTTGGCATATCATGAAAGGAAATGACATTCAAGAGAAACTTAAGTAAGCAAATTCAGAACTGATCAAAGAGACTTTTTATACAGCTACTCCTTTGCCTTAGAAATAATGACTACAAGGCAACTCTAGGTTGGAAAAAAGGACCCAACATTTACCTGGATATTAAAAGTATTTAATTTTATACAGTAAATGGTAATAGTTTTTAGAATGTGTAGCCTCATGCTTTAACATGTCATCTATAAGTCATGTAAATCTTCCATCTATTACTAAAATAAAACATTCCACTTTCCAGTTTATCCCATAAATACTGTTAATACAATTTTGGAGGAGGGGAAATGTCATATCCTTAGGTGGAGTAGGCAAAGGCCATTGCTGGTGATGCAGTAGCTGATAAGATGAACATCCCTCTTGGCTACTATGGCCTTTCCTATGTTTAGCTTTCTTCCACAGAAGAAAGTGCTGGTTGGCCCAAGTTACACATTGTAAGATGTACACTTCTTCCTCCCAGTCTTGCTAGTCCACTAAGATTTGTTTTCTTCAAATAATTAACTGTGAGTAACAAGTTATAAAAAAGTGCACACTGGTCTGACCTCACTGGACTTCATGACTCCGAAAAGTGGATATAGGAAAGCAGGAATTAAGGCTGCTGCACCCAGAGGTACCGCTTCAGAAACCCAATACACAGCTGTCACAATCAGCACGTAGGCACATGAGGCTTCCTGTAGGGAGAAAGCACTGAGGTTACATGTTGCTGTCATACCACCTATTGTGAAAGTGTTCACGGGACTCATCAATTTGTGGGTGCCTGAACTAAAAGAACTCAACAAGCTAAAAGCTTTTATTGCAGTTGTAGCTTTGGTGCTACTGAGAAGAACTTTTAAGAGAGGCTAGAGAAGATAGTGTTAGAAAGAATGGGGTTGGGGTGGGGAGGGTATTTTTTAATATTAATGAATATTAGTATTATAAGCATGCATTTTACAAAATAGCATTGCTATATTCTTTGAAACACTGAAGGACTGATGTTCAGTCTGTAGTAGCTTGAAGTGACCACCTCAAAAAAAAAATCGGAATTAAAATGGAAATCATTTCAAAAAGTGAGAATACAGGGATTAGACATTTTTAGTAATCTCAAGTATAAAGGCAAAACTCTTTTATGTACGAGTCACGGGACTCATAAACACTAGCCAGCTTGCCGCTTAGTCAGTTTTAACTGCATTTGACTTCATGGTTAATATTGCACAGAGAGCGAAGTTAAAGGTCCTTTTTGGTTACCAAATAACTATTTAACACTTTTTTAAAAATTATTTTTTAACTTGTTAATTTCTGCTAACAAGTTAGTATGTATTCATGGGCTCTATGATGTCCAGCAGTTTTGAGGAAACAAGTCCTTTTTAATGAAACAACATTAATTTTTATTTTAAATCAGTGCAGATGTAACATCCAAGATATATATTTTGTCAAAATTCCCAGTGTTCATTTTATCTTAATCTAATCCCAAATTATTTTCTCCTTCCAAATTTATATTTGTCTTGAATCTCTTTGAACATAGACTGTTATTCTATATTGCCTGTCTGCATGTAGCAACAGAATAACAGTGGAAGTAAAACAAAACAAAAGGAAATTGCATCTCTGTCAAAAACTGTCTGGGGCAGGAGCTAAGTCTTTGTGTTACTTATTTTCTACTTGCACTGTTTATCCTCTCAGTGCTCTAAACTAGCTCTTTTCCAACACTAACTAAATTAATATCTTCTAGTGAATTGGATTGAGTCTATATATTTAGTTAATGGTTACCAGAGCTACTAATTACTGGATTGAAGTAAAAAAGAGTATAATTTCAACTGTTGCCACTCTTCTTGTTGTACAGATGAAAATGAAGGTTAGGCCCACCTCATGGCTTGAAGCAGAGGGTAGGAAAACACAACATGGTGAGCTCATATGTGATGGTTGGAGGGACTACCACTTAATTTCAGTCAGTCCTTTAAGGAGATGGGAAAGAGGGCAGAATAAGAAGTCATGGCTAAAACTTCCACAAGGATCATGCATAAAACTTTAATAACTAATGTGTCTGAGGATCTCAGAGTGATTGAAAACAAATTTTGGATTAAAGATTTGCCCACTTAAGGATGAACGATACACATCTTGCATGCATGCATGTGTTTGAGTCATGAGGAAAAACAAAAACAAAAATAAAAACAAAACTTAGTTCAGTGTCTGGTCTACCATCTTTGAGCTGTTAGGATCACACTGTAATTCCCTCCCTTCAGCTTGTATACATAAAAACAAAAGTTAACAAAAATGTGCCATCTGTTACTATTCAGACTGTTCTGTGCATCAGGCTCCATCCCCTGGATGTAGCATATCAAGCTGTCAGCGTCACCTGATGGTCTCACAGCTTACAGCACCTCTTGATGCCATTTTGAGGAACATGGTTTGGCACAGGATCAGCAGTCTCAGGAGATCTTCCCACTACTGACTCTATTGATGTGATACTCTATGGTATCACTATTGGCTTTACGAAAAAAAGTAGATAAAGATAAAAAATAAGGTAGAAATGCTTCCCCATTACTGTTAACAATGTAGGAAATTAAGACAGGATGAAAAAAACCCACAGGCCAGAAAACACAGACTCTTCATTTGTTTTTCGGTACACAAGATACTAGAAAAGAAAATGTGTATATGATCTCCTGTAAATCTTATCTCCAAACAGTTTTGAGTTCTCATGCTTCCTTTGATGTCCCTTGCTACTACATATGTACTGGTACTTTGACACTTCCAGTATTGTGTTGATATCAACAAGGAAGATGCAAGATGAAACACAAATACAATTCACCTAGCCATTTTGAACCCTGTAAGACAGAAAACTACTACAGTTGTCTGGTAACTGAAAATATATGTCAGCAGGCAACACATTTAATATTCAGATTTAAGAAGTAACCTTAGTCAATGGGTTGTAACAAAGTAAATACTACACTAAGGCACTTGAATAGTGTCCTGTTAACTGAGTTTATTAGGTGTAGATGTTTTCTTAATGGCATTACAAAGTTTTATCCAGCTCAGGGTCAGGTTCACAGCTATGCTCTAACTTTTGTGGTCATTCACTTATAAACAAAGTGAATCTAAAACATCATCTGATGACTTTTCATATCACTTTGCAGTAAAGCAACACTACAAGGTGCAGAATAATAGTGCAGAGGAACACATGCTGTATAATAGCAGTTCTTGCAGCAATACTGTCACTGAACTTCTGTTCCAAAACCCACATGATGCTATTACAATTCCCTTGGTTATTAGAGTTTCCTTATTACATCCTGTGCCTCTGATTCCAGCAGTGAGTGAACATGAATAACAACATTAAGTGCAGTGAATCTCATGTTGCTTAAGAGAGGTTCTCAAGGGATATGAAGCATGCTACCGTTACAGTGCCGTATAAGTGTATCACAGAGAATCTGTTCATGTCATCCTTTCAGAGACACTGCGGGAGACGAAACCCTTTTAAACACACATTTCTGTAAAAAAGTGTGCATTACTGTTCTCTGGAGAAGGCATGATTATCTGTCATTCATTTCTTCTCAAGACAGAAGAGATGAAAAGATACTATAAGATTGCAGCTGAGATATATATTGAAGTTTCAAGCAGGAAAACTCATTCAAACTGCAACATACCATTTGTACTAGCATTCCTTTCCATGAATCCTGTTTTTTCTTTTCCAATAAAAACCTGTAGATTTAATTTTGAAAATTGCTATACAATTTCTAATCCTTTACATTTCAATTTGGTAAAGTAGTAGTATTCATAAATCCTCTAGTGCTAGAAGGAACAATTAATCTTTTACAGGGTAGAGGAAGGAATGGAAATTGCTGCACCAGATTTATGTCTAGCTCTGTGGAAGCCACAGCTGCAGAATATTTAGCATGTTGTTAATGCTGATAAGTTAAACATCACCATCTCTATAAGGTAGGAAACTTTTTTTTTTTTTTTTGAGAACTGCAGAGATATGCAGAGGAGTTGTAGCCCGTTGTAGCCAGTAGTGGATGTCATGTTTGGTCCTACATATCTGTCATTGAGTCCTAGTTCCTCACTCACTTGAATAGCTGTCCTCCAAACTCACATCCAATTTAAAGTCCATCCATGCATACTTGCTATTAAAAACTAAAACACTGGAAGTGTTAATTTTAAACATCTCTCTCTAAACAAAATTTTATTGGAAATGTTCTGTTTTCCACTTCCACCCAAACGGTGTTGTAGAAAAAGAAGAGATGCAGTGTCTCTGCCTTAAAATAGTGCTTCACCTGGTTCTTCAGCTCTGCCTGTGACATTACTCATACTATCTCTGGTTGTTACTGTGATGACTGCTTAATGACTTGTATTTCACACTACTTCAGATTCGAGTCCTTGTTTCTAAGAGCATTTTTTGTTTTGTTTTGTTTGTTTGTTCTCAATTCTTGCCTTACTTTTTGACTACTGCTGGCTTATCCAGCAAAACTGCCTACTGTACTCAGAGGTTTGTGAAAAAGGAAAAGAAAATGTACTTACACTGCTGGGGTATAAGAGTGGCAGAGGAAGCAGCAGAAGTGGAATGAAAACCACGAGTAAGAGATTTCTGGATCGGAGAATCTCCTTCACTATTGCCATACTCCTTTAATTCCCAGTGACTTTCTTCTCCTTGGGTTTCTCCTTGGGTTCCTCAGGTAGTCCAGTTTCCACTCCACATTTTCCTTCACCTTTGCCTGGATTTCCCCAAAAGGGCTCTCTCTGCCTCGTTTCCTATTTCCACAAAATCAACTCAAAGAGCTTTCTTAATTTGTTTATTATTCTTGCCGTTGTTTTGGAAAGAAACCCTAATATTTTTTCTATTAAAAAGGCATTCAGTTTATGTAGGGTTCATCAGCACATCCAAGGGATTATCACACCATAACAGGCAGAGGTTTGTAAATTGGAGCATAATGGTCTTTTGACATTTTTTCTTTTAATTCAGAATCACAGATATAGCTATATAAAAACATGTTTTGAAAGTTTTTTTTTCTTCTATCATCTGATTTCCAGCAATGCAACTCCTATTTCATAGCGTGGGTCAGATATCTTTTGGGATGCCTCTTTTTCTCCTGTTAATTAGTCTGAATGCCTCAAATATAGGTTTCTTTTCTGCTGGAAAATAATTAATACTAAAAACATATTGTTCACTGCATAGAAAAAAACTTGTATTTTTTCTTTAAAAAAAAAAACATACAAAAAACAAAAACATACAAACAAACAAAACCCAACTAACTCCAGCTCCTTATATCTTCTCTGTTCAGATTTTGTCTCTGCTATAATTTTGGCTTCTACTTTGAATCTACCTTTAGCCCACTTTTTCCCCAAGCTTGGAATTCACAGGGTAGCAATTCCAATATAGATTATACTTGGTCTCAAGAGTCTCAAGATTAAAAAAAAAAAAAGTCTTAAAAGGGTGGTTTTTTTTTGTTTGTTTTCTTTTTTTTTTTTTTTAATTCACCAATGAGGACTGCAGAATGCTGTAGTTGCTCCACCCATTATCCAAAACGCAGTCACAAATTTTGAGAAAATCAGCAGACTCCTCTTTCTGACACACACACACACAAAGATTTATTTTTTTTTTTTCAGTTGATGAACAGTTTGTTATTGTTTCAAGGTCCCAGTACTGATAAACAAATAATCATTGTTTTCTGGACAATACCTTTTGTCTTTCATGTTTTTTTCATCTTGAATCTTGAATGCCTTTTATTCATAAAGCATGAACATTGATTCATGTGCCTTCAGGAACACTAGGATCCCGACACAAACTCAGAATTTTTAGGCTTTCTACTCTGGTCTTTTGGAGGAACATTTCTACTGCTCTTCAATGGTTTCTTTGTGGAACAGAAAGTACTGCAAAATTATGAGTGAATACATTGACCCAGGTACAACCTGCAGACATCCATTTGCTCTGGGTCTCCCTGGAAGTCATGCTCCTGAACCTATTCAGCTTGTCTTGCTCTGCTAATCAGACAGAAGATGAGCTCCCCCAGCTGAGCTGGGATGCTTCTGTGACACTGAGTCCAGGAGGACTGGAAAAGGCAGACCTGTGTCAGATGAGACTACTTCAGCATAGGAGTCTGATGTGCAGCTTGAATTCTTCCTAAAATTCATAACTGTATCTGAGACTATGTAATGTTTATATGTCTTGAAAGTAATGTCAAGCAACAGCACCCTGAAAGCCTTCAGGCAAGTTTAGAAATTAGATCTGGAAGCAAAAATGTAATCAATATGAAGATTTTGGGTTGTACAATCCAGCCAGGGAATTTAAGTCTCTTTTTGGCAGTTGTTTTCAAACAAAACAAAACAAACCAAAACAAAACCCCAAAGAATTATTAAAATATTCAAAATTTATTATCATTATTATAAATTTAAAATATGTGTTATTTCACTTTTTCAAGATCTGGAAGGTCAAAGGGTGGATAAAACTTTATATTAGAGACAATGACTTTTTACCCCATGAAAGAAGGACCATTTATAAACATGACTCAGTCTGAAGAAATGAGAAGCAAGTTGAGCTAGGGATAGCCAACAGTCTTCTACCTATCTTTCTCTTTTAGGAGCAGACAACCTGCACATGCATCTTAAGCAATACTAAGGGAGGGAAGCTGCCCTAAACTCAGAGATCTGCCCTGAGGCAGAGTGCTCCTTCCCACAAGAACTCTGGAAAAAGGAGACACCCTTGTTCCCATTTATTACCACATCCTGCTCCATAGAGGGAAGAGCTATGCTCCCTTCTCTCCTGTACTGTTGATTGCACAGTTTTACAGACTGAAATAACCTGTTTTCCTTTCTGCCACTCACTAAATAGCAAATCTGCTGCTGAAATCAATACAATGGATAAACAGTTTTATGCAAAATATTTTTTATTATTACATTAATATTTTTCTGTTAAATTAACTTGGGCAATCCAAGCACATTCCTGAAGAATAAATCTATAAATCTCTTTACCTACACTACACAGAGTAATGCAAGAGCTGAAACAAACTCAGAAATATTTTCTTCTCTTTTCAGGAGATAAAGTTTTCAACTACCAATTTGCAAGGTGTGTATGCCATAGGGGATGATCACCCATCATTCAAAACTATCTGTAATTCTTTTCCAAAGAGCCTATGATACATAGTGATGGTTAAACCCTCACTGCTTTACAGTTCTGTTGTGGGATGAGGAGGGTAGCTGGGAAGTATTTTTGTGGATGATCACTGCCAGCAATTAATACTTGCTGTGGTGCTCTTTTCTGTTATCTTTGCATATTTGGAGTCACTGTCTGCAAGGGATTTAAGAGTTTCTGTTCCAGGCTCTTCCAGAAAGCAGTGATTCAGGGAGCCAAGAATCAGTAGAACTGGAAAGGCAGGAATGTGCTGGCATTCCCTCTCCCCCTGTTTATAAAGCATAGGGTAGGAAGAAAACACAAGCAGATCAACAGTTTATGCTGAAGGCTTTAAAAGGCATGTGAGTTGTAACACAAGGCTGCTTTGAGGGTGCTGAACTGTGTGTGCAAGTACAGAAAATGGATATATTTGTGGCTGAGGTTTCCAGTTTCCTTTTATATAAACCAGTAAGGCTTTGAAGATGGACAGCAAAAGTCTTCAGGTGTAAAAATGCATCTACACATATGCATGTATACATGTAATGATGTACACCCATGCATGTTGATACTGTAACTGCTAGGGAGGAACAGGATTGTCTCTGACTTTTATATGCCCCTTTTCCAGCTAGTTATGCCATTTCTAGCCTGCCCCTAAGGCTGCTGTGGTTCCACATTCCCATGGGTGATTGCCAAGCC
The DNA here is from genome assembly GCF_964211825.1 of Aythya ferina. Lineage (NCBI taxonomy): Eukaryota > Metazoa > Chordata > Aves > Anseriformes > Anatidae > Aythya > Aythya ferina. Next base: position 145,020,599 of record NC_140296.1, read on the forward strand.
CAATATGCTCTGACTGCTTGCAATATTGGTTTGCTGCAGCCACTTGGTTAGCTACAACCAGCTGATGCTGGATGGACTTTTTCAGCTCCAGTCCTTGTAGTATCCTTGTTAAAGGACATGGAGTTTAATGCTCCTTTGCTCAAGTGATACAGGAGCAAAGTTCTGAAACATGTCTCAGAACTGGATTTAGGGTCTTCAGCTGCCATTTAGAGTCTCATGTTTTTGTGATTTGAAACCATCTCCTTAAGATATTTTGCAAATAGATAGAGAGTGCTGGTATGAAAGAACGAAATATGCTCAGTTTTTTTTCCCTCGCTTTGGAAGAAGAAATACCTCTAACACCAATGGAGAAACAGCATTTGTATAACTTGTTGATAAAAAAATTGCGGTTTTGCTGTAGAAAAGTTTAGATTTAGATCTTTCTTTGCTAGCCACTTGTGTTACTAGATAAATTTCCTTTTCCTGTCCATTACAGCCACATCTTCCATTATATATATATATATATATTTATTTATTTATTTTCCAATTTGTAATAATCTGTTGCACTACTTCTACAAACAGGTTTTGCTATAAACAAGTACTGTTTTTCCTCTGTTCCCAAATTCATGATTTCCAATGCTGGACTGATGAACAGCCTCTTCTGCTAGATGGTCAGATATAATTGTTCCCTGAGTGAACAAAAAGGATTCTTCCATGCACATACATACACACACATGCACAAACATGCACACACATGTACACAGGTGAACAGTTCAAAAAACAATCAAAAATGAGCCACACTAATGAATTCAGCACCAGGTATGTTTTAATCCACCTTCTTCCCTTGCCTCAGAGGGATTCTGAAGCACTGGTTTAGATGATATGTGTTCAAGTGATAGAATCAGGAAAATATTGTCATTGTTAAATTAAACAGGGTTTCGATTTGCCTTTGACTCCACTGAGGACAAATCCATGTTCCATTCAAAAACAAAGGAGCAGAAGCAAAGTCATGTGCAAACAGTGAAAGAGTCATTGCAGACTGTTTAGGAGGGCAGTTCTGAGGGGGGAGCAGGGAATATGTTCACAGGCATTGTTTGCTGCTGGTGTTCACAATGCTCTTTGTCTTCTACAAATGTTATTGTGATTAAAAATTAGCTCAGCCAAATGAAGTGAGTCAGACAGTGCTTATCTACAAGAATATTTGGAATTAATATATTTTCCATAATTTCTGGAGGCTGACAGTAATGAATCCTCTCCCTTTTACAGAGGACCTTTGTATCTCTTTTTAATATTCTTTTGCTGGGCAGCTGAAACATGAACTTGTTTTCCCAGCTAGGAAAACAGCATTTTCCAGCACATACACATAAGTATGTGAGCATAAGCATCATGTACTTATGTATTGTTTATAGGAAACATACAGATTAGATACGGGATTACCCATCTGGGACTCCCTTATTTTCCAGTCACAGAACATGCCTCTAAACCAGCACAAAAACAAATTTTGGGGACTGAAAATAACATTTTTTTCCCCATTTAATTTGTATCTATAAAGTGGATTCCACAAGAGGGAGCTAGAAAACAAATAATCTTTCATGAAGCAGGCTATTAAATTCTTTATAGAATAAAGTGGTGGACGTGCTACATGTGTCCCTTATCAACCAGAAAAGATGGCTGAGTTGTTGTTGTATCAAATCTCCCATTATGATGGCTCTTTGGTTTTATGGAACATCAAGTCGTGTTTCAGGGCTTTGTAAAGACTGACAAAGGATTCAACCCAAGTGTCCTTCTGGTGCCCATCGGACTGAGCAGCCCTGTAGGCTGTGTAGACCATGGTCAGCACTGTCCTTTCAAAGTCTTCTTTCTTGAGGATCCTCGGGTAGGACGACAGTCTGCTACTCAGCCTGCGGATCTCTGTGATGCTCTTGGGGATAATCTCATTGCAGATGGTGTCAAACTCAGCAGCCTTCCTCAGTGAAGCCAGTTCCTCATCTTTGATAGAGATCCTCTGACTCTTGTCGATGTCAAGCTCGGCTAAAAGAAACTGGTACAAAATCAGAACACAGAAAGCTATTTATCTTCTCCAAGAGACTCTACTCAAAGTAAAGACAAATTAACAACATATTCTGAGATCTTTGCTACATGTCAAATGGAGACAAATCTCTGAGAACACTGGCTGGCGGTGGCGCAGACGAGAAAGTCTCTGTGAGAATATTGGACTTCTCCATTTTCTACCTGGGAAAACTAGAGACAGGCTATGGGGAGAGAGGACGAGGAAAATCAGGTAGTCTCCTCTTGTCCAAAACAGTTAGAGGTTACTGCCAGTGCTATGTGAGGATTAGAGAGGAGGGGACTGCTATACAACTAGGAAAGCTCATTTACCCTGACAGGCACAACAGCTCTGGACTCTATTACATCTGCAATCTCCACTGCTGCAAAAGAGGGGACCTGAATAATTTTGAAGTGAAAAAGTCATGCCTGTGGGATTACTCTGCAGTGATTGATACTGGTTGTTTTAATAGCTTGGACAATTAGTTTGGGACTGAGACTCAGATCAAAGAATTAAAATACATCGTGCTTTTAATATATAACTGTTCTGAAAGAAAGTTACTTTCAGTGAAGACACTCACTCCATCTTTCACTTTGCCTGCAAGAGAGCTAGAACCCACATTTGAGGTACTGCAGGCAGCTGCTGCCTGCTTAAGTGCTGAAAGAGGTGCATTTGGTATCTATATGTCTTTTCCCTTCCTTCTGGTAAGCTACTATATAGTCAGCAATGGGTTTAAGGCTTGGATTAGTAAAGGTGACATGGAGACATATGATGGATAACCCCATTATGAAAAGTAACCCCAGTCTTGTTCAGAGATAGAGGAACCATCTGCTCCCATATACTGAACCTCATAAAGCAGGACCACGTCTTCCAAGGAGTTTTGCAGCACTGGATTAAGGAAGGCAGCTGAAGACCTCTTCAGTCGCTGAGCAGCTGGGTAAAGCATAGCTGGAAAATAATTAAGGAAAGTATGATTTCTCACTGCAAATAAAATGGGCCACATGGATTGTTTTGACTGCAATCAAAAAATCAAGTTAGAGGTTAACTGTCTGTCCTGTACCTGTAGAGAGTCCAACACAGACAGGTTTGTGATCCAGGCTTGGGACTCTGAGATGCAGCCACAGTATAAGGAATAGTAATAATAACTTCAACAACAATATATCCTGAAATGTGTGTTCTTCTCCTGCAATATGAAACCAATACTGAGCCTCTATACAGACTACGTTCTTCAGGCCATTCTCCTGCTGTCACATGTCTAAGACCCTACGTTTCTCCTGGTTTCAGCTGTCTAAAAGTTAATCTCTCTTTAGTTGACAGTGAGCACCTCCAGAGAGTAGATTACCTCATCTGTCCTGGCTATTTATGTCTTGAAGGAGTGACTCATCTTTTTGAAATTGCTATGTCTCTTCATTATGCCTGGTACCAGCTTGAACAAGACAGCTAAATTCAATGAGGTGAATCCCAATTTATTATGACCTTAATACTACACAGTCTTATAGATAGATACAGCCCAGTCTGCCACTGTTAGGCATTTATTCAATTGCAAAATTCAGTTGCAAAATGCACTATGGATATTCTCTTAGGAAAGTAAAACACATAGATTCCCTGAACCCAGCATCCCAGTTTGGTAAAACATTTACAGAATCAATGAACTGTACAGTCAGGAGCACAGAAAATGTCTGGTGCTGGAAGATGACCACCAAAAGGCTTTGAGTTACTAGTTAGGTATTATTGAAAGGTGTAAACTCCTTTTGGAGTTCAGGAGAAAAAAATATATATTTTGTTCAATGTTTTATATATATGATTTGGATGTTGATGTTTAGGTATGATAACCATAGTTTGGATTTGCTGGATTTCTTTTAATATCTGGGAACAGGAAGTTTTCTGTTTGTTTGTTTGTTTGTTTGTTTTATGTTTGTTTTTTGTTTGATTTAAAGATGTGCTGACATGACTATTGGTGAATTTTCTCATGAACTTCATTTCAAAATTTTAGCTGTTCAACACTAAGTAAACTTGGTAACTAATTTAGACAAGGAGGAAAAAAAAAAAAAGAAAGACATTATGATCACCCTCCTGCTCCATCCCCCCCAAAATAAAATATATTAAAAAACATACAAACAACAACAACAAAAAAACAGTTCTATAGTTACTAGTAACATTTAATGGGACACTCAACTTATTTTAAATTTCTGAGAAATTTCATTCCACCCTCTATCTACCATATTTTTTTCCATTAAATATTTGAACTAGCTCAATTTTGTCTTTTTTGCCAAAGTTCTTGTGATGGATTTTGCATGCTGCCTATAGAAAATCTAAATGTCATTTAAAGCTCTCTATGCTGTACATGCAAAAAAAATTCTGCAGTAACTCTAATTTTATGGAAAAATTGTCTGCTCCTCGACGATATAGTTCTTCAGAGAATTTTCTTGTTTGATTACCCAAGCAGATCAAAAATGTATAGTTTCTTTCAAACTCTGTAGCCAAAAATGTATTCCTGTTTCCTGAACTGTTTCCAACTGTTGACTTTGTTAAATTTTGACTTGTTAATGATGTTTAAGTTCTTATAATCCAATGAGAAAGAAACCAGACCTTATGAGAAAGAAACCAGACCTTAAGAGATTTAATTAATTAGGATCTGTGTTATCTGGCATATGGAAAATTATTTGGGATAATACCAGGTATAAAGTAATTCATGCTTGATCTAGGAAAAGGTATTTTGGACTTGAATTAATGGGGAAATACAGTATAGGTAAAATAGTTTGCTACTTTGCAAAAAAACATCCTGGATGTTACTACATCCAGGATGCAGTAACATTACATCCAGCTGGATGCTACTAACTGTAAATATATCCTACAGTGTCGGGTGTCATGAAATTTTGGTAAGACACGGTTCTTCATATAAGGCTCAGTGCTTAATATCATACCCATATAAGTTTGGATTAAAACTTCCTTAAGGAACTGAATGGTACCTGAACAATATGTGACTAAAAGCTTGAAAGTGAGAATGCACCAAGTAAAGGAACAGAAGTGCAGACAACTACTTGGTCTCTGCAGTAGTCTTTCCCCCACCATGACACCTTTACTACCTGAGCATCTTGTCTGGCCCAGTTGAGGAGGTGGTGAGTTTAGGACAGGTCAAAAGCTGTCTGCAAGATCTGCTTTGCAGGTATGTCTGCCTTCATGTCAGGAGTCAACTCAGATCTGCTCAATTTGCTCTGGTGTATTAACTGGAGGATTGTGGAAGGAATGATGTACGTGATCAAAAGGACAGGTGTCTCATAGGTCTGTTCTTCACCTGAAAGTCAATATGTCCTCTCTTGGTAACAACCTCCTCTCTAGCATCCTTCCTATCTGCTTCCTGATATTGGAAAGAGAACACAGCTTTCCTACAGCTCGGGTTTGACCTGGCCAAACTGGCTGACCACTGGCAAGTGGAACTATCCACAATTTCTACTGCTGCTCCATCACTGATGTTCATCATTCTTGCTCATAGCTTTACCAAGACATACTGGAGCTATTTCATCTTTCACTATTGGCAGCTGGAGAGTGCATTTGAGTGCTTGTGAAGGACTTGAAACTTCAGACGTTAATTGCTGAGTAATTAGAACTTTTATTACTGGGCAATTAAAATTCTAATTTCTAAGCAGCTGGTAAAAATCCAGTCCATAATGGTGACGATTCATTTTTATCTCTTTTATATGGCTTTTCAATGGAACCAGACCCAGAGTACAAAGTACCTATGCATATGCAGATGATTCACAGCTCAAATATTCCCTGAGCCTTGGAAAAGTTGTCTGTGTCATTTGGTTTTAGTGCTGTTATTCTTTCTGTCGTCACACTGTTTTCTCTTAGTTTTCAGATGAGGGCAGGTTCCTACACTGGAGCTTGGTGAGGACTCATCAGATCCAGCCCATCACCATTTGCCCAGAAAAAAAACTCACTTAAGGAGTCCTCAGGATATTGAATAACATACTATTGATTTAGTACTGACACACTTGCAGAATCACTAGTAACATCTTGAAAGGTAGATAGGTTCTCCTAACTTGCTGTTCCCAGGTTGACATATATTACTTTAGGAGATTCAAAGGGACAAGGGCCTGAGCTGTTATACCGTGAGAAACAGTTTTGTATGCGTATCAGAAGCATACCATCCTCTGTAGGGGCCAGACTAGCACTGACTCCCTGATCTCATTATCTTGTTCCCAAAACATATTAAACTTTGTTACAGTTCTTACAAACTTTACTCAGAAACTCTTTCTGAGCTCATTTGTATCTGTCATGGTGATCTGATTTTCCTGCTTCACATTTTATTCCAGTCCTTTACTTTCTCTTTCTTCCTGCATAGCATTTAGATCCTTCCACCATTACTGCTTCCACCATTCTCTCCATGAATTCATGAGTTCCTCAGAGACCATGCGAGCATTTAGAGCAAGTACTCTCTGACTTTTATCACACTAAATTAACATGTACATAAGTTTAGCAAAAAAAAAAAAAAAAAGCTGAGACTGATAAAGATTTGCAGCTAGTTTCTAGCTAGTTTCTAGCTATTTTCTAGCTGCAAATACTGGTGATTACAAATTCCACTTAAAACTTTTCTGCTGATTTTACTTCCTCCTCCATTTACTTCTAGATCTGATGTAAGTTAGCTGGGCAATACCAATAAATAAAAGAGTTGCCATCTCTTTACAGTTTTCTTTTTCAAAAGAAAATTACCACCTATTTACCATTTTCTTCCCCAGAAGAGTTACCATATCTTATCTATTTTCTCCCCTATGTCATAGGAAGATTCAGAACAGGGTGCATCATTTTATGGTGATGATTCAGACAACTCAATTCATTTTAGTGGCAGCAGTTGTAAATGTCTGAAAAGATCCCCTCAGTACTGCCAGAGAAGGCCCAAACTAAAACTATAAGGCAATGGATAAACTCCTGTTGATTTATAGCTTTTACTTTTGTTATAAATATGTTGAGAGATCTCCAACTGAGTTATGGGTGCTTCTGTGCACAGGGCTGAGTGGTCACATAATAAAAAGCTTATGATACATGGAGATAAGAAAAATCAGGTTTTGATTAATATTACTGTAAACATTTTCTATTACGTATCTGTGTACTAGCACTCATCCTCCTTTGCATCCCCTCTTCAGAGAGGTGTTAGAAGTGCTCCCAGATCTGCCTACCCACACTGCACAGAGAAACCTCAGGGCTGGAGGGAGATGAGAGCAGTGTGTTTGAACACGGTCACCTGCTCCCAGCCCACCTGCCTGACCCTGAGCAGCTTCACTCTGTGCCTTGGAGTGCACCACTGCTCATGCCTGAAGGTGGTGGGCAGCCAAAAAATCTAGTCCTGCAGGCAGTTGAAAGTGCCCCACAAAATGGAGTAGAGGAGTACCCATCTTCATCATTGCTCACAGCAGGAGTGCGGCCATGCTCATAGAACTGCTGACAGCTCCATTTCTCCTTAAGGACTACCCAGGTTTTTAAATAAGAGCTGCAGCAGCGTTCACCAACTCATTGGCCTGCTTCTAACTGTTTAGCTGTTTAAATGTAATGTCAAATCTGAAGCTGTCGATAGATTTATTTTAAAGATGCTTTCGTCTTTTTTAAGAACTGTGCAAGGATTTTCTGGAACTCAGTATCCACATGATAGATGTTTGTGATCTTCTCCCAGATTTTCCATGCAGTTTCACTGGTGACAGTATAGCTGTTTGGTTTTGCTCTCCAGTCCATGTTCCTGCTCATGACAATTTTTTTCCCCAATTCAAGCACTGTGATGTGCTTGCTCAACAAGTACAGAGCACAGCAGCAGAACTACTGAATTGTCTGTGCATCATCAATGACATTTTCCTCCCCTACAAAAAAAAAAAGTATCAAGCCAAGAGCATGAATCAGGCCCTGTGGGGGCCATCCTGGCAAAGCATGTCCCTGGGGTTCCTGGGACATTAACACAATTTAACTGGGATCATGACTCAGAAGGAATTATTTTGATTGACTTCAGGGTCATGGAAAAGGACTATCTAATTGCTTCATTTGGACCCTTTTCATGAAGGACAAGAGGAGCAGAGTAACAAGAGGGACTTGTGGCTTGACTTCCTGAAAGCAACATTTGCCTATTGACATATGTGAAGGCAGTGGCCCAAGTGGAGCTGTTCTACAAGCCAAATTCAAGTCTGCAGCTGCTAGTTTTGTCTTTCAGTCTTAGATTATTAGAGCCTGAGTCCAAAGAAGTAGTGAAAATCATTAATTTGGACATCACTAGATTTTTGAGACCAACTCCCTATTTCTGAGATTACAAGGAAAAGAGCAGTTGCACAGGCAGTAATGCACCAGAAAAAGAAGAGCCATCTTTGAAAGTCCTTTACATTTTTACCTGTAATTGTAGTGAAACCATATCTTTTCAGATCACCACAACCATCTTTTTACTACAAGATCACAACCACTGCTTAGTAGTGAGAAACTGGTACAAACTCTGTAGTACTTGATTCCTAACAGCAAAAGTTTCCCTTTCTTGCCAAATACATTTGAAATCAGGACTTCTAGATTGCAATGGGAGGAAAGGAATCCATCCCAAATTTTAAGGAGAACAATTTCTCTCTATTTCAATGCATTTTATTAGTAAACCAGAGAATAAAAGTTATGGTTATAAAAAGAGCTTTTCAGTGCTCTGAGTGCATGGAAACAAGTATGCTACCCACTACATGAAAGGAAATGAAAATGTAAAACTTGATAGGTTATTGTTCATGAAGGTTCAGTAAAGTATGTAAAATATTTTTTAAAATTAATAATTGGTTATTATTTTTGTTCTGTCCTATAACAAACCCAGAGAAGCAGAGCATGACACAGCATTTGAATCTTACTCCAAGGGTAGCCTAAAAATCACATGGTTAGAAAAGAAAATTTAACAAATCTGTAAACTTTCTCAGTCTTTTTTTCTTTTACATATATATATATATGTTAGCTTCTTCAAGAGTCAAAAAAAAAAAAAAAGGAGAGAGAGAAAATACCCTTTTAAGATTGCTTTGAATCAGCCTGGAGCATATGTTAATTCCATTGGGGAGCTAGAAATTTTCTTGGTATCATGACATTTTTTTTCTCACGTCCCTGGGATTTGCACTAAATGGATCTCTGTATACCCAGAGGATCTTGTCAAAAGAAGATATTTGTTGATAACCTGATAATAGATTTTCTATTTTCTTCTTTAATTAAGAAGAATTCAAGCATTTGCAAAAGCAAATGAGCTGAACACCTACCACAAGGTAGTTGTATATGCAGATGCAGCAGCCATTATAAAGCTATGTAATAATTATTAGTGATCTAGTTTTATTGAACTTGTTGTGGAGTCTGCTGGGCAGTTCTCAGGGGTGACTGTTGCTGTGGATCTTAGGGAAAATATCTGAAATTCTTGCAAGAGGGTTTTTTTAATGGTGTATGAGAAGTGTTGCTTTGACTTTGTTCTCTATGCTTTTCCTTGACTATACACTACAGAGAAGAAGACATGAGTCTCAAAGTCTGCATGCCCTTGAGGAAAGCTTTTTGCTTCATGTTTCACTTTGATTATCTCACTGATGGAGGTTTACAACCAGACCAGAAGAATATTTTGTACATAAAGAGCTTTAGTTTTAGTTAAGTTGCTCCATTGCTGGTGCAGGAATCCCTAGTTAACTGACTCAGGTTGATTGTGAAATTCCTGTCCTTACTTTTCTGCAGTCATACAAAGGCAATAAATATTTTGCTTTCTTGAGCAACTACCTACTTTGTGTCTGGGACAGACCTTGATTCCAGAAGCACTGTTTCCTCCAAAGTCAAATGGTGTTGGCTTATGGAAGTTGTGTGGTTGGCAGTGAAAATTTTGATGAGCAGGTTTATGTGCAGTAATCCCATTCTTCTTTACTTCTTGTTGTGTGCTTGCCTTGTCCCCTGTGGGTTCATCACCTGTAAGGTGTTTAAACTGTCCTGGGCCTGCATTCTCTGCTAAGAAAAGACCTGAGCTTTGACTGGCCAGCACTGCAGTGGAGCGTGCTCAGGCAACCTTTCTTAATACTTCCAGATACTTTGTCTTCATGCATAAAACTGCGGTGTTAGAAATGATTGAACACTTTGCTTTAGCACAGGAGAAATAAAATGAGTGGGAAGCTGAAGGAAGAATAAGAGGAACAGAAAGAAGGGAACCACACACACACACAAATATAATTAAAAATAGAAGGACTAGGGAAAATCATCACAGTGCTATAGGCCAGCTTCTGAAACCTGCATGTGGAATTACAGTTACTCACAAAAGTAGCTCCCATGACAACAAGTACTATGTAAAACTTGTGCATTCCAGCTTTAATACATTAAAATCTCCATTACAGGGACTTGAAATCCCAGTGCCCCTTATGAGAACACAGCAGAGAGATGAAGAAGACATTTTAATTACAAACCAAGATGAACTAACACGTTTTTAAAAGCAACTACCAAGAGAATTTTCCTCTCTGTACTTTCAGCTCCATATCATTGGTATCTTAGCTCCTAAGAATAAAATTAATAATGTCAATGATACGTCCTTTTATCTGACTGTTGACTAAAAGTGAGGATAGAGATTTGTTTCTTCTTTACTTATAAATGGAAGGTTAAAAAAAAAAAGCTCCATCTTGAAAGTCTGAGTTTTGTCAATAAGGATACAAGAAGCAAATCTTCCTACTAAAATCAGTAACAAGTAACACTGTGCTTAGAAAAAAAAATAGTAAAAAAAGAGAAAAAATCACCTTAGAATTATTAACAGATTGTATTTAATTACTTAGTTAGTGACCTAATCTTTTTTTTTTTTTCTTTTTTCCTTTTTTTCCCAAAGTTAAGATTTATTATTTTACCTCCTTTTAAAGAAACATATTTTCTAAATGGGCACCTTAGTTCCCTAAAGTTTGACCAATCCACTTTATATTTCTGCACTTCATAAATATTCTGAGATACATTGGAGTAGATTAGACTACATTAAATTAAGTTAATGTGTAACAGAGTTCCAATATTAAACAAGAATTGTAATAGCCTTTCTAGTTATTTAACATAAGTAAGAAAAAAAACTGTTTATAGAAATGGAGACTGCTAGAGAAGGAAACAGTCCACCTGAGCCTGTGATTGTGAAAGAAGGAAGAGATTTTAACTTTTATGATTTAAGTAGATGGTTTGAAAGATATGATTAACATCAACCAACTAAAATGGTCTCAGAATTTATTTCCTCACATGAAATTTTTATTATACAGCATTTTCACCAGTTCCTGGCCTGGAGCAATGTATGCTGTGTTATTTATTCTTCCCTTGGTCATAAAGAGGGTGTTCCCACCTATAATTATTTATGCTCATAAAAAACATGAAAACAGCCAAGAAAGCCTTTAACGTGCTGGAGTAAAGCTGCTGCAGTAGAAAATGAGAGAGGAAATAAACACACACTAACTAAAGGGAAGAAGAAGTGAAAAGTTGTGTCCTTCAGTTTACTGCCATAGTTCTAGGAACTGGGGATGGGCTATGGTAAGCACTACATGAGCAAAGGGCAACAGTAAAGAAGGGAGATTAACATTTAACAACAATTAACATTGTTGCACAGACCTAACACAGAAGCAATAAGCAATTTTAGAAACATGAAACTTCAGGCAGAGGTGGGAAATGAAACTGTGCTTTATATCTCCTTCCTCATTGCAGGGCCACCTTTCCTTCCCTATTTGTATCACATTGCTCACAGGAACTTCTGTTCAAGATCTCTTGTATGAGAGGAAAACATTAAGCAATCTTAATTAAATGCATTTGATTTTTTTTTTTTTTTTTTTTTTTTTTACAAGTGAAGGGATATAATGATGGTTAGGTCTACTTCCAGATCTCCCATGAAGGGAACGAGGGCGGGAAGATGTGCATCCAGGTTGGTGTTTAAGCACCAAGTAGTAAGAAGGGCCTTTTTAGTTTTTCTTTTTCTTTTTATTTCTTTTTCTTCTTCCTTTTTTTTTTTTCTTTCTGTTGTAATTTCTTTTTCAGTCAGGCTTCCTTGGTTTTGAGACAGGCAAAGGTGTCTGTGCAGCTAGGATTTTTCTGAGGCTGACCTCATCATGGCTGCAGCTGCAAGAAGCAGCCTTGTATGCCTTCCCCACAGTCACGTTCTCCTTCTTCTCCTCTGTGCCAACACCACGTCGTGTGGCCACATGGTGAGCCAAGAGCCAAGTCAGGGATCTGGCTGGTTGTGAATGAATGCTAACAGCAAACCCAAAAAAAAAAAAAAAAAAAAAAAAGATAGATTTTAGCTGCCTTGTTTCCCATCACAGCTGCTACATTAGCAATGCTCCTCCTTGTGAGCAACTCCCAGTGCAAGTGGTGGTCCAAGTGCTCTTAGGACATTTGGTGATGATTCCAGTTCTTGAATGATGTAAGGATGGATGGTATCCCTGGTTAGGAAAAGCAGAGGACATTCCTCATGGTTACACACCCTTGATCTAACCACCAAGCTCAGGGTCTCCTTTCTGAGGAAGGCCATCTCACACAGTGCAGTTACTCCTACTAGAGATAAAGATAGGCTGCAGGACCACTAGCCCACTAGCCACTGACCATTCCTTTCTCTTCTATGCTTACACTCTCCTGAACCTTTAACAGAGTAAATTCAACTGGCACAAAGAATATTTCAAATTTATTCTAGGCATGAATGCTGAGAAAAAAATTAAAACATCTGGTTTGAACTACAGACCTAGCAGAGAGCAGTATGGATTTTGTCATAATCGTGAATGACAGCTCAGATTCTTCAGTGGAAATATGTATTGCTGTTGTTGGCCAGTTCCAAAAAATGTCTATTCAGAGAACAGGAACAGTATCATGTACATTAGCTAGACAACCACTACTATATATATTTACAAGCTCTTTTCAAGGTTAGCCTGTCCTTTTAACTGAGAGAATGGCTGTCCCCTACCACAAGAGAATTTACTGCAAGAGAATTAGGAGATTTCTGTTTCCTGATGTTTTCCAGTTCAATCTGTCTGCCTTCTCTGCATTAATGAAACACAATGCACTGGATCTGTTGAAAAGGCCATTGTACAAAATTCTGTGCAGGTGTCCAAATTTAAAAATACATGGGCCTACTGACTTAAAATATATGACCATACGATCTGCAGATTAAGAAAAATAACGAGGGATTATTGCTGGCACTGATTATGTTGTCCTGTGGTGAATTATTGTGTGGGAACTGTCCCACTGAGATCATGGAACTGTTAGCTGAGGGGACCTTACAATAATTCACTTAAGCTATTTGTGAACACCTTCAACCAGCAAATAAATTCCAGAAGTTAACTTTGGATCTAGGAACAGTTATTAAACTGATAGCAAACTATCTATTATTTTAATTGTGCATGAGCTTCTCACCCACATATAGCACACGTGTGAAATGGCAAGTTACTCCTCAGACTCATTAAGTATCAAAGTCACAGCTTAAAACTGAGGACAAATAAATGTTAGATTGTTCATCATATCTTCTCCCTCAGAACAGAAAGAATCAGAATTTTCTTCCCCTTTCCTTCAATTCCTATCCAAGCTCAAGTAAATCAGTAAGAGGAAAATACATAAATCCCACTTCTCTGCTTCCTCTGCTCCAGGATTTCACTTTTTCTTCAAAACCAAGGAAGACCCAGCTGTTTTTACAGCTGCTCATTGAGATCCAAATGTCAGTGCACCTGCTACTGTTTTTCTTAATGACATGAATATGTGCTGGATAGAGAAAATCACAGAATCACAGAATTTCCTAGGTTGGAAGAGACCTCAAGGTCATCGAGTCCAACCTCCAACCTAGCGCTAACAGCCCTCCACTAAACCATATCCCTAAGCTCTACATCTAAGCGTCTTTTGAAGACTTCCAGGGATGGTGACTCCACCACTTCCCTGGGCAGCCTGTTCCAGTGCCTCACAACCCTTTCAGTGAAGAAGTTCTTCCTAACATCTAACCTAAAACTCCCCTGGCTCAACTTAAACCCATTCCCCCTCGTCCTGTCACCAGGCATGTGGGAGAACAGGCCAACCCCCACCTCGCTACAGCCTCCCTTGAGGTACCTAAAAAGAGCGATAAGGTCACCCCTGAGCCTCCTCTTCTCCAGGCTGAACAAGCCCAGCTCCCTCAGCCGCTCCTCGTAGGACTTGTTCTCCAGGCCCCTCACCAGCTTCATCGCCCTTCTCTGCACCCGCTCAAGCACCTCGATGTCCTTCTTGTAGCGAGGGGCCCAAAACTGAACACAGTACTCGAGGTGCGGCCTCACCAGAGCTGAGTACAGGGGGACGATCACCTCACAATGTACAAATCAACATTGCCCAATAAAGAAAAACCAGGGGGATATAATGTCATTTTTGTGAAGAAATAGATTATTTCTGGAAGTAATGTCTTTTCAAAGCAGTGTGTATTTTCTAGTAGTGAAGATAAAAAAAAAGACATCTGAGAATGTAACAAAGCTGAAGATGGATTCACGTTGTTTCAGAACTGGACTGGTACAGCTGTTTTGCCACCTGAGCAGAACATGGAGTGTGAAAAGCTGTGCTGTATCCCTGCTGAAGAAACAGAGGGGACCACATGTCTCTTCTGGAGTGGTAAGGGAGGGTTGCCATGAGAAGACATCTGTTCTGTCAAGTTCACACCTGTGTGAATGTCTGGGCCCTATTTTGTTATTTTCTACATCTAAGTGAAAATATTACTAAAATAATCGACAGAACTCAAATATAATTATCAACAGAATATAATTGTTGGATTTCATTGTGTGAAGATGTAGTGGTCTGCCAACAAAATTTCATCAATCTTTGTGATATTGTCAGAAACATAGTAACCTGAAGGATGAATGAAAAATGAATTATTTTTTATAGCTGCCTCTCCCACTCCACAAACACATATATGGGATTTCCATTTTACAAAGCTGTCCTTTGTCTACTGTTCCTTATTATTTCACACTCTCCTAAAATATGAATATTTCTAGACCTTTCAGGTTTCACAATCTGCAAAAATAAAGCTGAGACTGAGGTACAAATGGATTCTCTATTAAATACAGAAAGTCCTGCCAGAACCTTGAGTTCTGCAAACTGCTAAAGGCAGGACACTGTGGACGAGGTCCTCAGATGACCTGAGCTAGCACCACCAGCCCTGTGATGCTGCTCTGTGAACACCCAGGTCACAGAGAGCCCTGTGCTGTGAAAGGCGTATTTGGAATCAAATGGAAGAGAAGAAGGTTAGATTTGGGCTTCCAGAACTCTTACAGCCAACAAATACATTGTCTTCTGATGACAGGAACTGAAAGGAACCAAATGCTGACAGCTGCTGCTGAAATTAATGAAAGTTCATATCTCAGCATCTTTTGCTGCTCCCTCTCCTGTCACCTACAGATGTCATCAACCAATGGCTCCCAGGCAACAGCACCCTGCCAGTTTGTCCTGGGTATTAGAGTCAGAGCTTTTCTTCCTTTCCATACAGTCTGTTTTTTTTTGACCTGAACTTGTAAAATGGATTTTTGCTTCCAGGAAAATAGTCTAAGTAAATGTTTAAGGAAAAAATGCTAATGATCTCATGTTCTATACTTAGGAAGAATGAAATTGGAATAAAGGAGGAAGACTTGATTTCCCATGAAAATATCTAGCATATTGCTGACTGAAACCAGCTGGGAATTTATTCTTCATTTTAACTCCTCTGTGTGGGGGAACTGGAACAGAAGACATTTTTATGACTGTGGAAGAGCAATTTAGGTAAGTTGCTGTGATACATTGTAAATATCAACCTGCCTTTTCCTGGATTTGGTCTTTCTTCTCACTAAGTTGAACAATTTGAAGCTTTCATAATGAAATATGCTTGCTTAGAAAAGTTTCTGTCAGCATGTATACACTCATTTGCTTGTCATTGTAAGCTGCTAATGAAAAATCTTTAGGTCACTCTTCCATGGTCTTGTGTCTAGAGAAATGCTCTTCGTGAAAAACAGACTTCATTATGCATGACTTTTCTTCCTCAGTTTGGTAGTAATGATTATCACCAAGGAAGTTTAGAGAGATCATCTAGATCTGAGCATGTGATTGATATTCATCTTATGCCATCCTCATCTGACTTGCTTTTGTCATATTATGGGAATATTATTATTGGTCTACCTTATAGATAAGAGGCAATCACTGTCTGAGGTACTGGAGCACAAATGATAAAGTAATTATTTATAGTGGTAAATTGACATTTCGCATGGCTACAAAATGAGGTAGGGACAACTTGTCCCCATATTTGTTTCTAAATGGGAGACACAGTACTCTTTAAGTTCCATTTTGACCTCTAAGTGCTGCACAGACATTAATGATGAAGCAGAATGCAAACTAGCTGGCTGAGCTCCTAGGGCACACTGGATTAGCAGCTGCATTGGGTTACAGACAGCACGCCAGGCTGCTGTGAAAAAGACTCTCAGAAGGTGATTTATAACTTCATCTAAATAATGCTTGCTTTATTTTTTCAACAAAAACACCCACAAAGAAATGCACTGTAGTTTGAAAACAGATAAGTAAACTGAAATATGTTCAAGTAGCTGCTCCCAGCTGAAGGACCAGCACTCTTTTCCATTTCAGCAGGCAGGCAGTCAGGGCCTTGAAGTCCAGCCTTGGGTTCAGCAGCACTTACATGCAGAGGTGTCAGAGGAGACTCATTTGTTTCTTTGACAGTTGTCTTATTTGGCAGCATGAATTCAAGCAGGAGTGAACAAGCCAGCTGGAAATGATGCACACATCTCTTTGATCAAGTAAGTAGAAAGCAGGAATGAGTATAGAGTATTTAACACACATGGTGGGTTGGTTATTTTTACCTCACTGGCAAACGTGTGCAAGTAGAAATAGAGCTCTGCATTGATGGTGCTGTTTTGCTTGAGTCCCCATATGTTCCTCTAGGAACTATGTGGACATCTCATTCTGCTTTAGACTTCACCTCAGCTGGACAGTGCTGTCTGTGAGCAGCATGCACAGAGATTTCGGCTGACATAAGAGGATCTGTGCTGGATAGATGGTCTGTGGTACATGCAGTTAGTCATTCAGGATTTGAAGGGCATCCAGAACTTACCAGTAATCATCCAACAGCCTGTTCCCTAAGTACTATTTCTGGCAAAAAAAAAAAAAAAGGTCTTTCTAGGGAAATGAAATTTCTCATGGTATCCCTAACAGTTAGCTATATACTGGGCAGACTCTTGAAATACTTCTTCCTAATCTGGAGCCTACAACATTTCCTCACTGTGAACATGAGAAATACAACACCCTGAAAAGACAACCCCTGAGTCTGTGTGATGGGTGGCTTGTGACTGCCTTGTCTTTCTCAGCCCCACTGATAAATAACTGAATCTTCCTCTCAGCTCCGTGCATTCCTGGAGGATTCCCTCCATCCACTGTAGTCAGCATTGCTCAGGCCTCAGCCAAGCAGCTGCTGTCTTCGTGCATCTGGGTTTGATTTTGGGGAGAGACAGGGCATGGTGAGACAGGAACTTGGTGCAGAAAAGCAGGAGGGTTAGGCAATGATGGCAAGAACCCCAGACCTGAGATAGAAAGTAGGTTTGGGCTGTTCTTATTGTTTGACACTTCCCTTTGCGACTTGGGCCTAACTGGGCCTGATTGTATGAGATTCCTGTAATAGGGAACACAAGTGAGGAAAACTTGTTGGATATTTTTATGAGGACCCAACTGATCTTTGGGCTTACTAAGTACAAGCCGAGCTAAGTCTGCCCCTTTGAGCTCTGTTTAGTGAAAAATCCTGTGAAAGAAAGCAATAAAACAAGCTGTATATACGTTTTTATCATTAGACTTATCACCTTCCAAACTTTTCTGCCAAATTGGCATGGCAATCCAGAAAACCAGAAGTTGCTGTGACTATGACAAATGAATGGTTTCACTTAAAACATGCTGTACTATATTAGGATGTCTACAAGTAGCATTTAACTGGAAATGGAGTTTGTTCAGTGCCAAGTCATGAACAATAGCAGTAAACGAAAATGAAGCATGCGTTAAATGCCTTTTATTTTAGGAGGGGGTTTAAGTCACAAACAGTTCTCTCAGACATAGAATCTGCATTTAATAAATAAATTCAATAAAAAAAATACTTTGTGCCTCTTTAGAGCCAGGCACAAACAAAAACGTAATGTCATGGCTGTGAGCATTATGAAAACCAGGGAGGAAAATGAGGGCTTGCAGAACTTAACATTTCTCCAGGGACTGATAGGGGGGAAACAGGGACATATGCCACTGTGTCACTGCTGCTATGACTGATGTTAATGGGAGAAGATGATGGGTATTAGTGGGGAATGCTGTAGCCCTATAACCTTGTAAAAGAGCAACCTTCTTACAACTTCCATGGGGAAAAAAAAAAAAAAAAAAAAAAAGCCTGTTTCTTGGGAAGTGGGAAGAGTTCCTTTCATACCTACATAGTTTAAAAAGCTCAGAGAGAGGCAAAAAAAAGGGGATATGTGGGATATGTGGAGACCTTGGCACCTTTCTGATTCAGCAGCAGTAACTTTACCTTTTACACTGTGATCAGTGGTGAATTGCCCAGATTACGGAATCTCACCATCCTGGTGCAGTGGCAGGTCGGTGAGGACCACAAGAAAATGGGAGTCCTGCTTATGTGAGAAAAGGCAGATATATGCAGCCATCCCATGAGCCTGAGAAGTAGACAGATGAGATGAAGACCAGCTGTGACAGATGGACATCTGCTGAAGAGCAGGTTCAAATGAGGATGCATACCACACTGACAAGGGGGTGAATGCTACCCTATTCTTAAGCAAATGTGTGCTTTATTTTTTCCTATCTACATTTATCACATTTTCTCTCTCTGTCTACCTTTCCTCTCTTTTCCTATTTTCCTCTCATTCATGCCAATTCCTCCAATTTGCTACCTTTGCCTTCAACTTTTTATCTCTTCTTTCTTAGTACTTCTGCCTTATCCTTTTGCCTCTCTTGTTTCCCTCTCAGTGACTCAAAAAAGTCCTGTCAGCTTAGAAAGTCTGTACTTTTTCCAAAACAGACAAAAGATCAGAAGCGTCATCTCCATTTGGGGCATGCCACCACCTGCCAAATAGATGGAAATGATGAAATCCTCATGCTTTGGATCTCAGCAGATATCCACAACTAGCCCAGGGCAGTTTACTCTCTTCACAACTAGGCAAAATCTAACCTAAATGTTCTGCTCCCCCACTGCCATTCCAGGGAAGGGTGTGAGGGGATCACACAGAAGACCTTGTGCATTTGGGTCTCCATCAAGTGCTTGCAGGACAGCATTGCCCTTCTGCCACCCCATTTCCTCCCAAATAACCTCTGAGCTTTGAAGAGCTTATTTTTCTCTTTCTCAGAAATTCTTTTTCAGCTACCCACCTGGCTCCTTCTGAGCAGAGAGAGACTCCTGGAGTTTGGAGCCCAGCTCCTGGCTGGTGACCTGTTTCCCTGTGGCCAGGGAGGAATTTCCAGAGGATGAGCGGTATGCGTGCCGATCTCAGAGGAACTGGGGAGCTGCGAAACTGAGCCAACAAGCTGAGCCAGGAAAGGCCCCACATACGCTTTCACCAGAGGAAAGGAATGTTAGTGGAAACTGGGAATATTGGAGCTTATTTAACTCTGCTGTCTTCTTCCTTGCACTCTTAGCCTCAAGTCCAGTACGGAGCCCTGCTTGCCACAAAAACAGCAGCAGCAAGGCAAGAAAAGCCAGCTTATGGTTGCAGTCTGCAGCACCTCAGGGTGGGGGGGATGAAGAGAGTTACTGGTGAAAGATAAAACATTGAATAAGCAAGGGAGCCCCATGACTTGGGATGCAGACTCAAGCTGGCATAATGTCTCCCAATGAGTACATATACTGTGGCAGGTATACCACATATAGACACTGTGTGTCTTCCCAGAAGTGTTACTTGTAGTTCATCCTGTTTGATTTTTTTTTTCTTCCTTTTTTTTTTGTGATACTTTGATACATTTCCTTCTCTGCTTTCCACCATCAGCCATCCACATATCTGACCTGCATCAGCTTCACCCTCAGTAGTGTCACTTTGCTGAAAAACACTTTAACCAACAAATAACATTTCAAGGCTGGAAGTTTTCAACACTCAGGGTCACTATAGGAAACTAAGTTAGTGAGAACTGAGGTTGTGGCCTCCCTCAAGACAGTGGCGAAACTCTTACTGACCTGAGTGCTGCTGGTTTGCACATTTTGGTGCTATTAAGGTTAAAGCAAGGAACAGACACCTTTTTCCACATCAGACCAAGACACCAAGACACATGGCTCCCTGTTTTGCTAAAAACTCAGGGTCCATGTATCCTGCTAGGTTCTCTGCATTTTAGATGCTCCCTTCAATGGGGTGCAGAGGGAGAGTGCATGGTTTTGCAGATCCCAGTTTTAGTCTCCAGGACTGCAGCCCAACGTATGGGTCCTGTCCTGCCTTGAACCTGAGCACTGACATTGCATGCAGAATTAATTACTCCACTGTTCCATGTTTTACCTCAGTGATTTACATCTTGCCTGTCACAATCCAAGTAATCAGAGCCTTTGCACACTGATGATATTCATTAAGACCTGCTGACTTGCACTTCAATGACACTGTACTGTTCAGTGCTTCTGACAGGATTTCATTCTGCCCAAGAAGTCATTACCTTCCTGCTGAATCTGGCATGATTTACCCAAGGAAACAAGAAAAACACTTTATGCTTCAGAAACATGAAGAAAAAAAAATCATCACTAACCAATATACAGGACTACACACATGCAGTCATCCTGAAGAAACCCAGAGCAAATGATTAAATTACCCTGTGCCTCACAAAGAAAAAGGATGTTAACACTTACTCTCTTTAATTACACTGAAAGTTCTTTGGAGAAGAGACATTTTTACCCTATGTTTGTTTGCAGGATGTCAGGTATTAGTGGTGTCTCTGGCCAGAGCAGTTGAGTAACAGATAATCAGGATAGGACTCACAGAGTGCTCTACAGTCTTTGCAAGTGTAGATGAGTTATTTCATTCATAACAGAGCTGCTTCGCCTGTGGAGGAGAACATTGGCTTAATAGCGTGCATTTGGAACAGTGTTTGGGTTGGTAAAAGTAAGATGAAGAGAGCTATTTCAGTCTGAAAGTATAAGGAGGGATTTGGATGGCAAGAGGTGCTTCTGAGCTGTCCTTTGGCTGGGAGATAAGGAGTCTGTATACTGATGAAGATCCCATGGCAGTTCTACATCTGGGACCTATGCGAATACATATGGGGCATGCAGAAATCCTAAAAAAAATAATAAAAAAATAAAAGTAACGGCATGTGTTTTACTGGCTCACTAGTCCTCAGTATTGGGATGAACATGGGATCACTAAGAAGATGCGACTGGGTCACTTTCATCTTCTACTTCTCACTTAGTATAGCAAATACTGAAGAGAAAACTGCTTTATTTCATAACTCTTTCCAATGTTCTAATATTTTTTACCCAGATTTCATTAAAATTATTGAGATATTTTCCTTTTTAACTTTTGATTCTGTCAACCAATTTATGACAATATGGGCTGTAAGATTTAGCCATTTTTTGTCTGCTTCCTGTGGTGATAAGAGTCTCAGAATCACTTAGATCCTTCCCTGTTAACAGCTTGACTGATTTTAAAGAGTACAAAATCCACCTGTGATCTTACTAAAATGTAAAAACTATAATATATCCTTCCTCTGATCTCATCACAGTTTAGCACCATTACCCTAGAAGAGATCATAAACTTTGATTTTTTTAAGTATCCCTTGTATGTCTTTCAGCGTTAGGTATCCACAGTGAATCCTGATTCATGGATCATACTCCATACAGCTTAAATTAATAAAGACTGCCTCTAAAGGAGAATTTGGGGAATCAGGACATGCTAGAAAGGATTTTGATTACAGTTGCAGCCCTACCCTATTGGATATTTATCCTACTCAGGTTAAATTCATTCAGGGGCTATTGTAGCCTAGCTATATTTTGCAACACTGAGCAGCTTTTACAGGTACAAAGAATTAATCTCTTTTCAGCCTCTTCAGTCTACTCCCTGCTGTTTCGTGCAATAGCTCCTTGTTTTACAGTTTCAGATTCCCACTGTGGCTGATGTCCAAGGGATCTGCTAAGTGGAACAGGAGGACCATATCTGTGCTGCACAGCAAAGTGTAGGGCAGACATGTCAGAGCCAGACGCAGTACGGCCATATCATTGTGGCAGCAGGTCCAAGCAAGTGACCCTTGCTGAAAGGCATAGCTTATTCCCTTGGGGACATGCCACGATGTGACTGTCACCCTGCTCAGACTCCAGATAGGGACCTTTCATTGCCTTGTGCTGTGCCGCCTCCACCCTGGGTCTGTGATCTCTGCTCTGCACACCACTGGCCATGCAGATGTCCTAGTTGCCTTCTTCATTCGTTCATTCGTTAATTCTCTCTCTCCTCTCTCTCTCTTTTTTTTTTTTTTTTTTTTTTTTTTTTTTTTTTTTCTGCTTCAAAACACATTTTTGTCTTTGTCTACTTCTAATTTCTTCAACAGCAGGAAACATTCTTTAAATGCCTCCTTTCTACTTATTACAGTCTGGGATTTTTTCTTTAAAGATCTATTATTTAGGCCTATGACATACACTTACACTCATCTGTTCTACAAGTCGTTACAACAGAACTGAGGAAATAAAAGCTTAGTTATAAAAGCTGTCTTCTTCAGGTTATTCATCTTCAAAGCTAATAATTCTTCTGAATTTCAATCCCTTTCACACAGTGCCTACTTCTCTTTACAAGTACAGCTGTGATAATTAGTGTGGTAGTGATTTACATCAGGCAAATGAACCCCCAAACCAGGACACTCCAGCCCATAAATGTGTGTTCACAGGAATTGGTACAGACTGCTGAAATAGGCTCAAGGTACGTGGGAAGAAAATCCACAGCAGATTGATCAAGCGGATCAAGATCAGTGGAATGGGTCCTACAAGCAGGGAAGCTGGGGCAGCTGAAGCAAGTTTCCAAGTGACCATGTAGGAGCCAGAGAAAAGGTATTTTTGTCTCCATAAGAAGGAACATACTTTACACAGCCAGGCATGGGTAATGTGTGTTTTATGTGCAATATATATTATATATATAGATAACAGTAACTTTATGAAAATCAAGGGAAGTTAAATAGATGTTGCACTTTAAAAAGATCTTGTACCCAGTCAAGCTAGTGCAATTTGCCTTTGCTCTTGGGCCAGACATTTGGAGACCTCAACATCTCCTAAAGAAGCCAAAATCATAAGTTGGTATCCTTGAGGTCTGCTAGGTGAATATGTATGTTTGAACATTTGTGTCATAATTACATTCTGTGTTCAAGCCACATTCCCTTTGCTCACACCATCCAAGCCAATGTGTTGAACAAAAGTTGTTGAACAAAGTGTTGAACAAGCAGTACTATCAATGGTGGAATCCCAGACATTGCCTGAGAAGAGAGTACCTGGCCATAACAGTGCAAATAAGCGATGAGGTGGAAGAGAAGAAAATAAGTTGAAAGGTGTGGAGATGCTGTGTATACTCTAATTCCAAGGCTTTCATCTTTTTTTTTCCACATGGTGAAATCACCAGCAACCTGATATGCAGGAAATGTTCACATAGGATAGAAAATTCTAAACTCTGCTTCCTTACAAAATGACTGGCTGGGTTTCTAGCAGCAGCCAGTCTCTCCTTCTCTTCTGCATAGTCCCCCCCTCTCTTGGCACTGGAGAGCTACCAGCCTGCTGCAGCTATGCCCAGCAGCAGAAGCAGCCTGCAAGAGTTGTTCGTGTAGCAGCTGCTCCTTCAAACTCCCAAATTCAGTTGCCACAACATTAGAGAAAATGCTAAAGGTTTGCACTGTTGGGAAATCAAGGAGGACAGGCCTTCTGTTCTTCCAAGTAATTGTTTCTTCAGAGAGCCTCTAAGAAGAACAAAGTATTCACCTGGTGTTATGGAACAACCTTTTGACTTTGACTGAGCACTAGAGGTACAATATAAAGTGGATCAGATAAATCTGGACATGACTATAATAATGCTGAAGGTTTGGAAGGCACAGCATAACCATTCCCAAAAGCATGGAACCTCATAAGTATTAATATAGCTAATATATCCATTCTTCACTAAGGTTTTCTGTGTCTTTCAATTTTCTGTCTTCCAGTATCTCCTTCTCCAGCCCCCACTTACTATTGCAAATCTCTCCCGCTGTCCAAGAAGCCACAACCACAAGGAATCACACTGTCTTCACTCCCCAAGCAACCACATAACAGGCATGCTACTGTTTGTGTGCTGTTTATTTGTATTATGAAGCCCTTAAGGCAAATATTGCCAGCTGAGATGAAATGTATAACAAGACTTGCCTTAGAGTTTTCCTCTCAGGGAATAAGCAATTGTTGTAATGCAGATATGAAGCTTACTTTGGCTCTTCAACATATTGATACTCATCAGAGCAGTGTGAAGAAAGCAACTGGGTGGCAAGCAGTGACATTGGCTCAGGTTACCACAGCTGTATGTGCCTTTTTTGTTTGTTTGTTAGTTTTTATTTATTTATTGTCAAAGGGCAGGGTTTGTTGCTTGATCTCTATAACAAACACATCTTTTAAGGACTGCAATTATTATTTGGACCTTTCAGAAATTAATAATCACCTTTTCCATTCCATAGGGAAAGCAACTCATTAGAGACCTAACATTATATTTTTTCCCTAGACATGCACTTTACAAAATTCAAGAGACTAATATCATATGGATAAGTCTACAGAAGGCTCAGAAGGCTTGAGCAAATCTGTGATGATGAAACAAATCGTTTTGTGCTCACTTAGTATCCCTACTTTAATATTCTAAACATGTCTATCTTAGTGACTAAAGTATGCCTGTAACTTCTGTACCAATGTCCACAGCTGGATCTCAGCAGGCTGAGGACTGTGTGTCATTTTTAATGCAAATGAATGAGGGAGTAAAAAAGAAAGTACAACAACAAAAAAAAATAAGCAAGCAAACATAAAAAAAAGCAAACAAAAACACACAAAACAAACAAACAAACAAAAAAAACCTCTAAGATTTGTGTAGATTTTTTTTTTTCTTTGCATTTATTGATGTTTATAAAAGCACAGGGACGTGGCAGATTGGTGTTCCGACTCAGCACTAAGCACAAGCACATTCATCTTTCCTCACATGACTTTGTTCTTAAGCAAAGACTAAATACTTTGTTACAGGGCTTAGGTATCCAAAGTGCCCCAATGCTGCCAGTGAAAAAAATAAAATAATTAAAAGCTAGACTTTGCTTTATCCATTTTTCACTGATCATTTCTATTGGGAAAACAAACAAACAAACAAAAAATGCCGGTAATAAAAGCAGGATTACTTGTCCAACTGTTTTGTAAACAGACTGGACTACTAGTCAATATGGAGCTGATATGCATATTTGTATTTCTTTTCCATCACACCAGATGCTGGTTTGTCTTTTCTTTTCTATTGCAAAACACAGATAGAGAGTTGGACAAGACTTAAATAACTGAGATTTAATCCGGACAAAAGTCAGTTGTCATTTGTGGAGGGAGGGAAGAGTAATGAGTGTGCAAAAGGGTGTGTCATGCCTCGGTACTCAGTCAAATTTCCTCTGAGGTTTCTGAGCAATTCATAACTTAGGATGGTGCTTTGCTCCCTCCCCCCCACACACACCTCCTCTAGATACTGCAGAATAGGATGGGACTGGTTAGGCTGACACACAGACATTTTAAGGGAGTGAAGGTACTCTGAAACAGCTATTGCTGAAGGAGTCATGCCCTTAAGACTGCATCTGCACAGTCCCATCAGCTGTGGAGAAGTCTGGTTTCTTCCTGAGAAGGTGTCTGTATATAATATCTGTGATCACTAAACTCCTTATCACAACAGTGAATGAATCTCCTTTTCACTCTGAAATCTCAAAAAACAAGCTGTAGAGATTCCAGCTTGAAAATAATCTGCTTTCACAAAAGGAAGAACAGAGTTCTGATGTTTTCCTTTAAATGTCCATGGTGATTAAAACTGGATTTTAATAATTGCATGGGTTTCTTTTAAGGTTGTCTTGTTGGTTTTTTTTTTTTTTTTTTTTTTTTTTTTTTTTTTTAATTGAAGTAAGTGGGTTAGCAAACAATGAACATCCTTAAAATGCGTGGTGACTATTTCATGGAAATGGACCTTCCTCCTCCTCCCCCCACCTTTTTTCCCCCCCCCTTCATAAATAGGGTGTCCTCATTCTTCCAAAAGGTAGGATATAATAACATATATAAATATGTTATTTATATATATAGATACGTTTCAGATATGCAAATCTACTTTTAATTTCATGACCTTTTTATGTGTCATCACTGGAAAGACAAACACTTATCTGGAAAACTAAGGTTTTCATGAAGGTGCCATTACCTCTATTATACAGTCACAAGAAAGTGAGTTATGTGAAGGTACAATAACTCATCCAGCATCATTCAAGAGGCTGATGTAAAAGCCAAGGAAAGAACCCGACACTGTGAGTCTCACTGTGAGTCCTGACAGCAAGACCCTGCTGACTCTAAGGAACAATTAAATATCGATACAGACTTAGCAGAGTTGCATATCTCTTCATTACTTCATTCAGACTTTGCCTCACATAAGAAAATTAATATGAAATCCAAAGAGCAGATTAGAAAGAAATTATAATGAGAAAGAAATAGAAGATTGGGGCTGGAGGGTAGGAAAGGACACCTGAGTGCTTGATTTAACAGACTCCAGTTCCTTTGGAAATCTGTAGATGTCAGTATCAAAAGCAAAAAAAAAAATCCTTTTTGGAAGGGAAAGACCATCCTTAATAGCTCTTAAGCAAGCATCTCATATGCAATCTAATAGTCCCAAACTGTTTTATAAGTTACTCTCACGCACTTGAATACAAATATATCATGACTATGTATTGTCATATTGGCCATCAAAGCCTGATAACACCCTAGGTATCTGTTTATATGTTGTGTATGCTAGTCTATCAGCACAGTGTCACAGGCAGTTCTAGGCATCCTGCAAAAGCTGTGCATTACTGTGTTTCCTGTTACCAGATATCTGCCTGGTAGAGCAGAAAATCATGCCACCTGTGGCTGCAAAGGTTTTTCCTTTAAAGTTTCATGACATGTATTTTCTGTTAATTCAAGAGAAAAAGGAGAAGGAGAAAGAAGAAAGTAAGAAAATAAATAATTTTTGTTCTTGGGATATTTCTTGAATATTTTTATTATACCAGAATATATAAATAATTTTACCTTTATGCACTTATGCATGTGTATTTTTCTATTTGTCTATGTAGCTATTTAACTGACCCATTTAAAGAAGAAATGAAATTCCAGATCTGGGAGGGTCAAATTACACATATATAAAATGGAAGATTATTACAGACCAAATCTACAAACTCAAAGATTTCTCTTAAATGTTTTTTCATGCTTAAATCTTACCTCTGCTCCATTTGTATGTCACAGTGGCATGAGCACTGTAATAGAATAGCAGCAGCAACAAAGTCTTCCAAAGCATCCTTTTCTTTAAAATAAGTATGTCTAGCTATATATTAGCTTCTTTGTTTTCTACCTCCCTTCTTTTCAGGAATAAATAAATGGCTTTTCCTCTCCCCCTCCCCCTTTGAAGGAGAACCTGTCTGATCTTCCGAGTGCAGCTGAAGTCAGTGTGCAGCTCCTCTCCCAAACCAAGTCTCCTCGGGATCAGGAAACTTACTTTCACAGACAGACTTTGTTTTTATCCACATCTGGAATGACTCATAGTGCATGTGAGTTTGCTGGCAGCTGTGTGAATAAATATCATTACATTTTTGCAGTTGAGTTTCATTTGTTATATGGGCCAGTTGGAATTCATTTTTGTCCAATAAACAGCCACAAGCAACCTCATTAAAGGACACCCTTGAGTGCTAGATCTGTTGCTACTCCTCTGTAACACAGGGGGCTGTACGTTAACCTGCGTCTAAGGCAAAAAGCTCCTCTGGAATGATGTACAGCTGCACTTGGACGCTTAAGTCAGGGAGTGGAGCATATGCTCTGCAAGAACATTTTGCTACTGTGATTCATATAATCACTCCTTTATTAGGAACATATAATGCTGCACTTAGACTTCAGTTCTGTGAGACAAGTCTTGGCCTTTTCCTCTGTTTGGCCAGTGCAGAGCACAGGAAGGTCCAAATCCTTAACTGGCTCTCTTCAACGGTGCTACGGGGACAGTCTATAATACCCAAGATGAATGTGGAGAGGTGATGCTGAACATAAAGGCTACTGACAGATGTTTCCTCCCTGATGCTGGCCCCAGGGAAGATGACACTGGAAACATTATCCTAAAAAGACTCAACATAGAAGGAGCTGTGGGTATGTACTGTCTGTGGTGCAGCTCCAACAGCAACTTCAGGACAGGGCTGGGGAGCACATGGCAGTGGTTGGTGGGAATGCAACACTGGAATAACAGCAGGTCACTGTGTGTCAGAATAGACTGTTGAAAAATTGGGATATAAACAGTACTTAGCAGAATCAAGGGACAGGATATACCCCATTCAGTGCCTCAAAGTAATGTGTCTAATTCTCTTTTATAGGTGAATGTAAGCCAGAAAAAAATCCACTGCCTTTATTTATACTGGTGTAAAATTGGCATATATGAGAGCAGAGTCCAACTTAGAAGGTATAAATAGCAGGATTAAGGGGAAGGATCAAGAGCTGGAATGAAGAGGGCATTGTGGCTCAGGATTAATGGACACTGGCAGGAAGGCAGGAGAAAACCTGCTCAGCTCCTGCCTTGCTCATGCCAAACTCTGGCCTTTGCTTCAGTCCCCTTGTTCTTCTCTGTACCAGCTTCAAGTAATACCAGCTGCAAAGGAAGGAAGAGGGTCATATAAGGTTGCCTTGCCTAAAGCGACTTCACTTCTTTTCCTACACATATGGATTTTCCTATGCTCTTACTGCCTCAGGTTACTCCCACATGAACAGCACATGAATGTAAGACAGCTCTTTGCATGGCAAGGAGATAGCAAAAGGTATAATTAAAACAGAGAGTGGCTAATTATCTCGCTCATTATATACTCTTCTTCTTACCAAAATATGTTAGGGATGGATCTGAATACAATGTTAAAGCTAGGAGTGAGAACAGGTGCTCTCTGGAGAAGTTGAATCAAGTCATCAGTATGGCCAGTTCTGAAAGGATGTGTTTGCATCAAGAAGGTGCAAACTGCACAGTAGTAAGAGGGTAATGACCTGCCAACTGCTAAGAAGAAAAAAAAAAAAAAAAAAGAAAAAAAAAAGTGATATAATTCCTGTTGGAAAGACTTCTATCAGGATGGAAGGCTTGAGGAAGTACATTTTAAATTAGTAAACCACCTTAGTGAAAACCCTCTAGCAAGTTAACAAAGTGGGAATAGACGGCTTCATTAACTTAAGTG
Organism: Aythya ferina; assembly: GCF_964211825.1. Classification (NCBI taxonomy): domain Eukaryota; kingdom Metazoa; phylum Chordata; class Aves; order Anseriformes; family Anatidae; genus Aythya; species Aythya ferina. The sequence goes on from NC_140296.1 coordinate 145,049,994, forward strand.
CATCAGTCAGGCTACCATGGCATGAAGATCTTAATATCAGCAGAGGCTATGAATAAGATGCTTCAAAGCCGAGTAGACCAGGAAGAAGCATTACTGCATTACTTAGAATGTAGATTGCAGGCTTGAGAGATAAAAGAAAACTATGAGAAAACTCAAAATCCAATGAGGTAACTAAGGAACACATTTTTGGTGGCAGTAGATAGAGGATGAGGAGTGGAAAAGATGTTCTGAGGTGCTGTATCATTTAATTGTTTATATCTAAAGGAAAAGTTGTCTATAAGAGAGGATGAAGGAGTTCAGCCTGGCTCCTTCCCCCGGTATTTTGCAAAAAAAGCCCCGCAGGATGGTTTGCCTCCCATCTGTGAGCAACAGGACAATTCCTATGCTCATTTGTTGTCACCAATTAATATAGCCACCCTAGAAAGGGAAAGAAGGATCCCAGGAATTTCCTTCCCTAATCTTCTACTCCACCTCCAGCCTCCAGAGAAAGTACTGCAGGAGCAACAGGGAAGCAGCAACTGGGAGAGACAGGGGAGATGTGTGATAAGACTTGCATACAGGTCAGATGGAATGAGGGAATGAAATGATTACAGATCTCTCCTTTTTCAGACCCTGAAGAAGTTACTCTGAAGTTATGTAATCTATGATATTATTATTATTATTTTTTAATTATTATTATTTTTATTTCTCCTTAGTCTGAGTCCAGCTACAGGACCCTCTCTAGGGGCCTTGTCCTTATTTGAACTCAAATTGAGTTCTCCCCATCTGTGGCAGGACTCCACTTAGTGGAATCTTCAGGCATTCCACTTTAGACTGCAGCTCTGTGTGCATCACAGCTGTAGGGCAAATGGGCAAATCTGATGTTAAGACTTTATGAATGATACATTTCCATCTGTATTGTTTGTTTGTTTGTTTGTTTTACAGGAAATGCAGCTGTAAATATAACATGTCTCTGTAAAATGATGCTCTCCCTGTGGAATCTCCTCAAAAAGTGTAAATGTCTCTTTCTCCCCATTTAAAACTGTAAAAGTTTTTCTCTCCCAGATGGATGCATGCACACAGAGAGTCATATCCTCCCTATTAAAGAGCCCTCCAGATGAAGCTGTGAGATAAATCTTCACATACACTCAAGGCACTTCAGCTCTATAGCTTCTATTCATCTCATGACTGTATTTTAATAGATGGTTGCCCAGTTTCAGCTCAAGGCAGTTTCTGTCTTTGCTGGAGGCTTGAATCACAGCAACTATAGTGAATGCTGAAACAGTGTAGAAATCTTCACTATTTATAAATATTAAACACTCTTAAATTGTTTTGGAAGTGTCAGGCAGAAGAGTTTATGCTGAAGAATTCATCTTGAAGATGTGTCTGCTGCGAGAGAGTACCATGCTGCTGAAGCCAGGAAGCAAAGAACTGATCTTCAGGCAAGTTGATATTCAGATTTTAAAGCAGTGTGGTGCTGGGCATTGTCACAGTCATGTTAAGGTGAATATTTATGTGTTGCTGGTTCTTAAACATTTAGGTGTTGCAGCTGTGATTCCACCAGTTCTCCCAGTATCTGTGAGACCTTTCAGGCACAGGGAAGAAGTGACTAACTACTTCCTCTGGCAGGTTGCTAGGGGTAAAAATGAACATTCATGTAACTCTTAGCAGTATGACTAGACTCCAAGGGAGCAGCTTTTCCATTCAATTCCTCCATCCTGATGTTGTCATTCAGTGTCTGTGTGCACTGCTACTCCACCACAGTCTTTTTGAGAAACCTGGAAATAGAAGAGGAAGGAAGGGTGTGGGTGAAGACTAAATAGGGAAGGAGTCAGCTATTATTTTGTGATCCATGCAAAGTGAAAACAGAGAGATGGTAGCGCTACTCCAAAGCTGTCCTTCCTTCCCACAGGTACTGTCGTGGTGAAAGGACAACTGCAGCAGATTGGGAGTGTGGAAACTCCATATTTCCCAGGGGATGATCTGCAGTGACCAATGCTTCAAATGAGGTGTCCCTATGCGCTATGTTTAGTAGTTTGTTGTATGGAATAATTTATAAAATAAAAAGACAATACAAAGAGAAAGAAGTCACCAGGCAATCCAATATTAGCAGCCTGCTGGGTCTTCTAAGAAAGGACGAAGAGAAGATATTTTTTTCATTGGAGAATACTAGTGCATTACATCAGTTCAGCTTTAACTTTGATGAACTTCTGCCAAGCCCAAGGCAGGGTTCCAGTCTGTCCTGACACCTCAGTCACTGAGAGAATTCCTCACATATCTTCTATCAGACTTTTTTTTTTTTTTTTTTTTTTTTTTTAGAATTTTCTTGGCTCAATTTGAAAAATGAGTGTGTGTGGGCAGAAACTTCTTCTGAACCAGAAGCTTTGCTTTACAGCCAGACTCCTGCCCTGCCTATCCAGCCATGAGACATCTGCCTGTTAATATGCTAGCACAGTGGGACAACATCTATGCATGACACAGACATTCGTCTCCTTCCCACAATAGAGATGTATAAACTGAGACATACACATGAAGTGACTCACTCTCAGAATGAATTGATGGTAGAGATGGGTCTAGAAACTAAGTGCTAGTCCTTCTAGTCTTTTGCCCAAAATATAACGTCTCAATCCATCATGGCATCAGCTCAACAGCACCAATATTATCTACCAAGAAGAGAAAGAACCTTACTCAAGAGGCAAGTAGTTCCCACATAATTGGGAGTACAGAAGAGGAGGAAAAAGAAAAAATCAAAACACAGACTACCGAGTAGCTGAATATCATTATTTGTGATGACTTCAGTTGTCACCTCAGCTGCTGCTTATCCTGCAGTAACAATTTGGATGACAGAATCTCACCAAACCTCACAGGTAAAGAGGCCAGGATCAACCTTACGTAGTCACAGAGTGCTACTCTGGAGATGTGAGTTAGAAGGGACATTGACGCATCATACTGTTTGTTGTTCTGCCCCAGAGCTCCCTAGTTACCTTGATCTAGCTGTGTGATTTTATATTCACAAGAGCACTTAGATGCTGAACTGATAATTTAGACCAACATTTAAATAACAAAAATTTAAATTCTACTCATGCAGCTTTGCAGACACCTGAATTGCTTGTGTGCCTAACCTTCCCTTATGAAGTTTCTTAAATGCTTGTATCACTGTAACTATCTTGAAAACAAGGAACAGCTTGCGTTTTATTTCATATTTCAAACAAAATATTGAGACTTGTCTTAATATTTACAATCTAAATATTTACAATATTTTCTGACTGAAAATACCCCTTCTCAAATCCCATGCTGCAAATTTCAGTTTTTTTCTTCATAATCAGGAAGCAGAGGGGTCACATCTTTCACTCTTTGACTTTACTGTTCAAGAAGTCACCCACTTTATAATGTATCCTGGTTCTAAGTCTTTCTCTGCCTGGGAAGATGAGAATACATATCATAGAAGAGGACTCTAAGCCCTAAATTGAAGGATCTTCTGGGATGGAGCTTTTCAACTCCATTGCTGAATCTATTGCCATGGTCAGGAGGTAATAAAATATTCATTCTTGCAAAGAGAAGGAATGTGAGGGTGACTCTTTTGGCATGATCATAGACCCACACAGGTGATGCAGGTCTTACTACCTACTCTGATATCCATTTTTTAATTTGGAAACAGCATTCATTCCATTAACAGAATAACATTATAGACACCTGATGCATAAGGGAGATGAAAGATCAAGTTGCCTCAGGAAGAAGAGGTATTTGAATGGTATTTGAATACAGGTTCTTGGATTCTAGTTGTGCACACTAACTACTTAACTGAAAAGAGATCCTTCTCCTGCTTCAGATGCAAAAAGTCAGGAGAGAATTCATGTTTATGAACCTGAACAGAGACAAATAACTTCCACTAGCTTGAAGCTTGAAAGGGATACAAAATTTAATATGCCCCTTTCTGCTTGGTATTTCCTCTTGCATAGATTGTTTCTGTTTTTCAGCCTGGATTATGTGAACCATTCTCAGACATCAGACTCTCTCCCCAGGCACTATACAGATAGCCTAAATACTGAAAATGGGGCTGTGAATAGAGTTCAGAGCAACTTCAAGCATGCTCAGAGTTAAGCACAGCAATGATGAGCCAGAGTCTCCCCTGAATCCAGTCTTGATAAAACTGATGTGCTAGTGAGGCTGTTTTGCTCACATGTGTATTCCACTATGAAAACTGACGATTTAAATTTTGTACCCCAAATTATTAACAGAATATGTAAGAATTCTTGTTTGGCTGTTTTGTTTGCATGTTGTTTTTGTTATTTCTGTTCAGCTCTTCAAGCATCAGTCAGGATGGTGGTACTCAAGCCACCTCAGAGAGGAAGGAACATGGAGACACAGGAGTCAGCATGGAAATATAGATGTCAGCACAGATATACGGTACTTATCATGGAAAGTCATGGATGGAAGACTGACTTCTTTCTCTCTTCTTTTCACTTTAAAAATAGAGAATTAATTTTCCTTGTAGCTGCTAGGGTACCTCTTGTTGAAACAGTTGTGTTTGCTTTTTTTGTGTTGTGTTGAAAAGCTGTTCAACGGAGTGTTGAAAAACACTAGAGCTCCACCTATCTTAGAGGATCTATGCCGATTTACAACAGCTTATAAGGATGATGGGTAACACAGAATAATCCTTTTGGAAAATTAAACTTAAAGCATTCCATCAGTTGCACTTTTTTCTTTTTCTTTTTTTTTTTTTTTTTTCCCAACATTTTGGCCATTGTTATAAATTCCAGTGATCCAATGATACATAGCCAATGCAAACATTAAGTCCATGACTTGCAGTTAAGCAACAGAAAATGCTGTTAACAGTACTACTATAAGACCAGATCTGAAATAAAGCAGACAAGAATTTTGTGTCACAAGTCACTGCTAAAACCATAAAGGAAGGTCAGCTATGCAGAGAATTTCCTGCCTTTCAGCTTAGAAAGTCAATAATGACAGCAGTGAACAGTCACATGTGGAGTTTAACGATTAAATCCTCAGATCAGCAAAAGAATGTATTTTTAGTAAATATAGCAATGAAATGTTAAATCCCCCCCCCCCCAAAAAAAAAAAGAAAAAAAAAAAGAGAGAGAAAGAAAGAAAAATGGAACTTGACAATATAAAACCAAGAATAACTGATGCCATCACTGGAGCAGAAAGAAACACTAAATTATAAAAACAAACTCATTACCATAGTTCATTACAAAGAACAGCCAGACCAAAGCCCTGCAGATTCTCTGTTTTACTTGGAGTATGACCTTAGATTCATCAGTTTATTAAAACTGTGAAAGAAATTATCCTGAGGAAAGGAGAGAGGCTAATACTCTGGCTAATAATTGTAAAACTGTGAGATTAGAAACACAGTACGAGGCCCTCCAGATCAAAGACATATTTAATCATTTAAGGTCCCCTAATCATTTTTTAATCAATTAATCATTCTCTAAATCAGTAAGGTTTTCAAATATGAGAACAACTCCATGGCAAAAGTCTTCAAGAGGAATTCAGGGACCCTTCTGTTTCTTTCGGTGTGGTATAAACTTCAGTTTGCCTTTTGGCAAACTCTGAGTAAATAAGTGACTTTTCTCTGCTTGATTCCCTGTGTGCAGAAAGAAAAGAAAAAAAAAAAAAAAAAAAAAAAAAAAAAGTTATTCTGTGCTTGGTCCTCATCTCTTTACTTCTTTAAGCTGTAAATCCAATGTCTAGAGTCCTTTGTCTGTGCCATACCAAGCACATGTGGGACTTTACCTCCGCTGGGGCCTTTAAGTGTCCAATAAACCCTCCATGTCATGCCTTCCTATTTAACCACAAAGACAAAAAGGAATGACGGGAATTTTCACTTTGTTTTATTCAAACAGGTCACATCTCAATCATTGCAAAATGATGTAGTTTATTGTAATATGTAGCACCATCTTCTTGAACTTAAAGCCCAAGACACCTGTTTCTGTGCTGGTAGATGATGAGGGCCGAAAAATAGCAGCAGATACTAGCTTCTCATTTCTCCAGGGCTTTTCTCGTGTCCCTTTTGTGAAACGGCAACTTGATCTTAGAGATAAGAGCTGAGACACACAGTTTTACAGACAACACTGAAAATAACACACAGGCTGGAGATAAAAAGGAGGTCAGGACCAATTAAATCTCCTAGGCTGCACAGGCCAAACTAGAAATCAGTACCCTGAACATATGAAGTGCTGGATAGTAGCTCAAGACACATTTTTTCCCACATGTGGACCAGGATCTTTCTTGATATATAAAGTGAATAGCATCTTAAATCCTGAGACTGTGTTATAGGCTTCAGGAGGAGAGACAGCACATTGATTTAACAACTCATGTTTATAGCTAAAACCTGTTCAGGATGGCAGATTCATTGAAGGTTGAAGGATCAGAGGTGAGTGTAAACCATAGGTAGCATCCTGGGTTCAAAGAAGCTCTCACAAGTGCTTTAAGCATTGCACTTTCTCTTGACTTTCTTCCCAGCTATAATCCTTCTCTCTGATCAGGCTTCCAGGGTCTTGTATATACACACATGATGGAGCAGAGGAAGATGCAAGCTTCTGGCTGTTCTGCAGGGCTTGAGGTGCTTCTTATTGCTGGTGTATCTGCTCATCCCCAGCAGGCTGCAGCTGGCACTTGACAGCCTAAAATACTGCTGTATGGTGATGAAATTGGCCCCAGGCCTTTATGGAAATGTTTTCAATAATGCCACTTTTCCTCTTCCCCTTTGCCCTCCCTGTGCCTCCCCCCCCCCCCCCAAAAAAAAAAAAAAAAAAAGAAAAAGAAAAGAAAAAAAAACAGATTCTGTTGGTGAATAATAAGCACACAACAGAGATCCTTCTCCAGAGAATCCAGAGAAATAGTGGATGCATACAACAGGCCATTCCCTCACTTGAGAGGTCCACAATCTTTCAAGTTAATGTATATTCCAGTTAATGGGAACTGTAATCATTGGCAAGAGGCCCACATTTAGCTCAGTACCAGCCCTAGCACAAGGGAGGCATTCAGCAGTAGCTCACATCCAAAGGCAGGAGAAATGAGCTGCCAATTGTGTCAGACATTGCCTCAGGGGAAAATCTAGCTTGTGGTGCAGCCGCCTGTATATTTCTCTGACCCATTCAAGAACTGGCTGCCTCTCCTCTGCCTAGCACCCATGAACTGCCAAAGCACGTGGTGCTTGTTATCTGCCAAGACTTCTTGATTGTGTATGGCACAGTGCACAGGTGACAATTAAACCAAATTATCTTTCTTATTACTAAGAAGGGTGTGGGCCAGTCTCTTTCTGATGTTCCCTTATTTTCCTCCTTCCTCGGCTTGGCACAAAAGCTTGAGAGCAAATGCAATGGAAAGAAAAAAAAATCCTTCCAGAACTGCCCATATAAGTCTATGTGAATATGTGTGTGTACACATATGGAGTGAGTATACTGCTTAGAACAGCTTTCTTCATGAGAAAGAAAGCTTTCATCCCTACAGAGCATGGCAGTTTGGAATCGCTTGCACCACAATAACCTTACCTCTGCAATATTTGCATTTGTTGTTCTTCAAAATCCATATCAGCTGTTCCTTGATTCCTGGGCTGTGCTATCAAGTGCCAAGAGACCAAAAGAACAGTCAGATTAGCTCTAGGCTTTCACCAAACCTCCATTGAATTGGTGGTACTGGCAACCATGGGACACATCTAGCTACTGTCTCTAAGCTGGACAATTCTGTGTTGCTAAACTGCTTTAGTTTGGTGGAGCTTGGAGCACTACTGTTGTTCCCAGTTCATTCTGTATTACACAGTGCTGTGTACTACAAAATGGTGGTTGAGGTCATGTCGACCAATTTCTTGTACATCGCCTGTGGCTAAAACAAAGAAAAGTGTTTACAGGCAATGACAGCCATACTGCAAAGGAGAGGGAGAAATTGTTGCCCCTCTTTGGAAACAGGAAAAATCAATAAAAATCAGGTAGCTTCAATGTAGTAGGGAACTGTATGATGAGGATGCTTCTTCTTAGAAAGCATCAATTAAAATAATCTGAAATTTTCCAAGGTACGTAAAATACCTTGGAAAATACAAATTATGTGAGGAAATGTTTCTAGGCCCCAAATGGGAATTTCTGGTGAAATCTGATAGGGCATCCAGCCCTCAGTGAATGAATGCGATCTTCCAGTGCATAGCTAAGAGATATGGAAGACCTGGATTCAAGTCCTTGTTACTCCCACATTTGAGACAAGAGCCTTATCCATCTATTTACTACATGCAGAGAGAGGTCTTCAAGTGCCTCTGTTCTAAGTAGTCAATATTCTTTAAGTAAACTAATAGTAATTGAGACAGGGAGCCAAACTTGGCTCCTTCACGTCCCATGAGAATGTTATAACCCTGAGTAATGCCTTTCTGACTCTTTTTACTGAGTAATTACAAAAAGTGAAACCCCTTTCACAAAAGGATTCAGGTAGCACCTCTCTCTTTCTCTAAAAAGTGTTGGATTTGTCTTCACGGAGATAAAATATTTTTGATATTAGAAAAACTTGTGCAGGGTAGGAAGCCTAGTTTTCACTCACCATTAATTGTGCCCCAGTAACAGGAGATCTGATGAACAGAAAAAAGCTTAATAGACACCATTAAATATGGTTTGGGTACTAAAATCCAAACCAAAGATGGCTTGGATTTAGTACTTCTGTTAGTTGAGCTTACAGAGCTCAGAAAAATTATGCAAACTCTTGAAGAAATGCTTCCAGTTTGGCTTCCCTTGGAGCCAAATCATTATGTCAGTCTCCACAGAAAGCAGTGGTAGGTTTTTATCTACAGATACAGGTTTTATGAATATCCTTTTTGGAGAAATATGCAAATGCCTAATGAAAAACAAGATGCATATCTGTCTATCTGTCTTTCATATGCCTGTGTTCACACAGCTTCAGATGTCAGATTCCATCAAGCAGAATTTATATCTCTAATAACACGGATCTGCCTGGAAGAGCTCAGCATAGAAAGGGTGCAGTGGTATGGCTACCTGGGGTGCGGGGAAGGCAGATGCTTCACATCTACAGGCTGCAGAGAGGAGGTTCAAGTAACAGAGTGGGATTAACAGCTGGTCATGCTGGTGCAGCTGGGAACTCCTTGGCCTCACTGGCCTGGAGCTGGTTCTCCCCAGGAGAGATCTCATGCCTTGTGCTAATGAAGGGGTGCAGGGCTGGCTGGATGTTGAAAGCACGTGGGACAAACTCCATCTGAGCACGGGTAGTTAAAACTACAGTGATAACCACAGTGTTGTGCATAGTGTGTGCTTGGAGGTGGTTCAGAAACCAAACAGAACTTAAAAAAAGAGTAGAAATAAAATGTCCAGATACAGTAATCTCTGAATGTACATTCTGTATGACTGGTAAGCTCTTTATTGGGTAACCTGTTCTTGTAACTTGCAGAGCATCTTGATCATTACAGTATAGCCACAGGACCAGATGTGTGGAGGATATACATTTTTCTTCTAGAAGGTCCCACTGTCTGCTGACATAACACTGGCAGTTGTCAGCATAGCTAAGGGGAAAGCAAAATATGGCTGTGTATTTTTAAGAGCTGGACCCAGTGGTTATGCCACATTTTAGTTAAAATTGGAGAATGAGGATAGGAGACAGATTATGCTAAAGCAGATACTAGTAAGTATCAAAGTGAGATTAAATGTAAACTTTAGCAAACTGGGGAAGCATAAAAAAGGGAATTTAACATAATCCTTTTTCAAATTATATATTAAAGATGGTTGATCGCTTCTTTTCTCCCCCTCTCTCTCCCTTTCAGCCACTATCTTCTCTTCTTATTTTTATTATGACAGTAAGCCTAATGGAAAACACCAACAGCTGAGCTAAATTGCTGAAACATTGGACAGAAAAGGGAAAAGATGAACGCAGCTTTGCAGATTTTGCAGGTTATTGCCTCTGTGACAATAACCTCTCTCATTCCCTCCACCCCCTCCCTCTGGGGATGTACATCTCCTGCTGCTTTTAGTTGGAAAGCAGAAAGAAACTTTGCAGATAAATGGGTTCAAGCATGTGTCCCAGGGAGATAATAGCTCTGACATTATTCTAATTTTCTCCTAGTAAACTAGGGCTTGGTCCTGAAACACTCTCTCGAGCAAGGGGCCCTTACACAGAACAGGAGTCCCATTTTAACCACAGAATAATATTTGCAACATACCTGTTAGGTCTTTATGGACAGCAGAATGGAAAAGGAGCTTTGTGTTTGGTGTTTGACTGCCAGAAAGGAGATAGGACATTAAGATGCTGTTGGTCCACAGGAAGCCACAAAATAGGAAGGATTTAAATTCTCTCCAGCATCTACAGTTGCTCTGCTTTCTGTTCTTTCCTTCTCTACCTATGTCCCACAGTCTTCCCTTCAAGGGACCAGTGTCATGTTTCCTTCCAGTATCAGCCCCCAGAACAAGGCAAATGACAGGAGCAGAGCAGCCTTGGGAGGCAGATTTTGGATGCCAGGTTTGAGGCTTTGAGCTGTTTGCCTGGGTTGTTTGCCCCTTTCCTCGACCAAACTCTCTCCATAGTTTACTCCCAATTATAATATCTGCGAGTGCCTGTTCCCTGTGGTTCCCTGTGGCTTGCCTAATAGGCTGCTAAGGCGTTACTGAATTCCAGGATAGACAGTGAAGACATATGTGCCAACGCCTTCCTGCTGCCGTCTCCCACTCCCACATGCACACACATCACCACAGAGGAAGCAGCTGACCCCATTGGCAAAAGAAGGTGACCGAAATATCCAAGGCCCCACCCAAGATTATTGAAGCCATTAGGAAGACGCCCAATGGGCTCTTGGTCAGGCTTATAATGAGCACATACTTTTAAAATTAGTTTTCACCATTGTGACAGGGAAAGGAAAAAAATATGTTTTATTTATCTTGTGGCTGTCTTAGCCTGAGTCTTCTCTGCACAGTTAAAGCAGACTTCTATCTGGAGCCACCTCTGACCTGGATTAGAGGTTTTCTAAGGCTGCGGTTATAAACCTGCACCCTGCTTGGGCTTAGGGTGTCATACTCTCTCCCTCACTGACACATCAACCTATGCGTGTGGATGGACATCCACAGCCCTTTTACCAACAGTCCACTTTCATCTCCTGTCCCAACAAAGCAAAGAATTGCTCACCCAGGAGTCAAAATCATTTTCCATGTCCTGGGACATACCCAAGGTCCATCTCAGCTAATGGAAATGAAATATACAGTGGTGGAAGGAGAAGTGTAATTCTTCAGTGACAGAAACAATCAAAGGGACATTTGACAACAACAGACTGCTGTGATACTGTACATATACAACTTGCAGTATTGTTTTTTGTTTTTATAAATTCCACCCCCCTCCCCCTCCCAGCTGGGAGGGAAGACAGGGTACTGGAGAAACAGAAGCTCCTCAGAAAGCTTGTTGTGTAGTGGTGCTTTGCAGCAGCAGTATTACCCAAAAGGGAATAGACAGCATGTGTTTCCACTTTCACCATGGCAGGTCATATGCAAGACCAAGGTAGAAGTCCCACTGTGGTTTGAAAGCCCCCTTTTACAAATGAGAAACATTGCATTTGGGCAACTAAAGAAGCACACTTCTTCCCACAGAGAAATTAAAACTTCAAAATCTCAAACTTGGCATGAAAGCTATGAATCCTATTTAAATAAACTATTTGTTCTTACAAGAGAGCATTGCATATCATTTATTTATTTATTTATTTATTTATTTATTTATTTATTTTTAATTAGCAGTTTATGGTGAGAAAATGATACCATCGATGTTTAGTGCTTGTATCAGGTAGGAAGGCATATTGTTTTTTGATATGAATTGCATTTGGTTTAAATTGTGTTAAGAAAATAATGTCATATTCTTTATAGCCTTATAACCATTAGTCTAGGCCTGGAGCTATTTCTAATTAGATGTTTATAAAATGTGCTTCAAAGAGATGACAAAGAAAACACCTCTAAACACCTCTACAACACATTTGAAATGCCTATTTTTAAGCCATCTGTTTTATATATGTGTACATATACATATGCATATATATATATATGTATGTATTTTTGAACTAGAAATATCTTGGCCCACAGCTGGAGAAAAAGAATTCCTGTTTCCAGAAATAAAAAAATAAAAATTAAAAAAAAGTCAATGTATGACTGATTGCAAGACTAAAATTCTGCCTACAGCATGAAAGCCCTTCTGAAAATATCTCTAAATATGTGAGAGCTACACATAATCAGAAGAACGAAAATATTTGCTGACTACAGATCAATATTTGAAGAAGCACTGGAAAAGGTTAAGAAATAAGTAATGTAAACTATGAAGAATTTGTAAAAGCAAATCCCAAATTGTGTGGTACAAAGAAAATATTATGTTTCAGAGTAACTCAAGTGAGCATGCACTGCACTGGGAAAATATTTCCTGAATGTCTTACTAGGATGGATAGCTACTACCAAAAAAGTGTGAAATGCTGGTGCTGCTCAGTACCACCTTTGGTAGCTCTTTCTAAGATTTCAGGTCTGAGCATGGTTGGTAGAGACCTGAATCTTGTGTACCCATCCTGCCCATAGTACCAGAACTGAGATGGAAAGCCTTTTTCTCACCTGGAAAGCCACCTGCCAACCCAGACTAGGTGCTGAGGGAGGTACACCTCAGCAGTATGGACAGCAGAGCTAGCATATAGGCATGGTTTCAGCTAAGGTCAGTACGGTATTTGGAGGCTTCTCTGACACTAGAGGAAGAGGAAACCTCACAGGGGAGCCCCTGGCCTTTCCAACCTCTTTCCCTCCCTCTTAGGGCTTGGGCTGCCTGTGTCCAGGGGATGGTATGGTCTTGGACACCTACCATGGTAGGTGGACCTCCAGGCTTAGCCTGGGGGCTGCTTGGCATCTGTGGGGCTGTGGTGACTCCTTCCCATCAACCAAGTCCAGGACTGAGGGCCATGGGACACTGAAGGTCTGGTTAACAAAGTCTGCCCTGCCAGAAAGGGATTCATTTTCCACTTACCAAAAATGGAGAAATACAATGATGAACATTTTGTCCACTTGTAGTTTTCAGAAATTTCAAAGTCTGACAAGATTGAAGAGACTGGAACTCATATTTAAGTACAGACAGAGTTGAGGTTTACATTTCATTTAAATGTTGTGTTTCCTAACTTCTGATGGTGCTAGGCTTTGGGACTAACTTAAAATGTATTTCAGTTATTGCATGAAGATTTTTTATAGCTTTTTTTTCCCCTTGAAATAAAGGAACAAGTTCTGTTCCTCCAATTTCAAAATTCAAGTAAACTTCAAGTCATCAGTTCGAAGTTGCGATGGAAGAAAAAAGAAAGAAAAGAAAGAAAAGCTATTTGAATTATCATTTTGGACACCACCATAAGTATACCTTTTGAAAACATTAAAAACATTTGAAAACATATACAAACTTTAAAAAACATATTTCTAATAAACACCATAATTGAAACGTGCAATGAGCTATCCTGCAATATTTTCTTTGTCATGAAACATGATCTGTATTCTCAACTTCTGGACCACAAAAATACTCTTCCCCTAAACTTCTCATTCATATGACTTATTTTATAAACAGTTAGTTATGCTACATTCCTTGTGTTGAGACAAAAACAGGGGGGAAAATAAAGTATGGATTTGGTTACAGATGATTTTTTTTAAGGCTTTTAAAACTTCAATGTTTTCTGAAATAAAATTATAAACATTACCTAAAAACTATCTAAAAAGCAAGTAATTATAAGGAAAACTGAATTTAAATAATATTCAAATATTCCCATTTTTATTTGACTCATATTGTATTTCCACATGATTTATGATGCTTTGCAGTCAAATCAAACTTACTTCCTGCTGTAATGCTAAATATTCTAGGACATCCTCCACACAGCTGCATAACCAAGGAAAAATTAGGTGTTCCACATACAGAGAGATGTATTAAATGCCAGTTTGCAAGCCCACCAAACAAAGCACATGACATTACTGCTGTAATCCCTACTGCTCCCTGTATCTCTCCACTGATGCTGACAAATTGCTGAGTGGACAGAGAAGACATCTTTGGTTGGGGATCAAAAATAAAAGTACCACAAAAGTACCACAAAAGTACCACAGAAGTACATAAAAGTACCATAAAAGTACCAAACACTTTTGTGTTCTATTAAAACCCTGAAAGAAAATGAGAACATCGTTAAAACAAAGTTATGGCAAAGCACCAGTCACACAGATCTGGATCCAAGAATTTTCCTATGTTTGCTCCATTTATATGTGGTTGACTTTGGAAAAGTTTATATGTGGTTGATCTTTGGAAAACTGTCCCATCTTGGTTAATTTATGCAAATTTATGGTGAATTTATCAAGTCTCTTCTAAGTTTGTTCCAAAATTAATTGTCCTCATCATTACAACCCTGTACATCCTTGAGCTAACCAGAAGTCCTTGCCAAAATGAAGTAGCTCTAAAGATAACAGTAACGTATCATCTACCAGAATATCTCTGGCTAAATCTGAACTCATACATGCCAGATGTCACCACAATAAAGGCTTTCTAAAAACAAGGCAAATCACTGCTTAAGTGGAGTTTGCATAGTCCTATGGGTCGTAATTTAAAATGAACTACAAAGAGGATACCAAGACTCACAATCACATGAGTAAACAAGCACAGGTAAAATACCTTTCACAGCAGTAGAGTAAATGGATAAACCCAGTAGCTCAAAACCTGCTGAGTTCAAAAGAATTTGTGCTCTTCATTTGTCTCTGCCACTGTATATGAATAATATCTGACATCAGCTTTGCACTGTTTTTATGGCTATGCAAAGCAAAACGGGCCTTACCTATCACAACTGTACTTTCAGACAGGGCAGCTCAGATTAATTCACCTTATAAAAATTACATCTCGTTATTAAGATCACATTTAATTTAAAGCCACACAGCAAAGAATAAAATTATAATCAATCACATACTTGAAGAGCATTCACACTTCTATCTATTGCTTTTAACCTAAGACTCACAAGGTTTCCTAGAAAATGGAAGTCTAAATGAAGACTCCAAGGGCTGTTTCAGGCAGCTGTTATTACGGCATTTTGTCTTAATCACAAGCTCCAGTAGGTGAGCAAAAGCTGAATTCATGTTGATTTGGGGGGTAATTTAGTTGTGGAGTATTTCAATATTCCCTTTGATCACTGACCAAATACAGCCAAGTTAGAAGTAGAAATGATTCAATAAGGAAATGACAGCAAGTACCAGGTGCATGGATGGGTGTTTCATTTGTATTTTTCTCTCTTCCACATACACTCTTGTAAACACCTTATGTTTTATCTCTCCAGTTTATTAACTGCATTTATAGTTGTCTAGCGTACACAAAGAAGTCTGCATCTTCTTTTTATTTGTTGTACTGTAATTACTAACCTCATTTCAGGAGGAATATAATTTGTCATGCTTTTCTGGTATACTGGGATGTCTACGGTAATTTAACTTTTGTTTTGCAAGAAGTTTAACTGAAAGCCAAAAAAAAAGTACTAAGGAAACTTTGCAGCAATCTGTTCTCAGTAAACAAAGTGTACATTTATCACAGATAAATTGTACTGAGGGTACATGTTAAGTTGGGGGAAGGAGGGTGATTTTGTGGTGATCAAGGCACTATACTGGGACCAAATAAACACCTTCAGATACATGGCACTGCCTTTATTATATCATTATCTTGAAACCCCTCAGCAACACAGACTGAGTGAGCCATAATGTAGATTGCAGAATCATACATGTATAATCATTGCAGATTTGTGACTACTGTGGAAAACCACAATCAGCATGAAGATTTGCAAGTATGTTGGGGCATGGAAAAAGGAGACATATTGTCAGGTAGGAGGAGAAAAAGGGTTAATCTTTTTATGTCTTAGCTGAACAGACACTCCAGTATTGATCTACATCGTAAGAGTCACTGTAAAACTACATTGTTACTATCTTAGAGGCTCTGAAATACTTTGAAAGAAACTGTAAATGGGTTTGTGTAAAAAAATGAGGCAATTCCATTTTGAGCTAGGAAAAGGGGATGTCGTATTGATGGGAAGAGCTTTTGTTATGCTGGGCTGAAGACCAAACCTCATGTTATGCTTTCCATTTGCTAGTTCATTCTTGCTGGTGAGTATTGGCATTTTGATTCAGTTCCTGGTAAAGGAAACATTACTTGTGGGCCAAAGAATGGGTAAAGAGAAATTTTAACAGTTAAGGACTTGTTATGTTCTTTGGTTTCCCTGCAAGAGTGGGGTTGTGTCAGAATCTATACACAGTTCCCCATGTGTGGAAACAGCTTTGGTTTGAATGACATCCCCAGTGTCTGAATGCTGCCATTCAAATCATGTATGTAACTTCATTTTCCTTCCAAGGTGCTTTTTCATCTTTCCTTTTACAAGGTCTACAGTAGCAGATGTTTCTCGGTACCCACTTCCATAGTTATAGCTGAGATGTTAGATGTTTTCCCCTAATCCATGAGCTGCAAGGGTCTAATGTTCTCCAGAGAACCTAGCTTTCCTTTATATGAAAACAAAACAAAACCAATCCACACAATTGCTGCAGTTTTCATGGTAGTATAAAGAAGTCTGAAATATCAGCCTTCAAGACAAATATGAAAGCTCCAATTCATAAGGTTTTAAACAAAAACATGAGAAATATACTGAACTGCTTATTGGTCTGCATTAGCAGAAGAGTAGCTAGCAAGAAGAAGGAAGTGGTTATTCCATTCATAGCATCAGTGGAGCTGAATCTAGACCGTGTCCAGTTTCAGGGTATGAATCTTTTGCTGGTAAATATTTTTGTATTATGGATTAATACATGAGCACAGAGAAAAAAAAGCTACATTTCCTAGATAGATATTTACTACATGGAAATATTTAGGTGTATCTTTTGTCAAGATACACCTTGTAGAGCTGACGTTTTGCAGTATGTCACTGAGAAAGTTCCTGTGCTTCCTGAAACATGGGAAACAACCACAAACATAGGAAATCTCATGATATATTTAAAACCATTCACCTCATGACACTGCATGACAGCACTCATAGGTCCTATGGTAAATATAAATATTTTTAATCAAGTTGCACATTGTAAATAAATAATTCTTAATTACAAAAGTTACAAGTCCAACTGCATAATGTAGGACTGTTATAGGACAGCAAACCCATACTATCCATTCAACCCACTACACAGATCCTTTTTTATGGGACAAAATGACCTTAGTGTTTTTCCTGGTTTCTGTTAGGACAGAGTTAATTTTCTTCCTAGTAGCTGGTAGAATGCTCTGTTTTGGCTTAGGATGAGAAGAGTGCTGATAACACCCCGATGGTTTAATTGTTGCAGAGCAGTGCTTCCACCAAGCCAAGGACGTCTCAGCTTCTTGCTCTGTCCTGCCAACGGGCAGGCTGGGGGCGCAGCAAGAGCTGGGAGGGGACAGACCCAGGACAGGTGACCCAAACTAGCCAAAGGGGTATTCCATAGCATCTGACGTCAGGCTAAACCATATTATAGGGGTGGCTTACCGGGGGAGGGGGGCCGGGACTGCTTGGGGTTAGGCTGGGCATCGGTCAGCGGGTGGTGAGCAATTGCATTGGGCATCACTTCTTTGTACACAGTAGTAGTAGCAGTACTATTATCGTCATTGTTGTTATTATTCTTGTTGTTATTATTATTCTTGTTGTTATTATTCTTGTCGTTATTATCTTCCTGTCTTAATAAACAGTCTTTATCTCAACTCACGGGCTTTACTTTCCCGTTTCTCTCCCCCATCGCAGAGAGGGAGGAGGGAGAGTGAGCGAACGCCTGTGTGGTGTTTAGCTGCCCGCTGGGCTAAACCACGACACAGGGTTAAAAGACAAATACCGCATAAACTGGAAGTCTTGGTGACAGTAAGAATTGCTCAGCAAGAACATGTTATGGCCCTTTCACTTTAAAGAGAGATGATCTTCTGATTGGTCTTCACCAGGGATACTGAGGCAACCTGGCCCAGGCTGGGGCCCCATCCTGTTGGGTTCTTTCTGTACAGATGCAGAATGAAAGCAGCTCTTGAGAGCACAACATTTGCAATACAAAGAGTAAGATGAACATTTGCCCTCTATAAAATTGCTCCCAGCTCAGCTCTCCTAAAGGGCTGCACACATTTTCTTTGTAGGTGCAAAGTGCCTCCCTGCCCTGCTTGTGGGGATCACAGAATCAATCTGAGAACTGTAGGGGTGGGAAGGGCCCTCGAAAGATCATCGCGTCCAACCCCCCTGCCAAAGCAGGTTCCTCAGAGGGCAGGCAGCACAGCCCCAGCCAGACCCCAGCACGCTCGCACAGCTTCGTGGCACGGCCCCGCAGCCCTGCCCAAACACCTGGGCACCTTTTCCACCGCCCGGCCTGGGCCTGGGCTCCGCATCACCTGCTGCCACCCCCCGCGGGTGGGGATGCAGCGCCCATGGCACAGCAGGCAGGGGGTGCCCCATGTCACAAAGGGGCGGGGACAGCCTTGGCCCCAGAACGCTGGCCCCAACGGCCACGCAGCCCTGCCATGGCTGCCCGTGCTGACGGGGAGGCTGCTCAGCTGCCTGCTCCTGCTTCAGCCTCAGCTCTGGACACAAACTCCACCAGAGGAACTCAGCTCCTCTCTCCTCTCTCTTCAGGCCCTCACCTCCACTGGCTCTCAGCGCCCTACAGCACACTGAGCCAACTAAACCATGGCACGCTCCTGGCCGCTCCTTGCCAGCACTGGGCCAGACAATTCTCCACGCCCTACAGGACAGGTAAGATCACCCCAACCCACACCCACCTTGGTCCACAGCAAGCAGGTTGGTGACAGAATCGGGCCAGGACGGGAGTCAACCGTTGCATCAGGATGATGGGGCACGGACAGCCTTGGTGAGTCGCTGGAGACCCTCGGGCACAGAGGCAGGGGCTGCCCGTGGTCACAGGGGATGCTGCTTCCTTTGGTGCTTCTCCTCTTTCAGCCAGAAACACACAGCGATGGGACCAGACCGCGACACAATCCTGGCCTCTCTCCCCTTGAGAACTAAGCTGGAAAATGAGTCAACGCTCTACAGGACAGATAAGCTACCCCCAACCTCTTCCCCACCGTGGTCTCAAGGCCGGTGGAGTTGGTAAAACATGGATAATTCTAGGCCCACGGGGAGAAACTGGATGGACGGCACTGCTGTGAGGCTGGGAGAGCCTTAGGCTGGGAGGCAGGGGCTGCTCCTGGCCACAGGGGAAGGCTGCTCCCCTTTGTCTTTCTCTCTTACAGCTGGAAACACACACAGCGATGGGACCAGACTACGGTACGACCTGGCCTCACTGCCCTCGACCACTCAGCTGGAAGGAAGAGCTGCCAGCGCTCTACAGCACAGGTAAGGTCGCCCCAGCCCACATGCAGCAGGCTCTAACAGCAAGCAGGACGGAGACGCGATCAGGCCAGGACGTCAGTGACCGCTCCATCAGGACGACGGGACACGGCCAGCCTCGGTGAGTCGCTGGAGACCCTCGGGCACAGAGGCAGGGGCTGCCCGTGGTCACAGGGGATGCTGCTCCCTTTGGTGCTTCCTCTCTTTCAGCCAGAAACACAGCTGGGGAACTCAGCTGGAAGGGAGAGCTGCCAACGCTCTACAGGACAGATAAGCCACCCCCAACCCACACCCACCACAGTGTCACAGCACGCCAGAAGATGAAATGGTTGGGCTATGATTGGCATCTCCTGACTGTCACTGAGACGTGAGATGGACGGCACTGTTGTGAGGCTGGGAGAGCCTCGCACAGGGAGGAAGGGATGGCTTCCCGTGTTGCAAGGGGTGGCTGCTCTGTTTGTCACCTGCTCTGTTACAGCTGGACACACACTGGCAGGGAGGGAATGAAGCCATGGCACACTCCTGGCCTCTCTCTTCCAGCCCTCCGACGGAGAACTCGCCCCACTCTCCAGGACAGATAAGATCGCCCCAACCCTTTCCCCACCACGGACTCAATGCCTGCGGGAAGGTGCTGGGCCTGGCCCAACACGGCTGACTCTTGCCCATGAGGGAGACGCGGGATGGACAGCCTTGCTGTCAGGCTCACAGAGCCTCTCCCGGGGATACAGGGGCTGACCCTGGCAACAGGCTGGGGCTGCTCTTTTGGATCATTTTCCTTTCTCACCCCATCACAGGGCCCCGAGCACACCAACCTCTGCCACCGTCCTCTCCCTCCGCGGCCGCTGACCTGAAGGCTGGTGCAGCGTTCTACAAGCACAGCCACCAAAGGAGCAGGAAGCACACAAGGATCCTGTCCCTACCCGGCCATGGTCCTACAAGCACACCAACGGGCCCCGCAGTTATGGACGAAGAGAGCTCAGCACGCCTCCGCGCCACCCCACCCCAACCCTACCTCTCTCAAACCTTGCTCAAATAAAGGTTCTGATTCACAACCTCTTTGGCTGCTTTTTCCTGCCCTTCTTGGGGAAACGTCGGGGGGCTCTGCCTTTTGCAGAAGGAGCGAGTGCACCAGCCTCCGCTTCTTCAGGTGCTGGCACCAAGAGAATTTCAAAGGAGATTAAGTGTCCTAGTCTGAAAGCAGAGTCTTCAGGAGTGGGTCTGGAAACCAGTTTGCTCCCTCTTTCAGCAATCACAAAACACTCTGACAGGGCCTCTACAGTGCTTAGACTGAATTTCTTTCTGTGCCACCGTGCTGCTGGGACTGCTGCTGTCAGAGGAGCAGCAGCACCGTTCATTACTCCAGCAAAAGGAGCTTGCTTACAAGGCACGCTCGCTTCCTTGCAGCTCAGTCCTTGTGTCGCTGCAAGCTCCTGCAGTGGCTGTCTGTATAGAGCACCAGCTTGTTAGTACACATTACTAGTAGTAGTACTATTATCATCATTGTTATTATTGTTATTATCGTTATTATTATTTTCCTGTCTTATTAAACTGTCTTTATCTCAACTCACGGGCTTCACTTTCCCGTTTCTCTCCCCCATCGCAGAGAGGGAGGGGGGAAGGTGAGCAAACAGCTGTGTGGTGTTTAGCTGCCGGCCGGGTTAAAGCACGACAGCTGACCAGAAGGCAAATACTTTGGGATGTCATCAGAGGAGGAGGTAGGTCGTGCTGAAGAAGCCCCACTGTACAAGCAGTGACCAGAGAATGAGAAGATATATGCCCTGTTCACTGATGGGTCCTGTCGTATTGTGGGGAAGCATCGGAGATGGAAGGCTGCTGTATGGAGTCCTACACGACGAGTCGCAGAAGCTGCTGAAGGAGAAGGTGAATCGAGTCAGTTTGCAGAAGTGAAGGCCATTCAGCTGGCTTTCGACATTGCTGAACGAGAAAAATGGCCTGTTCTTTATCTCTACACTGATTCGTGGACGGTAGCAAGTGCCCTGTGCAGATGGTTACAGCAATGGAAGCAAAACAACTGGCAGCGCAGGGGCAAACCCATCTGGGCTGCTGCACTGTGCCAAGATATTGCTGCTCGGATAGAGAACCTGGCTGTAAAGGTACGCCACGTAGATGCTCATGTGCCCAAGAATCGGGCTACTGAAGAACATCAAAACAACCAGCAGGTGGATCAGGCTGCTAAGACTGAAGTAGCTCAGGTGGACCTGGATTGGCAGCATAAAGGTGAATTATTTATAGCCCGATGGGCCCATGACACCTCAGGCCATCAAGGTAGAGATGCAACGTACAGATGGGCCTGTGATCGAGGGATGGACCTGACCATGGACGCTATAGCACAGGTTATTCATGACTGTGAAACATGTGCTGCAATCAAGCAAGCCAAATGGTCAAAGCCTCTTTGGTATGGAGGACAATGGCTGAAATATAAATATGGAGAGGCCTGGCAGATTGATTACATCACACTCCCTCAAACTCGCAACGGCAAGCGCCATGTACTTCCAATGGTGGAAGCAAGCACTGGATGGCTGGAAACATATCCTGTGCCTCATGCCACCGCCCGGAACACTATTCTGGGCCTTGAAAAGCAAGTCCAAGGCAACATGGCACCCCAGAAAGAATAGAGTCAGACAATGGGACTCATTTCCAAGACAACCTTATAGACACTTGGGCCAAAGAGCACGGTATTGAGTGGAACAGGCTGCCCAGGGAAGTGGTGGAGTCACCATCCCTGGAAGTCTTCAAAAGACGTTTAGATGTAGAGCTTAGGGATATGGTTTAGTGGGAACTGCTAGCGTTAGGTCAGAGGTTGGACTCGATGATCTTGAGGTCTCTTCCAACCTAGAAATTCTGTGATTCTGTGATTCTGTGGGTGTATCACATCCCCCCCTGTCATGCACCAGCCTCTGGGAAAGTTGAACGATACAATGGACTGTGAAAGACTACATTGAAAGCAATGGGCGCTGGGACATTCAAAAATTGGGATACATATTTGGCAAAAGCCACCCGGTTGGTCAATACGAGGGGATCTGCCAACCGAGCTGGACCTGCCCAATCAAATGAGTTACGTACTGTAGAAGGGGATAAAGTTCCGGTAGTGCATGTAAGAAAGATGCTGGGTAAAACAGTCTGGGCTACTCCTGCCTCAGGAAAAGGCAAACCCATTTGTGGAATGGCTTTTGCTCAGGGACCTGGATACACTTGGTGCGTAATGCAAAAGAACGGAGAGGTCCGGTGTGTACCTCAAGGGGATTTAATACTAGGTGAGAATAGCTCATGAATTGAATTGTATCATGTTAATTACTATATAATACTGTATGTCATCACTACCATGACTACTATATACCCTAGATGAAAATGGTGACTGATTAGAATGTATGGGAAAGAGTGTAACCTGAGCATGACATAAATGGTATGGAATAAGGGGTGGATAGATGTCCTGGTTTCTGTTAGGACAGAGTTAATTTTCTTCCTAGTAGCTGGTAGAATGCTCTGTTTTGGCTTAGGATGAGAAGAGTGCTGATAACACCCCGATGGTTTAATTGTTGCAGAGCAGTGCTTCCACCAAGCCAAGGACGTCTCAGCTTCTTGCTCTGTCCTGCCAACGGGCAGGCTGGGGGCGCAGCAAGAGCTGGGAGGGGACAGACCCAGGACAGGTGACCCAAACTAGCCAAAGGGGTATTCCATAGCATCTGACGTCAGGCTAAACCATATTATAGGGGTGGCTTACCGGGGGAGGGGGGCCGGGACTGCTTGGGGTTAGGCTGGGCATCGGTCAGCGGGTGGTGAGCAATTGCATTGGGCATCACTTCTTTGTACACAGTAGTAGTAGCAGTACTATTATCGTCATTGTTGTTATTATTCTTGTTGTTATTATTATTCTTGTTGTTATTATTCTTGTCGTTATTATCTTCCTGTCTTAATAAACAGTCTTTATCTCAACTCACGGGCTTTACTTTCCCGTTTCTCTCCCCCATCGCAGAGAGGGAGGAGGGAGAGTGAGCGAACGCCTGTGTGGTGTTTAGCTGCCCGCTGGGCTAAACCACGACACAGGGTTAAAAGACAAATACCGCATAAACTGGAAGTCTTGGTGACAGTAAGAATTGCTCAGCAAGAACATGTTATGGCCCTTTCACTTTAAAGAGAGATGATCTTCTGATTGGTCTTCACCAGGGATACTGAGGCAACCTGGCCCAGGCTGGGGCCCCATCCTGTTGGGTTCTTTCTGTACAGATGCAGAATGAAAGCAGCTCTTGAGAGCACAACATTTGCAATACAAAGAGTAAGATGAACATTTGCCCTCTATAAAATTGCTCCCAGCTCAGCTCTCCTAAAGGGCTGCACACATTTTCTTTGTAGGTGCAAAGTGCCTCCCTGCCCTGCTTGTGGGGATCACAGAATCAATCTGAGAACTGTAGGGGTGGGAAGGGCCCTCGAAAGATCATCGCGTCCAACCCCCCTGCCAAAGCAGGTTCCTCAGAGGGCAGGCAGCACAGCCCCAGCCAGACCCCAGCACGCTCGCACAGCTTCGTGGCACGGCCCCGCAGCCCTGCCCAAACACCTGGGCACCTTTTCCACCGCCCGGCCTGGGCCTGGGCTCCGCATCACCTGCTGCCACCCCCCGCGGGTGGGGATGCAGCGCCCATGGCACAGCAGGCAGGGGGTGCCCCATGTCACAAAGGGGCGGGGACAGCCTTGGCCCCAGAACGCTGGCCCCAACGGCCACGCAGCCCTGCCATGGCTGCCCGTGCTGACGGGGAGGCTGCTCAGCTGCCTGCTCCTGCTTCAGCCTCAGCTCTGGACACAAACTCCACCAGAGGAACTCAGCTCCTCTCTCCTCTCTCTTCAGGCCCTCACCTCCACTGGCTCTCAGCGCCCTACAGCACACTGAGCCAACTAAACCATGGCACGCTCCTGGCCGCTCCTTGCCAGCACTGGGCCAGACAATTCTCCACGCCCTACAGGACAGGTAAGATCACCCCAACCCACACCCACCTTGGTCCACAGCAAGCAGGTTGGTGACAGAATCGGGCCAGGACGGGAGTCAACCGTTGCATCAGGATGATGGGGCACGGACAGCCTTGGTGAGTCGCTGGAGACCCTCGGGCACAGAGGCAGGGGCTGCCCGTGGTCACAGGGGATGCTGCTTCCTTTGGTGCTTCTCCTCTTTCAGCCAGAAACACACAGCGATGGGACCAGACCGCGACACAATCCTGGCCTCTCTCCCCTTGAGAACTAAGCTGGAAAATGAGTCAACGCTCTACAGGACAGATAAGCTACCCCCAACCTCTTCCCCACTGTGGTCTCAAGGCCGGTGGAGTTGGTAAAACATGGATAATTCTAGGCCCACGGGGAGAAACTGGATGGACGGCACTGCTGTGAGGCTGGGAGAGCCTTAGGCTGGGAGGCAGGGGCTGCTCCTGGCCACAGGGGAAGGCTGCTCCCCTTTGTCTTTCTCTCTTACAGCTGGGAACACACACAGCGATGGGACCAGACTACGGCACAACCTGGCCTCACTGCCCTCGACCACTCAGCTGGAAGGAAGAGCTGCCAGCGCTCTACAGCACAGGTAAGGTCGCCCCAGCCCACATGCAGCAGGCTCTAACAGCAAGCAGGACGGAGACGCGATCAGGCCAGGACGTCAGTGACCGCTCCATCAGGACGACGGGACACGGCCAGCCTCGGTGAGTCGCTGGAGACCCTCGGGCACAGAGGCAGGGGCTGCCCGTGGTCACAGGGGATGCTGCTCCCTTTGGTGCTTCCTCTCTTTCAGCCAGAAACACAGCTGGGGAACTCAGCTGGAAGGGAGAGCTGCCAACGCTCTACAGGACAGATAAGCCACCCCCAACCCACACCCACCACAGTGTCACAGCATGCCAGAAGATGAAATGGTTGGGCTATGATCGGCATCTCCTGACTGTCACTGAGACGTGAGATGGACGGCACTGTTGTGAGGCTGGGAGAGCCTCGCACAGGGAGGAAGGGATGGCTTCCCGTGTTGCAAGGGGTGGCTGCTCTGTTTGTCACCTGCTCTGTTACAGCTGGACACACACTGGCAGGGAGGGAATGAAGCCACGGCACACTCCTGGCCTCTCTCTTCCAGCCCTCCGACGGAGAACTCGCCCCGCTCTCCAGGACAGATAAGATCGCCCCAACCCTTTCCCCACCACGGACTCAATGCCTGCGGGAAGGTGCTGGGCCTGGCCCAACACGGCTGACTCTTGCCCATGAGGGAGACGCGGGATGGACAGCCTTGCTGTCAGGCTCACAGAGCCTCTCCCAGGGATACAGGGGCTGACCCTGGCAACAGGCTGGGGCTGCTCTTTTGGATCATTTTCCTTTCTCACCCCATCACAGGGCCCCGAGCACACCAACCTCTGCCACCGTCCTCTCCCTCCGCGGCCGCTGACCTGAAGGCTGGTGCAGCGTTCTACAAGCACAGCCACCAAAGGAGCAGGAAGCACACAAGGATCCTGTCCCTACCCGGCCATGGTCCTACAAGCACACCAACGGGCCCCGCAGTTATGGACGAAGAGAGCTCAGCACGCCTCCGCGCCACCCCACCCCAACCCTACCTCTCTCAAACCTTGCTCAAATAAAGGTTCTGATTCACAACCTCTTTGGCTGCTTTTTCCTGCCCTTCTTGGGGAAACGTCGGGGGGCTCTGCCTTTTGCAGAAGGAGCGAGTGCACCAGCCTCCGCTTCTTCAGGTGCTGGCACCAAGAGAATTTCAAAGGAGATTAAGTGTCCTAGTCTGAAAGCAGAGTCTTCAGGAGTGGGTCTGGAAACCAGTTTGCTCCCTCTTTCAGCAATCACAAAACACTCTGACAGGGCCTCTACAGTGCTTAGACTGAATTTCTTTCTGTGCCACCGTGCTGCTGGGACTGCTGCTGTCAGAGGAGCAGCAGCACCGTTCATTACTCCAGCAAAAGGAGCTTGCTTACAAGGCACGCTCGCTTCCTTGCAGCTCAGTCCTTGTGTCGCTGCAAGCTCCTGCAGTGGCTGTCTGTATAGAGCACCAGCTTGTTAGTACACATTACTAGTAGTAGTACTATTATCATCATTGTTATTATTGTTATTATCGTTATTATTATTTTCCTGTCTTATTAAACTGTCTTTATCTCAACTCACGGGCTTCACTTTCCCGTTTCTCTCCCCCATCGCAGAGAGGGAGGGGGGAAGGTGAGCAAACAGCTGTGTGGTGTTTAGCTGCCGGCCGGGTTAAAGCACGACAGCTGACCAGAAGGCAAATACTTTGGGATGTCATCAGAGGAGGAGGTAGGTCGTGCTGAAGAAGCCCCACTGTACAAGCAGTGACCAGAGAATGAGAAGATATATGCCCTGTTCACTGATGGGTCCTGTCGTATTGTGGGGAAGCATCGGAGATGGAAGGCTGCTGTATGGAGTCCTACACGACGAGTCGCAGAAGCTGCTGAAGGAGAAGGTGAATCGAGTCAGTTTGCAGAAGTGAAGGCCATTCAGCTGGCTTTCGACATTGCTGAACGAGAAAAATGGCCTGTTCTTTATCTCTACACTGATTCGTGGACGGTAGCAAGTGCCCTGTGCAGATGGTTACAGCAATGGAAGCAAAACAACTGGCAGCGCAGGGGCAAACCCATCTGGGCTGCTGCACTGTGCCAAGATATTGCTGCTCGGATAGAGAACCTGGCTGTAAAGGTACGCCACGTAGATGCTCATGTGCCCAAGAATCGGGCTACTGAAGAACATCAAAACAACCAGCAGGTGGATCAGGCTGCTAAGACTGAAGTAGCTCAGGTGGACCTGGATTGGCAGCATAAAGGTGAATTATTTATAGCCCGATGGGCCCATGACACCTCAGGCCATCAAGGTAGAGATGCAACGTACAGATGGGCCTGTGATCGAGGGGTGGACCTGACCATGGACGCTATAGCACAGGTTATTCATGACTGTGAAACATGTGCTGCAATCAAGCAAGCCAAATGGTCAAAGCCTCTTTGGTATGGAGGACAATGGCTGAAATATAAATATGGAGAGGCCTGGCAGATTGATTACATCACACTCCCTCAAACTCGCAACGGCAAGCGCCATGTACTTCCAATGGTGGAAGCAAGCACTGGATGGCTGGAAACATATCCTGTGCCTCATGCCACCGCCCGGAACACTATTCTGGGCCTTGAAAAGCAAGTCCAAGGCAACATGGCACCCCAGAAAGAATAGAGTCAGACAATGGGACTCATTTCCAAGACAACCTTATAGACACTTGGGCCAAAGAGCACGGTATTGAGTGGAACAGGCTGCCCAGGGAAGTGGTGGAGTCACCATCCCTGGAAGTCTTCAAAAGACGTTTAGATGTAGAGCTTAGGGATATGGTTTAGTGGGAACTGCTAGCGTTAGGTCAGAGGTTGGACTCGATGATCTTGAGGTCTCTTCCAACCTAGAAATTCTGTGATTCTGTGATTCTGTGGGTGTATCACATCCCCCCCTGTCATGCACCAGCCTCTGGGAAAGTTGAACGATACAATGGACTGTGAAAGACTACATTGAAAGCAATGGGCGCTGGGACATTCAAAAATTGGGATACATATTTGGCAAAAGCCACCCGGTTGGTCAATACGAGGGGATCTGCCAACCGAGCTGGACCTGCCCAATCAAATGAGTTACGTACTGTAGAAGGGGATAAAGTTCCGGTAGTGCATGTAAGAAAGATGCTGGGTAAAACAGTCTGGGCTACTCCTGCCTCAGGAAAAGGCAAACCCATTTGTGGAATGGCTTTTGCTCAGGGACCTGGATACACTTGGTGCGTAATGCAAAAGAACGGAGAGGTCCGGTGTGTACCTCAAGGGGATTTAATACTAGGTGAGAATAGCTCATGAATTGAATTGTATCATGTTAATTACTATATAATACTGTATGTCATCACTACCATGACTACTATATACCCTAGATGAAAATGGTGACTGATTAGAATGTATGGGAAAGAGTGTAACCTGAGCATGACATAAATGGTATGGAATAAGGGGTGGATAGATGTCCTGGTTTCTGTTAGGACAGAGTTAATTTTCTTCCTAGTAGCTGGTAGAATGCTCTGTTTTGGCTTAGGATGAGAAGAGTGCTGATAACACCCCGATGGTTTAATTGTTGCAGAGCAGTGCTTCCACCAAGCCAAGGACGTCTCAGCTTCTTGCTCTGTCCTGCCAACGGGCAGGCTGGGGGCGCAGCAAGAGCTGGGAGGGGACAGACCCAGGACAGGTGACCCAAACTAGCCAAAGGGGTATTCCATAGCATCTGACGTCAGGCTAAACCATATTATAGGGGTGGCTTACCGGGGGAGGGGGGCCGGGACTGCTTGGGGTTAGGCTGGGCATCGGTCAGCGGGTGGTGAGCAATTGCATTGGGCATCACTTCTTTGTACACAGTAGTAGTAGCAGTACTATTATCGTCATTGTTGTTATTATTCTTGTTGTTATTATTATTCTTGTTGTTATTATTCTTGTCGTTATTATCTTCCTGTCTTAATAAACAGTCTTTATCTCAACTCACGGGCTTTACTTTCCCGTTTCTCTCCCCCATCGCAGAGAGGGAGGAGGGAGAGTGAGCGAACGCCTGTGTGGTGTTTAGCTGCCCGCTGGGCTAAACCACGACACAGGGTTAAAAGACAAATACCGCATAAACTGGAAGTCTTGGTGACAGTAAGAATTGCTCAGCAAGAACATGTTATGGCCCTTTCACTTTAAAGAGAGATGATCTTCTGATTGGTCTTCACCAGGGATACTGAGGCAACCTGGCCCAGGCTGGGGCCCCATCCTGTTGGGTTCTTTCTGTACAGATGCAGAATGAAAGCAGCTCTTGAGAGCACAACATTTGCAATACAAAGAGTAAGATGAACATTTGCCCTCTATAAAATTGCTCCCAGCTCAGCTCTCCTAAAGGGCTGCACACATTTTCTTTGTAGGTGCAAAGTGCCTCCCTGCCCTGCTTGTGGGGATCACAGAATCAATCTGAGAACTGTAGGGGTGGGAAGGGCCCTCGAAAGATCATCGCGTCCAACCCCCCTGCCAAAGCAGGTTCCTCAGAGGGCAGGCAGCACAGCCCCAGCCAGACCCCAGCACGCTCGCACAGCTTCGTGGCACGGCCCCGCAGCCCTGCCCAAACACCTGGGCACCTTTTCCACCGCCCGGCCTGGGCCTGGGCTCCGCATCACCTGCTGCCACCCCCCGCAGGTGGGGATGCAGCGCCCATGGCACAGCAGGCAGGGGGTGCCCCATGTCACAAAGGGGCGGGGACAGCCTTGGCCCCAGAACGCTGGCCCCAACGGCCACGCAGCCCTGCCATGGCTGCCCGTGCTGACGGGGAGGCTGCTCAGCTGCCTGCTCCTGCTTCAGCCTCAGCTCTGGACACAAACTCCACCAGAGGAACTCAGCTCCTCTCTCCTCTCTCTTCAGGCCCTCACCTCCACTGGCTCTCAGCGCCCTACAGCACACTGAGCCAACTAAACCATGGCACGCTCCTGGCCGCTCCTTGCCAGCACTGGGCCAGACAATTCTCCACGCCCTACAGGACAGGTAAGATCACCCCAACCCACACCCACCTTGGTCCACAGCAAGCAGGTTGGTGACAGAATCGGGCCAGGACGGGAGTCAACCGTTGCATCAGGATGATGGGGCACGGACAGCCTTGGTGAGTCGCTGGAGACCCTCGGGCACAGAGGCAGGGGCTGCCCGTGGTCACAGGGGATGCTGCTTCCTTTGGTGCTTCTCCTCTTTCAGCCAGAAACACACAGCGATGGGACCAGACCGCGACACAATCCTGGCCTCTCTCCCCTTGAGAACTAAGCTGGAAAATGAGTCAACGCTCTACAGGACAGATAAGCTACCCCCAACCTCTTCCCCACCGTGGTCTCAAGGCCGGTGGAGTTGGTAAAACATGGATAATTCTAGGCCCACGGGGAGAAACTGGATGGACGGCACTGCTGTGAGGCTGGGAGAGCCTTAGGCTGGGAGGCAGGGGCTGCTCCTGGCCACAGGGGAAGGCTGCTCCCCTTTGTCTTTCTCTCTTACAGCTGGGAACACACACAGCGATGGGACCAGACTACGGCACAACCTGGCCTCACTGCCCTCGACCACTCAGCTGGAAGGAAGAGCTGCCAGCGCTCTACAGCACAGGTAAGGTCGCCCCAGCCCACATGCAGCAGGCTCTAACAGCAAGCAGGACGGAGACGCGATCAGGCCAGGACGTCAGTGACCGCTCCATCAGGACGACGGGACACGGCCAGCCTCGGTGAGTCGCTGGAGACCCTCGGGCACAGAGGCAGGGGCTGCCCGTGGTCACAGGGGATGCTGCTCCCTTTGGTGCTTCCTCTCTTTCAGCCAGAAACACAGCTGGGGAACTCAGCTGGAAGGGAGAGCTGCCAACGCTCTACAGGACAGATAAGCCACCCCCAACCCACACCCACCACAGTGTCACAGCACGCCAGAAGATGAAATGGTTGGGCTATGATCGGCATCTCCTGACTGTCACTGAGACGTGAGATGGACGGCACTGTTGTGAGGCTGGGAGAGCCTCGCACAGGGAGGAAGGGATGGCTTCCCGTGTTGCAAGGGGTGGCTGCTCTGTTTGTCACCTGCTCTGTTACAGCTGGACACACACTGGCAGGGAGGGAATGAAGCCACGGCACACTCCTGGCCTCTCTCTTCCAGCCCTCCGACGGAGAACTCGCCCCGCTCTCCAGGACAGATAAGATCGCCCCAACCCTTTCCCCACCACGGACTCAATGCCTGCGGGAAGGTGCTGGGCCTGGCCCAACACGGCTGACTCTTGCCCATGAGGGAGACGCGGGATGGACAGCCTTGCTGTCAGGCTCACAGAGCCTCTCCCAGGGATACAGGGGCTGACCCTGGCAACAGGCTGGGGCTGCTCTTTTGGATCATTTTCCTTTCTCACCCCATCACAGGGCCCCGAGCACACCAACCTCTGCCACCGTCCTCTCCCTCCGCGGCCGCTGACCTGAAGGCTGGTGCAGCGTTCTACAAGCACAGCCACCAAAGGAGCAGGAAGCACACAAGGATCCTGTCCCTACCCGGCCATGGTCCTACAAGCACACCAACGGGCCCCGCAGTTATGGACGAAGAGAGCTCAGCACGCCTCCGCGCCACCCCACCCCAACCCTACCTCTCTCAAACCTTGCTCAAATAAAGGTTCTGATTCACAACCTCTTTGGCTGCTTTTTCCTGCCCTTCTTGGGGAAACGTCGGGGGGCTCTGCCTTTTGCAGAAGGAGCGAGTGCACCAGCCTCCGCTTCTTCAGGTGCTGGCACCAAGAGAATTTCAAAGGAGATTAAGTGTCCTAGTCTGAAAGCAGAGTCTTCAGGAGTGGGTCTGGAAACCAGTTTGCTCCCTCTTTCAGCAATCACAAAACACTCTGACAGGGCCTCTACAGTGCTTAGACTGAATTTCTTTCTGTGCCACCGTGCTGCTGGGACTGCTGCTGTCAGAGGAGCAGCAGCACCGTTCATTACTCCAGCAAAAGGAGCTTGCTTACAAGGCACGCTCGCTTCCTTGCAGCTCAGTCCTTGTGTCGCTGCAAGCTCCTGCAGTGGCTGTCTGTATAGAGCACCAGCTTGTTAGTACACATTACTAGTAGTAGTACTATTATCATCATTGTTATTATTGTTATTATCGTTATTATTATTTTCCTGTCTTATTAAACTGTCTTTATCTCAACTCACGGGCTTCACTTTCCCGTTTCTCTCCCCCATCGCAGAGAGGGAGGGGGGAAGGTGAGCAAACAGCTGTGTGGTGTTTAGCTGCCGGCCGGGTTAAAGCACGACAGCTGACCAGAAGGCAAATACTTTGGGATGTCATCAGAGGAGGAGGTAGGTCGTGCTGAAGAAGCCCCACTGTACAAGCAGTGACCAGAGAATGAGAAGATATATGCCCTGTTCACTGATGGGTCCTGTCGTATTGTGGGGAAGCATCGGAGATGGAAGGCTGCTGTATGGAGTCCTACACGACGAGTCGCAGAAGCTGCTGAAGGAGAAGGTGAATCGAGTCAGTTTGCAGAAGTGAAGGCCATTCAGCTGGCTTTCGACATTGCTGAACGAGAAAAATGGCCTGTTCTTTATCTCTACACTGATTCGTGGACGGTAGCAAGTGCCCTGTGCAGATGGTTACAGCAATGGAAGCAAAACAACTGGCAGCGCAGGGGCAAACCCATCTGGGCTGCTGCACTGTGCCAAGATATTGCTGCTCGGATAGAGAACCTGGCTGTAAAGGTACGCCACGTAGATGCTCATGTGCCCAAGAATCGGGCTACTGAAGAACATCAAAACAACCAGCAGGTGGATCAGGCTGCTAAGACTGAAGTAGCTCAGGTGGACCTGGATTGGCAGCATAAAGGTGAATTATTTATAGCCCGATGGGCCCATGACACCTCAGGCCATCAAGGTAGAGATGCAACGTACAGATGGGCCTGTGATCGAGGGGTGGACCTGACCATGGACGCTATAGCACAGGTTATTCATGACTGTGAAACATGTGCTGCAATCAAGCAAGCCAAATGGTCAAAGCCTCTTTGGTATGGAGGACAATGGCTGAAATATAAATATGGAGAGGCCTGGCAGATTGATTACATCACACTCCCTCAAACTCGCAACGGCAAGCGCCATGTACTTCCAATGGTGGAAGCAAGCACTGGATGGCTGGAAACATATCCTGTGCCTCATGCCACCGCCCGGAACACTATTCTGGGCCTTGAAAAGCAAGTCCAAGGCAACATGGCACCCCAGAAAGAATAGTCAGACAATGGGACTCATTTCCAAGACAACCTTATAGACACTTGGGCCAAAGAGCACGGTATTGAGTGGAACAGGCTGCCCAGGGAAGTGGTGGAGTCACCATCCCTGGAAGTCTTCAAAAGACGTTTAGATGTAGAGCTTAGGGATATGGTTTAGTGGGAACTGCTAGCGTTAGGTCAGAGGTTGGACTCGATGATCTTGAGGTCTCTTCCAACCTAGAAATTCTGTGATTCTGTGATTCTGTGGGTGTATCACATCCCCCCCTGTCATGCACCAGCCTCTGGGAAAGTTGAACGATACAATGGACTGTGAAAGACTACATTGAAAGCAATGGGCGCTGGGACATTCAAAAATTGGGATACATATTTGGCAAAAGCCACCCGGTTGGTCAATACGAGGGGATCTGCCAACCGAGCTGGACCTGCCCAATCAAATGAGTTACGTACTGTAGAAGGGGATAAAGTTCCGGTAGTGCATGTAAGAAAGATGCTGGGTAAAACAGTCTGGGCTACTCCTGCCTCAGGAAAAGGCAAACCCATTTGTGGAATGGCTTTTGCTCAGGGACCTGGATACACTTGGTGCGTAATGCAAAAGAACGGAGAGGTCCGGTGTGTACCTCAAGGGGATTTAATACTAGGTGAGAATAGCTCATGAATTGAATTGTATCATGTTAATTACTATATAATACTGTATGTCATCACTACCATGACTACTATATACCCTAGATGAAAATGGTGACTGATTAGAATGTATGGGAAAGAGTGTAACCTGAGCATGACATAAATGGTATGGAATAAGGGGTGGATAGATGTCCTGGTTTCTGTTAGGACAGAGTTAATTTTCTTCCTAGTAGCTGGTAGAATGCTCTGTTTTGGCTTAGGATGAGAAGAGTGCTGATAACACCCCGATGGTTTAATTGTTGCAGAGCAGTGCTTCCACCAAGCCAAGGACGTCTCAGCTTCTTGCTCTGTCCTGCCAACGGGCAGGCTGGGGGCGCAGCAAGAGCTGGGAGGGGACAGACCCAGGACAGGTGACCCAAACTAGCCAAAGGGGTATTCCATAGCATCTGACGTCAGGCTAAACCATATTATAGGGGTGGCTTACCGGGGGAGGGGGGCCGGGACTGCTTGGGGTTAGGCTGGGCATCGGTCAGCGGGTGGTGAGCAATTGCATTGGGCATCACTTCTTTGTACACAGTAGTAGTAGCAGTACTATTATCGTCATTGTTGTTATTATTCTTGTTGTTATTATTATTCTTGTTGTTATTATTCTTGTCGTTATTATCTTCCTGTCTTAATAAACAGTCTTTATCTCAACTCACGGGCTTTACTTTCCCGTTTCTCTCCCCCATCGCAGAGAGGGAGGAGGGAGAGTGAGCGAACGCCTGTGTGGTGTTTAGCTGCCCGCTGGGCTAAACCACGACACAGGGTTAAAAGACAAATACCGCATAAACTGGAAGTCTTGGTGACAGTAAGAATTGCTCAGCAAGAACATGTTATGGCCCTTTCACTTTAAAGAGAGATGATCTTCTGATTGGTCTTCACCAGGGATACTGAGGCAACCTGGCCCAGGCTGGGGCCCCATCCTGTTGGGTTCTTTCTGTACAGATGCAGAATGAAAGCAGCTCTTGAGAGCACAACATTTGCAATACAAAGAGTAAGATGAACATTTGCCCTCTATAAAATTGCTCCCAGCTCAGCTCTCCTAAAGGGCTGCACACATTTTCTTTGTAGGTGCAAAGTGCCTCCCTGCCCTGCTTGTGGGGATCACAGAATCAATCTGAGAACTGTAGGGGTGGGAAGGGCCCTCGAAAGATCATCGCGTCCAACCCCCCTGCCAAAGCAGGTTCCTCAGAGGGCAGGCAGCACAGCCCCAGCCAGACCCCAGCACGCTCGCACAGCTTCGTGGCACGGCCCCGCAGCCCTGCCCAAACACCTGGGCACCTTTTCCACCGCCCGGCCTGGGCCTGGGCTGCGCATCACCTGCTGCCACCCCCCGCAGGTGGGGATGCAGCGCCCATGGCACAGCAGGCAGGGGGTGCCCCATGTCACAAAGGGGCGGGGACAGCCTTGGCCCCAGAACGCTGGCCCCAACGGCCACGCAGCCCTGCCATGGCTGCCCGTGCTGACGGGGAGGCTGCTCAGCTGCCTGCTCCTGCTTCAGCCTCAGCTCTGGACACAAACTCCACCAGAGGAACTCAGCTCCTCTCTCCTCTCTCTTCAGGCCCTCACCTCCACTGGCTCTCAGCGCCCTACAGCACACTGAGCCAACTAAACCATGGCACGCTCCTGGCCGCTCCTTGCCAGCACTGGGCCAGACAATTCTCCACGCCCTACAGGACAGGTAAGATCACCCCAACCCACACCCACCTTGGTCCACAGCAAGCAGGTTGGTGACAGAATCGGGCCAGGACGGGAGTCAACCGTTGCATCAGGATGATGGGGCACGGACAGCCTTGGTGAGTCGCTGGAGACCCTCGGGCACAGAGGCAGGGGCTGCCCGTGGTCACAGGGGATGCTGCTTCCTTTGGTGCTTCTCCTCTTTCAGCCAGAAACACACAGCGATGGGACCAGACCGCGACACAATCCTGGCCTCTCTCCCCTTGAGAACTAAGCTGGAAAATGAGTCAACGCTCTACAGGACAGATAAGCTACCCCCAACCTCTTCCCCACCGTGGTCTCAAGGCCGGTGGAGTTGGTAAAACATGGATAATTCTAGGCCCACGGGGAGAAACTGGATGGACGGCACTGCTGTGAGGCTGGGAGAGCCTTAGGCTGGGAGGCAGGGGCTGCTCCTGGCCACAGGGGAAGGCTGCTCCCCTTTGTCTTTCTCTCTTACAGCTGGGAACACACACAGCGATGGGACCAGACTACGGCACAACCTGGCCTCACTGCCCTCGACCACTCAGCTGGAAGGAAGAGCTGCCAGCGCTCTACAGCACAGGTAAGGTCGCCCCAGCCCACATGCAGCAGGCTCTAACAGCAAGCAGGACGGAGACGCGATCAGGCCAGGACGTCAGTGACCGCTCCATCAGGACGACGGGACACGGCCAGCCTCGGTGAGTCGCTGGAGACCCTCGGGCACAGAGGCAGGGGCTGCCCGTGGTCACAGGGGATGCTGCTCCCTTTGGTGCTTCCTCTCTTTCAGCCAGAAACACAGCTGGGGAACTCAGCTGGAAGGGAGAGCTGCCAACGCTCTACAGGACAGATAAGCCACCCCCAACCCACACCCACCACAGTGTCACAGCACGCCAGAAGATGAAATGGTTGGGCTATGATCGGCATCTCCTGACTGTCACTGAGACGTGAGATGGACGGCACTGTTGTGAGGCTGGGAGAGCCTCGCACAGGGAGGAAGGGATGGCTTCCCGTGTTGCAAGGGGTGGCTGCTCTGTTTGTCACCTGCTCTGTTACAGCTGGACACACACTGGCAGGGAGGGAATGAAGCCACGGCACACTCCTGACCTCTCTCTTCCAGCCCTCCGACGGAGAACTCGCCCCGCTCTCCAGGACAGATAAGATCGCCCCAACCCTTTCCCCACCACGGACTCAATGCCTGCGGGAAGGTGCTGGGCCTGGCCCAACACGGCTGACTCTTGCCCATGAGGGAGACGCGGGATGGACAGCCTTGCTGTCAGGCTCACAGAGCCTCTCCCGGGGATACAGGGGCTGACCCTGGCAACAGGCTGGGGCTGCTCTTTTGGATCATTTTCCTTTCTCACCCCATCACAGGGCCCCGAGCACACCAACCTCTGCCACCGTCCTCTCCCTCCGCGGCCGCTGACCTGAAGGCTGGTGCAGCGTTCTACAAGCACAGCCACCAAAGGAGCAGGAAGCACACAAGGATCCTGTCCCTACCCGGCCATGGTCCTACAAGCACACCAACGGGCCCCGCAGTTATGGACGAAGAGAGCTCAGCACGCCTCCGCGCCACCCCACCCCAACCCTACCTCTCTCAAACCTTGCTCAAATAAAGGTTCTGATTCACAACCTCTTTGGCTGCTTTTTCCTGCCCTTCTTGGGGAAACGTCGGGGGGCTCTGCCTTTTGCAGAAGGAGCGAGTGCACCAGCCTCCGCTTCTTCAGGTGCTGGCACCAAGAGAATTTCAAAGGAGATTAAGTGTCCTAGTCTGAAAGCAGAGTCTTCAGGAGTGGGTCTGGAAACCAGTTTGCTCCCTCTTTCAGCAATCACAAAACACTCTGACAGGGCCTCTACAGTGCTTAGACTGAATTTCTTTCTGTGCCACCGTGCTGCTGGGACTGCTGCTGTCAGAGGAGCAGCAGCACCGTTCATTACTCCAGCAAAAGGAGCTTGCTTACAAGGCACGCTCGCTTCCTTGCAGCTCAGTCCTTGTGTCGCTGCAAGCTCCTGCAGTGGCTGTCTGTATAGAGCACCAGCTTGTTAGTACACATTACTAGTAGTAGTACTATTATCATCATTGTTATTATTGTTATTATCGTTATTATTATTTTCCTGTCTTATTAAACTGTCTTTATCTCAACTCACGGGGTTCACTTTCCCGTTTCTCTCCCCCATCGCAGAGAGGGAGGGGGGAAGGTGAGCAAACAGCTGTGTGGT
This sequence comes from Aythya ferina, assembly GCF_964211825.1. Taxonomy (NCBI): domain Eukaryota; kingdom Metazoa; phylum Chordata; class Aves; order Anseriformes; family Anatidae; genus Aythya; species Aythya ferina. The sequence continues at coordinate 145,087,663 of NC_140296.1, forward strand.
GTTTAGCTGCCGGCCGGGTTAAAGCACGACAGCTGACCAGAAGGCAAATACTTTGGGATGTCATCAGAGGAGGAGGTAGGTCGTGCTGAAGAAGCCCCACTGTACAAGCAGTGACCAGAGAATGAGAAGATATATGCCCTGTTCACTGATGGGTCCTGTCGTATTGTGGGGAAGCATCGGAGATGGAAGGCTGCTGTATGGAGTCCTACACGACGAGTCGCAGAAGCTGCTGAAGGAGAAGGTGAATCGAGTCAGTTTGCAGAAGTGAAGGCCATTCAGCTGGCTTTCGACATTGCTGAACGAGAAAAATGGCCTGTTCTTTATCTCTACACTGATTCGTGGACGGTAGCAAGTGCCCTGTGCAGATGGTTACAGCAATGGAAGCAAAACAACTGGCAGCGCAGGGGCAAACCCATCTGGGCTGCTGCACTGTGCCAAGATATTGCTGCTCGGATAGAGAACCTGGCTGTAAAGGTACGCCACGTAGATGCTCATGTGCCCAAGAATCGGGCTACTGAAGAACATCAAAACAACCAGCAGGTGGATCAGGCTGCTAAGACTGAAGTAGCTCAGGTGGACCTGGATTGGCAGCATAAAGGTGAATTATTTATAGCCCGATGGGCCCATGACACCTCAGGCCATCAAGGTAGAGATGCAACGTACAGATGGGCCTGTGATCGAGGGGTGGACCTGACCATGGACGCTATAGCACAGGTTATTCATGACTGTGAAACATGTGCTGCAATCAAGCAAGCCAAATGGTCAAAGCCTCTTTGGTATGGAGGACAATGGCTGAAATATAAATATGGAGAGGCCTGGCAGATTGATTACATCACACTCCCTCAAACTCGCAACGGCAAGCGCCATGTACTTCCAATGGTGGAAGCAAGCACTGGATGGCTGGAAACATATCCTGTGCCTCATGCCACCGCCCGGAACACTATTCTGGGCCTTGAAAAGCAAGTCCAAGGCAACATGGCACCCCAGAAAGAATAGAGTCAGACAATGGGACTCATTTCCAAGACAACCTTATAGACACTTGGGCCAAAGAGCACGGTATTGAGTGGAACAGGCTGCCCAGGGAAGTGGTGGAGTCACCATCCCTGGAAGTCTTCAAAAGACGTTTAGATGTAGAGCTTAGGGATATGGTTTAGTGGGAACTGCTAGCGTTAGGTCAGAGGTTGGACTCGATGATCTTGAGGTCTCTTCCAACCTAGAAATTCTGTGATTCTGTGATTCTGTGGGTGTATCACATCCCCCCCTGTCATGCACCAGCCTCTGGGAAAGTTGAACGATACAATGGACTGTGAAAGACTACATTGAAAGCAATGGGCGCTGGGACATTCAAAAATTGGGATACATATTTGGCAAAAGCCACCCGGTTGGTCAATACGAGGGGATCTGCCAACCGAGCTGGACCTGCCCAATCAAATGAGTTACGTACTGTAGAAGGGGATAAAGTTCCGGTAGTGCATGTAAGAAAGATGCTGGGTAAAACAGTCTGGGCTACTCCTGCCTCAGGAAAAGGCAAACCCATTTGTGGAATGGCTTTTGCTCAGGGACCTGGATACACTTGGTGCGTAATGCAAAAGAACGGAGAGGTCCGGTGTGTACCTCAAGGGGATTTAATACTAGGTGAGAATAGCTCATGAATTGAATTGTATCATGTTAATTACTATATAATACTGTATGTCATCACTACCATGACTACTATATACCCTAGATGAAAATGGTGACTGATTAGAATGTATGGGAAAGAGTGTAACCTGAGCATGACATAAATGGTATGGAATAAGGGGTGGATAGATGTCCTGGTTTCTGTTAGGACAGAGTTAATTTTCTTCCTAGTAGCTGGTAGAATGCTCTGTTTTGGCTTAGGATGAGAAGAGTGCTGATAACACCCCGATGGTTTAATTGTTGCAGAGCAGTGCTTCCACCAAGCCAAGGACGTCTCAGCTTCTTGCTCTGTCCTGCCAACGGGCAGGCTGGGGGCGCAGCAAGAGCTGGGAGGGGACAGACCCAGGACAGGTGACCCAAACTAGCCAAAGGGGTATTCCATAGCATCTGACGTCAGGCTAAACCATATTATAGGGGTGGCTTACCGGGGGAGGGGGGCCGGGACTGCTTGGGGTTAGGCTGGGCATCGGTCAGCGGGTGGTGAGCAATTGCATTGGGCATCACTTCTTTGTACACAGTAGTAGTAGCAGTACTATTATCGTCATTGTTGTTATTATTCTTGTTGTTATTATTATTCTTGTTGTTATTATTCTTGTCGTTATTATCTTCCTGTCTTAATAAACAGTCTTTATCTCAACTCACGGGCTTTACTTTCCCGTTTCTCTCCCCCATCGCAGAGAGGGAGGAGGGAGAGTGAGCGAACGCCTGTGTGGTGTTTAGCTGCCCGCTGGGCTAAACCACGACACAGGGTTAAAAGACAAATACCGCATAAACTGGAAGTCTTGGTGACAGTAAGAATTGCTCAGCAAGAACATGTTATGGCCCTTTCACTTTAAAGAGAGATGATCTTCTGATTGGTCTTCACCAGGGATACTGAGGCAACCTGGCCCAGGCTGGGGCCCCATCCTGTTGGGTTCTTTCTGTACAGATGCAGAATGAAAGCAGCTCTTGAGAGCACAACATTTGCAATACAAAGAGTAAGATGAACATTTGCCCTCTATAAAATTGCTCCCAGCTCAGCTCTCCTAAAGGGCTGCACACATTTTCTTTGTAGGTGCAAAGTGCCTCCCTGCCCTGCTTGTGGGGATCACAGAATCAATCTGAGAACTGTAGGGGTGGGAAGGGCCCTCGAAAGATCATCGCGTCCAACCCCCCTGCCAAAGCAGGTTCCTCAGAGGGCAGGCAGCACAGCCCCAGCCAGACCCCAGCACGCTCGCACAGCTTCGTGGCACGGCCCCGCAGCCCTGCCCAAACACCTGGGCACCTTTTCCACCGCCCGGCCTGGGCCTGGGCTCCGCATCACCTGCTGCCACCCCCCGCAGGTGGGGATGCAGCGCCCATGGCACAGCAGGCAGGGGGTGCCCCATGTCACAAAGGGGCGGGGACAGCCTTGGCCCCAGAACGCTGGCCCCAACGGCCACGCAGCCCTGCCATGGCTGCCCGTGCTGACGGGGAGGCTGCTCAGCTGCCTGCTCCTGCTTCAGCCTCAGCTCTGGACACAAACTCCACCAGAGGAACTCAGCTCCTCTCTCCTCTCTCTTCAGGCCCTCACCTCCACTGGCTCTCAGCGCCCTACAGCACACTGAGCCAACTAAACCATGGCACGCTCCTGGCCGCTCCTTGCCAGCACTGGGCCAGACAATTCTCCACGCCCTACAGGACAGGTAAGATCACCCCAACCCACACCCACCTTGGTCCACAGCAAGCAGGTTGGTGACAGAATCGGGCCAGGACGGGAGTCAACCGTTGCATCAGGATGATGGGGCACGGACAGCCTTGGTGAGTCGCTGGAGACCCTCGGGCACAGAGGCAGGGGCTGCCCGTGGTCACAGGGGATGCTGCTTCCTTTGGTGCTTCTCCTCTTTCAGCCAGAAACACACAGCGATGGGACCAGACCGCGACACAATCCTGGCCTCTCTCCCCTTGAGAACTAAGCTGGAAAATGAGTCAACGCTCTACAGGACAGATAAGCTACCCCCAACCTCTTCCCCACCGTGGTCTCAAGGCCGGTGGAGTTGGTAAAACATGGATAATTCTAGGCCCACGGGGAGAAACTGGATGGACGGCACTGCTGTGAGGCTGGGAGAGCCTTAGGCTGGGAGGCAGGGGCTGCTCCTGGCCACAGGGGAAGGCTGCTCCCCTTTGTCTTTCTCTCTTACAGCTGGAAACACACACAGCGATGGGACCAGACTACGGCACAACCTGGCCTCACTGCCCTCGACCACTCAGCTGGAAGGAAGAGCTGCCAGCGCTCTACAGCACAGGTAAGGTCGCCCCAGCCCACATGCAGCAGGCTCTAACAGCAAGCAGGACGGAGACGCGATCAGGCCAGGACGTCAGTGACCGCTCCATCAGGATGACGGGACACGGCCAGCCTCGGTGAGTCGCTGGAGACCCTCGGGCACAGAGGCAGGGGCTGCCCGTGGTCACAGGGGATGCTGCTCCCTTTGGTGCTTCCTCTCTTTCAGCCAGAAACACAGCTGGGGAACTCAGCTGGAAGGGAGAGCTGCCAACGCTCTACAGGACAGATAAGCCACCCCCAACCCACACCCACCACAGTGTCACAGCACGCCAGAAGATGAAATGGTTGGGCTATGATCGGCATCTCCTGACTGTCACTGAGACGTGAGATGGACGGCACTGTTGTGAGGCTGGGAGAGCCTCGCACAGGGAGGAAGGGATGGCTTCCCGTGTTGCAAGGGGTGGCTGCTCTGTTTGTCACCTGCTCTGTTACAGCTGGACACACACTGGCAGGGAGGGAATGAAGCCATGGCACACTCCTGGCCTCTCTCTTCCAGCCCTCCGACGGAGAACTCGCCCCACTCTCCAGGACAGATAAGATCGCCCCAACCCTTTCCCCACCACGGACTCAATGCCTGCGGGAAGGTGCTGGGCCTGGCCCAACACGGCTGACTCTTGCCCATGAGGGAGACGCGGGATGGACAGCCTTGCTGTCAGGCTCACAGAGCCTCTCCCAGGGATACAGGGGCTGACCCTGGCAACAGGCTGGGGCTGCTCTTTTGGATCATTTTCCTTTCTCACCCCATCACAGGGCCCCGAGCACACCAACCTCTGCCACCGTCCTCTCCCTCCGCGGCCGCTGACCTGAAGGCTGGTGCAGCGTTCTACAAGCACAGCCACCAAAGGAGCAGGAAGCACACAAGGATCCTGTCCCTACCCGGCCATGGTCCTACAAGCACACCAACGGGCCCCGCAGTTATGGACGAAGAGAGCTCAGCACGCCTCCACGCCACCCCACCCCAACCCTACCTCTCTCAAACCTTGCTCAAATAAAGGTTCTGATTCACAACCTCTTTGGCTGCTTTTTCCTGCCCTTCTTGGGGAAACGTCGGGGGGCTCTGCCTTTTGCAGAAGGAGCGAGTGCACCAGCCTCCGCTTCTTCAGGTGCTGGCACCAAGAGAATTTCAAAGGAGATTAAGTGTCCTAGTCTGAAAGCAGAGTCTTCAGGAGTGGGTCTGGAAACCAGTTTGCTCCCTCTTTCAGCAATCACAAAACACTCTGACAGGGCCTCTACAGTGCTTAGACTGAATTTCTTTCTGTGCCACCGTGCTGCTGGGACTGCTGCTGTCAGAGGAGCAGCAGCACCGTTCATTACTCCAGCAAAAGGAGCTTGCTTACAAGGCACGCTCGCTTCCTTGCAGCTCAGTCCTTGTGTCGCTGCAAGCTCCTGCAGTGGCTGTCTGTATAGAGCACCAGCTTGTTAGTACACATTACTAGTAGTAGTACTATTATCATCATTGTTATTATTGTTATTATCGTTATTATTATTTTCCTGTCTTATTAAACTGTCTTTATCTCAACTCACGGGCTTCACTTTCCCGTTTCTCTCCCCCATCGCAGAGAGGGAGGGGGGAAGGTGAGCAAACAGCTGTGTGGTGTTTAGCTGCCGGCCGGGTTAAAGCACGACAGCTGACCAGAAGGCAAATACTTTGGGATGTCATCAGAGGAGGAGGTAGGTCGTGCTGAAGAAGCCCCACTGTACAAGCAGTGACCAGAGAATGAGAAGATATATGCCCTGTTCACTGATGGGTCCTGTCGTATTGTGGGGAAGCATCGGAGATGGAAGGCTGCTGTATGGAGTCCTACACGACGAGTCGCAGAAGCTGCTGAAGGAGAAGGTGAATCGAGTCAGTTTGCAGAAGTGAAGGCCATTCAGCTGGCTTTCGACATTGCTGAACGAGAAAAATGGCCTGTTCTTTATCTCTACACTGATTCGTGGACGGTAGCAAGTGCCCTGTGCAGATGGTTACAGCAATGGAAGCAAAACAACTGGCAGCGCAGGGGCAAACCCATCTGGGCTGCTGCACTGTGCCAAGATATTGCTGCTCGGATAGAGAACCTGGCTGTAAAGGTACGCCACGTAGATGCTCATGTGCCCAAGAATCGGGCTACTGAAGAACATCAAAACAACCAGCAGGTGGATCAGGCTGCTAAGACTGAAGTAGCTCAGGTGGACCTGGATTGGCAGCATAAAGGTGAATTATTTATAGCCCGATGGGCCCATGACACCTCAGGCCACCAAGGTAGAGATGCAACGTACAGATGGGCCTGTGATCGAGGGGTGGACCTGACCATGGACGCTATAGCACAGGTTATTCATGACTGTGAAACATGTGCTGCAATCAAGCAAGCCAAATGGTCAAAGCCTCTTTGGTATGGAGGACAATGGCTGAAATATAAATATGGAGAGGCCTGGCAGATTGATTACATCACACTCCCTCAAACTCGCAACGGCAAGCGCCATGTACTTCCAATGGTGGAAGCAAGCACTGGATGGCTGGAAACATATCCTGTGCCTCATGCCACCGCCCGGAACACTATTCTGGGCCTTGAAAAGCAAGTCCAAGGCAACATGGCACCCCAGAAAGAATAGAGTCAGACAATGGGACTCATTTCCAAGACAACCTTATAGACACTTGGGCCAAAGAGCACGGTATTGAGTGGAACAGGCTGCCCAGGGAAGTGGTGGAGTCACCATCCCTGGAAGTCTTCAAAAGACGTTTAGATGTAGAGCTTAGGGATATGGTTTAGTGGGAACTGCTAGCGTTAGGTCAGAGGTTGGACTCGATGATCTTGAGGTCTCTTCCAACCTAGAAATTCTGTGATTCTGTGATTCTGTGGGTGTATCACATCCCCCCCTGTCATGCACCAGCCTCTGGGAAAGTTGAACGATACAATGGACTGTGAAAGACTACATTGAAAGCAATGGGCGCTGGGACATTCAAAAATTGGGATACATATTTGGCAAAAGCCACCCGGTTGGTCAATACGAGGGGATCTGCCAACCGAGCTGGACCTGCCCAATCAAATGAGTTACGTACTGTAGAAGGGGATAAAGTTCCGGTAGTGCATGTAAGAAAGATGCTGGGTAAAACAGTCTGGGCTACTCCTGCCTCAGGAAAAGGCAAACCCATTTGTGGAATGGCTTTTGCTCAGGGACCTGGATACACTTGGTGCGTAATGCAAAAGAACGGAGAGGTCCGGTGTGTACCTCAAGGGGATTTAATACTAGGTGAGAATAGCTCATGAATTGAATTGTATCATGTTAATTACTATATAATACTGTATGTCATCACTACCATGACTACTATATACCCTAGATGAAAATGGTGACTGATTAGAATGTATGGGAAAGAGTGTAACCTGAGCATGACATAAATGGTATGGAATAAGGGGTGGATAGATG